>NC_135980.1:907222-1507222 GCF_053455715.1 Rhinoraja longicauda
TACTGGCCATTTTAAAACTAAATAAATAAACAAACAAATTAATAAATAAAAAGGGGAAAGGGAATGAGGAACCAGACATGTGTTGTTCAAAGTTTAGATAATTCCGAGCACTGAACTGTCGCAGATCCAAGGGAGGAAAAGTTGGAAGCTACCACGGAAATGGATTGTCAAAGGCATGTTGGAAAATGGACTGTTGGAGACATGGTGGACTCAGTAAAATACGATGCCATGGAAGAATTTAATTTATGGCTATACATGTAAAGTTCCTGTACATATCTGTTTTGTAAATAAAGGGGGATGTTATGGGAATAGCGCACCCGGTGGTGCAGTACCAGGGATATATTACCCATGAGGCAGTAGCCGAGGAGATCCTGAATTAAAATGGCTGAACCCTAGACTAGAGTGTAAAGCCTCTGTTAATTAGTTGTGTAGCTGTAATGGAGCAGGTTAAAGAAAGGAAACACTAACAAAACAGTGACTGAACATCGGATTTAATTTCAGACATTCTGTGGTTTGTAACATAAGCCAGATGTGCTTTCTTTTCTCCTTATCATTTAGGTATGTCAACAAGACTTGGTAACCAGAGACTCCCAAGGTCGTTGCTACGCTATCCGCATTCCAAGCTCTTGATGGTTCGAAAACAGCCTTTGTTTTCTCAGGCAGAATTTTTTTTTTTAAGCAGACTACGATTTCTGCAAATTTTTCCCACAGTCAATTTTCAAGAGCTAATTATCTTCAAATAACTCTTAGAGACAGATATAATGCTTCAGCTTTTGGCAATAAACCTCTCGCTGGTCAGTAAGCTCTCATAGCCTTCGTCTCTTGCTTTCTGACAAGCTTTCTGAACTTTCCGAAGAGTAAATTCCAATAAATCGTTCCAGTTTAGGCAGATTTCACGATGAATCACTCCAGTTCAGATAAGACCTCACACTTCGTCCCTTGCGAAGGCAAGTTCTCTGAACTTTCCGAAGAAGTGGATTCAAGCTGATCGCTTCAGCTAAGATGGAATTTTACACAATGTAGCGGCCAGCTTCTCGTCTATATCAATTAGCTCCCAAGCTGCCACTTGCATAGACCGAGTCAGCGATAAGCGTAGTGACTCGAACAAATAATAACAGAGATCCTCCTTGACGTTTAATAGTTAGTATTCTTTATTTGAAGGTGCAATAAACATATTGGCATATCTCTTGTCATCGACTGGTTTTTAATTGCTAGGTAAAATTGCATATCTTACCACAATCTATGCGATCGATATGAATTGCCAGATATAACTTCGTGGTTTGTATTAATCTTGGCTAATAAATCTTTTGGCGGAGCCTCTGACTGACCCTCTGTCAGCACCTCCTTGGCTCACCCCCCCCTCTTCTCAACACGTACCCAACTGCCCGTTCTCTAGCTCCGCCCAGCCCCTACGTAGGCACTACAGCAGGATACAAAGTAATGATATTAATAAGCAAAAAAAACTAATAAATGCAAAATGGCTCCGACACGCATGTTTTACATTATTTCGTTTTATCCCGTTCTCTTTACAGTTTCCGCCTCAGCTTTGGTTTAAGTGCCTTCTTAGCCTTGGTTTCATTCACAGCTTTCTTCTGCTGTAGTATCTGCCGAGCGCATACTGCGTCCTCTTTAACCACCAGCTCACCTCCGCACATAACTGATATTTGAAAAACGGTTAACTTGCAAAGAAAGTCTAATATATAATATATACATACACAAGCACATACATATATATCTGAGTTTTACCATTATCTTTAAGTCTAAGTTAACATCCCGAGAGTTTATGGGAATGTTGTTCACCACATTTATTTCAACTGGTTACAAATCGAAAGTAGAATAACTGTTCCTGAGCGTCCATTAGCGGCAATGGATGGTCAGTGTGTAAATAGCTGCAGATTATGGACGGGTTTCTCTTCGCAAACTGCGGTGAATGAAACTCGTGGAGTTTGAAGAATGTTCTTGACCGGAAACGATACCATCCACGTGTTCCTCAGATGCTGCCTGACCCGCTGAGTTTATTCTCTCAATACTGTGTAGTTGTTTTGTGAAAAGTCCGCGAATTCAATGCCGCCTCGACTTGTCGTGGGATTCAGGAGAGTCACAACACGGGGAGGAGGTAATTAATTAACAATTAAAAGACTAGCAACAAACACGTAAATATATGCTGACCACAGTAGTCAGCTCCAAATTAGCATTACGTATAATTACAGAGGGCCCCACATGCGGAAAGTAATTGTGGACTTTCCGTGGTTTTCCAGTTCTGCCAGGGGTATCCCGGGCAGCCGATGTTTAAATGTGGAACAAGTTTATTCAATTCGAAGCAAAAATCTTGAGAGCAACGTCTGTAAGAATTACGTGGCGAATTTTTATTTACTCTTTACCGAAAATATACGTGGTTCTGAAAAGAACCGTTGGGTTTTCGATTTGTTTTGTCCGTACTCTGTGGATATTTATTTGGAGCTGGTGTACTTGGTCACCGCCTTTGTCCCTTCCGACACGGCGTGTTTGGCCAGCTCCCCGGGCAGAAGTAGGCGCACAGCGGTCTGGATCTCCCGGGAGCTGATGGTGGACCGCTTGCTATAATGGGTCAGGCGAGACGCCTCGCCCGCGATCCGCTCAAAAATATCATTGACGAACGAGCTCATAATGTCCATGGCTTTGGAAGAGATGCCTGTGTCAGGGTGAACCTGCTTCATCACTTTGTAGATGTAGATGGAGTAACTCTGCTTCCTTGACTTCTTGCGTTTTTTGTCCACTGGCTTCGGTAAGGTTTTCTTGGCGCCTTTCTTGGGAGCTGTTTTCTGCTGTTCCGGCATTTTCTTAGAGGATTTTAATCAAAGACAGAAAAAGTTATTCGGAGCGTGGATTAAATAGACAGCGCCGTCACCCTATGCTAATGAGGGATGGGGCATGAACAGATCCTATTGGTCGGTTTGAGAGACGAATAATTACACTGCTCAGACGCTCTGATTGGATACCTGAGGGGGACGCGTCACAATCCCTTCCTCCACCAATCAGAAGGCGTTCCCATAACCCAGGATGCTGTCCGGGTCACACTGCAGACTGGGAATTGGCGCCGTTCAACCCCTGTTGAATCCCCTCCAGCGTGATTCCCTGGTCGATCGTTCCCAGGTTTTCTTGTGCAAGCCTTCTTCATAGAAGCACATCGGCCAATCCCCAATCTTCTGGCATCTCACCGGCGGCTTACAATGATACATGGCTCAACCTGGGCCCCCACAATTTTTTCTCTAGTTTCATACAGTGATGTAACTACTGAGGCTGCTGCGATTTTACACTTTTTAAGGACATAACCTACTTGATTACCTCAGCAGGTTAGGGAGTATTTGAGGAGAACATGGATGGGTGATGTTTCTGGTTGAGACCATTCTGTCTGAAGCAGGATCTGTAACCAAAACGTCACCTATCTATGTGTAGGAAAGAATTGCAGATGCTGGTTTAAATCGAAGGTAGACACCAAATGCTGGAGTAACTCAGCGGGTCAAGCAGCATCTCTGGAAGGAAGGAATGGGTGATGTTTTGGGTCTGAAGAAGGGTCTAAACCCGAAATGTCACCCATTCCTTCTTTCCAGAGATGCTGCTTTTCTTGCTGAGTTACTCCAGCATTTTGAGTCACTGGGCTCTGTTCTTCAGAGATGCTGTCTGGCCTGCTGTGTTACTCCAGCACTTTGTGTCCTTTTGTATGTTAACCAGCATGTGCAATCCTTTGTTTTGTTATACATTTTAAGATGCTCACTACCTCCACTACAGAAATACAGACTATTCCCAAGACCGCCCAATTAATTTTCCGAGTTCCCTCATCCTCACGTTTCTGCTCTGGGAAAAACTTAGGTAAAATATTTTGTGCTAACCTCGCCAACATTCTGTGACTACTCGTAGATGTTCTCTTTGGTCTTTGAAGGCACCTATTCTCTCCCAAGTTAAAATACGTTTATAAATCACTCTAGATTTAGTCTTAACTTTCTCTGCCATAGCTATCTCATACCCCTTCATGCCCCTCCTGATTGTCTTGTATACTCCAACATCACCTACAATCCACCAGGGCTTTGCTTGGTCCCAGCTGCCTTATCAGCATAACCATGCTTATCATGGTTCAATATAATGCTGATCATGCCTTTGTGCATCTCACAACAATCTACCTGTATAATGATAGTGTAAGAAAATAACTTCAGATGTTGGTACAAATCTAAGGTATTTATTTCACAAAATGCTGGAGTAACTCAGCAGATCA
This sequence comes from Rhinoraja longicauda, assembly GCF_053455715.1. Lineage (NCBI taxonomy): Eukaryota > Metazoa > Chordata > Chondrichthyes > Rajiformes > Arhynchobatidae > Rhinoraja > Rhinoraja longicauda. The sequence goes on from NC_135980.1 coordinate 911,472, forward strand.
GGCAGCATCTCAGGAGAGAAGGAATGGGTGACGTTTCAATAGACAATAGGTGCAGGAGGAGGCCATTCGGCCCTTCAAGCCAGCACCGCCATTCAATGTGATCATGGCTGATCATTCTCAATTAGTACCCAGTTCCTGCCTTCTCCCCATACCCCTTGACTCAGCTATCCTTGAGAGCTCTATCTAGCTCTCCCTTGAATGCATTCAGAGAATTGGCCTCCACTGAGGCAGAGAATTCCACAGATTCACAACTCTGACTGAAAAAGTTTTTCCTCATCTCAGTTCTAAATGGCCTACCCCTTATTCTTAAATTGTGGCTCCTTGTTCTGGACTCCCCCAACATTGGGAACAGGTTTCCTGCCTCTAACGTGTCCAACCCCTTAAAAAGCTTATATATTTCGATAAGATCTCCTCTCATCCTTCTAAATTCCAGTGTATACAAGCATAGCCGCTCCAGTCTTTCAACATATGACAGTCCCACCATTCCGGGAATTAACCTAGTAAACCTACGCTGCACGCCCTCAATAGCAAAAATATCCTTCCGCAAATTTGGAGACCAAAACTGCACACAGTATTCCAGGTGCGGTCTCACTAGGGCCCTGTACAACTACAGAAGGACCTCTTTGCTCCTATACTCAACTCCTCTTGTTATGAAGGCCAACATTCCATTGGCTTTCTTCACTGCCTGCTGTACCTGCATGCTTCCTTTCAGTGACTGATGCACTAGGACACCCAGATCTCATTGTACGTCCTTTTCCTAACTTGACACCATTCAGATAATACTCTGCCTTCCTATTCTTACCACCAAAGTGGATAACCTCACACTTATCCACATTAAACCGCATCTGCCATGCATCCGCCCACTCACACAACCTGTTCAAGTCACCCTGCAACCTCATAGCATCTTCCTCACAGTTCACACTTCCACCCAGCTTTGTATCATCTGCAAATTTGCTAATGGTACTTTTAATCCCTTCATCCAAGTCATTAATGTATATTGTAAATAGCTGCGGTTCCAGCCCCACTAGTTACTGCCTGCCATTCTGAAAGGGACCCATTTATCCCCACTCTTTGCTTTCTGTCTGTCAACCAATTTTCTATCCATGTCAGTACCCTACCTCCAATACCATGTGCTCTAATCTCCTATGTGGAACCTTGTCAAAGGTTTTCTGAAAGTCAAGGTACACCACATCCACCGGCTCTCCCCTGTCAATTTTCCTAGTTACATCCTCAAAGAATTCCAGAAGATTGGTCAAGCATGATTTCCCCTTCGTAAATCCATGCTGACTCGGAACAATCCTGTTACTACTATCCAAATGCTCCGCAATTTTGTCTTTTATAATTTACTCCAGCATCTTCCCCACCACTGATGTCAGACTAACTGTTCTATAATTTCCCGTTTTCTCTCTCCCTCCTTTCTTAAAAAGTGGGACAACATTAGCTACACTCCAATCCACAGGAACTGATCCTGAATCTATAGAACATTGGAAAATGATCACCAATGCGTCCACAATTTCTAGCGCCACCTCCTTGAGTACTCTGGGATGCAGACCATCAGGCCCGGGAGATTTATCAGCCTTCAGTCCCATCAGTCTACCCAACACCATTTCTTGCCTAATGTGGATTTCCTTCAGTTCCTCTGTCACCCTAGGATCTCTGGCCACTAGAACATCTGGGAGATTGCTTATATCTTCCTTAGTGAAGACAGATCCAAAGTACCGGTTCAACTCGTCTGCCATTTCCTTGTTCCCCATAATAAATTCCCCCGCTTCTGTCTTCAAGGGACTCACATTTGCCTTAACTATTTTTTTCCTCTTTACATACAAAAAGCTTTTACTATCCTCCTTTATATTATTGGCTAGTTTACCCTCGTACCTCATCTTTTCTCCCCGTATTGCCTTCTTAGTCATCTTCTGTTGCTCTTTAAAAGAGTCCCAATCCTCTGGCTTCCCACTCTTCTTTGCTTTGTTGTACTTCTCTTTTATTTTTATGCTGTCCTTGATTTCCCTTGTCAGCCACGGGTGCCTCTTACTCCCCTTAGAATCTTTCCTCCTCTTTGGGATAAATTGATCCTGCAACTTCTGCATTATTCCCAGGAATACCTGCCATTGCTGTTCCACTGTCTTCCCTGCTAGGGCCTCCTTACAGTCAATTCTGGCCAGCTCCCGCCTCATGCCTCTGTAATCCCCTTTGCTATACTGTAATACTGACACTTCCGATTTTCCCTTCTCCCTCTCAATTGGTAGAGTAAAATTTATCATATTGTGATCACTGCATCCTAATGGCTCTTTTACCTCGTCCCCTTATCAGATCAGGTTCATTACACAACACTAAATCCAGAATTGCCTTCTCCCTAGTAGGCTCCAGTACAAGCTGTTCTAAGAATCCATCTCGGAGACACTTCACAAACTCTCTTTCCTGGGGTCCATTTCCAACCTGATTTTCCCAGTCTACCTGCGTGTTGAAATTTCCCATAACCACCATAGCATTACATTTGCGACATGCCAATTTTAGCTCCTGATTCACCTTGCACCCTATGTCGAGGATACTGTTTGGGGGCCTGTAGATAACTCCCATTAGGGTCTTTTTACCCTTACAATTCCTCATTTCTATCCATACTGATTCTACATCTCCTGATTCTATGTCACCCCTTGCAAGGGAGTGAATATCATTCCTCACCAACAGAGCCACCCCACCCCCTCTGCCCACCTGTCTGTCTTTTTTATATGTTGTGTCTCCCTGAATATTCAGTTCCCAGCCCTGGTCCTCTTGTAGCCATGTCTCAGTGATTCCCACAACATCATACTTGCCAATGTCTAACTGCGCCTCAAGCTCATCCACTTTATTTCTTATACTTCGCGCATTTAAATACAACACTTTCATTTCGGTATTCACCTCCCCTCTCACACCGGTCACAATTGGCCCTGACCTTTCTCTCTTATCCCTTCTAGAACTTCCCTCCCCATTCATTCGAGAGTCCTTTGCAATTTCTCCTGTATTCGCTTCCCCTTTAACTCCATCTTCATATTCCCAGTTTGTCAACCCCTCCCCCCCACTACTTAGTTTAAAGTCGCACTTGTAGCACTAGCAAACCTACCTGCCAGAATGTTGGTCCCCCTGCTGTTAAGGTGTAACCCCTCCCTTTTGTACAGGTCACCCCTACCCCAGAAGAGATCCCAGTGGTCTAGAAATCTAAATCCCTGCTCCCTGCACCAAACCCTCAGCCATACATTCATATCCCCGATCTCTCTATTCCTGCCCTCACCAGCACGAGGTACAGGTAGCAGTCCAGAGACAACCACCTTCGACGTCCCACTTCTCAGTCTTCTTCCTAACTCTCTAAACTCATGTCGCTGTATCTCCTTCCTCTTCCAGACGTCGTTCGTGCCCACATGCACAACTACTTCTGGTTGATCGCCTTCCCTCGCTAGGATGTTCTGAAGCCGCTCCGTGATGTCTTGAACCCTGGCACCAGGGAGGCAACAGACCATCCTCGAGTCCCGCCTGCCGCCACAGAATCTACTGTCCGTACCTCGGACAATGGAGTCACCCACTACTATGGCTCGTCCTGACTTCGGTCTCCCCGGTCGAGTTTCCTTGCCTGGGTTAGATCTGCCAACACGTCCGCCGCTCGGACCAGAGGCGTCTTCTGCCCCCACAGTTCTCAAGAGGGTGTACCTGTTTGCAATAGGCACAGTCTCCTGTAGTCCACGTTTGCTCCCCCCTGAAACAGTCTCCCACCTTCACCCGACCTGGACCCTTGGCGTGACAGCCTCACAGTAGGTCCTGTCCAGGAAACTCTCGCATTCCCGGATGGCCCTGAGGTCTTCCAGCTGCTTTTCCAACTCCGCCACACGTCTATTCAGGAGCCGCACCTGGGCACAGTTCTTGCAGGTGTAGCTCCCAGAAGCTCCAGCGGTGTCCCTACCTTCCCACATCCTGCAGGAAACACACTGCACCAACTTGTCCGCCATTACTTTAGTGAATTCAAAAACAAATCAGGCTCAAAAACAAGCGTAATCTCCTCATCTTAGCCTCCTCGCCGAAGACTCGCAGACAAAGACTCGCATTTTACTCGCAAAGGGCACTTCCCTCCACAGGGCTGCACCCGGACAGGGTCGAGTCGGTTTTGGGTTGACACCCTTCTTCAGACGGGTCTCGACCCAAAACATCACCCATTCCTTCTTTCCTGAGATGCTGCCTGACCTGCTGAGTTACTCCAGCATTTTGTGAAATAAATACCTGTATAAAGATGCTGACTAACACCTTTTAGGATTGTCCTGTTTGGCCAAAAGGGGGGATTATGGAAAGAACTGAGCCATTCTTCCATTTCGTCATCAACATGGGCAGCACTTAATTCTTTGGGAATTAAAATTTACTCCAGTGATTAACGAAATCGGTGCAGGAGTAGACCATTTGGCCCCCCAAGCCTACCACAGCATTCAATATTGTAATTGCTGATCAACCCTGGACTTCATCTCCTCTTCTATGCCAGTTCTCCATAGCCGTTAAATCCTTGATTAAATTTAAAAAACAATATACCACTTCTTTAACTTTCACACCTGCACAGCCTGCCAGGGGAGAAAGTTCAAGAAATTCATCACTCCCTACAAGAAGAAATGTCATCTGGCCATTCTCTCCACAGATGCGGCCTGACCCACTGATGTATATCCGTAAATGGCCTGGTTGTCAGATTAATGTCTTACTGCAACTCCTCAATCCCATCCTGCCTACAAAAAATAATTCCCAGTGCATTACTTATCTTTACATTTTACAAATCAAAAGTGGTGAAAAGGCATTGCTGCTCCAATGCATTACTTCTATGCTTAATCTCGAGGAAACATATCTAAATTAATTGTGCACTTCCAGTTCCCGGATTGTCAATTAAATAACTTTAATTGGATGTCCAAAACAGAACCTAAAATAAAAACAAGGGGTCCTTTGCAACTCTCCAATTAGATTTTTAGATTTAGATTTTTTTAGATTTAGAGATACAGCGCAGAAACAGGCCCTTCCGGGTCCGCGCCGCCCAGCGATCCCCACACATTAACACTATCCTACACTCACTAGGGACAATTTTTACATTTGCCCAGCCAATTAACCTACAAACCTGTACGTCTTTGGAATGTGGGAGGAAACCGAAGATCTCGGAGAAAAACCACGCAGGTCACGGGGAGAACATACAAACTCCGCACAGTACAGCACCCGTAGTCAGGATCAAACCTGAGTCTCCGGCGCTGCATTCGCTGTAAAGCAGCAACTCTACCGCCACGCCACCGTGCCGCCCTGAGCAGATCCGACCGTGTCCAAGGAATGGAAAGAGTCAACTTCTCAGATTGATACCATATGATAAGTAATGAGTAAGGATGAGTAAGATCTCTATTTCCATTAGCTGAGATTTTGGAACGTATTTCTTTTACTCTGCTGCAGTAAATCCATTCAGAATCAAGGGAGCAGGAAATAGACAATTTCTCTGGACCCTGGCCCAATCTGCAAATCTAGCCACATTCCTGACCCCTAGTGTTCTGGATCCTCAACAATGGTGCTCCACGAGGATGCATTCTCAGCTCCCTTATTTACTCCTTATACATGCACGACTGTGCAGCCAAATTCAAATCCAACTCAACTTACAAATTTGCAGACAAAACCACCGTTGTGGGTTGGATATCAAATAATGACGAGACAGAGTAGAGGAAGGAAATTGGGAACCTCGTTACCTGGTGTCATGACAGCAACCTTACTCTCAATGCCAGCAAAGCAAAGGAGCTCGTGATCGACCTCAGGAAATGAACACAGACCCAAAGTACGTTTGAAAGCTTCAAGTTCCTAGAAGTAAATATCACCTGCAAATTTTCCAGGACTTGCCACATCAAAGCAATAACCAAGAAATCATGAGGTCTGGAAGAGTGAAAATGTATACATCCAGATTCAGGGACAGTTTCTTCCCCAACAAGAGCCAACATCGGAACCCACTAGAGAACGATCTTGGTAACCATCTATATCATTGGAGACCCTTGGACTATCTTTAATCGGGCTTTACTGGACTTGATGTTACACAAAGTGTGTTTTCTTTATCCTACATCTGTTCACTGTGGATGGCTTCATAATAATCGTGTTTCGTTTTTCTGCTGATTGGACAGCACGCAACAAAAAAGCTTTTCGCCATACCTCGGTACACGTAACAATCGCGCTCTCCAAAGTGCTGCAAACCACGAACGGAGCAGCCCAGCTGCGGTGGGAAAAACCTTACCTGCACCGGAATCCAGTCGGAGCCCGTGGCGGTGAGTTCGGACCCAGCAGCAGCGGCAGGGCCAACGGCAGCGGTAGCAGCAGGGCCAATGGCAGCGGTAGGTCCAACGGCAACGGCAACAGCAGGTCCAACGGCAACGGCAGCGGCAGAGCATCCCCCAAGGCACTGCAGCTCCCGGAAGGCGGACCGCACATGGAGCCGCACGGAGCTGCTCAACATCGGACACGGCTGCGAGAGACTGGCTGGTGAGTACCACAAAACCCTCACCAAAGTCCCGACGGAGCTCGGTAGAACAGGCCCCTGGACCACCACACCGGAGGGATGGAGACGGAGCCAGCGCAGGGAGAGGAAGCAAAAACATGGCCGGAGAGCGGGGGTGCAGGCCAGGTTATGGACAGAGAGCGGGGGTGCAGGAGTGGGGGTGCAGGCCAGGCTACGGAGGGCCCCACAAAGACCATCCCTACCAAGCATCTTTCTCGCCAATGTCCGGTCACTCTACAACAAGCTGGATGAGGTAAGGCTATGGATCAACACCCAGCGATCCCTGAAAGACTGCTGCGCGCTGATCTTCACGGAGACGTGGCTCAATGCACTGGTTCCCGATGGGGCTGTGGAGCTCACGAACCGGTCACTACAGCGGGCCGATAGAACAAAGGACTCTGTATCTACATCAACAATGACTGGTGCACCAACAACTCCGCAATAGAGAGCTACTGTTCCCCAGACCTAGAGTACGTACTGCTCAAATGTAGGCCGTTCTATTTGCCTCGGGAGTTTACTGTGGTCATCATCATGGCCGCATACATTCCCCCACAGGCTAATGCTAACCTAGCGCTAGCACAGCTGCACTCGGCCATCAGCAAGCAGCAGGATGCCTACCCCAACGGCGCCTTCATTGTTGCCGGCGACTTTAATCACGTCGACCTCCGCAAATTCCACCAGCATGTGCAGTGCCCTACCAGGGGCTCAAACACGCTGGATAAGTTGTATACCAACATAATGGACGCTTACAGAGCTCTCCCCTGCCAACCTCTGGGACAATCCGATCACCTCTCACTGCTTCTACTGCCCGCATACAAACCCCTCATCTGCAAGACCAAACCTACAATAAAGACGGTCAAAATATAGCCCGAGGATGCCACCCTACAACTCCAGGACTGCTTTGATCGCACCGACTGGGACCTGCGGTTCAGAGGTAGACTTGGAGGAATACACATCCACTGTGCTCTCCTACATCAACTGCTGTGTGGAGAATGTCACGGAGGACAAGGAAATAAAGATGTTCCCAAACCGGAAACCCTGGATGAATAAGGAGGTACAGAACCTGCTGAGGGCAACAATGCCTTTAAATCTGGTGACACTTCAGCATACAGTGTTGCCAGATCAAACCTGAACAGAGGTATTAAAAGGGCCAAAGACACCCACAGGCAACGGGTGGAAGACCACTTCAACACTACGGACACCAGAAGCATGTGGCAGGGTGTCAGGGACTTCACTGGCTACAAGAGCAGCCCTGCCTGCCCCCACAGCGATATGACACCAACCAACGAGCTAAACACCTTTTTTGCCCGCTTCGAAACTGGCAACACCACCTTGAGTGGAAGAACCCCAGCCGAGGCAGAGGGACTGGTCTTGCAACTGAGCACACAGGAAGTACAACGCGCTCTGCAAAGGGTCAACCCACGCAAGGCTGCAGGCCCGGAAGGAGTTCAAGGAAGGGTACTCAAGGACTGAGCTGAACAGTTGGCTGAGGTATTCACCAGGATCTTTAACCTGTCACTATCTCTGGCTATGGTTCCCAAGTGCCTGAAGTCGGCTATCATAGTGCCCGTGCCGAAAAAAGCAAAGATCACCAACCTGAACGACTACCGTCTGGTTGCCCTAACGCCGATAGTCATGAAGTGCTTTGAAAGGCTGGTCCTCTCACACATCAAATCCAGCATTCCTGCCTCACTGGACTCGCATCAATTTGCATACAGGGCAAATAGATCCACAGAAGACGCCATCTCTTCACACTGTCCTGACTCACCTGGAGAGACAGGGCACGTACGTGAGGATGCTATTCATTGACTACAGCTCTGCCTTCAACACGGTCATCCCCACCAAGCTCATCACCAAACTCCACCAGATAGGCCTCAGCTCGTCATTATGCGACTGGATCCTGGACTTCCTGCTGGAGCGACCGCAGGCAGTGAGAATGGGCCCGCACCTGTCCTCCACTATCACCCTGTGTACCGGCACACCACAGGGCTGTGTTCTGAGCCCCATGCTCTACTCCCTCTTCACACACGACTGTGTTCCTGCATTCAACACCAACACCATTGTCAAATTTGCAGACGACACAACGGTGATCGGGCTGATCACCAACGGTGATGAAACAAAATACAGAGCGGAGATGCAGAACCTGGCGGACTGGTGCTCTGATAACAACCTGTCCCTAAATACCACCAAGACCAAGGAGCTGATCATCAACTTCCGTAGGTCACATAACGGGGAATACGCCCCGATCTTTATCAACGGGGACAGTGTAGAGAGAGTGTCCAGCTTCAAGTTTCTGGGCACTCACATTTCGGAGGACCTAACATGGTCCAATAACACTGCTGCGTTGGTCAAGATTAGAAACAGTCAACATGGATTTGTGCCTGGAAGGTCATGTTTGACTAATCTTCTTGAATTTTTTGAAGAGGTTACCAGGGAAATTGATAAGGGCAAGGCTGTGGATGTTGTCTATATGGACTTCAGTAAGGCATTTGACAAGGTTCCACATGGAAGATTGATTAAGAAGGTTAAATCGTTGGGTATTAATAGTGAGGTTGCAAGATGGATTCAACAATGGCTGAATGGGAGATACCAGAGGGTAATGGTTGACAATTGTATGTCAGGTTGGAGGCCAGTGTCTAGTGGAGTACCCCAAGGATCTGTGTTGGGTCCACTGTTGTTTGTCATTTACATTAATGATCTGGATGATGGTGTGGCAAATTGGATTAGTAAATATGCAGATGATACTAAGATAGGTGGTGTAGTTAATAATGAAGTAGAGTTTCAAAGTCTACAGAGAGACTTGGGCCTTTTGGAAGGGTGGGCTGAAAGATGGCAGATGGAGTTTAATGCTGATAAGTGTGAGGTGCTGCATTTTGGTAGGACAAATCAAAATAGGACGTACAGGGTAAATGGTAGGGAATTGAGGAATGCAGTGGAACAGAGGGATCTGGGAATAACTGTGCATTGTTCCCTGAAGGTGGAATCTCATGTGGATAGGGTGGCGAAGAAGGCGTTTGGTATGCTTGCCTTTATAAATCAGAGCATCGAGTATAGAAGTTGGGATGTAATGTTAAAATTGTACAGGGCATTGGTGAGGCCGAATCTGGAGTATGGTGTGCAGTTCTGGTCACCAAATTATAGGAAGGATGTCGACAAAATGGAGAGGGTACAGAGGAGATTTACTAGAATGTTGCCTGGGTTTCAGCACTTAAGCTACAGAGAGAGGTTGAGCAGGTTGGGTCTTTATTCTTTGGAGCGTAGAAGGTTGAGGGGGGACTTGATAGAGGTTTTTAAAATTTTGAGAGGGACGGACAGAGTTGACGTGGGTAGGCTTTTCCCTTTGAGAGTGGGGAAGATTCCAACAAGGGGACATAGCTTCAGAATTGAGGGACAAAAGTTTAGGGGTAACATGAGGGGTAACTTCTTTACTCAGAGGGTGGTGGCTGTATGGAATGGGCTTCCGGTGGAAGTGGTGGAGGCAGGCTCGATTTTATTATTTAAGAGTAAATTGGATTGGTATATGGATAAGAGGGGATTAGAGGGTTATGGTCTGAGTGCAGGTAGATGAGACTAGGTCAGGGAGAGTGGTCGGCGTGGACTGGTAGGGCCGAACGGGCCTGTTTCCGTGCTGTAGTTGTTATATGGTTATATGGTTAAGAAGGCACAGCAACGACTGTTCTACCTAAGAACACTGAAGAAGTCTGGTCTTATAAGAAAATAACTGCAGATGCTGGTACAAATCGATTTATTCACAAAATGCTTGAGTAACTCAGCAGGTCAGGCAGCATCTCGGGAGAGAAGGAATGGGTGACGTTTCGGGTCGAGACCCTTCTTCAGACTGATGTCGGGGGTGGGACAAAGGAAGGATATAGGTGGAGACAGGAAGATAGAGGGAGATCTGGGAAGGAGGAGGGGAAGGGAGGGACAGAGGAGCTATCTGAAGTTGGAGAAGTCGACGTTCATACCACCGGGCCGCAAACTGCCCAGGCGAAATATGAGGTGCTGCTCCTCCAATTTCTGGCGGGCCTCACTATGGCACTGGAGGAGGCCCATGACAGAGAGGTCAGACTGGGAATGGGAGGGGGAGTTAAAGTGCTGAGCCACCGGGAGATCAGTTGCGTTAATGCGGACCGAGCGCAGGTGTTCAGCGAAGCGATCGCCGAGCCTGCGCTTGGTTTCGCCGATATAGATAAGTTGACATCTAGAGCAGCGGATGCAATAGATTAGGTTGGAGGAGGTGCAGGTGAACCTCTGTCTCACCTGGAAAGAATGTTTGGGTCCTTTGATGTAGTTGAGGGGGGAGGTAAAGGGACAGGTGTTGCATCTCGTGCGGTTGCAAGGGAAAGTGCCCGGGGTTAGGGTAGTTTGGGTAGGAAGGGACGAGTGTACCAGGGAGTTGCGGAGGGAACGGTCTCTGTGGAACGCAGAGAGGGGAGGGGATGGGAAGATATGGCCAGTGGTGGGGTCCTGTTGTAGGTGACGGAAATGTTGGTGGATGATATGTTGGATCCGCTGGCTGGTGGGGTGGAAAGTGAGAACGAGGGGGATCCTGTCCTTGTTGCGAGTGGGGGGATGGGGAGCAAGAGCAGAGCTGCGGGATGTAGAAGAGACCCTAGTGAGAGCCTCATCTATAATGGAGGAGGGGAAGCCCCGTTTTCTGAAAAACGAGGACGTCTCGGAAGCCCTAGTCTGAAACACCTCATCCCGGGCGCAGATGCGGCGTAGACGGAGGAATTGGGAGTAGGGGATAGACTTTTTGCAGGGGACCGGGTGGGAAGAAGTGTAGTCCAGATAGCTGTGCAAGTCGGTGGGCTTGTAATAAATGTCCGTCACTAGTTTTTCTCCTGTGATGGAGATGGTGAGGTCCAGAAACGGGAGGGAGATGTCAGAGATAGTCCAGGTATATTTAAGGGCAGGATGGAAATTGGAGGTGAAGTGTATGAAGTCAGTGAGTTCTGCATGGGTGCAAGAGGTAGCACCAATGCAGTCGTCGATGTAGCGGAGGTAGAGTTCGGGGATGGGGTCAGTGTACGTCTGGAACAGGGATTGTTCGACGTACCCGACAAAGAGGCAGGCGTAGCTAGGGCCCATGCGAGTGCCCATAGCTACGCCTCTGGTTTGGAGGAAGTGGGAGGAGTCAAAGGAGAAGTTGTTGAGGGTAAGAACCAGCTCTGCTAGGCGGAGGAGAGTGTTGGTCGATGGGGATTGGCTGGTTCTACGGTCGAGGAAGAAACGGAGGGCTTCGAGACCATCCTTGTGGGGGATGGAAGTGTAGAGTGACTGGACATCCATGGTGAAAATGAGGGAGTGGGGGCCTGGGAACCGGAAGTTATCCAGGAGATGGAGAGCGTGTGAGGTGTCTTAGACGTAGGTGGGGAGGGATTTAACCAGGGGGGATAGGATGGAGTCGAGGTAGGTAGAGATAAGTTCGGTGGGGCATGAGCAGGCAGAGACAATGGGTCTGCCGGGACAATTTTGTTTGTGGATTTTGGGTAGGAGGTAGAATCGGCCCGTGCGGGGCTGGGGAACTATGAGATTGGAGGCACTGAGGGGTAGATCGCCGGAGTTGGTGAGGTCGGTGATGGTGCTGCTGATGAAGGTCTGGTGTTTATCGGTGAGGTCATGGTCCAGGGATAGGTAGGAAGAGGTGTCTGATAGTTGTCGTCTGGCCTCGGTGTGGTAGAGGTCAGCACGCCAGACTACCACAGCCCCTCCCTTGTCAGCAGGTTTAATTATTAAGTCCGGGTTGTTGCGGAGTGAGTTGAGGGCTGCACGTTCAGGAGGGGAGAGGTTGGAGTTAGTCAGGGGAGTGGAAAATTTGAGGCGGCTGATGTCACGCCGGCAGTTTGAAATAAAAAGTTCTAGTGAGGGTAGTAGGCCATACTGGGGGGTAAAAGTGGAGACGGGAGAAGGGGTCATCAGTGGTGGGTCGGGACTCCTTGCCATGGTAAAAGGCTCGGAGGCGGAGGCGGCGGAAGAAGAGCTCCACGTCATGGCGGACGCGGAACTCGTTGATGTGGGGGCGGAGGGGAACAAAGGTAAGGCCTCTGCTGAGGACCGACCGTTCGGTGTCTGAAAGGGGGAGGTCAGGGGGGATGGTGAACACCCGGCAATGGTGGGGGTTGGGGTCGGATGGAGGCAGGGGGGCAGGTGGAGGGGATGTATGGTGGGGGGGGGTGGTGGGTTAGCTGGGCAGAGGGGGGCATGAGGACCGATGTGGGGAGTACTGGGGGTCAACTGGCTGGAGGGGGAAGGGGGAGACCCAGTGGAACCCCTGCTGCAGTTACCTGTAGTAGAGGGTGGGCAGTAGGACCCAGCAGTGCTGAGGGGCTCTGCCTGGTGGGGGCTGTGGGCCCAGCGCGGTGTGTGTGGGCCAGGTGGAGCTGCAGCCTGTTGTTGGTCCCGGGGGCCGGGTACAGCGACGGCTGTGAGTCTGGTCTACCCCAACAGCTGCTGACGATGTTCTACCGCTGCACTATAGAGAGCATCCTAACACATGGCATCCCTGTGTGGTACCTCAGCTGCACGGAGGCAGAAAGGAAAGCTCTTCAGCGGGTAGTCCATAGAGCTCAGAGGACCATCGGAACACAGCTACCAGCCTTGGAGGGCATCTACAACACACAATGCCTCAGAAAAGCCACCAGCATCCACAAAGACTCTTCACACCCCTGCAATAGTCTGTTCGAACTCCTTCCATCGGGCAGACGATACAAGGCCTTCTACGCCCGCACCTCCAGACTCAGGAACAGCTTCATCCCCAGGGACATAGCTGCTATGAACCGGTCCTGCTGAGCCGGATGGTCACATCGCACAGTGATCCGGCACATATCTACTTGCACTTTATTCTGTCTTAAAACTGTTACAATCTGTTTCGTTGGGTTGTTGTTGTTTAAATTAATACTGACTAGCGAATTAAATTATTGCATCGTATGGGAGGCGCATTCCCAATCTCGTTGTACCCCTGTACAATGACAATAAAGATGTATTGTATTGTATTGTATAAACTCAACTATAACTTAAGTTAAACTGAACTAAATGAAAATAAACTAAACTGAACAATGTTCCCTCCCCGCCTGTCACTAAATCCTGTATTTGGTCGCTGATAATATTCTCTCCGCCGGCCTCAGACCTTCTGAAACTGCTGGCCGGTGCTGACAGACCTGCAGCCAATCTCAGCGCTGGGACACTGTGATAGACCGCTTACACTCCAGCCAATCACAAGCTGTGGGCCGGCCCTTCAGCAACGCTTTAAAAGCCGCTCCCAGAGCCGGCTCCGTCATTCCAGTCCCTGTACTTCACACTGAGTTCCGCTGTTGAAGGGGAATGGCCCGGACCAAGCAGACAGCGCGCAAATCGACCGGAGGGAAAGCTCCTCGCAAACAGCTGGCGACCAAAGCAGCGCGGAAGAGCGCTCCGGCCACGGGTGGAGTGAAGAAGCCTCATCGCTACCGGCCCGGCACCGTGGCTCTGAGAGAGATCCGGCGCTACCAGAAATCCACCGAGCTACTCATCCGCAAACTGCCCTTCCAGCGCCTGGTGCGGGAGATCGCTCAGGACTTCAAGACAGACCTGCGCTTCCAGACCTCGTCCGTCATGGCCCTGCAGGAGGCCAGCGAGGCTTACCTGGTGGGGCTCTTTGAGGACACCAATCTCTGCGCCATCCACGCCAAGCGAGTCACCATCATGGCCAAAGACATCCATCTGGCCCGCCGCATCCGCGGGGAGCGCGCCTGAACACGGCCTGCGCACCACCAAACGGCTCTTTTAGGAGCCACCGACCCCGGCAGCAGAAAGAGCTGCGCCCTTGTTCTGTCTCATATTACTGTCCCCGCAGAGGTTTAGGTGAAATGGTGGCGCAGTCACTTGCTGTGCGGAGTCTAACCCCGTTGTCTCCAGTGTCTCGCCTGAAATTTGTGATGTTATTTACAAGCCGATGCGTGCCTTGGGATCCCAGAACCGGGGGATTGGTTCGGACTGCGGCTAGGTCGGGTAGAATCGATGGGGTTCCCCGTTTACACACCAGCGAGCCTGAGATCCTTGGAGGGCAGGCAGGAGAAGAAAAGGAGCTGAAATCCGTGGCAGGTCTGACTGAGTGAGGCAGATGGGTTGACAGATGAGAGATAAAACAGTCGAAAAGTTGTTAAAACAAATAGAGGTGATGTGAAGCCGAAGGGCGCGATTATTGGGGAGGATATGGGACAGATTCTGCCTAAAATTGGTGAATTGAATGTTCTTACTGTTTATAATTGGCGGGATATTGAGTGGTATCGAGGAACCGCGACATGTACATCCACAGATTGTAAATGATATCAACACTAAATAGGATGGTCAAGAGTAAATGAGACCTATCAGTTTAAGCATGTCCACCAGTCTATTGACGCTGACAGATGGTGGGTGTCCACATATCTATCCACTGTATCAAGTTTGTCAGATCAAGTGCAGGAATTTAAAGTTTTTTTTTCCTCGGGAATGCAGTTACAATGTACCAAAATATAAAGAATGCCTAAGCAGTTAATGTTAAATTCCCATATTGTTAAATAAACTAATTACATTCCTTTTTTTTAAAAGCCGGACAGGGTTATTCATAAGCGGCCTGTATAATCTTGCAAGATAAACTGCACCTTGCATTTGCAGTCTTCGTTGTGTAGTTAAAGCTCCTCCCCGGGTCCAAACGCTCGACTTTTGTACAGCTTGTACAAAGAGCGAACGTTTGAGAGAACCACAAGATGGATTTGCTGGCTGTGCAAGATGGGGCTGCAGGCATCTTTCGTCGAGCTTCTCACTGTCGGGTTACGAATCCTGCCATTACCAGGGGGATGGCGGCGGGGGTACGGATGTTTGGAATTAGAAACAGAAAATGTTGGAAGCACTGAGTGCGTCAGCCCATCGACTTGAAACGTTTGGCTTGATTCTTTCTGCACAGATGCAGCCTCTCCTGCAGAAAATTCCCAGTATTTTTCGTTATATGCTATTTCACTTTCCAGCATCTGTAACAATCGGATCTGTTTCCCTTTAAATTTTCTTCAGCGGGGTCGGTAAATTCCCCAACAAATACAACGAGAATTATAACTTTTCATGAGGGGCTGTAGGCAATGAAGAGCGCCATGAATGCAGTAGAAAGTGTCTGAATAATGGTCACGTGGATTCAAAGTTTCTCGCGCGCTCGCCGTTGATATTTGCATAAAACATTGCAGATGTTGCTGATTGGCCAACTGGCGCAGATTATTGCTCAGCTCGCACTGGATTTGACAAACTCAGAGCCTGTCCACCAGTAGGATTCCTTCACTTTGTGATTTTTCATTAGCATACAGTCGGCTATAAAAAAGCGCGCAGGCCACAATTTTTTCAGGTTGTAGGGTAGTGAGTAAAGATCGTGTTAAGATCACCTGGGCCGTCTTCCGCTTCATCTGGGGGTCGGCGATGGACCGGGTGCGACTAGCCACACTGCACAAGTCGGCAGAAAACAGGGGTAAAAGCGTGCCCAACGTCGCCCTCATTCTGATGGCCACCTTCGTGTGTGGCTGCATCAGGTGGAGCATAGAGCCAAGGCACTTGGGCACCAAATGCCACTACCTGCTGAGGTTCTACCTGTCCCCGGTGTTGCGAAGGATGGGCCTGGCGCAGATGCCACGCAATGTGCCAGTCAGCTGGACATTGCCGAACCATCTGTCGTTTGTGGACAGGTTCTTCCGGACCAACACCTTTGACCACAAGTCCATCAAGCAGTGGTCAGCACGGAACGTCCTGCAGGCACTGCAGGGGAGTGACTCCATGGATCCTGTGGCGTGGTTCCCAGAACAGACCGCCCAGCTTGTCTGGCAAAATGCCTCATCGCCAGAACTCACCAACAAGCACCAAGACCTGGCTTGGCTGGCGGTGAGGGGAGCCCTCCCAGTCAGATCCTTCCTGCACCGCCGGAACCTCACTACCAGCGCACGCTGCCCTCGGGACGGCTGCTACGGAGAGGAGACGGTGGCCCACCTCTTCAAAGAGTGTGGATTTGCCAAGAGAGTCTGGGGAGGTCTGCAGGGGTCCCTGTCACGATTCATTCCGAGCAGCTCCGTCACAGAGGACTCTGCTCTACGGACTGTTCCCAGGGACGCATTCCGAGACTGACATCGAGTGCTGCTGGAAGGTCATCAACTTGGTGAAAGACGCTCTTTGGTCTGCCCGATCCTTGTTGACCTCCCAGCGGAGCGAGCTGTCCATCAAGGAATGTTGCCGACTGGCCCACTGCAGACTGCAGGAGTACGTGCTGAGGGACGCACTGAAGCTTGGTGCAGCCAACGCTAAGGCCCTGTGGGGGAGGACCACAGTCTAGGGTCCTTCCGCTGCTGGACATGGGGGGGCAGGGTGTGGTGGAGAGAGACGCCCCTCCAAATAAGGGATACTGGGTAAATGTATGTAAATTTGGAAGTAAATGCCTGTATTGAATGTGTAACCTCCGGAAATGTCGGATGGGTTTGTTTAAAAAAGATGTTTTGTAAATGATATTTATTACTTGAATAAAGTATTTTTTGATATAAAAAAAATAAAATTACAATATACAATGCACAAGTCGGCAGACAACGGGGGTAAAAGCGTGCCCAACGTCGCCCTCATTCTGATGGCTACCTTCGTGTGTGGTTGCATCAGGCGGAGCATAGAGCCAAGGCACGTGGGCACCAAATGCCACTACCTGCTGAGGTTCTACCTGTCCCCGGCGTTGCGAAGGATGGGCCTGGCGCAGATGCCATGCAATGTGCCAGTCAGCTGGACATTGCCGAACCATCTGTCGTTTGTGGACAGGTTCTTCCGGACCAACACCTTTGACCACAAATCCATCGGGCAGTGGTCAGCACGGAACGTCCTGCAGGGGAATGACTCCATGGATCCTGTGGCGTGGTTCCCAGAACAGACAGCCCAGCTTGTCTGGCAAAATGCCTCATCGCCGGAACTCACCAACAAGCACCAAGACCTGGCTTGGCTGGCGGTGAGGGGAGCCCTCCCAGTCAGATCCTTCCTGCACCGCCGGAACCTCACTACCAGCGCACGCTGCCCTCGGGTCGGCTGCTACGGAGAGGAGACGGTGGCCCACCTCTTCAAAGAGTGTGGATTTGCCAAGAGAGTCTGGAGAGGTCTGCAGGGGTCCCTGTCACGATTCATTCCGAGCAGCTCCGTCACAGAGGACTCTGTGCTCTACGGACTGTTCCCAGGGACGCATTCCGAGACTGACATCGAGTGCTGCTGGAAGGTCATCAACTCGGTGAAAGACGCTCTTTGGTCTGCCCGATCCTTGTTGACCTCCCAGCGGAGCGAGCTGTCCGTCAAGGAATGTTGCCGACTGGCCCACTGCAGACTGCAGGAGTACGTGCTGAGGGACGCTCTGAAGCTTGGTGCAGCCAAAGCCAAGGCCCTGTGGGGGAGGACCACAGTCTAGGGTCCTTCCACTGCTGGACATGGGGGGGGGGGGGCAGGATGTGGTGGAGAGAGACGCCCCTCCAAATAAGGGATACTGGGTAAATGTATGTAAATTTGGATGTAAATGCCTGTATTGAATGTGTAACCTCCGGAAATGTCGGATGGGTTTGTTTAAAAAAGATGTTTTGTAAATGATATTTATTACTTGAATAAAGTATTTTTTGATATAAATTTTTTTTTTTACAATATACATTATAACTTAGATGAAGGGATTAAAAGTAACATTAGCAAATTTGCGGATGACACAAAGCTGGGTGGCAGTGTGAACTGAGGAGGATGTTATGAGGATGCAGGGTGACTTGGACAGGTTGTGTGAGTGGGCAGATGCATGGCAGATGCAGTTTAATGTGGATAAATGTGAGGTTATTCACTTTGGTGGTTAGAACAGGAAGGCAGATTATTATCTGAATGGTGTCCAGTTAGGAAATGGGGAAGTACATAGAGATCTGGGTGTCCTTGTTCATCAGTCACTTAAAGTTAGCATGCAGGTGCAGCAGGCAGTGAAGAAAGCTAATGTCATGTTGGCCTTTATGACAAGAGAAGTTGAGTATAGGAACAAAGAGGTTCTTCTGCAGTTGAACAGGGCCCTGGTGAGACCGCACCTGGAGTATTGTGTGCAGTTTTGGTCTCCAAATTTGAGGAAGGACATTCTTGCTATTGAAGGCGTGCAGCGTAGGTTCACTAGGTTAATTCCCGGAATGGAGGGACTGTCGTATGTTGAAAGACTGGAGCGACTAGGCTTGTATACGCTGGAATTTAGAAGGATGAGAGGGGATCTTATTGAAACATATAAGTTTATTAAGGGATTGGACAAGTTAGAGGCAGGAAACATGTTGCCAATGTTGGGGGAGTCCAGAACCAGGGGCCACAGTTTAAGAATATGCGGTAGGCCATTCAGAACGGAGATGAGGAAAAACTTTTTCAGTCAGAGTTATAAATCTGTGGAATTCTCTGCCTCAGAAGGCCGTGGAGGCTAATTTTCTGGATGCTTTCACGAGAGAGCTAGATAGAGCTCTTAAAGATAGCGGAGTCAGGGGGTATGGGGAGAAGGCAGGAACGGGGTACTGATTGTGAATGATCAGCCATGATCACATTGAATGGCGGTGCTGGTTCAAAGGGCCGAATGGCCTACTCCTGCATCATTTGTCTATTGTCTAACTCATTTTTCCTAAAAATGAAAGTTAATACTATATTACATCGACCCCCTCAATTATATGTTAAATTCAAAACTAAACTATGGTAGCAGTGTACATTATTCATGTCTAAAGCTGCATCAGTGTAGGTATGTATGCATTATATTTTATTACACTAATATAGAATGAAAAGAATGAAAAAATATCTTGACATGTGTTCCTAGTTATTTTATTCACAATATCAGGATTTCTGGAAATAAGTTTGATGTCACTGATTGCGAATGTGTATGGGTAGGCCCTAATGAAATGTATGAGAGAACAGTGATTATGATCGGGAGAGCCATGTGCTGAGAAGTGTGTGCATGACTGATATAGATATATATGTCATGCACACACTTCTCAGCACATAGTTCTCAGTACATGGTATATACAGAGATAGATAGATAGATAGATAGATAGATAGATAGATAGATAGATAGATAGATAGATATTGAAAGAAAAAGGTTGCTAAACAAATAATTAGAGGAAATCACAAGAAATAAACTAGAGATATATATTTTTGTGTGTATATATATATATATATATGCATATACATAAACCATAAAGGTTGAATCGCCTTTATGGTTTATGTACATCATGTGAAAAATAAGATGGAGAGAGAAATAGAGCGTTGCTTTAAATCACAGTTGCTTCTGATCCATGAGAAGGAACTTTGAGATCTATTTATCTCTATCTTGCCTCTCTCACAAACCCACACAAACACACATTCATATATAACTTACTAATCTATCTATCTAACTCACATATATAACTAGATAACTCACTAATGGAAGTTATCTACAGACCCACAAATAGTAGCCTGGAAATAGGGTGTAAGTTGCAGCAGGAGTTAAAAATGGCAAGTAACAAAGGTAATGCCACTGTAGTTATAGGGGATTTCAATACGCAGGTAGACTGGGAAAATCAGGTTGGTCATGGACCCCAGGAAAGGGAGTTTTTAAGAGTGCCTCCGAGATGGATTCTTGGAGCGGCTTGCACTGGAGCCTACCAGAGAGAAGGCAATTATGGATTTAGTGTTGTCCAATGAACCAGATTTAATAAGGGAACTCAAGGTAAAAGAACTGCTTGGAGGTAGTGACCATGATATAGAGTCCTCCAGCACAGAAAGAGGCCCTTCGGCCCATCGTGTCCGTGCCGCCCGTTACCAAACACAGTCTAATTTTAATCCCATTTTCCTGCATTTGGACCGTAGCCCTGAATGTTGTAGCATTTCAAGTGCCCATCCAAATGCCTCTTAAACATTGTGAGTGTTCCCGCCTCCACCACCACCCCAGGCAGTGAGTTCCAGACTCCAACCACCCTCTGGGTGAAAAAGTTATTTCTCACATCCCCCCGAAACCTCCCTCCCCTTACCCTGTATCTATGTCCCCTCGTTGTTGAACCTTCCACCAGTGGAAGAAGTTCCCCACCATCTACCTTATCTATGCCCCTCATGATCTTGTACACCTCGATCATGTCCCCTCTCAGCCTTCTCTGCTCCAGGGAAAACAACCCCAGTCTGCTCAGTCTCTCCTCATAGCCGAGGCCCTTCATCCCTGGCAGCATCCTGGTGAATCTCCTCTGCACCCTCTCCAAAGCTATCACATCCTTTCTATAATGTGGTGACCAGAACTGTACACAATACTCCAGCTGTGGCCTCGCCAGTTTTCTGTACAATTCCATCATTACCCCCCTACTTTTATATTCGATGCCCCGGCTAATGAAGGCCAGTAACCCATATGCCTTTTTGACCACCCTGTCCACCTGTCCTGCTGCCTTCAAGGACTTGTGTACCTGTACTCCAAGGTCCCTCTGTACCCCTGTCTTCCCTAGGGTCCTTCCATTCATGGTGTACTCCCTCTCCAAGTTATTCCTGCCAAAGTGCATCACCTCGCACTTTTCAGGATTAAATTCCATCTGCCACTGCTCCGCCCATCTGACCATCTCATCTATATCTTCCTGCAGCTTGCAGATCCCTTCCTCGCTATTCACCACCCCCCCCCCCCTACCTTTGTGTCATCTGCAAACTTGCTGATCATGCCCTGTACGTTGACATCCAGATCATTTATGTAGATTACAAACAGTAAGGGACCCAACACCGATCCCTGCGGCACCCCACTGGACACCGGCCTCCAGTCACAGAAGCAACCTTCTACCATCACCCTCTGCCTTCTGTCACTAAGCCAGTTTTTTATCCATTTTGCCGAGGTGCCCTGGATCCCATGGGCTCTTACCTTCTTGACTAGTCTCTTGTGTGGGACCTTGTCAAAAGCCTTACTGAAATCCATGTATACCACATCCACTGCACTACCCCCATCTACCTCCTTGGTCACCCCTTCAAAAAATTCAATCAAGTTAGTCAGACACGACCTTCCATTAACAAAGCCATGTTGACTATCCTTAATTAACCCTCGATGCTCCAAGTGAAGACTGATTCTGTCCCTCAGAATCTTTTCTAGCAGCTTCCCCACCACCGATGTCAGACTCACCGGCCTGTAGTTCCCAGGTTTATCCCTACTGCCCTTTTTAAATAATGGCACCACATTAGCTATCCTCCAGTCCACCGGTACATCCCCTGATGCAAGAGAGGCTCTGAAAATCTGTGCCAGAGCCCCCGCAATCTCCTCCCTTGCCTCTCTCAGCATCCTGGGATACATCTCGTCAGGGCCCGGAGACTTATCCACTTTTAAGCCTGCCAGAGCCTCCAGCACCGCCTCCCTGTCAATAGCAATATGCTCAAGAACATCACAACCCTCCTGCTCCATTTCTAAGTCTGCATCGCCCTCCTCCCTTGTAAAAACAGATGCAAAAAAATCATTTAAAACATCTCCAAAAAATTTGTTAGGTCTTTCCAAAAAGGAGTTACCTTCTGACATGCCCATGTAGAGTGTAAAAAAGTACCCACGTCTTGGTTGCATCTAAAACAAATTTCAGATGAGTTTGGTTTTAAATTGTTTAATTTTTTCGGGGTTAAATATAGTTGATGTAAAAAATTATATTGTACTAAACTATATCTCACATTAATAGTATTTTTCATACTATCTAAACACATGCTTTCCCAACTTGGTTCATCAATAATATGTTTCCCATCTTTGTCTTGATTTTTGAATTCCTATCTTTGGACTAGATTTTTGTAATAATTTATACATTGATGATATAAAAAAAATTATTCCCTTGCCCTGAATCAAGGATTCCATTCCTTTAATCTGAAATAGAGACATTGAATTACCTAACTTTTCCCTTAAAAAAGATTGTAATTGATAATAGAAAAAAATACTATTCCCTGGAATTTGATATTTATTTCTCAATTGAGAAAATGTCAATAAGTTATTTCCTTCATAGCAATCTCCTATATTTTTAATACCCTTCTGTTCCCAGACTTGTTGTATTTGATTATTCCAAGCAAACGGCAATAATCTATTTTTTACTAATGGAGTTTTAGCTGTTAAAAAAAATCTTTTATCATTAACTTTAACTGTTTTCAACAATGTATTAATTAAATGTTTTAGCAAAGGTGACTCTTTATCCTTAACTAATAGCTTCGCTTCCCATTTATATATAAATTCTTCTGGATATAACTCTTTTATTTTATCCATTTCAATTTTAACCCATGCTGTTTTTCCACCCTCTTGATAAAAGGATGAAATAAAACTCATTTGTGCTGCCAGATAATAATTTTTTTAATTTGGTAATTGCAATCCACCTAATTCAAATTTCCATGTTAATTTTTCCAGAGACACTCTTGGCATTTTACCTTTCCAAAGAAAATTCCTCACAATTTTGTTCAATTCTTGAAAAAATTTATTTGGCAAAGGTATAGGCAGTGTTGAAAATAAATACTGTATCCTTGGAAAAATATTCATCTTAATACAGTTCACTCTCCCTATCAATGTAATTGGAAGATTCATCCATTTCTTCAGGTCCTCATCTATTTTTTTTATTAATGGTTTATAATTTTGGAACAATTGATGAATAAGATCATACCAATGGATTCAAGGTTTTTTTTATTGGGAGATACAAAAGGAATATTACCAAAGCTAATTTTAGATAAACATCAGGAAAGATTTCTCAAAATAGCAAAAAAATGTGTAGCGGTCACTTGGAAAGATCAAAATGAAATAAGATTTGAAAGATGGTATGCAGAAATGCGTAGTTGTATCCCATTAGAAAAAGCAACGTATAATCTGAGAAATGGATATGACTTCTTCTTGAAGGTGTGGAACCCATTCATTTTAAAGCTAGGATTAAGAATTGGAAATATTTAAATTCAGGATTGTTTTGATACCTTTAATAAGAATTTAATAAGAAATTACCCGGAAGTGTCTCCTTCTGGACTCCAGGTTTCTTTCTTTCTTTTTCTTTTTCTTTTTCCTTCTTTTTAACTGGGGGGTGGGGGGAAGGGGGGGGGGTAATACAGAACAATACGTGTATAATCGAATTTATAATGTAGTTATTATTGCTTACTATGAAATGTAAAATGTATGAGTTCTGTTAAAACTTAAATAAAATTTAAAATTAAAATTTAAAAAAAAAAAAACATCTCCTACATCCTCTGGCTCCACACACAGCTTTCCACTATGGTCCCTGATGGGCCCCACTCTTTCCCTCGTTATCCTCTTACCCTTGATATACTTATAGAACACTTTGGGATTTTCTTTTATTTTGCCCGCTAGTGCTATCTCATGGCCCCTTTTTCTCTCCTAATTTCTTTTTTAAGAACTGCCCTACACCTTCTGTATTCCTCTAATGATGCCTGTGCCTTAAGTTCTTTATGCCTTCCAAAAGCCCCCCTTTTTTTCGAATCAATCCTACTATATCGTTTGACATCCAAGGTTCTTTGGACTTGTTTGTCCCACCCTTAAACTTTAGGGGAACATGCTTCCTCTGTACTTTTTCAATTATTCCTTTGAATGACTCCCACTGTTCTGATGCGGTCCTCCCCACGAGAAGCTGATCCCAGTCCACCAGGGCCAACTTCTGCCTTATCAGATTAAAATGGGCCTTGCCCCAATTTAGACATTTTCCCTCTGGTCCCTCTTTATCCTTTTCCATTACCACCTTAAATATCACTGAATTGTGATCACTGTCACCAAAGTGCTCTGCTACTGACACTTCAGCCACCTGTCCGGCCTCATTACCCAAGATTAAGTCCAATACCGCCTCCTCCCTTGTTGGACTTTCAACATATTGGCTCAAAAAGCCCTCCTGGATGACCCTTAGGAACTCTGCACCCTCTGGGCCCTTGACACTTTGGCTATCCCAATCAATATTCGGGAAGTTGAAATCCCCTACTATTACTACCCTGTTGTTTTCACACCCCCCCGAGATTTGCCTACAAATATGTTCTTCTATTTCCCTCTGACTGTTTGGGGGTCTGTAGTATACACCCAGTAAGGTGCATGCCACTTTTCTATTTCTCAATTCCACCCAAATAGCCTCATTTGAGGAACCCGCTACTATGTCATCCCTTCTTACAGCAGAAATAGATTCTTTGATTAATACTGCAACACCCCCTCCCCTTTTTCCCTGCTCTCTGTCTCTCCTGAAGATTCTATATCCTGGAATATTGAGCTGCCAGTCCTGCCCTTTTTATCTGTTTTAATCTGCAATTTGAGAGGGAGAGGGTTAAATCAAGAATGTCAATAGACAATAGGTGCAGGAGGAGGCCATTCGGCCCTTCAAGCCAGCACCGCCATTCAATGTGATCATGGCTGATCATTCTCAATCAGTACCCCGTTCCTGCCTTCTCCCCATACCCCATGACTCCGCTATCCTTAAGAGCTCTATCTAGCTCTCCCTTGAAAGCATCCAGAGAATTGGCCTCCACTGCCTTCTGAGGCAGTGAATTCCACAGATTCACAACTCTCTGACTGAAAACATTTTTCCTCATCTCCATTCTAAATGCCCTACCCCTTATTCTTAAACTGTGGCCCCTGGTTCTGGACTCCCCCAGCATTGGTAACATGTTTCCTGCCTCCAACGTGTCCATCCCTTAATAATCTTATATGTTTCAATAAAATCCCCTCTCGTCCTTCTAAATTCCAGTGTATACAAGCCTAGTTGCTCCAGTCTTTCAACATACGACAGTCCCGCCATTCCGTGAATTAACCTAGTGAACCTACGCTGCACGTCCTCAATAGTAACAATATCCTTCCTCAAATTTGGAGACCAAAATTGCACACATACTCCAGGTGCGGTCTCAATAGGGCCATGTACAACTGCAGAAGGACCTCTTTGCTTCTATACTCAACTCCTCTTGTTATGAAGGCCAACATTCCATTGGCTTTCTTCACTGCTTGCTGTACCTGCATGGTTCCTTTCAGTGACTGATGCACTAGGACACCCAGATCTTGTTGTACGTCCCCTTTTCCTAACTAGACACCATTCAGATAATAATCTGCCTTCCTATTCTTACCACCAAAGTGGGTAACCTCACATTTATCTACATTAAACTGCATCTGCCATGCATCTGCTCACTCACACAACCTGTCCAAGTCACCCTGCAACCTCATAGCATCTTCCTCACAGCTCACACTACCACCCAGCTTTGTGTCATCTGCAAATTTCCTAATGTTACTTTTAATCCCTTCATCCAAGTCATTAATGTATATTGTAAATAGCTGACCCACTAGTCACTAGTCACTATCCCCACTCTTTGCTTTCTGTCTGGCAATCAATTTCTATCCATGTCAGTACCTTACCCCCAATGCCATGTGCTCAAAAAATTCCAGAAGATTAGTCAAGCATGATTTCCCGTTTGTAAATCCATGCTGATTCGGAACGATCCTGTTACTGTAATCCAAATGCTCCGCAATTTCGTCTTTTATAATTTACTCCAGCATCTTCCGCACTACCGATGTCAGACTAACTGGTCTATAATTTCCTGTTCTCTCTCTCCCTCCTTTCTTAAAAAGTGGGATAACATTAGCAACCTTCCAATCCACAGGAACTGATCCTGAATCTAGAGAACATTGGAAAATGATCACCAATGCGTCCACAATTTCTAGAGCCACCTCCTTAAGTACCCTGGGATGCAGACCGTCAGGCCCTGGGGATTTATCAGTCTTCAGTCCCATCAGTCTACCCAACACCATTTCCTGCCTTGTGTGAATTTCCTTCAGTTCCTCTGTCACCCTAGGGTCTCTGGCCATTAGAACATCTGGGAGATTGCTTATATCTTCCTTAATGAAGACAGATCCAAAGTACTGGTTCAACTCGTCTGCCATTTCCTTGTTCCCCATAATAAATTCACCTGCTTCTGTGTTCAAGGGACCCACATTTTCCTTAACTATTTTTTTTCTCTTCACGTACCTGTAGATCAGTGCATGTTCCTTTAACATAGTGACCTCACCACTACTAACCACTCCCCATGGTCTCTTGTATAATTGTAGCTTCCCCACCTCCAGCTCGCTCTCTAGTTCCAGTGATGACCACGGACAGCTAGGGCATAATGTGTGTAGTGCAATTAATAAACCTATTCAGTAAAAGACTCTGCTTACGAGGGACATCCTTTTACATGGTGTCAGAGCGGTAGACTTGCGTCTCCTGTTGATCGGTTTTTATTTTATTATTTGTTCCTCCCAGTTGTGTCCCCTCCTTCCACTTTGCCATGGCTCACTCGTGTCGTCGTCCGGACACGCTCGTTTTTGATGGGGACATAGTGCACCGCTGGACTGTCTTCCAGCGGGACTACGAACACTATATCGCGATTGCCCATCCTGATGCAAATCCTGCGGTACAGGCTCACCTGCTCCTCAACCTGGCTGGTCCGGAGGCAATGGAACGCTATGCTTCGTTCGATTTCGTCCCTCCGGAGGACCGCAACGACCCGGCATGTCTCATGGCCAAGTTCACTGCCCTGTGTGATATACCCACCAATAACATTATTGAGCGTTTTAACTTTTTCACGCGTCGTCAGACTCCAGGGGAGCACGTTGACGCCTTCATTGCTTCTTTGAGGCATATGGCTCGGCGGTGCCGCCTTGAAACGATCACACCCGACGAGATGATCAGGGACGTCCTGGTCAACGGCCTCCTAAACTCCAAGCTGCGTGACGAGCTCCTGATGAAGCCTGACCTGTCGCTAAAGGACGCCGTACATGCCGCACGCATGGCCTCTGCATTTGCCTCAGTATCTCGGCCTGCGTCCCATGACATAAATTTCACCGGCCGCCGGCGGCTAAATGCCCCGCCGGCCAGGGTCGCCCCCTCCGCGCCCACTACGGTCACCCCTCGCCGATGCCCAAACTGCAACTTCTCGTCACACCAGTTTAACGTTTGCCCAGCGCAGGGCAAAACTTGTAATTCCTGCGGGAAACTGAACCACTTTTCTGCAGCTTGTCGTTCTCGTGGGAGACCTGTCCCTGCTCCTAGAAGGAGTCTAAACAACCTTGCGAACAGTGATAGCGCAACCGGTTCCCAGTACCAACACGAGGAACTCCCCGATCCAGATACAGTGTTTTCGCTTTTGGGTGCACCTGCGTTGATAACGGATCCTTCCGTGCATGTTACTGTCAATGGACACTCCTTCCCTGCGAAGGTCGATACTGGTGCTTTTGCAAATGTTATGTCTGTTAGCCTCTTCGAGCAGATAAGCTCGGGGGAGAGGGTTACTCCTGACGACTCCCGCCTTCATGCCTATGGGGGAGGTGTTCTGGTTGCCGTGGGGAAGGCAACGGTTATCTGTACTGTTCTGGAGACCTCTCGGCCCCTCACGTTCCTCCTGCTAGCATCTGACAACGTCACCCTGCTGGGCGCCCGTGCATGCCAGGACTTTGGCTTGGTTTCATTCCACCGCGACATCCACCTGGTGCAGGCCCCCATGGACCCTCTGATCGAGTATCCCGACCGATTTGATGACGTCCTGGGGAAGCTGCCCTGTGCCTACAAGATCGTTGTTGACCCGGGGGTCAACCCGGTGGTTAGACCGGCCCACCGTGTGTCTTTTGCCATGAAGGGCCGCGTGGAGTCCACACTACGTGGCATGGTGGACATGGGCATCCTCAAGGAGGTGAGTGCCCCCACCCAGTGGGTCTCCACCATGGTGGTCGCTGCCAAGAAAGATGCGAGCGAGATCAGGATCTGCATCAACCCAAAAGACCTGAACCTGGCTATCAAACGCCCGCACTACCCCATGCGGACGGTGGAGGACGTCGCGGCACAGGTCGGTCCAGCCACAGTTTTCTCGGTCCTAGATGCCAAGAGCTCCTTTTGGCAGATCCCTTTGGATGCACGTTCCTCCTTCCTGACCACCTTCAGCACACCTTTTGGCAGGTTCCGTTTCCTCCGCATGCCTTTTGGGATCAACTCAGCAAGCGAGGTTTTCCAGCGTACAATGGAGCAGCTGTTTGCCGGGTTGCCGTGCGCCATCATTGTGGATGACATCCTGGTGTACGGGAGGGACGTCGCTGAGCACGACCGACACCTCCGCCAAGTCCTGGACAGGGCTCGTGAGATCAATCTCAAACTTAATCAACGGAAGTGTCGATTCCGCGTTGAGGAAGTCACCTACGTTGGCCATGTTTTCACGGCGGGGGGCCTGAAGCCAGACCCCGAGAAGACGGCGGCGATCACCGAAATGCCCGCTCCCACTGACGTGCCCGGCCTGCAGCGCTTTCTGGGCATGGTCAACTACTTAGGCAAGTTCATACCCGACCTCAGCGAACTGAGTGCCCCCCTGAGGGAGCTGGCCAAGAAGGACTATGCCTGGGTCTGGCTCCCGCACCACCAGTCGACCTTCGAGGCCCTGAAGTCCAGACTCGCACGGACCCCCACTTTGCAGTTTTTCGACCTGAACAGGCCAATCGTCCTCACCTGCGATGCATCTCGGTTCGGCCTTGGTGCTGCCTGCCTGCAGCTCTATGACGACCGGCAGCTGCCCGTCTCCTATGCCTCTCGCACAATGACCCCTGCTGAGCAGCGCTACGCCCAGATTGAAAAGGAGCTCCTTGCCGTGGTATTCGCGTGCTCCAAATTCAAAGACTACGTTCTGGGCAACACCTTCACCATCGAAACTGACCACCAACCGCTGGTCTCTATTTTAAACAAGCCCATCCACGCAGCCTCGTCCCGTTTGCAGCGAATGATGCTGCAGCTTCAGCGCTTTACCTTCGATATCGTGTACCGCAAGGGCAAGGAGATGTTCGTGGCAGACACTTTGTCCCGTGCCCCACTACCTTCCATTTCCCGCCATCCGTACGAATCGGCTGACCTGATGGTGTTGAACGTCAACATCGTTCCATCTTGGCAGATGCAGTCCCTGGTCACACACACTGCCGCTGATCCTGCCCTGCAACAGCTTGAGAGCGTCATCCGCCGTGGCTGGCCTGACCGACGGTCTTCCCTGCCGGCTGGTGCCGTGCCCTACTTCCTGGTTCGGGATGAACTGGTGCTGCACGCGGGCGTGGTGGTGAAGGGTCACAAGGTCGTGGTGCCGGCCGCGCTGCGAGATCACTACTTTCAGACTGCCCACAACGGACACCCCGGGGTGGAGGCCACTTTATCCCAGGCCCAAGCACAATTTTACTGGCCTGGCATGGTTCAGGACATCCGGGACAGGGTCTCCGCCTGCGCTGCCTGCAACCGCCTACTACCTCATCAGCAGCGCCAGCCTCTCCTGCAGCAGCCGGCTCCCGAGTTGCCGTGGATGGCTGTTGCCGCCGACATTTTCGAGTGGCGTGGCAAACACTACCTGGTCCTGGTGGACTCCTACTCCAGCTGGTTCGAGGTGGACCTGCTGCCGTCCCTCACGTCTGCTGCCGTCATCGGGAAGCTTCGCCGCCACTTCTCTACCTTTGGTTCCCCGGTATCTCTCCAGTCCGACAACGGCAGCCAGTTTACCAGCGCGGAGTTTGCCGCTTTCGCCACCCTGTGGAACTTTCGCCACATCACCAGCAGCCCCGAGTACCCGCAAAGCAATGGACTTGCAGAGCGCGCTGTCCGCAGCGCGAAGGAACTGATGGAACGTTGTCGGCTTGCCAGTTCTGACTTGTACCTTGCCCTCCTCAACCTCCGCAACATCTCCCGGGACCCCGCGCTCGGTTCCCCTGCCCAGCGCCTCATGTCCCGCACCACTAGACCCCCCATCCCCGTCTCCCAGCAATCCCTGAAACCAACGGCTCGCAGCCCTGCCGCTGTCAAGGAGCGCATCATCGAAAAGCAAGTCATTCAGAAGCGCTCCTTTGACAAATCGTCCCGTCCCCTTCCCCCTCTGTTCGCTGGCCAGGTTGTCCGGATGGAGTCCGCCTCGGGTCACCACCGGCTGGCCGTGGTCGTCGGCAATGCTGACTCTCCACGGTCGTACCTGGTTAATTACGAGGGCACCGTGTACCGTCGTACCCGCCAGCACCTGATGCTGGTCAACGAGCCTGCACCGCCTCCCGCGGTCCCGTATTCACCTCCCGTCCAGTCCCCGGTGCCTGATGTGCCTCCTGCTCCCGTCCATCCTCGCATGCCCCAACCTTCGCCGTCTCGGCTGTCTGTGCCCGGCTCACCCCAGCCCACTTCCCCTCCTTCGCCTGCGCGTTTGCGGGTATCGCCGCCCCGTTCTCCTCCTTCCCCTGGTTCCCCTGCCTCGGTACCCGCACCCGTCCCTGCTCTTCCTTCGACCGAAGGGGATGGGGGGTTGCGCACCCGCTCTGGGCGACTGGTCAAGCCGCCTGTCCGGTACGGTGGGTACGAGTAGTCTGTGTTGTGCTGCATTCTATCTGCTCCCTGCTTATAGTTTAAGTCTAGCGTATGAGCCGTGGTCGCTCTTGTTTCCAAGAGGAAGGATGTAGATCAGTGCATGTTCCTTTAACATAGTGACCTCACCACTACTAACCACTCCCCATGGTCTCTTGTATAATTGTAGCTTCCCCACCTCCAGCTCGCTCTCTAGTTCCAGTGATGACCACGGACAGCTAGGGCATAATGTGTGTAGTGCAATTAATAAACCTATTCAGTAAAAGACTCTGCGTACGAGGGACATCCTTTTACAGTACCTAAAGAAGCTTTTGCTATCCTCCTTTATATTATTGCCTAGCTTACCTTCGTACCTCATCTTTTCTCCCCGTATTGCCTTTTTAGTTATCTTCTGTTGCTCTTTAAAAGAGTCCCAATCCTCTGGCTTCCCGCTCTTCTTTGCTATGTTATACCTCTTCTCTTTTATTTTTATGCTTTCCTTGACTTCCCTTGTCAGCCACGGGTGCCTCTTACTCCCCTTAGAATCTTTCCTCCTTTTTGGGATGAATTGATCCTGCAACTTCTGCATTATTGCCAGGAATACCTCCTTTGCTGTTCCACCGTCTTCCCTGCTAGGGTCTCCTTCCAGTCAAATCTGGCCAGCTCCTGCCCCATGCCTCTATAATCCCCTTTGCTATACTGTAATACTAGATACTGTAACTGCTAGACTGCACCTCCACAGACTCCTTTGTCAAGCTCCTCAAGTTTGCGGATGACACTACCCTGATTGGATTGATCCAGGATGGGGAGAATCTGCCTACAGATGGGAAGTGACACATAGCTGGCGTCCTGGTGCCATCGCAATAACCTGGAGCTCAATGCTCTCAAGACAGTGGAACTAATTGTAGACTTACGAAGAGATCCCCCTCTCCCACTCACCATCAACAACATTGTCACATCTGTGGAGTCATTTAAGTTCCTTGGAACCATCATCTCCAGGGACCTTAAATAGGGGACCACCATCGACTCCACAGTTTAAAAAAAGCCCAACAGAGGATGTACTTCCTGCAGCAACTGAAGAAACACAATCTGCCACAGGCAATGATGGTCCAATTCTATACTGCTATCATTGAGTCTGTCCTCACCTTATCCATCATGGTCTGGTTTGGCTCGGCCACCAAGCACACATCCGAAGGCTGTAATAATAATAATAATGCATTACATTTATATAGCGCTTTTCATATACTCAAAGACGCTTTACAGGGATTTAGAGAACATAGGGAAGTGAATAAATAGATAAATAAGTAAACAAACAGAGAAAGGAGACAGAAGGTGAGGTGACCTTCAGTGGTTGAAGGCAGTACTGAACAGGTGAGACTTCAGTGATGTTTTGAATGTGGTGAGTGTGGAGGAGTCTCTGACGGTTTGGGGTAGTGAGTTCCATAGGGTGGGAGCAGCGATGGAGAAAGCCCTGTCCCCCCAGGACCTGAGTTTGGTCCGGATGTGGGGGGATAGGAGATTGGCAGCAGCAGAGCGGAGGGTTATTGGCTGCAACCTTCCCCCTATTGACGAACTGCAAGGGCCAGGAAGCGAGCAGGCAAGATCATCTCTGACCCCTCTCACCCTGGCCACAAACTCTTCGAAGCACTTCCCTCTGGAAGGCGACTCCGGACTGTCAAAACAGCCACAGCCAGACATAAAAACGAGTGATACCACAAGTGACAGTTCTACTCAATAACCAAAGAGTGTAGTCTGCTTTTTGCTCTGGTTTATTTTCACCCACATGTTTAGACCGTAATGGTGTATCCTTTTGGTTTGATGTGTTTATGCTTTATTCTTAATTGTTAACTGAATGTTTGTGTTGTCATTTGTGAGCGGAACACTAAGGCACAATCCTTGTATATGCACATACTTGGCCAATAAACTTATTCATTCATTCATTCATTCATACTGACACTTCCGATTTTCCCTTCTGCCTCTCAATTTGTAGATTAAAACTTATCACTGCCTCCTAATGGCTCTTTTACCTTGAGTTCCCTTATCAAATCAGGTTCATTACACAAGGCAGAATAAATATTTTGGCTCAAAATAAGCACGAACATAAAACATATAGTGATGTTGCGGGTATTGCACAAGAATTTTATTGAGGGATCTTTGTCCTGTGATTATAATGTTTATTTATATTTATTCTCTTGAATTCGAAATGATTGCATTGATTTTTTTCCTAAAAATACATGGGTAAATACTTTCCTTTCCATTCTTATTAAAGTAATTTGTGAATATCTGGCATTATATTTCTAGCGTAGATCTGGGAATATCTTGCATTATCTCTAAGCTGAATGCATTTACGAAATTCAGTAAATTCAATCAGTTTTCACACGAAGGTTTTCTACGTTCTCTTCGGTGCTTATTGCATCGCCACCTTAACAGCGGTGGAATCCACCTTTCCTTCTAATCTGTGTGGAAATGCAATTGGATGCAAATACAAACGTTGACTGATGCTTTTCTGAATTAGCTTATTGGTCAAAATGTAAATCTTTGATTGGTTATCTTCGAATCCGTGGGGAAAAACTTTATGCAAATTGCATCGGTTAATTTACAATCGCTACCTGCAACCACGGTAATATTTGCATTTTCAAACGTCCCGCAAAATCTGTATTTAAATGTATCAATTTTTAAATCGTTACTGCCCCAGTGCCATCAAAACAAATTGCATGCTTCCAGATAGCAGCATTTGCTATAACTAAACCCTCACGATTGAGACCTCATAGTGGTATATAAAATTAGGGTTATCTCATAGTGGTATATAAAATTATGAATCAGATAGGATAGACAGAGGCATTTTCCAAGGATGAAACTGTCAAAGACTACAGGCTAAAAGCTTTAAGGTGAAAGAAGGTTTAAAGGAGGTGCACGGGGTAATATTTTTTTACAGAGAGTGGCGAGTGCATGAAACGATTTTCCCGGGGTGGTGGAGCAATGGTTACTGGTTGCCTCTCCATTAAAATAAACCTAACCCAATGTAAGTATCCGAAACGTGGAATAAAGCCTTGGAAATGAATTAGTAGCGTCGTAATTTACACAAAATTTAGCGATAAAGGCACAAATAAAACACCCAGTAATAAATTGAAATGTGGCACTAAGAATTAATGCTTGGTTCCATTATTTCGGCGTTGTTCAAAACTCAGACCATCTCCCCATGATGTCTCAACACGCACAGTCCAAATGTCTCTCTGACCATCTGTGGGACGCTGTGCTATTGGAGCATCAAAACGTAGGTATCACAAAATGCTGGAGTAACTCAGCAGGCCAGGCCGCATCTAGGATGTTGTTCCTAAATGCTACCTGACCTGCTGAGTTACTCCAGCATTTCGTGATACCTTCGATTTGTCCCAGCATCTGCAGTTATTTTCCCACACATCTAAACTGTCGTCATCGGCACCCTTTAATCTCATTGGTTCAAATGTGGCGAGGATACAGCTTTCTGATTGGCTGTGACTGCAGTTTTCAGGCATATTTCAAATGAGATGTCCGGTTACCCAACAAACGGTTCACTGTTGGCCGTTGGCGGATTTCAAACCTGCAAATGAAACCGTCAATTTCAGAAATTGTCATGGCCTTAAAATATCCTAATGATTGTTTATTTGGACAATTTCAATCTGAATATTTGATTGACTTTAGGGTTTTTTTCGCGATCCTTTGAGCTAAATTTTGCATTGTATTGTTGCACAATTCTGAATACATTGCACACTCCAGAACCTTCTTAATTAATTTCTGCATTTCTTTCTGTCATCAAATCTTGAAGTATAACATCATCGTTCAATTTTTACTTTTTAAAAATGTAAATAATTGTATTCAATACATTGAGATAATCCTCGACAAGGTCACCGACATATAAATGAATGGCTCAGCCGACAACGTTAAATTGCCTGCAGCTACTTATTTGCATGTAACTTCTCTTCAACTGTTCATTAGCTGTGTCCATACAATAAAGTCACAAATAATGTAAAATTTCTCCGAATACATTGGAAATCCACGTGATGATAATGTTATTTAATTTAAGTCAAATCAAGTTTATTGTTGACAGACAGGTACAAATGAAATCTTGTTTGCAGCAGGATGACAGGCACATAGACCAAGATCAACACACACAAATGTAAATCATACATAAATAGCACATGAAAAGTCTGCAAGACAGTAACAAGAAAAATGTAAAGAATAAACAAGGAATTGCAATATCATAAGTAAGTGTTAATGAATATTTCTGGTTAAAGTGTGGTTCAGTCATTGATATGGAAAGTGATTTTGAAGTAAAATTGGCAAGTAGATAATTTGCTGTACGTAGCACACGACTACCCTGATGTTTGTGCTGCCTTTGCCACAAAGCCCTGTGCCGCAGGACACCAAACTGAACCAACCGCACCAAGTGGGTTACCGCTGAGAATCTATGCTATTAGCTGATATAGTCAATTAGAGATATTGACTGGGTAAATGTAAAAATTGTCCCTAGTGGGTGTAGGATAGTGTTACTGTACGGGGATCGCTGGGCGGCACGGACTTGGAGGGCCGAAAAGGCCTGTTTCCGGCTGTATATATATGATGATATGATATGATATTATATTTTGTTGTAGTAGAGATGGTTTATTTTGTTGTTTTAGCTAATATAAAATGAATGCTTATTTTAGTGGAAAGCAGTAAGATGGATGCTCGTGGCAGAAATGTTATCCTTGGGAACAGAATGTGTTTGTCCCTTTACGAATGATAAGGAGTGTACAGAAGAGATGGGCTATTGTCCTCTCCCACTACTCTGTCTGACTGCGAGTGCTGTGTATTGAAACAGTAAAGCAAGGTCATGCAGCTACGAGATTGCTCGTCTATAAAGATAAGAAAGTTTATTTCTTAGTAACAACTCCTTATTTGGGTGCGTGTGAAAGTAGGAAAAGTTTTAAATCCACTCTAGGTAAATTGATGCGTTTCTCTAAAAACATGTGACTTATATTAATGGTTTGGTTTTTGAGCATGTGACCTGTATCAATGATTTTGTCTTCTCTGTAACCATGGGAATTGTATTAGATGTGTAATTGGTCCTTGATTTCTTTTTGTCACACCTCTCTTTTTCTGTATAAAAAGTAAACAATCGTGGAGAAGTTGTTCTTCCCCTCCCCTGAGTTGAGATCTTTTCAGACACTAGTATTGAGTCTGGAGATGCTCTTGGGGAAGAAACCCATGGTGGAATAAATCTGATGTGCTGATCCAGTATCACGTGTGATTATTCAGACTGAAGGTAAAGAACTTGATTTAACATTTTGGTGGCAGCGATGGGATTTTAAAAGATAATTACCACGAGTTCGCGGCCAAAGAGCTGAGAAGTCTCGGAGGCAGAGAGAGGAATTGGGCCCCCGATGCAAGTGGTTTGTTTTACTGCATCGGTTTCCTCTGATCTGTCGTCTGATGACGAATTGGCCATTCGCTAACTCTTGTGTGATATCTTGACGAAATCAGGTCAGTCTGGTGAATACTGGAAGCGGCAGATATTTTGGTCAGTGATTGGTATCACTGGAAATCGACTATAATTAAATGATATTGATATCAATACCACTGGGTCAGGTTTCAGTCCTGAGAGAGTGGGGCACAGGTCAGGTTTCAGTCCTGAAAGTGCGGACGCTGTTCAGGCTTCAGTCCTGAAAGTGTGGACTTTGTTCAGGTTTCAGTCCTGAAAGCGTGGGTTACAGTCGCTGTAAGATTGGGTCCGATTGTGTGTATGAAAGTGTTGTGAGGTGTGTGAGCTTGTGTGAAGTGTTGTGGGGGGTATTAAGATTTGTGACGTTTGGAACGCGACTGTGTAATTTGTGTCATTTGCAACGCACTGTGTTGAATTATCAGTCGGCAAGATGGGTAATCGTTTGGATACTACAGCAAGGATTTAGATTTCTGGACCACTGGGATCTCTTCTGGGCTAGGGGTGACTTGTACAAAAGGGAAGGGTTACATCTTAACAGCAGGGGGACAAACATTCTGGCAGGCAGGTTTGCTAGTGCGACACCTGTGGCTTTAAACTAAGTAGTGGGGGGGAGGGGTTAACAAATTGTGAATATGAAGATGAGGTAAAAGGGAATACAGGAGATATTGCAAAAGACTCTCGGAAGAATGGGAACAGAAGTTCTAGAGGGGAAAATAAATGAAGGGCAGGGCCAATTGTGACCGATGTGAGAGGGGAGGTAAATACAGAAGTTAAAGTGTTGTACTTAAATGCGCGTAGTATAAAAAATAAAGTGGATGAGCTTGAGGCTCAGTTAGTCATGGGCAAGTATGATGTTGTAGGGATCACTGAGACATGGCTACAAGAGGACCAGGGCTGGGAACTGAATATTCAGGGGTACACAAGGTATAGAAAAGACAGACAGGTGGGCAGAGGGGGTGGGGTTGCTCTGATGGTAAGGAATGATATACATTCCCTTGCAAGGGGTGACATAGAATCAGGAGATGTTGAATCAGTATGGATAGAAATAAGAAATTGTAAGGGTAAAAAGACCCTAATGGGAGTTATCTATAGGCCCCCAAACAGTAGCCTCGACATAAGGTGCAAGTTGAATCAGGAGATAAAATTGGCGTGTCAAAAATGTAATGCTACGGTGATTATGGGAGATTTCAACATGCAGGTAGACTGGGAAAATCAGGTTGGAAATGGACCCCAGGAAAGAGAGTTTATAGAGTGCCTTCGAGATGGATTCTTAGAACAGCTTGTACTGGAGCCTACCAGGGAGAAGGCAATTCTGGATTTAGTGTTGTGTAATGATCCTGATCTGATAAGGGGACTAGAGGTAAAAGAGCCTTTAGGAGGCAGTGATCACAACATGATAAGTTTTACTCTGCAAATGGAAAGGCAGAAGGGAGAATCGGAAGTGTCGGTATTACAGTATAGCAAAGGGGATTACAGAGGCATGAGGCAGGAGCTGGCCAAAATTGACTGGAAGGAGGCCCTAGCAGGGAAGACGGTAGAACAGCAATGGCAGGTATTCCTGGGAATAATGCAGAGGTTGCAGGATCAATTTATTCCAAAGAGGTGGAAAGACTCTAAGGGGAGTAAGATACACCTGTGGCTGACAAGGGAAGTCAGGGACAGCATAAAAATTAAGGAGAGGAAGTATAACATAGCAAAGAAGAGTGGGAAGACAGAGGATTG
Organism: Rhinoraja longicauda; assembly: GCF_053455715.1. Lineage (NCBI taxonomy): Eukaryota > Metazoa > Chordata > Chondrichthyes > Rajiformes > Arhynchobatidae > Rhinoraja > Rhinoraja longicauda. The sequence goes on from NC_135980.1 coordinate 949,459, forward strand.
GGACTCTTTTAAAGAGCAACAAAAGTTAACTAAAAAGGCAATACGGGGAGAAAAGATGAGGTACGAGGGTAAACTAGCCAATAATATAAAGGAGGATAGCAAAAGTTTTTTTAGGTACGTGAAGAGGAAAAAAATAGTCAAGGCAAATGTGGGTCCCTTGAAGACAGAAGCAGGGGAATTTATTATGGGGAACAAAGAAATGGCAGACGAGTTAAACCGTTACTTTGGATCTGTCTTCACTGAGGAAGATACACACAATCTCCCAAATGTTCTAGGGGCCGGAGAACCTAGGGTGATGGAGGAACTGAAGGAAATCCACATTAGGCAGGAAATGGTTTTGGGTAGACTGATGGGACTGAAGGCTGATAAATCCCCAGGGCCTGATGGCCTGCATCCCAGGGTACTTAAGGAGGTGGCTCTAGAAATAGTGGAAGCATTGGAGATCATTTTTCAATGTTCTATAGATTCAGGATCAGTTCCTGTGGATTGGAGGATAGCAAATGTTATCCCACTTTTTAAGAAAGGAGGGAGAGTGAAAACGGGTAACTATAGACCAGTTAGTCTGACATCAGTGGTGGGGAAGATGCTGGAGTCAATTATAAAAGACGAAATTGCTGAGCATTTGGATAGCAGTAACGGGATCATTCCGAGTCAGCATGGATTTACGAAAGGGAAATCATGCTTGACAAATCTACTGGAATTTTTTGAGGATGTAACTAGGAAAATTGACAGGGGAGAGTCAGTGGATGTGGTGTACCTCGACTTTCAGAAAGCCTTCGACAAGGTCCCACATAGGAGATTAGTGGGCAAAATTAGGGCACATGGTATTGGGGGTAGGGTACTGACATGGATAGGAAATTGGTTGACAGACAGAAAGCAAAGAGTGGGGATAAATGGGTCCCTTTCGGAATGGCAGGCAGTGACCAGTGGGGTACCGCAAGGTTCGGTGCTGGGACCCCAGCTATTTACGATATACATTAATGACTTAGACGAAGGGATTAAAAGTACCATTAGCAAATTTGCAGATGATACTAAGCTGGGGGGTAGTGTGAATTGTGAGGAAGATGCAATAAGGCTGCAGGGTGACTTGGACAGGTTGTGTGAGTGGGCGGATACATGGCAGATGCAGTTTAATGTAAATAAGTGTGAGGTTATTCACTTTGGAAGTAAGAATAGAAAGGCAGATTATTATCTGAATGGTGTCAAGTTAGGAGGAGAGGGAGTTCAACGACATCTGGGTGTCCTAGTGCATCAGTCAATGAAAGGAAGCATGCAGGTACAGCAGGCAGTGAAGAAAGCCAATGGAATGTTGGCCTTCGTAACAAGAGGAGTTGAGTATAGGAGCAAAGAGGTCCTTCTACAGTTGTACCGGGCCCTGGTGAGACCGCACCTGGAGTACTGTGTGCAGTTTTGGTCTCCAAATTTGAGGAAGGATATTCTTGCTATGGAGGGCGTGCAGCGTAGGTTCACTAGGTTAATTCCCGGAATGGCGGGACTGTCGTATGTTGAAAGGCTGGAGCGATTGGGCTTGTATACACTGGAATTTAGAAGGATGAGGGGGGATCTTATTGAAACATATAAGATAATTAGGGGATTGGACACATTAGAGGCAGGAAACATGTTCCCAATGTTGGGGGAGTCCAGAACAAGGGGCCACAGTTTAAGAATAAGGGGTAGGCCATTTAGAACGGAGATGAGGAAGAACTTTTTCAGTCAGAGAGTGGTGAAGGTGTGGAATTCTCTGCCTCAGAAGGCAGTGGGGGCCAGTTCGTTGGATGCTTTCAAGAGAGAGCTGGATAGAGCTCTTAAGGATAGCGGAGTGAGGGGACATGGGGAGAAGGCAGGAACGGGGTACTGATTGAGAATGATCAGCCATGATCGCATTGAATGGCGGTGCTGGCTCGAAGGGCTGAATGGCCTACTCCTGCACCTATTGTCTATTGTCTATTGTCTATTAACTGAATCAAACAGTGCTTTGCAAATCTTATGTGAATGGTATCTTGACAAATCGGAGCAATTCAGACAATTGTCGGGGGAGTTAAACAAGAAATTAGGGGCTGACTTTTGGCCATTAGGAGGAATAAAGGCTCTGGATGATGTTAAGGTTCAGGAGATAATTTGGAAAAGTATTAGGGGTACTCTGGCAAAGGAACTTATTGCCCTGTGGAAACAGTATTGTCAAGAATTAAAGGAAGCTTCAGTGTTGGCAAGTTGGCAGGATAATGCCTTGAAATTGGGAATAAGAATTACTGAAGGGGGAGTGGCTAAATCAGCCGGAGTGTTAAAGAAGGAATGTGCTCATGAGAAACGTTTGAGACAGAAGTCTGGTAAGACCCTGATGGGGTGTGGGGATATGGATGTAAGGGATTACGTAGTCCAATGGCTGGCTTTCCCCGAACGAAGGGAGACTGTTTTTTTTCCTGATTTGGATGAATGGAATCACAGAATTTCCTGAAGTTCCTAACTCCCCCATATGTTGTCAGGATGGCAAACTGGAGTCAGCAGCTTTGAGCATTCTGCTCAGCCAGCTGAACTAGTTGTCCTAATACAACAGAGCAGATTTCCGTTATGAAATGATCTGCCCACACAACAGGTCAAACACCGGTGGATGTAGGGAACCGTTTAGGAAGCTAGAGAGGCATCCCGGGGACAGCGGGTGGTTGTGCCTAAAATGATGGGCCAGACTGAAAGCTCAAATAAAAGCAAGTCTCCCTCGGAAAGGAATGCCAACCATCCAAGACGTCATTAACTTACAGGAGGACGCTCCTGACCGGAAAAGGTACTGTGGAAACAGCTCGGGTGCACAGTTGATTGTGAATCTAAACTGTGGATCACCCCTGCTGGACACATGGTATTGGGGGTAGGGTACTGACATGGATAGAAAATTGGTTGACAGACAGAAAGCAAAGAGTGGGGATAAATGGGTCCCTTTCGGAATGGCAGGCAGTGACCAGTGGGGTACCGCAAGGTTCGGTGCTGGGACCCCAGCTATTTACAATATACATTAATGACTTAGATGAAGGGATTAAAAGTACCATTAGCAAATTTGCAGATGATACTAAGTTGGGGGGTAGTGTGAATTGTGAGGAAGATGCAATAAGGCTGCAGGGTGACTTGGACAGGTTGTGTGAGTGGGCGGATACATGGCAGATGCAGTTTAATGTAGGTAAGTGTGAGGTTATTCACTTTGGAAGTAAGAATAGAAAGGCAGATTATTATCTGAATGGTGTCAAGTTAGGAGGAGGGGGAGTTCAACGAGATCTGGGTGTCCTAGTGCATCAGTCAATGAAAGGAAGCATGCAGGTTCAGCAGGCAGTGAAGAAAGCCAATGGAATGTTGGCCTTCGTAACAAGAGGAGTTGAGTATAGGAGCAAAGAGGTCCTTCTACAGTTGTACCGGGCCCTGGTGAGACCGCACCTGGAGTACTGTGTGCAGTTTTGGTCTCCAAATTTGAGGAAGGATATTCTTGCTATGGAGGGCGTGCAGCGTAGGTTCACTAGGTTAATTCCCGGAATGGCGGGACTGTCGTATGTTGAAAGGCTGGAGCGATTGGGCTTGTATACACTGGAATTTAGAAGGATGAGGGGGGATCTTATTGAAACATATAAGATAATTAGGGGATTGGACACATTAGAGGCAGATAACATGTTCCCAATGTTGGGGGAGTCCAGAACAAGGGGCCACAGTTTGAGAATAAGGGGTAGGCCATTTAGAACGGAGATGAGGAAGAACTTTTTCAGTCAGAGGGTGGTGAAGGTGTGGAATTCTCTGCCTCAGAAGGCAGTGGAGGCCAGTTCGTTGGATGCTTTCAAGAGAGAGCTGGATAGAGCTCTTAAGGATAGCGGAGTGAGGGGGTATGGGGAGAAGGCAGGAACGGGGTACTGATTGAGAGTGATCAGCCATGATCGCATTGAATGGCGGTGCTGGCTCGAAGGGCTGAATGGCCTACTCCTGCACCTATTGTCTATTGTCTATTGTCTATTGACAGGCTTGTATGTCAGATGATTTAGCAATGTGGGTTATTGAATATATACACTTTGCAACTCATTGTGGTGCTAAAGCAACCAGTGATATAGCACTATACAACTATTACTGGATGCCCATCTGGGTACAGAATTCCTTGTTTATTTGACCCATGAAATAAGAGCCGTTGTCTGAACTTAATCGGTTTGGAATTCCATACCTGGGAATAATCTCATTAACACTTCACAACAGTAGAGGCTTTGTTATCCCTTGTCAGGTGAGCCTCAATCCATTTACTAAACTCATCTACAATAACTAATACATATTTATAACACTGACATCTCTCCAGCTCACTGTAGTCCATCTGGAGGGTCTCAAAGGGACCCATGGACAATGGTGTTTTACCCATCTCATAAGGTACACCCTTTCCAGGATTATGTTGCTGACAAATCAGGCAACAATTGCTAATACCTTGAGCCAGAGATTGTAACCGTGAATGCCAGCATGTGGCTAGGAGCATATCACTGGTTGCTTTAGCACCACAATGAGTTGCAAATTGTACATATTCAAAGAGAGAGAGAGAGAGACAAATTGTACATATTCAAAGAGAGAGAGAGAGAGAGAGAGAGAGAGAGAGAGAGAGAGAGAGAGAGAGAGAGAGAGAGAGAGAGAGAGAGAGAGAGAGAGAGAGAGAGAGAGAGAGAGAGAGAGAGAGAGAGAGAGAGAGAGAGAGAGAGAGAGAGAGAGAGAGAGAGAGAGAGAGAGAGAGAGAGAGAGAGAGAGAGAGAGAGAGAGAGAGAGAGAGAGAGAGAGAGAGAGAGAGAGAGAGAGAGAGAGGAGAGAGAGAGAGAGAGAGAGAGAGAGAGAGAGAGAGAGAGAGAGAGAGAGAGAGAGAGAGAGAGATTGGATGGATAATGCAAGTTATGGAGGGATAGAGTTATGTATGAAGGAAGGCATATTGAAAGGTTGGGATGTATTATTGGCTGTGTGCCAACGGCATGATGATCAGGAGGAAAAAAATGCAGTTGGCCAACAGGATTGTAAAGAATTGGTAATGCAAAAATGGAAACCTAAGCGAAATAACCCCAAGGACTCCTTGTCTGGCATGGCGACCCTGTTTATAGAAGAGGAGGATGAGGAGTAAATTGGGAAAGTCGGGAATGGTGTAGAACACCTCCCCCATATGCCCCTAGCCACCTGTCCCCATGAGCAGGAACTGCCCCACTAAGATCCCATCGGGGGGGGCATCGGCACCCCCACAGGGAAGGGCATCCCCAGAGGAAGATGATACCGATAGCGACCGGGAAACTGAAAAGGAGGACGAAAGGAGGGGAAGGGCTGAGGCAGAAGAGGAAGGAGCAGCAGTAATTGAATTCATCAGTGAGAGAGTGCAACGAAGAGCAAAGGAAACGCGAGGCTGAAACCAGCAGGAAACTAAAAAGACTAAAAAGATAATGCTACTGGGAGCAATGCCAAACCCATTAGCAGGACAGAATGGGGCGCAGGCTGTGATGCATGTATACACCCCATGGAAGTTGCAGGAAATGATGAAAAGTTCTAGGAATGCCCCAGACTGTGTTTGGATTTGTGAATGTACGAAACAGTCGCAAGAGATGTATTCACCCTAACGTCCGCTATCCTGAATCCAACCGAGGGGGTAAGATGGAGAACCCTTTGGGAACCATACCAGCCCGACCACCCCTAGACGGATGAGGGTTTTTTCTGGGCTTGGTGAATTTCTGCCGGAGTGGATCCCCAACGTGGCAGTGTACACTAAATTACTGTCACCCTTGCCTCCGCCAAGGCACCGCAGCAATTCACTCTCTCACCCCAACACGAAGAAGCGTGCCGCAATCTAAAACAGTGCTAGTCACTGCACCAGACATTGGACGTCCTTTATAAGATTGTCCATTTTCAGCTTTATGTGATCAACCTATTGCAAGCCCCAGCCCTCCCAACACAACTGGCCATTATCAAGTCCAATGCCCATCCGGGTGGCCGCGACTAAAATTGCCAGGGAAATGCCCTTTGCTGACATCACTGCCCGCACCGTAGCTTGCGAATCCTGCACTATGGTCCCCACAGAACCAAAGATTCTAATGGGCAGAACGGCCTTGCCAGACATGGGTGATGTAGGGTTAATGCAGGGGAATGCCCCTGCTGGGCAACGTGATCTTGGAAATGAGAGGATTGTGCCATTGACTCCTTGACTGGGCTCTGGCTTACCCCTCTTGGGCAAATTTGTGTACCTGATGTTTTTCTGCCCATTCCTTTCAACTATATACACTTCCTTACGCATGCTAGTAAGGGGGGTATGGTCAGGATGGCAAAGGAAACCTGGTGGCATTCGAAAATTCACCAGGAGGCGTTAAAACAAGCCTCAGATTTTGAAATTTGCAGATGAAATAATCCCGGAAAGACAAAGGGAATGACACTCATATTGGACTGACCATCAGTCACTGAAAGAAAGTATGCAGGTACAGCAGGTAGTGAAGAAATCCAATGGAATGTTGGCCATCATAACAAGAGGAGTTGAGTATAGGAGCAAAGAGGTCCTTCTGCAGTTGGAGAACTGCACCTGGAGTGAGACCGCACCTGGAGTATTGTGTGCAGTTTTTGTCTCCGAATTTGAGGAAGGATATTCTTGCTATTGAGGGCGTGCAGCGTAGGTTTACGAGGTTAATTCCCGGAATGGCGGGACTGTCGTATGTTGAAAGACTGGAGCGACTGGGCTTGTATACGCTGGAATTTAGAAGGATGAGAGGGGATCTTATTGAAACATAGGATTATTAAGGGATTGAACACGTTAGAGGCAGGAACGGGGTACTGATTTTGAATGATCAGCCATGATCACATTGAATGGCGGTGCTGGCTCGAAGGGCCGGGTGGCCTACTCCTGCACCTATTGTCTATTGACCCTTTGAGTGTATATAAGTAGATCTTATAGAGTTGTCAGGGGCACATTATGATTAAGTGTGTGGAAGTTATTCTGACCCACACGCCCTCAGCGATGAATTAATTATTTATGCACAGCAATTAACCCCTGCTTTACCAGTCCTGCATTCCCAGGTACAAGAGGCACCGAAGCCACTACCAGTTACATAAGGGGACGAGTCCATAATACCAGGAGACTACGTGCTGAAATCTCTCCTCGGAATAGACGAGGTTAACGTATAATGAAAATGCACCCGGTGATCATTTGTCTTAAAGCCTTGTAGATTCCAGGTATGATGGAGGAAAGAAGTGCAGGCCGAACCAACCGAACCACGATCACCACCTTTGCCAAGGAGATGTACTCTAATGCGATGATGATAACCCGGAGGGATTTGGAAAATGGAACGTCAGCCGACTGAAGGCCTGTATTGGACTTTTGAGGCATCTTCACTTTTCGTGACTGTTGAAGGACTGTCATCATAAAATGTTACCTTGTTATTGGACTTAATGTAAAATTGATGATGTATGTCCAAGTGCGGTAGGTTGGATTCCCATAGAACTATGTCTGGTCTCTCCATTACAGAGATGTAAACATGATCTCAAGTTTCTCGGAGTAATCCCAAGAGGTAACTTATTTCTCCGAGCTCACTCAGCTATGTACTCCCCACAGTCAGTTGTTGCTACCCACCCATGACCTCAGTACAGGCATTATTCAGCATGACCAGAATGGGGCCCCCTAAAGTACCTTATATGTGATAATTGGAGGGAGAAAGCAAAAATAAAGGCACCTAAACCTATCCACCTTATTTATGAGTTAAACATGTATTCGATATGTCATGGCACTTTGTTTTTAACGTATTCAAACCTTTTCTTTTTCTTTAATGGTACAGCCACTAATGTCCTGAATCCACCATTCCCGAGGTGGCAATAGGAACCCTGATTCCTATGACAATAACCTGTCCCTCCCAGTGGGTGTCTCGTCAAAGGTTGGTGACTAAAGCTGTTTCAGAAGAATTTTGTTCAAAGTGGAAAGATCCCACATCTCTAGGAACACATGGGATAGGGATGGGCGAGCTTCTTTAGTCTAGGCTTCACTGGAGGTTATTTGGCTGCCAATAATCGCAATTACCTCATTTGTGGTCTCACTATCTTGGGTAATGCAACCACGGGGGCCCTCGACATGGTTACCCAGGGACTTACTGAACTTAGGCTCTTTACTATGCAGAACAGATATGCCCTAGATTATTTGTTAGCTCGGGAAGGATGTGTCTGTGCTATAGTAAAAGGTAGGTGTATGATGGGAGTTAGGGATCAGACAGAGAATATTACTCATTTTATTACAAAGATAATGGATAACATGAAGGAGTCGAATAGTTGGGGTGATTAGGATTTCGGGGGCTGGTCGGACAAGTTGATTAATACAGCATTGTATATGGGAATTTTAATTGTTTGTATTTTTGTAGGGTTGGCTACTCTGAATGCGTATTGAGAAAAATGCAGATGGTGTAGAGAGTATTGGTACTTCAAGAATGTTAGTGGTAAGACAAACTGAATTGTATGATAAGGAGGCTGAGGATGTTGATAGTGTGAAGGAAGAGTTTGAACGACTAGGAAGGTTATTAGATTAGGAGGTAAGAGTGAAGGGGAAGATGAAGTGGTTTTGAGGATGAGCAACATAATAGAATAGGTGTAATAGGATATGCGCCCCTTGGAGGGCTATACCAGAAGAATGATGCATTTGTGGAGTTTTGAAACTAAAAGAATTAAGGCGATGCAGGCAAGAAGCAGTTCATGTAAGAGATATTGTAGCAGGGCGTAGTTTTTCTGGTGTCAAGGGTCATTGTTTAGAAGTGTTTAGAATGATGGTTAATGATGGTCTAGTTTTGAAGGAAAATAACTGCAGATGCTGGTGCAAATCGAAGGTATTTATTCACAAAATGCTGGAGTAACTCAGCAGGTCAGGCAGGAAGGAATGGGTGATGTTTCGGGTCGAGACCCTTCTTCAGAGGGGATGGGAAGATGTGGCCAGTAGTGGGGTCCCGTTGAAGGTGACAGAAATGTTGGAGGATGATTTGTTGGATACGCTGGCTGATGGATGGAAGGTGAGAACAAGGGGGAGTATTGATGTAGTTTCCTTTCTGTAGAAATAAACAAGGTTTAGATTTGATTGTACTTAGAAGTTTGGTTGTAGGTAGTTTGTTTTCTATCCACCTGAGGGAATATGAAGGCGTTGTTTTACTCTTGAAGTGTTTAAGGTGATTTATTGTTTTAAGCTTTGATAGTTATCATAGAATGATAAAAGGAGGGAATGAGAATCTATGCTATTAGCTGATATAGTCAATTAGAGATATTATATTTTGTTGTAGTAGAGATGGTTTCTTTTGTTGTTTGTTCTTTTGTGTTTTAGCTAATATAAAATGAATGCTTATTTTAGTGGAAAGCACTAAATGTGGCAGAAATGTTATCCTTGGGAACAGAATGTGTTTGTCCCTTTACGAATGATAAGGAGTATACAGAAGAGATGGACTATTGTCCTCTCCCACTACTCTGTCTGACTGCGAGTGCTGTGTATTGAAACAGTAAAGCAAGGTCATGCAGCTGCGAGATTGCTCGTCTATAGAGATAAGAAAGTTTATTTCTTAGTAACAACTCCTTATTTGGGTGCGTGTGAAAGTAGGAAAAGTTTTGAATCCACTCTAGGTAAATTGATGCGTTTCTCTAAAAACATGTGACTTATATTAATGGTTTGGTTTCTGAGCATGTGACCTGTATCAATGATTTTGTCTTCTCTGTAACCATGGGAATTGTATTAGATGTGTAATTGGTCATTGTATTAGATGTGTAATTGGTCCTTGATTTCTTTTTGTCACACCTCTCTTTTTCTGTATAAAAAGTAAACAATCGTGGAGAAGTTGTTCTTCCCCTCACCTGAGTTGAGATCTTTTCAGACTCTAGTATTGAGTCTGGAGATGCTCTTGGGGAAGAACCCCATGGTGGAATAAATCTGATGTGCTAATCCAGTATCACGTGTGATTATTCAGACTGAAGGTAAAGAACTTGATTTAACACCGCCATGCCCAAGGACATCCATTTAGCGATCAGCGAGCCCTAATTTCTTTGGGTCTGGTGATTTGCCTCAAAACATTGAGATGTAAAATTGTAAAGTCTCTTTTAACAGCTGTAAAATGAATGGGGCGATCCAGCTGTAAGGCGTTGAAACCTAAACTGCATTATCTCAAGTTTGGTACCACAAAATATGATAGAAATGCAAGTCTGTTATCCAACATGTGCAATTATTATGCAACACCCATTCAATTCTACAGACAGTTGCATCTGCTACCACTATCATCTAATATTCGTTGAAGAACTGTATATTCATAAAATGCACTGCATAATGACTTTGGTGAGTCCAGGTTGGCTCCTATCCCTTAAGTGTTTCACATCCTTGCCTCCACAAACATTTGTTCGTCCACAGTGCGCTTTCATAATGTTGGCATGAATAAAAAAGGTTCTGGACGATCAGTTGCCGGAAAATCAGCGGTGGGCCTGTATAGAGGCTGAGACTACTCACAGGCTCCTCATATTGTACTCCCCCATCCCAGGAAACAGCCTTGTGAATCTTTGCTGCACTCCCTTTATAGCATCCTTTTTAGAAAAGTAGTCCAGCTTTACATATAATAATCAGATATGGTCTCACCAATGTCCTATGTCACTGCAGAAATACATCTTTATTTCTGCACTCAAAACCGCTTACAACACTATTGACCATCTTAACTGTGTGCTGCATCTTCTTTGTTTGATTTCCAGATCCATTTGAGCATCAACATTTCTTGATTGTTATTGAAAAATACTTGGTACTGTGTTTTCCTCTCATTTTTCCATGTTCACTAGCAGCTGCGGCTCACCTGCAGTCCATCTGTCTTTGTGTTTTATGTTGTTTTTTTGTCTTGATTGTAGTGATTAGATGTGATGTAGTGTTTGTGTGGTTGTGTACTATGTGGGGGGGGGGGGGGGGGGGGACTGTAAAATTGTCTCTTCCGAACGGAGACGCGACCTTTTTCTGGGTCGTGTCTCCGTTCCCGCTGGGGCCTACCTTCGGCCAAACACCTGGAGCTGACGGCCTCCACCTGGGATCTGGTTTGCAGAGCCCGTGGAGCGGACTTACCATCTGGACGTCGGAAGCTCGCTGGCCCCTGGGTGGGGGCTGACATCAGGAGCTCTGGCAGCGGCAGCGGCAACGTCTTCGCCCGCCCCGAATCGCGGGGCTTGGGTCGGCCCGCCACGGACCATTCACTGTCCGCCGCAGCCTGAAGTGGGCCGCGGGATTTTCTCTGCCCGGCGGGGGCTTCAATGTTGGGAGCCACGACCGTCCCGACGTGCAGCGGCGGCGTCTTTGCCCACGCTGGATCGCGGGGCTTGGGTCGGCCCACTGCGGACCTTTCACCGTCCGGCGCGGCCTGGAACGTGGCAAGTTCAACAGCTTGATTGCGGGAGAAGATGGCAGGTGAAGAGAAAAGACATTCTGGCCTTCCATCACAGTGAGGAGGTGACTGGAGGAGATTCACTGTGATGGATGTTTCTTTTTTTTGTTTTGTGTTGGTTGTGATTGTGTGTGAAATTGTTTCTTTTTATTGCTCTATTGCTGGACTGTGGGTGACCTTTTATTTCACTGCACATATTGTATGTGTATGTGACAAATAAACTTGACTTGACTTAACTTGACCTGCTATTCTACTGTCCACTTGTTCAACTTGTCCACTTGGAGCCTGTTTTTATATCTTCCTTGTTAGTCATGGTAACATTTGACCCCTGTAGCAGGATCTCTCCCAACATGTGCTCAACACCTTTTAACATTGTACGTTTAATGGAACATCCTGGCAAACTAATGTTAACCGTTCACTTAAAGAATATTCCTTTAAAAAATAATATCAATTTAAAATATGGTGTCTGCATATTTTCTACAGATAGATTGCAAAGATTCTAATAATAATAATAATAATAATAATAATACATTACATTTGTATAGCGTCTTTCTAGACACTCAAAGACACTTTACATGGTAAATAAGACATAAAAATAAATAAATGAACGAACAGAAAAGGAAGAATAAGGTGAAGCGACGGTCAGTGGTTGAAGGCAGTGTTGAACAGGTGAGACTTCAGTGATGTTTTGAATGTGGTGAGTGAGGAGGAGTCTCTGATGGTTTGAGGTAGTGAGTTCCAGAGGGTGGGAGCAGCAATGGAGAAAGCCCTGTCCCCCCAGGATCTGAGTTTGGTCCGGATGTGGGGGGACAGGAGGTTAGTAGCAGCAGACTCCGGAGGGTGCGGGTGCGAGTGTGTCTGTGCAGGAGGTCAGTCAGGTAGGATGGGGCCAGGTTATGGAGGGCTTTGTAGGTCATGAGGAGGATTTTGTACTGGATTCTCTGGGGGATGGGGAGCCAGTGGAGCTTGTAGAGGACGGGGGTGATATGGTCATGGGTCGGGGAGTAGGTGAGTAGACGGGCAGCGGAGTTCTGGATGTATTGGAGTTTATTGATGATTTTTGAGGGTGAACCATAGAGGAGGCTGTTGCAGTAGTCCAGACGGGAGGTGATGAACGCGTGGATGAGGGTTTCTGCAGCTGTGGAGGAGAGGGATGGACGGAGACGGGCGATGTTTTTGAGGTGGAAGAAGGCTGTCTTGGTGATGTGTTTAGTGTGTTTGTCGAAGGAGAGGGTTTGATCAAAGATGATGCCAAGATTCCGGATGTGAGGGGAGGTGGATACTGAGAAACCGTCGATGTTGAGGGTGAAGTTATGGGTGGATTTGGTGAGCGTTTTTGGTCCGATGATTTCGGATTTGTCACAGTTTAGTTTGAGGAAATTGATTTGAAGCCAAGATTTTATTTCAGTGATGCAGTTTGTCAGGATAGAGTGTGTGGCGGTGGAGATTGACTTGGTGGAGATGAGGAGCTGGATATCATCGGCGAAGCAGTGGAATTGGAGACCATGACGGCGGATTAATTGACCAAGGGGGATACAGATAGATTGCAAAGATTCTACAGATAGATAGATTGCAAAGATGCAGGAGAACCAAGGATCTGTGTAAACAAGTAAATGATGGAAATTAGTAATAAGAAAGAAACAGAGGCTGATTGATCTCAAAACAATTGGTCCATCAAACACCAATGACCTGGCATCCAATTGTTTGGTGATCCTGATCGTCCAACATCCGGCTCAGTCATTATGTGAGCTGGGTGGTCCAGAGTGCAAGCATGGTGTTTGGCCGTAGTCAAGGTTGGGGGCTGGAACACGAGGGGTCAGGAATGTGGGTGGACTTGCAGACGGAGTCAGGGTCCAGAGAGCTTGTCTATTTTAACGTTTTAACAAATGAACTAGAAGTAAATTTGGTTATCAATGGGAGTAACGTCCATTTGTCCCAAATATCTACCCATCAAGCACCACTAAAAACTCAAGAACATTATATTCCACAGTTTGGAAACAGGTGGCTCTGGCGACAGTGGTTATCAGCTTCCAAAATTCGATAAGATTCTGAAATCACTTCCCCATATAGTGAAATACATTTATGAGCATTTAGTCTATATCCTTCTCTTCCATGGTGATTAAACAGCTTGTCGAGATACTTAAAACTTTGTGATAGTCTCTGCCTCCATCGTGACTCCATATTACAATCAAGTTATTCTAGTATATCCTTCAACTTCCTCCTCTGGCAGCTTGTTCCATATAACCACTATGCTCTGTGTCAACAACTCACCCTCAGGTACAGATTTAATCAAGTAGTATAAGAAGATAACTGCAGATGCTGGTACAAATCGAAGGTATTTATTCACAAAATGCTGGAGTAACTCAGCAGGTCAGGCAGCATCTCGGGAGAGAGGGAATGGGTGACGTATCGGGGCGAGACCCTTCTTCAGACTGATTTAATCAATCCCCTCTCACCTTAAACATTTGTGTCCTCATAATTGATTGTCCTATTCTGGGTAATATACAATGCATCGACCATAATATTCTCCTCGTGACCTTGTCCATACCCATGAAATCACCTCCCAACCTCCTATGCTCCAAGAAATAACTTTCCCCAACCTCTCCTTATAGCTCAGATCTTTAAGAACTGGCAACATCCACGTAAATCTTATCTGCACTCCTTTCAACTTTATGATTTTGTTAATTATGTTTAAAAATACCCATCTTATATTCACATAAACGTATCAAATAACGTGATAACATGCTGCACGGTGGATTCGAGAACACTGCACAGCAGCCAAAGACACTGGTTCGATCCTGACCTCGGGTGCTGTCTGTGTGGACTTCGCACATTTTACCTGCGACAACGTAAAATCACCGGTCCTCCCACGTCAGAAAGATGTGTCGATTTGAAGAATAATTACTTTAAATTACCCCAATGTGCATGGACATGGTGACAAAGTGGGAGAACATAGAACACTACGGTGAACGGCTGACCGATGGTCAGCGTGGACTCGGTGGGCCGTAGGGCATGTTTCCATGCCAATCTATAAACTATACTTATCTATTAAAATATATTACACCATGATAAAACTCTTTATGGATAGGTTTAGTGGCTCTGAAAAGAGCCTTTTGTGTTCAGTTGTATGTTGATGTCATTTAGATATAAACTTTGCTCTGCTGGCCGGTTTTCTTGGGCAGTAGTACAGCCTGGATGTTGGGCAAAACCCCACCCTGGGCAATGGTGACCCCACCCAACAGCTTGTTGAGTTCCTCGTCGTTGCGGATGGCGAGTTGCAGGTGGCGGGGGATGATCCTGCTCTTCTTGTTGTCGCGGGCAGCGTTACCCGCCAGTTCCAAGATCTCAGCTGTCAGGTACTCGAGCACCGCCGCTAAATAAACCGGAGCGCCAGCACCAATGCGCTGAGCATAGTGACCTTTTCGTAACAGTCGATGGATTCGACCAACAGGGAATTGCAAACCGGCTCGAGAGGAACGACTTTTAGATTTGGCGCGACCTTTCCCACCAGTTTTACCTCTTCCTGACATCTTCGCTCTATTCCACAGAAAAGCGAATGGACCCGAAACTACGGATGCAGATTCATTTTATAGCTTTGTCACAGATAGAAAATTGAACCGTTTTTGATTGATCAATTGTTTCCCCTTTGTTTCTGATTGGCCTTCTGGAGCAAACGAATGGAGAAACGTTCCTAAATTTCAGCCAATGGAAATCGATAGTTTATCTAT
This sequence comes from Rhinoraja longicauda, assembly GCF_053455715.1. NCBI lineage: Eukaryota > Metazoa > Chordata > Chondrichthyes > Rajiformes > Arhynchobatidae > Rhinoraja > Rhinoraja longicauda. The sequence continues at coordinate 964,565 of NC_135980.1, forward strand.
CCCTAATTAGCATATGGTATCAAGTTGACACTTTCTCTTTCTTCGACGCCATCTGACACGCTGAGTATTTCTAGCGGTATCTGATTTTACTTTAGGTTCCATTTTGCACATCCAATTCAATTAAGTTGTTTAATGGACCATCAAGGAACTGTAAATGCACAATTGATTGAAATATGTTTCACCGGGATGAGGCACAGTAATAATGCATTGCAGTAGCGTGTTAATCTACGTCTGTGTCGAGAATGGCCGGATGACATTTTTTCATGCAGTGTTGAATCTCTGGAACTTTCTCCCCCTAGCCGGTTGTGGACGCGAGGGTATTTAAAGAAGCGGTAGATTTTTTTTTATAATTTCAAGAAGTAAATCAATACAAAGGCAATGGAGAACTGGCGTGGACGAGAAGATGGGTTCCAGGGTAGATCATCCATTGCAATATTAAATGGTGTGCTAGAAACATAGAAACATAGAAAATAGGTGCAGGAGTAGGCCATTCGGCCCTTCGAGCCTGCACCGCCATTCAATATGATCATGGCTGATCATCCAGCTCAGTAGCCTGTACCTGCCTTCTCTCCATACCCCCTGATCCCTTTAGCAAAAAGGGCTACATCTAACTCCCTCTTAAATATAGCCAATGAACTGGCCTCAACTACCTTCTGTGGCAGAGAATTCCACAGACTCACCACTCTCTGTGTGAAGAAATGTTTTCTCATCTCGGTCCTAAAAGACTTCCCCCTTATCCTTAAGCTGTGGCCCCTGGTTCTGGACTTCCCCAACATCGGTAACAATCTTCCCGCATCTAGCCTCTCCAACCCCTTAAGAATTTTGCATGTTTCAATAAGATTCCCTCTCAGTCTTCTAAATTCCAGCAAGTATAAGCCTAGTCTATCCAGTCGTTCTTCATATGAAAGTCCTGCCATCCCAGGGATCAATCTGGTGAACCTTCTCTGTACTCCCTCTAAGGCTAGAATGTCTTTTCTCAGATTAGGAGACCAAAACTGTACACTGTAGTGACCATAGGGATTGGTCCTGAGAGTCGAACCCTCGGATTGGCCAGCGGGGTCACATGGTAGTTTTGGCGACCAAAACAGTTCAGTTGGGAGAGGACTTTGATGTGCATAGTTTAAGTTTAATGGTTGTCTGCGATCTTGATTGTTATCTTTGAAACTGAATATTGCTATCGCAATAAACTTCTTTGACAAAGCTACACTCCTTCAGACTCACCATATTGGTGATCCCGACGTGATATTGCCGATAACTCACCATGCAGGAACCTATCGCTCCTGTCCTGGTTCTACCGCCCGGCGTACCGCAGCAAAACGTGGTCAGCGTTCATCTTCCTCTGTTTTGGACGCACCAACCACGCGCAGTTCCATCTGAGAGGCATCTCGGTGAACGAGACGAAATATTACTACCTGGTGAGTGCCCTACCGCCTGAGACGTCCGCGCGGGTGATGCAGTTCATCACCTCTCCTCCTGCAGACGGCAAGTACGAAGCGCTGAAGGTAATCATGCTTCGAACCTTCGGGTTTAGTAGACACGATCGAGCCGAGAGGCTTATGCATCTGCCAGACCTCGGAGATCGGCTGCCGTTTGTCCTCATGGCCGAAATGTTGGCGCTGGCAGGCGGTCACAGGGATTGCCTCATGTTTGAGCAGGCATTCCAGGAGCAACTCCCAGAAAACGTTCGGCTTATGCTCACGGATTGTTCTTTTGAGGACCCCGCGGCATACGCGGAGAAGGCCGATGCGCTCATGGCGTCGAAATCGCGAAAATACAGCTCGATCAACAGAGTCTCGGTACCATCGGGCAGCCCGCCGCGACACCAAGATGGCGCCGCGGCCGCCGCAACTCCCGCCATCCCTCCAAAACCCCGCCAAAAGGAGCCGCACAAGCGCGGCTGGTGTTATTATCGTCTGCGATGGGGTGGAGAGGCCCGCAACTGCCGCTCACCTTGCACCTTCTCGGGAAATGCCTCGGCCGATCGTACATAGAATAGAGGCAGTTGCGATTGGCCAAAACCGCCGCCTCTACGTTTTTGGATTGATTCACAGGCACAGAGTTCTTAGTCGATACGGGAGCCATAGTAAGCATCGTGTCGCCGACCGAACCTGAAACTCGATCGGGTAAGAGAGGGCCTACCCTCATCGCGGTTAATGGTAGCACCATCCGCACGTATGGTACGCGAGCAATGTCTCTGTCTTTCGGTACCCGTACTTACGAATGGTCGTTTATCATCGCAGAAGTCGGTCAGGCGATCCTGGGCGCAGATTTTCTCTGGGCCTTTTCGCTAGTTGCCGATGTCCAAGCTAAAGGTCTTCGATCCTCCGCTAGCAGCGATGAGCCCGCTGCTCCAGGTAAGGGGTTTCTGCGCCAAGCTTTCGCCCGACCTAAGGTCCCCGTGCCTTGCTCTGATCCCTTGACCAGGCCGCGCACACTGGTTCCCCGTGAGTGGTTCGACCCACTCACCCCCTACGGTTCTAGACACTGGACTTAGATGCAGGAGCGTTGATAGTGCAGAAAAATTCAACCAGACCAGATTTGAAGACCAGGGTTTAAACGGAAAAGGCTTTTATTGAGCACTCGGGACTATTGTACATGAATGCTCTTCACAGTTCTATAAGACATATCTATAAGACACATACCGAATTACATGAATACTTTTGACTCTGAATCATAAAACGCACAGTTCTACAAGACATATACATGAATACTTTTGACTCTGAATTATAAACGCACAGTTCTACAAGACATATACTGGATTGTAAGATGGGGAACGTACGACACATCACAAAATTGGCCAACACATCTTTACTTATACACCCACGTTAATTAAGCCACCCTCCCCTTCTACACTGAAACTATGTCCAGGATGTGCAGGATCGGGGTACATGCTCACCATGGGGCTATTACTGGGGTTACTGGCTGTTCGGGCTGCTGCTCCGCTGTCTTCCGTGAGGGTCGTGCTTGTTCCGTGAGTTTCTTCCCTCCGTTCTTCTCGGTGAGTCTCCGTTTTCCGTGCCGTCCGACTTGCTTGCCTTGCGTCCCTCCTGACTTGCTTGACTCTTCTTCTTCCTTCCTTGCGTGAGTTTTACGTGTGTTTTAAACCCAAAAATCGTGGCCAGTTTATACTAATTCTGACCCGTCCTATCTCCCGCCAGATCTCGGGATCTCTTTGTTTCTTAATGGGATTAACCGTGTAGGTCGGCTTGGGGCATTGTGAGTATGCTGATGTCAGCGCCCCAGTGTCTGGACTTCGACCTGGTTTCGCGGGTTTCTGCACGGCCAATATCCATCCATTGTTCTGGCCATGGCTTTGCAGAAACCTAGAGACTGGGCTGTGGGGTTTTTGCTTTTGTGGCTGGTCACGAGGTCCCGAGGCCATCTTGGGACCCACGGATTGTGACATCCCTTGTTAACAAAACTGACCGCAGCCTTTCTCCGCTATCAGCCCCAGTCTCCCGTGTAAAATGTCCAAACTGCAGCTCTTTGGTTTGGTGTTGATTGCAGAATGAGGGAAAACTTCTCAAATCTTACATCCACCTCCTGCCACCCCGCCCAGCCCAACAGTCCAGGCCGTAGTCGCGGCCTCCGGCCCGTTTGCTGCGGTTCTGGCTGAGTTTCCGGAGCTGCTCATTCAGCGGTTTGATGCTCCCTCTGCAAAGCACGGCGTTGTCCATTATATTCCCACCGATGGGCCCCCCCGGTTTCGCTCGGGCCCGGAGATTGCCGCCGGACAAACTGACTATAGCACATGAAGAATTCCTGAAAATGGAAGAACTGGGTAATGTCCGTCGTTCTGACAGCCCGTGGGCCTCTCCGTTGCATATGGTCTCCAAAGCATCTGGGGGGTGGAAATCATGCGGAGATTACTGGCGTCTGAACGCCGTCACCACTGCCGACCGCTACCCAATACCGCACATCCAGGACTTCTCCTCTAATCTAGAAGGTGCTACTGTGTTTTCCAAAATTGATTTGGTGCGTGGATACCACCAAATACCTGTGCATCCAGAGGACGTACCAAAGAGTCAAGTCAAGTCAAGTCAAATTTATTTGTCACATACACATACTCGATGTGCAGTGAAATGAAAGTGGCAATGCCTGCGGGTTGTGCACAAAAAGAATTACAGTTACAGCATATAAATAAAGTTAATAAGTTACTAAACATAGCACAAAAAGTGTCGACAAAAATTTAGTCTCTGGGGTTATAAAAGTTGACAGTCCTGATGGCCTGTGGGAAGAAGTTCCGTCTCATCCTCTCCGTTTTCACAGCGTGACAGCGGAGGCGTTTGCCTGATCGTAGCATCTGGAACAGTCCGTTACTGGGGTGGTAGGGGTCCCTCATGATCTTGCTTGCTCTGGATCTGCACCTCCTGATGTATAGGTCCTGCAGGGGGACGAGTGTAGTTCCCATGGTGCGTTCTGCCGAACGCACTACTCTCTGCAGGGCCATCCTGTCCTGGGCAGAGCTGTTCCCAAACCAGACTGTAATGTTGCCGGACAGGATGCTCTCTACAGCCCCAGAGTAGAAGCAATGAAGGATCCTCAGCGACACTCTGAATTTCCTCAGTTGTCTAAGGTGGTAAAGGCGCTGCTTAGCCTTACCCACCAGTGCGGCAATGTGCGTTGCCCACGTCAGATCCTCTGTGAAGCGGACTCCCAAGTATTTGAAACTGCTCACCCTATCCACAATAGACCCACTTATCTCGAGTGGCGTGTACGTCCTTGGATGTTTAGCCCTTCTGAAGTCCACAATCAGCTCCTTTGTTTTAGTGACATTCAAGAGGAGGCTATTGTCCTGACACCAGAGTGCCAGATCAGCCACCTCCTCCCGGTAGGCCTTCTCATCGTTGTTGGAGATCCGGCCCACCACCACAGTGTCATCAGCAAACTTGATGATGGAGTTTGAGCTGAACCTGGCCCCACAGTCATGTGTGTACAGGGAGTACAGTAGGGGGCTAAGGACGCAGCCCTGGGGGGATCCTATGTTCAGGGTGAGGGAGCTAGATGTGTGTTCCCCCATCCTGACCACTTGGAGCCTGGCAGTGAGAAAGTCCAGGACCCAGGCACACAGAGGGGTGCTAAGCCCCAGTTCCAGCAGCTTCTCAACCAGTCTGCTGGGGACTATTGTGTTGAATGCTGAACTAAAGTCAATGAACAGCATCCTCGCATAGCCCCCCTGGCTGTCCAGATGAGAGAGAGCGGTGTGCAGAACCTGGGAGACCGCATCATCCGTGGACCTGTTCGGACGGTATGCGAACTGTAGTGGGTCCATGTTGCGAGGAAGGAGGGCGCAGATGTGCTTCTTGACTAGCCTCTCAAAGCATTTCATGACAACCGAGGTGAGGGCCACCGGTCGGTAGTCATTTAAACACGCTGGAGAGGCATTCTTTGGCACCGGTACAATGATGGATCTTTTGAAGCATGCAGGGACCACGGACTTTGCCAAGGAGAGGTTGAATATTGTGGTGAGCACTGAAGCAAGCTGAGTAGCACAAGACTTTAGTACTCGCCCAGATATACCATCTGGGCCTCCAGCTTTCCTCGTGTTCACACGCGTCAGAGCCCACCTCACCTCATGCTCGGACACCGAGAATGTGTGCACATCCCCGGCGGTGGATCCCCCTCCAGACGGCGAGCTGGTGGTGTTACCCGTCTCAAACCGTGCGTAAAAAGAGTTCAGGTCATCAGCTAAGGAGGAGCCGGCACTTCCGGTTGAGGGGGTGCTGGACCTGTAGCTAGTTATAGTCCGTAGCCCCTGCCAAAGGCGCCTGGTGTCCTGCTGCTCCATCTGTGACTCCATCTTGTCCCGGTACCAAAGACTGCCACAATCACCCCGTTTGGATTGTTTGAATGGTTGCGTATGCCTTTCGGTTTGAAAAACGCGGCACAGGCGTTCCAGAGACTTATGGACCATGTCGGTCGGGAATTGTCTTTTGTTTTTATTTATTTGGATGATATTCTGGTCGCTAGTCGCTCGGTGCAGGAACATCTGGTCCATTTACGGACTTTGTTCCAGCGGCTTCAAGATCACGGGCTAATCATTCACCCCTCAAAGTGTCAATATGGTCTTTCCTCTATTGATTTCCTAGGTCACCGGATCACTTCAGCCGGTGCCACTCCTTTGCCTGAAAAAGTGGAAGCAGTTCGTGCCTTTCCACGGCCCACCACGGTAAAGGGGTTGCAGGAATTTGTAGGGATGGTAAATTTCTACCACAGGTTCGTGCCTGCGGCAGCACAAATCATGCGTCCACTCTTCCATTGTCTTGCGGGTAAACCTGTCGAGTTAGAGTGGTCAGCTGAAGCCGAGACGGCCTTCGAAGCAGCTAAAATGGCTCTGGCAGACGCCACCATGCTCGTTCACCCGAGCACCTCCGCCCCCTCGGCCCTGACGATCGATGTGTCAGACGTGGCGGTGGGAGGGGTCTTGGAACAGCATGTTAATGGCAGTTGGCAGCCCTTGGCGTTTTTCAGCTGACAGCTTCATCAGGCTGAACTGAAATATAGCGCCTTTGACCGCGAGCTTCTGGCCCTCTATTTAGCTGTCCGCCACTTTCGGTATTTTTTAGAAGGCTGACCATTCGTGGCCTTTACAGATCATAAACCACTGACTTTCGCTTTTTCTAAAGTGTCTGACCCATGGTTGGCCCGCCAGCAGCGGCACCTGACTTACGTCTCAGAGTTCACCACGGATGTTCGCCACATCGCTGGTAAACTTAATGCCGTTGCTGATGCCCTGTCCAGGCCAGCTGTTCCCCCAATTTCGGCGGTGGAGTGCGAGGTTAATTTTCAGGAGCTTGCGGAGGCACAGCACCTGGCAGACACTGCCTCAGCATATCACTCCACCACTTCGGGGTTAAAGTTGGCCCAAGTGCCTTGTGGGCCCTCGGGTACAAAAGTCTGGTGTAATATTTCACTCTCCCGCCCCAGGCCGGTGGTGCCGGCCGCCCTCCAGCGTCGGGTGTTTGATGCCATTCATGGGCTAGCACACCTGTCCATTCGCTCCACCTCAGCTTTAGTAGCCGCTAGATTTGTTTGGCATGGCCTGCGGAAGCAAGTAGATGCTTGGGCCCGATCCTGTGTTCCCTGCCAGACCTCCAAAGTTCACCGGCATGTCCAGCCTCCTTTACAGGAGTTTGTGGTTCCTGGGGTCCGTTTTTTCCACATTCATGTGGATTTAGTTGGTCCTTTACCTTCCTCTAGGGGCTACACTCACCTACTCACGGTGGTTGACCAGTTTACCCATTGGCCTGAGGCCTTCCCTTTGTCCGACACCTCCGCCGCCCCTTGTGCCCGGGCCCTGACCCTGACCCTGCATTGGGTGGCCCGTTTTGATGTTCCATCAGTCATGACCACTGACCGGGGTTCCCAGTTCACCTCTGCCCTTTGGGCTATGCTAGCGGAGCTGTACGGTTCCAAATTGCAGCAAACCACAGCGTATCACCCACAGGCTAATGGGCTCGTGGAGCGGTTTCACCGCCAACTTAAGTCGGCCCTCAGTGCTCGGCTGGACGGTCCTGATTGGGTAGATCAGCTGCCCTGGTTCCTTCTGGGCATCCGCACTGCTCCCAAGCAAGATCTAGGGACTTCGTAAGCGGAATTGGTATATGGCTCGCCACTCAGAGTGCCTGGTGATTTCCTTCCGGATTCCTCTGCACAGCAGCACTCGGTTCCATCGGTTTTAGCATCACTCCGGGCGCGAGTGGGATCCCTAGCTCTGGTTCCTACTTCACGCCACGGGTGTTCCATGGTGCATGAACCGCCAGCCTTGAAGGACTGTGAATTTGTGTTTATACGTAGGGATGCCCATCGTTCCCCGTTGCAGAGAGTCTACGAAGGACCGTTCCGCGTGTTGCGTAAAGGAACGGTTACCTTCACCTTAGATGTTGGTGGCAGGAGGGAGCTCGTCTCCGTATACAGGCTCAAACCTGCCCACTTGGACCAGGACTGTCCTGCCCTGGTAGGTCAACCCCCTCGACGGGGTCGTCCTCCTGCAATAACCTCCGGCCCTGGCCCTCCTACCCCTGTTGTTCCTGCAGCCCCTCTCATTACTCGTTCTGGTCGCGAAATCCATCTCCCTGCTAGATATAGTACCTCGGGTTCTGAGGGGGGGTCATCTAGCGACCATAGGGATTGGTCCTGAGAGTCGAACCCTCGGATTAGACAGCGGGGTCAAGTGGTAGTTTTGGCGCCCAAAACAGTTCAGTTGGGAGAGGACTTCGATGTGCATAGTTTAAGTTTAATGGTTGTCTGCGATCTTGATTGTTATCTTTGAAACTGAATATTGCTATCGCAATAAACTTCTTTGACAAAGCTACACTCCTTCAGACTCGCCATAACACAAGGGTCTCACCAAGGCTCTGTACAACTGCAGCAGAACCTCCCTGCTCCTATACTCAAATCCTCTTGCTATGAATGCTAACATACCATTCGCTTTCTTCACTGCATGCTGCACCTGCACGCTTGCTTTCAATGACTGGTGCACCATGTCACCCAGGTCACGTTGCATCTCCCCTTTTCCTAATTGGCCACCATTCAGGTAATACTCTGCTTTCCTGTTCTTGCCGCCAAAGTGGATAACCTCACATTTATCCACATTATATTGCATCTGGCATGCCTTTGCCCACTCTCCTAATCTATCCAAGTCACTCTGCAGCCTCCTAGCATCCTCCTCGCAGCTAACACTGCCACCCAGCTTCGTGTCATCCGCAAACTTAGAGATATTGCATTCAATTTCCTCGTCCAAATCATTAATATATATTGTAAATAACTGGGGTCCCAGCACTGAGCCTTGCGGTACCCCACTAGTCACTGCCTGCCATTCCGAAAAGGACCCGTTTATTCCTACTCTTTGCTTCCTGTCCGCCAACCAATTCTCTATCCACCTCAACACTGAACCCCCAATGCCGTCTCCTATGTGGGACCTTGTCGAAGGCCTTCTGAAAGTCCAGATATAACACATCGACTGGTTCTCCCTTATCCACTCTACTAGTTACATCCTCGAAAAATTCTATAAGATTCGTCAGGCATGATTTGCCTTTCATAAATCCATGCTGACTTTGTCCGATGATTTCACCACTTTCCAAATGTAATGCTATCACATCTTTAATAACTGACTTTTTCTCTTCACATATCTATAAAAGCTTTTGCAGTCAGTTTTCCCTGCCAGTTTTCTCTCATAATCTATTTTCCCTTTCCTAATTAAGCCCTTTGTCCTCCTCTGCTGGACTCTGAATTTCTCCCAGTCCTCTGGTATGTTACTTTTTCTGGCTAATTTATATGCTTAATCTTTTGTTTTAATACTATCCTTGATTTCCCTTGTTAGCCACGGATGCACTACCTTTCCTGGTTTGTTCTTTTGCCAAACTGGGATGAACAATTGTTGTAGTTCATCCATGCAATCTTCAAATGCCTTCCATTGCATGTCCACCGTCAAGCCTTTAAGTATAAATTGCCAGTCTATCTTGGACAATTCACGTCTCATACCCTCAAAGTTACCTTTCTTTAAGTTCAGAACACTTGTTTCTGAATTGACTTTGTCACTCTCCATCCTAATGAAGAACTCCACCATATTATGGTCACTTTTACCCAAGGGGCCTCGCACAACAAGACTGCTAACTAACCCTTCCTCATTACTCAATACCCAGTCTAAAATGGCCTGCTCTCTCGTTGGTTCCTCGACATGTTGGTTTAGAAAACCATCTCGCAAACATTCCAAGAAATCCTCTTCCTCAGCACCCCTGCCAATTTGGTTCACCCAATCTATATGTAGATTGAAGTCACGCATTTCTAATTTCCTGTTTGATGCCATCCCGAACCTCACTACTGCTGTTAGGTGGCCTGTACACATCTCCCACTAGCGTTTTCTGCCCCTTAGTGTTTCGCAGCTCTACCCATATCGATTCCACATCCTCCGAGCTAATGTCCTTCCTTTCCACTGCTTTAATCTCCTCTCTAACCAGCAACGCTACCCCACCTCCTTTTCCTTTCTGTCTATCCCGCCTGAATATAGAATATCCCTGGATGTTGAGCCTTGGTCACCCTGGAGCCATGTCTCCGTAATTCCAACTATATCATAATCATTAATAACTATCTCCACATTTAATTCATCCACCTTATTACGTATACTCCTTGCATTGAGACACAAAGCCTTCAGGCTTGTTTTTACAACACTCTTACCCCTTACACAATTATGTTGAAAAGTGGCCCTTTTTGATTTTTGCCCTGGATTTGTCTGCCTGCCACTTTTACTTTTCACCTTGCTACCTATTGCTTCTACCCTCATTTTACACCCCTCTGTCTCTCTGCTCCAGCTCCCATCCCCCTGCCACATTAGTTTAAATCCTCCCCGACAGCACTAGCAAACACTCCCCCAAGGACATTGGTTCCATTCCAGCTCAGGTGCAGACCGTCCTGTTTGTACTGGTCCCACCTCTCCCAGAACTGGTTCCAATGTCCTAGAAATTTGAATCCCTCCCCCTTGCACCATTTTTCAAGCCACGTATTCATCTGAAATATCCTCCTATTCCTACTCTGACTAGCATGTGGCACTGGTAGTAATCCAGAGATTATTACCTTTGAGGTCCTACTTTTAAGTTTATCTCCTAGCTCCCTAAATTCACCTTGTTGGACCTCATCCCGTTTTTTACCTATATCGTTGCACCACGACAACTGGCTGTTCACCCTCCCCCTCCAGAATGTTCTGCAGCCGCTCAGAGATATCCCTGACCCTTGCACCAGGGAGGCAACATACCATCCCGGAGTCTTGTTTGCGGCCGCAGAAACGCCTATCTATTCCCCTTACAATTGAATCCCCTATCACCATAGCCCTTCCACTCTTTTTCTTCCCCTCTTTTGCCGCAGAGCCACCCACGGTGCCATGAACTTGGCTGCTGCTGCCTTCCCCTGATGAGCCATCTCCCCCTACAGTATCCAAAATGGCATATCTGTTTAGGAGGGAGATGACCGCAGGGGACTCCTGCACTACCTGCCTACTGCTACGCTGGCTAGTGGCCACCCGTTTCCTTTCTGTCCGCTTATCTTTTACCTGCGGTGTGGCCAACTCACTGTACGTGCTATTCACGACCTTCTCAGCATCGTGGATGCTCCAGTATGAGTCCAACCGCAGCTCCAACCGTTCAATGCGGTCTGCCAGGACCTGCAGCTGGACACACTTCCTGCACACGTAGTCATCAGGGACGCCGACAATATCCCTGATATCCCACATGTTGCAGGATGAGCATTCCACGGGGCCGATCTCACCTGACATGTCTTACCCCTAAATTAAATCAAATCCCTCTTAATCCTTTAAACTGTACCTTTACTAAAAAGCACTGAACCCTTAACTCACTGAACCCTTAACTCACTGAACCCTTAACTCACTGAACCCTTAATGCACTGAACCCTTGACTCACTGAACCCTTGACTCACCGAACCCTTAACTCACTGAACCCTTAACTCATTGAACCCTTAACTCACTGAACCCTTAACTCACTGAACCCTTAACTAAAAGTACGAACAAAAAGCAGAAATACAATCCCGGGGTTATGCCCAATCAGCTGCTTCCTCTCGTCCGCTTCCACCAATCAGCGGCTTCCTCCAGACCACTTCTTTTGAAGTGTGAGGGAACGTTTTTACGCTGCTCCAACCGCTCCAACCGCTCCTGGGCCTTTGTGAAAACAAAGCCCCGCGCTCGGTTTTTAAACCTACCACCCGGACGCTGCTCCAACCGCTCCTGGGCTGGACCATCCAGCATGGAAACCAGTCATTCAGCGCAACTTGCTTATGCCGAGCAAGATGCCCCATCATCACTCATCCCATTTATCCGCTTTGGCTGATATACGTTAAAACATTCCTCTCCATGTACCTGTCCAAATGTCTTTAAAATGCTGTTGTAATCTCTGCCACAACTACCCGCCTGGCAGCGAAGGAAGGCATGTAGTAGGGAACTGCTGCAATTACAAAAGGCCCATTTGGCCATGTTTGGCCCACATCCCTCCAAAGTTTTCCTATACTTGTGAAATTAGGCAAGTGACAGGTGTCAGTGGAAAGGCACTTTGGGTCCAGTGACCATAGTTCTTTTTGTGTTAAAATAGTTATGGAAAAGGGCAGGACTAATCCATGAGCTGAAGTTACAAAGTGCGGCAAAGTGACTGTTGATGGTATTAAATAGAAGTGTGGAAATGTTGGTTGGAGTTTGTTGTTTGAAAGAAAAGGGATGTCTCGTTGATGAGATAGTGATCGTTCAAGATGTGCATCTTCCTGTTGGAGTATGAGCCAAGGCCAGTAGGAGGATGCAATGCTGGGTGACCAAAAGTATGGAGTCGTTGGTCAGAAAATGAGGAAGGAAGAATACACTTGGTACAGGCAGCTGGGACCAAGTCAACCCCTGGAGGACTGTAGGTGACTGCAGGTGATATGCAGGAGGGCTTAATAGGGGTGTGAGATATCTTTGGCAGAGAAGATTAAGAAGAATACAAAATATATTTTCAAGGTATTTTAACAAAAATAAGACTAACTAAGGAGAGAATATGTCCCCTCAAGTTTAAGGGGAACATCTACTTGTACAGAAACAATTTTTACCAGGGAGGAAACGTGAAAACGAGGGAAGAGAGAAAAATAATGATGAATCTTGCAGATAGTATGCATTACTGCATTGGAGTTCATAAACATCTTAAAATGTATGACAAAGCAAAGAATGAGGCGGAGACAGGGGAATTGGGAGTAGAGGGCAGACCTTATTTTACCCAGATGCCAAACATTTTACCTCCATTTTCCATTCCCATACTGACCTTTCTGTCTTGGGCCTCCTCCACTGTCAAAGTGTGGATAAATGCAAATTGTTCACACAGCACCTCATATTTTGCTGAGGCGGTAGGAATATTGATTTATCTAATTTCAAATAACCCTTGTTCCTCTCTCTCCATCTCTCCGCTGCCCTAGTCATCCAACTAGTTTGAATGTCGTCCTGATTATTTTAATTGTTTGTATCCCCTCGTTATCACCTTTTCTACAGCCAACAATGGAGCATTGTGGTTTCCAGCTTTTTCTGATCGCCGTGTCGGAAGGAATAAAGGCAGTGAGCCAGTACACCAGCTCCATGTAAAGATCCTGTGAGTGCGGACAAAAGAAACCGGAAGCCCAATGTTTCTTTTCATAAACACCATATTTTCATCAAACAATCTTACTAACAATCGACAAATAATTTTAACACAGATGTTGCTCTCAAGGTTTCTGCTTCGGGTTTAATAACCTTGTTTTTTTCCACATTTAAGCATCCACTGTCCAGGATACCCCCGGCATAGCTATAGAATTCCTGCCGCTGGAACACCACGGAAAGTGAACAATTTCCTTCTCTATATGTGTGTCTTTGTCATCACATTTAATGACAATTTCAAGCTGATAATTGTGGGTAAAACATTTCCGTGCTTTCTGCTGCTGGCGTTTAATTGCTGTGGTGAATACAGTGTGTTAAAAGTTGCACCCCTCCCCTTCACCTGTTTTGTAACTGCCCTGATTCCCACTACAATTCCAGATGGAAATTAATTCACGGTCCTTTCACAAAACAACTATGCAGTAAAAAGCAAGGAACTCCAGGTGTTTTTTTACACATCCGGTCAGGCAGCATCTCAGGAGATCATGGACAGGTGACGTTTTGGCTCGGGAACCTTCTGCAAACTACATGGTATCTCTCTCACCGCAGCTTATGAAGAGCAGCCCGTCCATAATCTGCAGCCGTTTACACGTTGACCATCCATCATCACTACTGGACGCTCAGAAACAGTTTATTGTCTCGTTCTGTTCCCAAAAGAAATAGATTTGATGAATGGCATGCCCATAAACGCTCGGTGTGTTAACTTGTATGTATATGCTAGACCAAGTGGACCTGTTGGGCCCACAACTCATTGGGTTGCCATTGTGACGTGGGAAAATCGTGTTTTTTCTTAAAAATAAATGGCTTTTTAAAAAAAGCAATAGATCTCAATGAAAATAGCGATTTTTCTTTAAAATGGCGTTTTTTTCTTCATTGGTTGAGCACCCTCCCCTCTTCCGCTTCCTGATTTGGATGGCTTGAATTTCATTCTGGCCCCAGTGATGTTCTCTTGAAGCTTCCCTAAAAGGCACCTGGTGCAAGGTGCTGTTGTTGTTATGTTTCCTCCCTCTCTGAAAAAATCTCCGCCTCTCCCTTCGTTGACCTCCACAGCCCCTCTGACCTCACTGACTACTACAACCACACTCTCTCCTCCTGCCTCGACCAGCTTGCACCTAGAAAAACCAAAACAGTTTCCTTCACCCACTCTGCTCCCTGGTTTACCCCCGAACTCCGCATGATGAAAACCCATGCCCGCCAACTTGAAAGACTCCGCAACAAAACAGGTCTCACAATTCACTCCCAAGCCTACAAAGACTACCTGCAGCACTACAAAGATGCCCTCTCCCGCGCCCACTCCGCCTACTACTCTCAAATAATTCACTCTGGCTCCGGAAACCCAAAAGCACTCTTCTCTACAATAAACAAACTCCTCAGCCTCCTGGACACTATCTCCCAGTCATTCACAGTCGACAAATGCACCTCTTTCCTTTCATTCTTCCAAAGCAAAATAGACAACATCTACAGCTCCTTAACCACCAACGCACCTGCTCCCCCTCAAACCACCTGCCCCCCCCCCCTTATCCTGTCAACCCCTGTCTCAGTTCTCCCCAGTCTCCACCACCGACCTCTCTGACCTCTTCACAGGAATGAAAACTGCCACCTGCTCTCTGGACCCCATCCCCTCCAGCTTTGTCAAGGCCAGCCTTCCTACTCTCTCTCCACTTATCACTGCAACAATAAACTCCTCCCTGTCCACTGGCATCGTCCCGCCATCCCTCAAAACCGCTGCTGTCACCCCTATTCTGAAAAAACCTGGACTCAACCCTGACACCCCAAACAACTTCAGGCCAATCTCCAACCTACCCTTTCTGTCCAAAGTTTTGGAACGCGCTGTAGCTTCTCAACTCAAACACCACCTCTCTACCAATAACCTGTATGAAACATTCCAATCCGGATTCCGCTCCAACCACAGTACTGAAACTGCACTCCTCAAAATCACCAATGACCTTCTCCTCTCCTCTGACGCTGGCAACCTCAACATTCTCATCCTACTCGACCTCAGCGCCGCCTTTGACACCATAAATCACTCCATCCTCCTTACCCGACTTGAAACCACCTTTAACATCACCGGCACAGCCCTATCCTGGATCAAATCATACCTCTCCGACAGGCACCAGTGCATCTCCATTAATAACTGCAAATCCCCCATCGCTCCCGTCCCCCAAGGTTCAGTTCTCGGCCCCCTCCTCTTCATCCTGTACCTGTTCCCCCTTGGTCAATTAATCCGCCGTCATGGTCTCAAGTTCCACTGCTATGCCGATGATATCCAGCTCCGCATCTCCACCAAGTCAATCTCCACCACCACACACTCTACCCTGACAAACTGCATCACTGAAATAAAATCTTGGCTTCAATTCAATTTTCTCAAACTCAATTGCGAAAATCTGAAATCATCATCATTGGACCAAAAACCCTCACCAAATCCACCCACAACTTCATCCTCAATATTGATGATTTCCCAGTATCCACCTCCCCTCACATCCGGAATCGGAATCATCCTTGATCAAACCCTCTCCTTCGACAAACACATCAAAAACATCACCAAGACAGCCTTCTTCCACCTCAAAAACATCGCCCGTCTCCGTCCATCCCTCTCCTCCACAGCTGCTGAAACCCTCATCCACGCCTTCATCACCTCCTGTCTGGACTACTGCAACAGCCTCCTCTATGGTTCACCCTCAAAAATCATCAACAAACTCCAACACATCCAGAACTCCGCTGCCCGTCTACTCACCCACTCCCCGATCCGTGACCATATCACCCCCGTCCTTTACAAGCTCCACTGGCTCCCCATCCCCCAGAGAATCCAGTACAAAATCCTCCTCATGACATACATAGCCCTCCATAACCTGGCCCCATCCTACCTGACTGACCTCCTCCACAGACACACTCCCACCTCCACCCTCCGCTCTGCTGCTGCTAACCTCCTGTCCCCCCCCATCAAACTCAGATCCTGGGGGGACAGGGCTTTCTCCATCACTGCTCCCACCCTCTGGAACTCACTACCCCAAACCGTCAGAGACTCCTCCTCACTCAACACATTCAAAACATCACTGAAGTCTCATCTGTTCAGCACTGCCTTCAATCACTGACTGTTACCTCACCTTCTTTTTCCTTTTCTCTTCGTTTACTCATTTATCTATTTATTTTCTTTTATGTTTTAGTAAACCTTGTAAAGCGTCTTTGAGTGTTAGAAAAGCGCTATATAAATGTAATGCATTATTATTATTATTATTATTATTATTATGATTGTGATGTCATCCATGGTGGTAGACGGACTCCAGACTTCAGCCACTCGCCACCCACTACCAACTTGGAGGTCCTTATGATGACTTCCATTGCCATGGTAAAAATAAATGGGGAGATGGTACATCCTGCCATTATGCCAATCTCCATGCAGTGCCATGTGGTGGTAAAGTCTGGTGTGGTGAAACAGAGCTGCAGATCTTGAAAATAAGCCTTGACAAGGCTTGCGATAGTCTCTGGTATCCTGAAGAAGTCAAAGGATACCCAGGGGAAACTGTGAGGGACAGTTCCGAACGCATTGGCAAGGTCAAGGAAAACGACATGCAGATGTCTCTTTTCTTTTCTTGCAGTCTGAATTTGGTGCCAAATCATGCTTGTGTGTTCGAGACATCCAGAGAACCCTGGGACTGTTGTATCCACAAGGTTGTTTCTCTCTGGATAGCTGGTCATCCCCTGAGCTACGATGCTGAAGAAGATTTTACCCTCTACATTGAGGAGACTGATTGGCTGATATCTGTGGATTCCTTCTCTTTCGGAATCAGGACTTCCTGCCCTGTGCCATGCTTTGGGTATGATTCTCTTCTCCCAAGCCACTCTCATTAGCCTCCACAGTAACCGAAGAACATCAGGAGCACCCTTGTAGAGTCGATACGGAACCCCATTTGGCCCTGGGGCTGAAGATGCTCTTACCCGCTTTACTGTCTGTTCCACCTCCTTCCACTTTGGAGGACTAATGTCCATCTGTTGGTTGTTCAATTGGTGGAATGTCTGATGGAATAGCTGTCTGCACGTGTCTCTTGTCATCTGCATGCATTCTTTCCAGATGCTCGCCTTGATGTTTTCAGGTTTCCTCCATTTTCTTCATTGAACTTATAGGGGTCCTTGAAGAAGCGTGATCTAATTTGGTCTTTTTTTCCCGTGATTTTCGCATGTACCCTGCTCGTCTCAGGGTTGCTAAATGGCTTTTGATGTTTCCCTGGAGAATGTTGATGCCCTCCTTCTCACTATCAGAAGCCATCCTTTATTGCTTCTTGAGCTGCCTTCTCTCCCGGATTAGGCATTCCATCTCCTTTTGCCGTCTGGACTTGCTTTCCAAAGCTGGTGCCTTTTCCTTTTTCTCCCTTATTCCATATCGTTTTGCTCCATAGCAATAGATGATGTCCCCCATCTTGTCAAGCTTTCTTTCGACTGTACCCCTTATACCCTGTAGGATATTGGTCAGGTCTGCGTTTATGGTCTCCCATTCTTTCTTCTACGAGACTCCAGGCCATTTCACGCCTCAGAAGGCAGTGGAGGCCAGTTCGTTGGATGCTTTCAAGAGAGAGCTGGATAGAGCTCTTAAGGATAGCGGAGTGAGGGGGTATGGGGAGAAGGCAGGAACGGGGTACTGATTGAGAGTGATCAGCCATGATCGCATTGAATGGCGGTGCTGGCTCGAAGGGCTGAATGGCCTACTCCTGCACCTATTGTCTATTGTCTATTGTCTATTGTTTTCTTCCGCTGATCATTTTTTTCTCCATTGCTGGTTTTCTTGGCTGGATGGTCTCCATATCTTCCTCTGCCTGCATAACAGTGCTTGAGTTTCCTTCATCAGGGGGGCTAATGCCCTGCAAACTTTGGTGAGACTCCAGTCGCTGGACTTCATTCGACTGACTTGATTGACTTCTCAGGAAGTACTTATCAATGCAAGGTTCCTGTTTTCCCTCCCTCAAGCACCCTTTCTTTCCATGATGTATTTTCAAGCCCTATAAAGATGTTATTTTCATCCAGCCGCAGGAGCAGACCTGAAGATGCTCCATATCCACTAGTCCCACCTGCTTGCTGATGGCTGATATTAGAAACAGATACACATAGAAAAATAGATGCAGGTGTAGGCCATGCGGCCTTTTGAGCCAGCACCGCCACTCAATATGATCTGTATATGTTTCTATAAGATCCCCTCTCATCCTTCTAAATTTCAGTGAACACAAGCCCAGCCGACCCATTCTTTTATCATGTGGCAGTCCCGCCATCACACTACATTCCCTCAATAGCAATAATGTCCTTCCTCAAATTAAGAGACCAAAATAGCTCATAATACTCCAGGTGCGGTCTCACCAGGATCCTGCATAACTGCAGTAAGACCTCCTTGCTCCTAAGTTCAAATCCTCTCGCAATGGCCAACATAATTTCTTCATTGCCTGCTGTACCTACATCCTTACTTTCAGTGACTAAAGTACAAGCACACCCAGGTCTCGTTGCACCTTCCCTTTTCCTAATCTGACACCATTCAGATACTAATCTGCCTTCCTGTTCTTGCCACCAAGTAGATAACCTCACACTTATCCACAATATACTGCATCTGCCATGCATCTGCCCACTCACCCAATCTATCCATGGTTTTGGGGGTAGGGTGCTGACAAGGATAGAAAATTGATTGGCAGACAGGAAACAAAGAGTAGGGATTAACGGGTCCCTTTCAGAACGGCACTAGTGGGGTGCCGCAAGGCTCGGAGTTGGGACTGCAGATATTTACAATATACATTAATGACTTAGATGAAGGGATTAAAAGTAACATTAGCGAATTTGCGGATGACACAAAGCTGGGTGACAGTGTGAACTGTGAGGAGGATGTGATGAGGATGCAGGGTGACTTGGACAGGTTGTGTGAGTGGGCAGATGCATGGCAGATGCAGTTCAATGTGGATAAATATGAGGTTATCCACTTTGGTGGAAAGAACAGGAAGGCGGATTATTATCTGAATGGTGTCAAGTTAGGAAACGGGGAAGTACAAAGAGATCTGGGTGTCCTTGTTCATCAGTCACATAAAGTTAGCATGCAGGTCAGCAAGCAGAGAAGAAAGCTAATGGCATGTTGGCCTTTATGACAAGAGGAGTTGAGTATAGGAGCAAAGAGGTCCTTCTGTACCTGGAGTACTGTGTGCAGTTTTGTTCTCCAAATTTGCGGAAGGATATTCTTGCTTTTGAGGGCGTGCAGCGTAGGTTTACTAGGTTAATTCCCGGAATGGGGGGACTGTTGTATGTTGAAAGACTAGGAGCGACTAGGCTTGTATACGCTGGAATTTAGAAGGATGAGAGGGGATCTTATTGAAACATATAAGATTATTTAGGGATTAGACACATTAGAGGCAGGAAACATGTTCCCAATGTTGGGGAAGTCCAGAACCAGAGGCCACAGTTTAAGCATAAGGGGTAGGCCATTTAGAATGGAGATGAGGAAAAACTTTTTCAGTCAGAGAGTTGTAAATCTGTGGAATTCTCTGCCTCAGAAGGCAGTGGAGGCCAATTCTCTGGATGCTTTCAAGAGAGAGAGCTAGATAGAGCTCTTAAAGATAGTGGAGTCAGGGGGTATGGAGAGAAGGTAGGAATGGGGTACTGATTGTGAATGATTAGCCATGATCACATTGAATGGCGGTGCTGGCTCGAAGGGCCGAATGGCCTACTCCTGCACCTATTGTCTATTGTCTATTGTCTAGCCAAGTCACCCGGCAGCCTTACAGCATCCTAATCACAGCTCACTGCTACCCAACTTTGTGTCATCCGCAAACTTGGAGATGTCCCATTTAATTCCCTCATCTAAATCATTAATATTCCGCTAGAACTTTCTAATCCATGTAACTGTTCAAATGTCTTTAAAATGTTGTAATCGTACCTGCCTCAGCTACACCATTGGCAGCTCGTTCAGATAATAATCCGCCTTCCTGTTCTTTCCACCACCCTCTGTGTGAAAATATTGCTTCTCAAGTTCCAATTTAATCTTTCCCCTCTCACCTTAAATCTGTCCTCTGGTTCATGATATTTACACATGGCATGAGGGAGAGTTAACCTTCTTATTTTCCATAACGTTTCAGACAAGGAGAACAGTCAAGCAAGAGACTGTTCTACAGATTCAAAGCATGCAGCATTTTTTATATCATTTTTGATAGTATGATTGTATGATTAGTCATATGCATTTGTTTACAAGGTTAACTAATGTGATCCTGTATTATGTAATTTTCCCCTCACAAAAATATCCTTGTCACCAAAAAATTAAGTTAACCAGACATGTTTTGTTTAGTGTAGAAGGCAAAAATCTCTGGAGTAAAGTTTGATTCCCACAGAATTAAGTGCTACCCATGTTGATGACAAAATGGAAGGACAACTCAGTTCTTTCCACAATCCCCCCTTTTGTCGTAACAGGACAACACAAAAGGTGTTAGTATCATCATACAAGGTGATGTTCATGAGTTGCATAATGGCATGATCAGCATTATATTGAACCAAATATTCTGTGGCTTGCATGGTAGGCTGCTATGGATTGCTGAATCTGAAAAAGAGCGGTTGTGTTCATGGATAGATTCCAGCACCTTTACATCAGCCGGTCGTTTGGGTACATTCGCCGGCGGCCGACCCTGTCTAGATCCTACACTCTCCAATAATTGAGCCTTTTTTTCATATTCCCCACCACTTACATTATTCGGAAAATAAATGTAAGTTTCCTTCTTTCGGAAACAAAGCGTCCCATGTTGGATTGGCAAAGAAATTCAACAATACAGGCATTTTACAAATAAATGAGTTTGGAATCATTTGAGGATTATTTCTAAAGCAAATCAGAATATGCTACCAACACAAATGCATTTCAAAATCCGTGAATCCATTCTTGGAATGAAAATTCTTACGAAGGTGATTAAACAAAAAGCGACCCCATTGCACAATGGAACGCGTTAGGTAGTCCCGTTTCCTGAATGACCTGTGTTTTTGCAGCCACGTTTATGTTATCTTTTCAAAGCAATCTAGCCTGAGAAATCACGGATTTTTACTGAAACCTTTTCCTTGGCAACTCTACTTTGAAGTGAACATTTAAATTCCGACAGAGGCTGGAGTATTATTCGTCTTTTCAAAAGAGAATGGAGTAAAACACCAACGTATTGGAATTTTTTTCAAACTTGTTGGGGATTCAAGCGAATTCAATCAAGCCCGGAATGGCAACGCCGAGGGATTTGGATGATTTGATGTCGTTAGGTCGGGGCGGGGCGGGTGTTTTTGTGCCGGTATCCCAGGGTTTAATAAAAGTGAGAAACACAAATTTAACAACGGGAGCATGGCGAGGTGATGCCAGCTTCTCCCCTTCCCGTCCGCCTCCCAGATATTAAAGCGACGCCCGGCCTCGCTGTTCTTCCCGTTTCGGCCACTTTCAGCGCGACGCTGGGAAGGCGAATGAGAAGGAGGGAGGTGTGAGAGAGCGATTCCCGGTCGGCTCACCATGGCTGAGAACCACGAGATGGAAGATGTCGGCAACTCCGGGGGGGGAGGAGTCGGTGTTGGGGGAGGGAGCGGCGGAGTGGACAAAGCGACGGTCGACGGAAAGAAGCGTCAGCGGGCGCCGCAGTGCCGCAAGAGGCGAGGGAGCCCCACGGTGACCGAGCGCGACCTGTCGGTGGCGGCAGCCACCAAGCGACGGCGTGGCATCCCGCTGGCCGCCCTGAAGAAAGCGCTGTCGGCCAGGGGCTACAACGTGAGTCGCAACAACACCCCCGTCAACCGGACGGTGCGGCAAATGGTGAAGAAGGGTTCGTTGGTGCAGACCAGCGGCACCGGCACTCAGGGATCTTTCCGCTTTAATCGCTCCAAGAGCTGCCAGGCTACGCCGCCGGACACGGGAAAAGGATCGTCGAAGGAAGAGGCGGCCAAAAAGGATCATCGAAGGAAGAGGTTACCAGGGAAATTGATAAGGGCAAGGCTGTGGATGTTGTCTATATGGACTTCAGTAAGGCATTTGACAAGGTTCCACATGGAAGGTTGATTAAGAAGGTTAAATCGTTGGGTATTAATAGTGAGGTTGCAAGATGGATTCAACAATGGCTGAATGGGAGATACCAGAGGGTAATGGTTGACAATTGTATGTCAGGTTGGAGGCCAGTGTCTAGTGGAGTACCCCAAGGATCTGTGTTGGGTCGACTGTTGTTTGTCATTTACATTAATGATCTGGATGATGGTGTGGCAAATTGGATTAGTAAATATGCAGATGATACTAAGATAGGTGGTGTAGTTAATAATGAAGTAGAGTTTCAAAGTCTACAGAGAGACTTGGGCCTTTTGGAAGGGTGGGCTGAAAGATGGCAGA
Source organism: Rhinoraja longicauda (assembly GCF_053455715.1). Lineage (NCBI taxonomy): Eukaryota > Metazoa > Chordata > Chondrichthyes > Rajiformes > Arhynchobatidae > Rhinoraja > Rhinoraja longicauda. The sequence continues at coordinate 987,064 of NC_135980.1, forward strand.
TGGAGTTTAATGCTGATAAGTGTGAGGTGCTGCATTTTGGTAGGACAAATCAAAATAGGACGTACAGGGTAAATGGTAGGGAATTGAGGAATGCAGTGGAACAGAGGGATCTGGGAATAACTGTGCATTGTTCCCTGAAGGTGGAATCTCATGTGGATAGGGTGGTGAAGAAGGCGTTTGGTATGCTTGCCTTTATAAATCAGAGCATCGAGTATAGAAGTTGGGATGTAATGTTAAAATTGTACAGGGCATTGGTGAGGCCGAATCAGGAGTATGGTGTGCAGTTCTGGTCGCCAAATTATAGGAAGGATGTCGACAAAATGGAGAGGGTACAGAGGAGATTTACTAGAATGTTGCCTGGGTTTCAGCACTTAAGCTACAGAGAGAGGTTGAGCAGGTTGGGTCTTTATTCTTTGGAGCGTAGAAGGTTGAGGGGGGACTTGATAGAGGTTTTTAAAATTTTGAGAGGGACGGACAGAGTTGACGTGGGTAGGCTTTTCCCTTTGAGAGTGGGGAAGATTCCAACAAGGGGACATAGCTTCAGAATTGAGGGACAAAAGTTTAGGGGTAACATGAGGGGTAACTTCTTTACTCAGTTATGGAATGGGCTTCCGGTGGAAGTAGTGGAGGCAGGCTCGATTTTAATATTTAAGAGTAAATTGGATAGGTATATGGATAAGAGGGGATTAGAGGGTTATGGTCTGAGTGCAGGTAGATGAGACTAGGTCAGGGAGAGTGGTCGGCGTGGACTGGTAGGGCCGAACGGGCCTGTTTCCTTGCTGTAGTTGTTATATGGTTATATGGTTATATGGTTATATGGTTAAAAGCAATCGGGCGCCAAACTCACCCCAGCGCCTTCCGCGAATTCGGGGCGAATCAAGAGTCGCCAGGCCGGGAAACATAAGGGGGCGGTCAAGCGCAGGAGGGTGCTGCAGAGTCACCGCCGGCCCCAGAGGCTCGTCGGCCGATCCAAGCCCCAAGCCCGCAGCAGGCATCCCAAGACCAAATCCACCAAAGCTAAAATATCGAAGGTGACTCGAGGCAGCAAAACGTCGAAAAAATCTAGACATGGTCGGCCGCCGGCGAATGTACCCAAACGACCAGCTGATGTAAAGGTGCTGGAATCTATCCATGAACACAACTGCTCTTTTTCAGAGCCAATAAACAACTAGATTTTTTTTAAACAGCCGAGTGTCACTGAAAATATTTCTTGAATTTCTTACACTTTGGGTCAAAAATCTCTTTAAAATTGACTAGGCTGGTATTCTGAAGAAGGTTCTGATTCCAAACGTCGCCTGTCCATTCCCTCCACAGTTGCTGCCGGACCCGCTGAGTTCCTCCTGCGACGTGTTACGCGCAAATATACCAACCAATTCTCTTGAAAGGAAAGTGGTGGATTTGAATAAACCGAAAAAAATAAACGTAGCGGGAGAGTTTAGAAAAAATAAATTCGTTCAGTTACTTTGGAGGTGAAGATTCAAACCGGGGCAACCTGCGTGAAGGCAGAACATTTATAGAGAACGGCTCTTTTCAGATCCACTAAATATTTCATCAAAAAGTTAAAATAATTTAATGACGTTCCATCAATCTCCACGGAGGAACGAGGAGTACAAAATGTTAATCTTTAATGAAAAACACAAACATGAAATTACGTTTACTCTCAAATTGCAGTATGAATGTTTTGTTTCCTATGTATAACATCTGACTAGCAGAGGTGGTCTACATAATTGCAGTTTTTTTTTGCAAATGTATTTATTTGCGATTGAACCGCTTCATCCTCGGGCGAAACAATATGGTGCCCAATGGTGAAAATTCACCCGAAAATCCTCCAAATATCTTATAAATTGTGTAATTGTGCCCACCTCCACTCTTCTTGAGGCAGTTCATTCCACATACACACCAGCCTTTTGAGGCCCCCGCCCCCCTCCCTCCTCACTTTAAACTAAAGCCCTCTAGTTTTCGACTCTCCTACCTGGGAAAAAGATGGGCTATTCGTGATGTTATAAACATCCATAAGGTCAGCAGACAGTCTCCTGTGCTACAAGGGGAAAAAGATCGAGCCTCTCCTTATACCTCAAACCCTCCAGGCCTGGTAACATTCTTGCAATTCCTGCTTGCACCGTTTCCAGTCGAATGGCATCCATCCTATAGCAGAGTGACCAGAGCTATACGCAGAAACCAACTTAGAGTCATACAGCATGGAAACAGGTCCTTCGGCCCAACTTGCCCACATCAGCCAACATGTCCCGCCTGAATACATTTGCCCCATATCCCTCTAAACCTATCCTATCCATGTGCCTATCTAAATGTTTCTTAAAGGATGCGATAATACCTGCTCGGCAGCTCATAAAAAAAGTTATACCTCCAATTCCTATTAAATCTTCCACCTGTCCCCTTAAACCTGGTTCTTGATTTCCCTACTTTGGGAAGATAGTCTGTGCGTTTCCCCGATCTATTCCTGTCATGATTTCATACACATCTTTAAGATCACCTCTCCTCCTGTAATAAGATCACCTCTCATCCTCTTATGGTAAGATCACCTCTCATCCTCCTGCGATGATTAACCCTCATCTTCCTGCAGGCCGTACCGATTTCAGGTACAGGCGTGATATGATATTCCAAGACCTATCTCTCGTTCCTGCATGCGTATCTACGTGAGAAGTGCCAAGAAGGTAGAGGGGTGGTATTGAACCAGCGGGTCGTACAGCCTGAGGGCCAAATGTTCTGCGGATAGTGGTGCACGGGGTTAATGTTTGGTGAATTGATGATTAAAATACCTTTTCACATGCTCGGGCTGAGGATGCCTGCGAGGTGATTAAGATAAGCTTTCCTTTCAGCAATACATGCAAAACTAGCTCGGTGTCTGATCGAACACATAACTCATGCCATTATGGTACGGATAGTTAGTTTGACACATAATCACCTCACATTCTTAGAGATAAAATTATTAAACTGTACTTTTGATTATTGTTGTTTGTATATTCAGTAACATGTAGTTAGATGGGCGCTATGTAGGCTGACGACTCTAATGGGTGGAATGTATTGTAAGGGTCAAGTAGACAATGTTGGCTAAAATTGAGTTGTCAGCTAAATTAACAGCTTTGCAAACCCTTTGAAAACAAGTAGATGTTCCCAAACAAGCAGAGGATGTTTCAGTAGATGTTCCCAAACAATGTCTGGTTATGTCTTGGTTTGCTGAGCAGAACACTGCAACAGCTGGGCGGACCACCTGCACCCTCTACCAGAAACATTGCGGAGGACGGGCTCGTGATTGGCTCACGGAAGGGGGTATGGCACAGTCTGAATAGACGAGAAACGCCATAAGGACCGTGTCAGGCGCCCTTCCAGAGAAGAGAGAAGCCCAGCCTTGGAACGTGTCGCCAAAGGTTCCAACAACAGGACGATCCGACAGCGGGATGTGTGCTCGGTGTTTGCGAGTGCATACGTGGATACGTGAGTCTATGTGGCCTATTTGCTAGTGTAATATAATTCCTTGTTATTCTAACTCTTGTCTGAATCCGTGGTCAACAGTCAACCATTTGTGGAGCAACCGGACATCTCATTTGCATAGACGGATCAAAATATACCTGAAAGCTGCAGAGCAACAGCCAATCAGAAATCTGTATCATTGCCACATTGCAACCAATGAAATTAAACGATGCCGATGGCGACTGTTTGGATCTTACAAAGACTTATAAAATTATAAAAGGACTGGACAAGCTAGATGCAGGAAAAATGTTCCCAATGTTGGGGGAGTCCAGAACCAGGGGATACAGTCTAAGAATAAAGGGGAGGCCATTTAAAATTGAGGTGAGAAGAAACTTTTTCACCCAGACAGTTGTGAATTTGTGGAATTATCAGGTTGTTTGAACTTCTACCATCGGGAAGACGATACAAGGCCTTCTACGCCTGCACCTCCAGATTCAGGAGCAGCTTCATCCCCAGGGCCATAGCTGCTATGAACCGGTCCTGCTGAGCCGGATGGTCGCATCGCACAGTGAACCGGCACAGATCTACTTGCACTTTACTCTGTTTTAAAACTGTTCTAATTTGTTTCATTGGGTTGTTTAAATTAATACTGACTAGCTAAGTAATTTATTGCATCGGATGGGAGGCGCATTCCCAATCTCGTTGTACCCCTGTACAATGATAATAAAGATATATTGTATTGTATTGTATTGTGTTGCCTGTACCACAAGGAAGGATACCCTAAACCATTCAGATTATATTTTCTTGAATGGTTTCACACTTCTTGAATGTTGGAACTGCAGTCACTCAGATGACTGAGTGGTCATCTCTTGATTTGTAGTCCTACAACCGATGGTTTACTTGCTGCAAACCACCCAGCTTGTAACTCTCTTTTGTACCTGTGTTTGTTTAGTACTTCTGGCCTGCATTTTACTATTTGTTTATTGCGAGTGAGGGATTTGATGATGCTGATGGAAAGGTAGTAGGTCTGTTTGTTGGAAATTGCCTCCTATTCTGCCCTTTTGTACTCTGGGCAGAAATTGATGACTTTGTTTGATAATAAAACACATATGCAGTAAATGTACTAGGCAACAACAATATACATTTTAAGTTTATGCTAATTTTGAGGAACATTTATTCTGTCTTTGTAAAATAGATAATAGAAATGGATGTGTATTTACAATAAAAGGAATGTGTTCCCAAGAAGACTTAATAAAACGTTATTTTTGATAAAACATTGGACCTATTTTTCAACGGTGGAATGATTTAATTGAATGCCGATGATTGGTTTTTGCATTGTAATTTAATGCAATAACTTTTTCCATGTTTAATATCTTGATAGAACAGTAGGCTACACCCTGGTGATAGTATGCTGTCTAAGACCAGATATCCGCCTCATTGATTATTAATTAAGTTTGAGAGCAATCATTTGTGGTTATGGAATACGGTGCTTGAAAATGTCACGAAAGCAGATGAAATACACATGTTCAAAATATATTGGAAAACACATTGATAAATTTGACGGGTTGCAGGTATTTGATGGATGATGGTGAAACAAACCAGTGCAACCGATTGGTAATCAAAAGACAAAACATCTGCAGATGCCGGACAGCTGTATAAGATCCAGAAATGCTGCAAATACTTTATGGAATACGTTTTGTCACATGTGACAAGTAGGGTTGCCAACCTCCTCACTCCCAAATAAGGGACAAAGGGTGACAAAGGGACAAAGCGCCCCACGTGAACTCACCCAGCCAGCGGTCTTGTGCTCCCACTCCACCAATGGCGGCCACCCGGGCTGGGAGGCGAGTTGCTACGCTACATCCGTTATGCGGCGCCCGGGCTTCCGGACCTAGACTATCCAGAGCTAAAATGTCGGAAACCTAGAGTGTCGGGACCTAAACAGTCAGGCCCTACAGCGTCGGGGTCCACAGCGTCCAGGCCTACACCACCCCCCCCCCCCCCCCCCCCCCCCCCGGGCCTAATACGGTATTACGGGTCAAGGGCGGGCCCTTGGGACTAACTAATTTAGCCCAAAATACGGGATGTCCCGGCTAATACGGGACAGTTGGCAACCCTAGTGACAAGCCACAGTGAAATTCTTTGCTTGCATGGGGGATTGCATGGCAGGCATGGTCACGACCCCTGACCCGTACTGTTGCCACGCAACGCCTAAGTACACGCCATGTACTGCAGGCAGTCACTTACAGTGCAGCCCTCATTGCTTAGTCTTTTTCTTCTATTTTATGTTTGGAACGACTTCTGTTGTGAAACAATTTTCCAGTCCTAATGAGAGTGTTGCAGTTGAATGTTGCGGCTGCAGTTTGCTGCAGCTCAGCTTCACCCGTCTTCTCCCATCAGCGCGTCTCCGGCTCCCTCCAGGCGCTCCGAGTGTTCCGACACCTCTCCCCATTCCTGTCCTCCTCGCTCCTCCAGGCTCGGCGCCCCTGCTCCGCGCCTCGCTTCCTGCAGCTCTTCGACCCCTCGCCGCTCCTGATGGCCCTCCAGCCCTTCTCCCCACTCGCCAACTCCGTCAGCCGGCGTCCGCTTCCACTTGACCGGCGCTCAACACCTCGTGGCTGGGGCCGCCGAGCAGAGCCGTGGCCTTATCCTCCGCCTCGGGTCCCAGCGCCCGGCCCAGCTCTCGTTGCTGCTCGGCCTCCGCTGCCGATCAGCCTCTCCCCAGTTCTCTTCCCCCTCCTCTTCGGGCTCGACACTCCGCTCCTCCTCATATTCCACCGCCTCCTCTTCCAAGGCCATCGAGCCCTTCCTCCCTGGGCCCTTCACCCTCAGACGGGTCGCCAACCTCCAGCGCTGCCTGCTTCTGGCCCTGCAGACTTCCAGGCCCCTCGGCTCGGGTTCTTCCCGCTGCTCCTCTCCCAGCTCGCTCAATCCCGTTCTTTCCTCCTCCTCTTCCGCTTCTTCTCCTTTTGCTCTCCTGCTTCCCTTCCCGGCCATGTTTCCCCTTGTCCCGCCAGCTGGCCAGACATCTTCCCAGCTGCTTCTTGCGTCCGCAGACATGGCAGCCCTTCTCCTGGTTCCTCTTCCTCCGCTAGATCCTCCAGCTTCTTCCTTATTATTTACAGCGCAAAAATTGGCTTTTTAGCGTTTTTTTCAAGGTAAGAATGTACCTGTTGGATGTGTTGGTAATATATGCTGGAAACTGCCATGTCCTCCAGATGGCTTGAGCGACTCCGTGCGTCACCTTACGTGCAATTTCCCCAATTGCATCCAATGGCATTTCCCCACAGATAATGACATTTCCCCACAGATCAGAGGCTGATGTAAATGAAGAGATCCAATTAGCCCCCTGTGAGAATGTGGTCAATTGCCCGGTCATGATAGGGAGGAGAATATGTCGGCAGCAATCTTTAAACACCCCACAGTTCTCGGCGGCGCTCCAGGCCAGGTCCCGCTTTATTCATTGAGGCGCGCCCCGACCTCGAGAGTCCAACCTCAGTCCGACTCGCTCCAACCTGGGTCCGACTCGCTCGGACCTCGAGGTTCCGTCCTTGGCCCGACTCACTCCGAATTTGATGTTCCGACTCGCTCCGACTTCGAAGCTCCGACGGCCGGGACTCCTTCCTCGAGGGACCCTGACCGTCGGGACTTCGCGCCGGATCTGTAGGCCTGTGGGGTGTTCTCCATCGTGTGGCCGGCGAGTCGGGCCTGCTTGCATGCTGTGTCTTTGGAGCTGCGAGGTTATCTCAGTAACTGCTAAATCAGTGCTGTTATTTGCAACCTCGTAGAATGACTGCAGACAGACAGGACATCCAGCACAACCTGATAAATGAGAGTGACATTTACACTAGATACTCGATATGGATCATGTGCAGGCAAATCAGCTTTGTTCATCTTGGCATCGTTGGGCACAGATATTGTGGGCATGTTCCTGCTCTGCTCTAAGTTTAATGACTGCAATAGTTTAATGAGGCATCTCACCCTTACTGTTTCGAAGGATGGTACCCTTCTGATGATGCCCGGGTTACAAAAGGGAGATGTGAGGGGTAATTTGCAACGAACAGGTTGATTCTAAAGCTCTTCAATAATTTGTAAAACTGCAAATCAAGAGTGCGGCACTCATCTGAGTAACGGCAACTGCAATATTCAAGAAGTGTGAAGCCATTCAGGGGAAAATGCTCTAAATGGTTTGAGGGTATCCTTCCTTGAACGATCTGAAGAAGGTTCCTGATCAGAACTCTCGCCTATCCATGTTCTCCGGAGATGCTGTTTGACCCGCTGAGTGTCTGCAACCCTTTGTGTCTTTTTTTTAGAGAAGGATACCATTGATTGGCACCTCGTCCACCATAACATCACTGTGGCCACACTGCACCATTTACAGCAACTCCCCAAGATTTCTTCAGAAGCACAAAGGCAGCAAGTACAACAATAGATGTGGCAAAGACGGAATTGATAATTGTTATGAATAGTTTAAAGTTCAAATCCCCTGTTATTTCCTTATCAACGTTTTAAATGACTGATTCCCCAGAAGAGTTGGCAGTTTGGCCAGCTGTTTGTCAAGGCAAACTATTTCCACCCCTATTTGTCTGACAGATTTAATTCAATGCACCGCATGCCTCCAACCAATCTACATGCGGTATTTTGGTAATGCATGAGATTAAATTATAACACCCTGTTTAATTTTATTATCACCCTGATCTTCACACTGCCTAAATTGCATGGTACATTCCATTGGGATCAGTTCTGGGAGCACTATCTGTTCAGACACAAATGAGCTGACATTTAAGGAGCTACTAAATTAAGATTGTGAAACTGTAAGAATGAACTGTATAAAAATCTAAGATAATACTGGAACTGTAGTTACAATCATCATGGAAATCAAGCACACTTTAAGGAGAAGACAAAATGAATAATGTCTGAAATTATAAAGTTATTAGATTCGAAGGTATTTATTCACAAAATGCTGGAGTAACTCAGCAGGTCAGGCAGCATATCAGGAGAGAAGGAATGGGTGACCTTTCGGGTCGAGACCCTTCTTCAGATATTAGATGTCATTTTAATCCGTAGAATTGGGAAGAATGTGATGTTACCATTACTGTACATAAAAGAGTAATTAGATGGAGGAGATTGTGACCAGAGTCGAGGGGGGAATTGAATAGGTAAGAATTTTCAATTTAATGTTGTAGATTTGCCACGTGTAGGATAATTGATTCCTGTTATCGCACTTTTGGAATGATGTAGTGGTTCTGAAAAGAACCTTTGACTTTCTGATTACTTCTCACATTAATCTTTTAGCCCCCAAACCCATACAAAGTGCGCCCCTGGCGTTTCAGTGCATACACCACGTCCATTGCTGTCACTGTCTTGCGTTTCGCATGTTCCGTGTAGGTTACTGAATCCCGGATGACATTCTCAAGGAAAACCTTCAAAACTCCGCGTACTTCCTCGTAGATGAGGCCAGAAATACGTTTGACGCCACCTCGTCGAGCCAAGCGACGAATGGCAGGTTTGGTGATGCCTTGGATGTTGTCACGAAGAACTTTGCGGTGCCGCTTTGCACCACCCTTGCCCAGCCCCTTCCCACCTTTCCCTCTCCCTGTCATGGCACCAATCGCCGGTTCACAACTGAAAAATAAACGGGTGCCTCGACTTGTTCTTATACCGGCTGTGCGGACCTGGGTGAAGAACAGGAAACGCGAGCCAGTAAATATTACGTGACTCATCCTTCGGCGCAGACCTCTCACTGCCGACATCAAGTAAAATTAAATAAACAATGCTCTTCCTCAACGGAAATTTTTGCGTATATTTGTCGATTATCTTGCAATTTGTGACATTATATGAATAATTGCGACAACAGAGTCGTTTTTATGGGAAATTAAAGATTTTTTTAAAGCGATAGATTTCATGGCAGGGAAACGAGTAATGTGAGGGAAACGATCAGTACTTCGGAACGAGATAAAGTTCTCTATTCCTAATTTTTAACTCTAAAATTACTTTAGTTACTATGGAACCATAGTTGCTGCAAGGAAACTATCTCTTCGCATTGACCATTGGATTTATACTCCAGTCCCTACTCAAAACTGTTCTTCCAAACTTTCAAATGGGAAGAATGTGTTTGCAATTTCAATTTCCAAGTGCATTGGAGTGCATAAATGATGTATTTGCTTTTAGACGTTAAACTCTCCTCGACCACAAGACATCTCCATGGTTAAAAAAAAGCACTGAGCAGAAATACTCATTGAGGACATTGCCCATCTCCTGCGTCTCCACACGTTGATGACCACCTTTATTCCTGAGGAGACCTATACTATCACTGGTCTGTCCTGGTATTTTGTCTGTATACATATAGAAACATAGAAACATAGAAAATAGGTGCAGGAGTAGGCCATCCGGCCCTTCGAGCCAGCACCGCCATTCAATATGATCATGGTTGATCATCCAAATTCAATACCCCGTTCCTGCATTTTCCCCATATCCCTCGATTCCGTTACTGGTGAAAGAACTAAACGGGTCAGGCAGCAACTGTGGAGAGAATGGCCAGATGACATTTCTTCTTACAGAGAGTCGTGAATCTCTGGAACTTTCTCCCCTCGCACGATGTGCAGGCGAAGTATTTAAATAAGTGGTTGATTTTTCTTCAACTTAACAAGGTAAAGCAAGGAATGAACAGCTATGGAGAACTGGTGTAGAAGAGGAGATGAGGTCCAGGATAATGTCCAGTCATGACATTAGTGAACCGTGCGGCAGGCTTGAGGGGCCGATTTGTCTATTCCTGCTCCGATTTTGTTATGTCCTATACATCTTCAACAGGTTATAGAATCAGAGAGTAATACAACTTGGAAACTGGCCCTTCGGCCCAACTTGCTCATGCCAAACAAGATACTCAATATCCACTCGTCCCAGCTGCCCGCAAATGGCTAATATTAGGAACATAGAAACATAGAAAAATAGGTGCAGCAGTAGGCCATTCATCCCTTCGAGCCTCCCTGCCTGCGGAAGGCAAGCAGCATCATCAAGGACCACAACCACCCAGCACGCAGGCTGTTCTCCTTGTTATCGTCAGGCAGACGATACAGGAGTATGGCTGCGCGTAACGCCAGACTTAAGAACAGTTTCTACCATCAGGCCATCAGGCTTCTGAACTCATAAACACTTTTCACATCATATATGTTGATTATTTTAATATTGTCTTTTTACCAGATTGGGTGAAACGATAAGCTTTTGACTCAAGCAATAACAATATTTGAGACCTTCTCGACGTTTGAGTTAGACTTTTTTTATTTGAAGTCGTAATATAACATATTGGCATATCTCTTGTCATTGACTGGTTATTGATTCGCTAGGTAAAATTCCATATCTTACCACAGTCTATGCGATTGATACGAACTGCCAGATTTATCTTTGGCGGAAATATGTATTAATCTTCTTGTCAATAAGATCTACAACCGATTACATCTTGGCTAATGAATCTTTTGGCAGAACCTTTTGGCTGAACCTCTGTCAGCACCTTCTCGGCTGCCACTGCCAACATGTCAAAACTGCCGTAACTCGATATGCCCAGCCCATATATAAGCATCGCATTAACTTTATAGTGTCCAAGCTACAGCAAGATACAAGGTAATAATAATAATATGCAAAAATAACTAAGAAACGCAAAATGGCTCCTACACACCGGCCCCTAGTTGTTATAAGTGTATAGCGCAACAATTACTAATATAAAAAAGGAGCCATAGAAAAAACTCCATACACAATCAAAAGGCATGCACTATAATTGCCATCTAATCGATTACAGTTGATTATATAATCAACAAAATCACCAGTACATGTTAAGTCAAGTATCTGCTTCCAGTGGCAAACATATCTTGGTTATCGGTCTTTCGATATTGTTCTTAGTCTGCAGCCAAACAGTGTGCACGTGCCCACGTGCGTCGCGTATACTCTCCAATATTTTGTCCTTCAGCCAAAATCTTCAGTCTCCTTCTTTTCCAGTTTAAGAAGCCATCTGCCATTCGTCCTCTGGCTTCATCTGCGGGATTTTCCTTTGTACTAACATATCTCCATTGTGATACTGCTGTAACATCCCTCACGAAAGCGATTCTGTTAGCTACAAATGTCTGAAAGCATTTGTTTTCGTTGGTGATGTATTTAAGCACTGGTCCAGAAAATGGATTTGTCCAGCCGGAGCTGTAATTCGTTTTGCAGCATTATATATTAACTTTAACAACTAAGACTGCAGCTCTAAGCTGCATTCTGGGAATCATCATCTGCTTTAATGGTGCCACTCTGACCTTTCCCATTATAAATGCAACATGCACCTTCTCACTGTCATTTTTCAGTCTCAGATATGAAACAATGCCGTAACCACTTCCACTTGTGTCTGAGAAGTGGTGTAGCTGTACATTTCTGATTTGATCAAAGTTGGTAGGCTTCATGTTATAAGTCCACCTCAAACTCCGCAATCTTGTCAAGATCCATCAGTCATCCTGTCCACTTCTGATGGAAAGTTTGGGGTATATCGTCATCCCAACCAAGCTTCTCCTTGCAGAGATCCTGCATAATCAACTTAGCAGGCAGAGTAAATGGTGCTAGAAATCCTAAAGGATCGTAGATAGAACCAACTACTGACAGGATGCCACGTCTGTTGCATGGTCGTTCCTGTACAGCAATTTTGAACTTGAACCCATCGGTTTCCTCGCACCAGCGCAATCCTAGTGCTCTCTCCTTCGCCAGATTGTCCTGGTCCAAGTCCAACTCCTTGATCTCCTTAGCTCTACTTGCTTGAGGAATGGATGCTAGTACAGCACGGCTATTACTGATCCACTACGATAGCGTAAATCCTCCCATTTGGCAGATGTCAGTCAGGTCTTTTACCATCCGGACTGTTTCTAATTCCGAAGGCATGGACTTCAAACAGTCATCCACATAGAAGTTGTTCTTCACCGTGTCCACCACCTCTTCCGAAAAGTGTGCTCCGTTGTCCTCAGCTGTCTTTCTCAATGCAAAGTTTGCACAACTTGTTGACGACACGGCTCCAAAAGATCTTGCTGCACATCACCGTTGGGCCACCACAGAAATCGCAGATAGTCAACATGCTTTTCCTGATGAAACATTGCTTTAATATCCACCATCAAAGCAACCGGCTCTTGTCCGAATTTGATGAGAACTCCAATGAGTGAGTTAGTTAGGTCTGGAACTTGTAGCAGCTGGCAGTTAAGTGATGTCCCCTTAAAGACTGCCGCACAGTCAAAGACCAGTCTTATGGTTCCTTTCTTCAAGTGATACACCCGTGATGAGGGATGTACCAGAGTTTCCAATCATAACAATTCAGCTGGTCCATTGTACCCTTCCAGCATAACTACTATCAATCATTTCCATGAGGAAAGATGTGTATTCACTGCAAAACATTTCATCCTTATTAAACTTGCGTTTCAAGCTCTGGATATACTGCTCTGCAATGCAATGATTGTTAGGCATGCTGGTATTCTCCTGCTTGAAAGGCAAGTGCAAACCATAATGTCCATCTGTCATCTTGCCGAACGATTCATAACATCCATGAACTTTACCTCTTCTCTCGACATTTCTTCCTTGTCCTTGCTGGATTCTTCATTGAAGTCATGATTGTATTGTTTGACCAGAAGTTCCTCCAGATTAACAACGGATATTCAATTAATAACCGCTGTAGGAGAGCATTTTCCAATGCTGTTGTCATGGTCCTCTCTCAGTGGACCACAAACAACCCATCCCAACAAGGTTTTCATGGCGAATGGTCCATCCACTCTGCTGTTGACCACTTCCCAAGGTTCCAATACCTTGGAAGCATTAGTTCCGATGAGTAAGTCAATACCAGAGTCTATTTCAGTTATCTTGGTATTCTTCAGATAAAGCCATTGCTCCAGGTCTTCCTGTCTAGGAATGTTTGACCATGAGACAGGAATGGTCTTACTGGTAAGCACATCTGGTAGTTGAACAAAATCATTGCTGTTCAGACCAGATATTTCCAAACCTGAAATAACACAACTGGTTATAGACTTCTTTTCACAAGTTCACAAGTTATAGGAGTAGAATTAGGCCATTCAGCCCATCGAGTCTACTCCACTCCACCGTTCAATCATGGCTGATCTCTGCCTCCTGATCCCATTTTCCTGCCTTTTCCCCATAACCCTTGACATCCGTTCTAATCAAGAATTTGATTCATGGTATGCAGGATAATCCTCTTCTTTTGTCCTGAGATCTTCAGCCTTCTTACCAGGCTTTCGATACAGAAAGTAACTGAACTTCCACCATTCAAGAAAACGTACGTTTGCAACATTGTGCTCCCATTGTAGCTCTTCACTTGCACTGGTATAATCGAGAAGATGCAAACTTCTTCACCAGCCCCGATATGTCCACACATCGGAGAAAGAGAAGTGGCGTCATTCTGGCTCATCTTTTCTTTGGCTGGCTGCCCGGGTTTCCTTTCTTTGTCCTTCTGTTCAAAATGAAGTATCTCAGGATGCTCTCCTTTGCATACAGCACAAGTCAAACGATTCTTGCAATTTCTGCTCATATGACCTTCTTTCAAACATCCAAAACAAATTCTCTTCTCCTTTATAAATTCTCTTCTCTCCTTTAGTTCCTTCTTTTTGATCTGCCGACACTTCTCCAGTGTATGACCCCTCATGTTGCAGAACAGACAAGGATCTTGCTGCTTGCCGATAGGTGAGTCAGCTTTCTCTCCTTTAGTTATTAAGTTCCCTTGGGCCTGTTCTTCCATGGGTTCGGCAGCCATTGCAAAACTGCTTTTGGTTATCTTCGGCTTCTCTTTTGACTTACCGAAGGTAGGGCCTTTAGCAGCTGCTGGTGTTTTAACCTCATCAATATTCCCATAAAGTGGATGCGCTAATATCTCCACGTACCTCTATGAAGTCTTCCAAGTCAGGAAATGCAGGTGAACGTTTCTCGGTTCTTTGGATTTCATATGCCCGATCTCTCCACCTTTCTCTGAGCTTGTAAGGCAGCTTTTGAAGAATGGTCATCTTATTGGAGTGAACGTTCATTTCATCCATGTATTTAAGCTGCTGCATCACATTGCAACAACCTTTAAGGAATAATGAGAACGCTTGTAATGTCTTTATATCACCTGGCTTGATGGTTGGCCAAGCCAATGCTCTGGATATATAAGCGGCGACAATCTTCTGCTCATGGCCAAAATGCTCTTTAAGCAATCTACTTGCCTCTTGATAGCTCTGGCAGGAAGGCAAATGTTGACAGCTATGAACTAATTGTCTGGCTGGTCCTTTAGTATATTGTTCCAGAAAATGATAACGATCACTTTCATCATCAGTCTTCCTTTCTACTCCTCTCTCAAATGCCTTGATAAAAAGTTGATATTGCAAGGGATCACCATCATATACAGGAATGTCTCTTGATGGTAGGGTGGAAGAAAGATTTTGTTTAGCCAGAAGTTCGGTAATTTGATTTTGCTTCCGTAATACATCACACATATTACTTCGGTCTCCATCATGACGTTCCGGGGATTTAGTGCGAGCACGCCCCTGCTCATCCCTCAGTTCATGAAACCTTCTCGGCTCCCACTGCCACACATCAAATCTGCCGTAACTCTAGCCCTGCCCAGCCCATACATAAGCATCGCAATAACTCTATAGTGTCCAAACTACAGCAGGATACAATATGCAAAAACACTAATAAATGCAAAATGGCTCCTACAGACAGTATGCCCTAGTCTCAAGGCTCCACCCCTACTGCTTCCATGCCCAATATGAGGATTTCCATTTTCGGCATCAACGTACCACCGCTCTCCGTCCCCCGAATATATTTTGGGTCCATGGTGACTCCTAAAGTCAAATAGTCATATAACATGGACAAAGGCCCTATGGCCCAATTTGTCCACGCCGAACAAATGTTGATCTTCTTCAATAATGGAAGTGCAACCGTTTAACCTGTAGAAGACTAATTTAGTAATTTCCACCTCCATTTACAGTGGGAAAGATGGATACTCACTGAAATGAAGTCAAGCAAGGTGCTCATGTAAAGACTAACTTGAAGTATGTTATATTGGATCAAGTTATGGTCAGGTTGCAATCTTCACCCACATGCTCTATTTTTCTTTTCAGCAATATTCAAACATGACTAATCTTTCACTTTCTTTGGACAAATAAATACAGCAAACATTGTGCAGCCAATAACATACATCACACACATTACACCTTACAGAGGTTCATAAATCATGAGGGGCATAGATAATTTGAATAGCCATAGTCTTTCCCCACGGTAGGTTTGCACTGGGCCCAGGTTTAAGGTGAAAGGGGAAAGAATTTGAGGGGACAAGAGGGGTAACATAGAGAGTTGTGAATTTGTGGAATTCTCTGACACAGAAGGCAGTGGAAGCCAATTCACTGGATGAATTTAAAAGAGGCTACTGGAATCAAGGGGCTACTGGAATCAAGGGATTATAGGGAGAAGGCAGGCACGGGTTACTGATTGTAGATGATCATCCATGAACACAATCTGGCTCGAAGGGCCAAATGGCCTCCTCCTGCACCTATTTTCTATGTTTCTATGTTTCTATGGGCCGAAGGGCGCGTTTTGGTGCTATTCAGCTCTATGACTTTCTGACTCTATAACTCTAGAAATGATCATTTAGCTGCCCATTTATGATTAGTGCCCAGAGTAGGGAATTGAGAACCAGGAGACATAGTTTTAAGATGAAGCGGGAAAGACTTAATAGGAACCTGAGGGGTAACCTTTCACACAAAGGCTGGTGGGTGTATGGAACGAGCTGCCAGAAGTGGTTGTGAGGCAGGGACTATTGCAATGTTTAAGAAACAGTTCGACTGTACCTAGATTGGACAGGTTTAACGGGATACTAGACCAAGTGGACCCATTGGGTCCAAACCTTTCCTGCATTGGAGCAGCACCATATCCTCCCCCACTCATCAATCCCCTCCCCCACTACTCCCCCCCCCCCCTTCCCTCCCTCTCAAATTTTGCTGAAAGTCAGAGAAGACAGGATTTCAAAAAATGATGACGATGAAATTGAAATCCCAGAAGACATAGTTTTATCAGCAAGATCACTGGAGGATTGCATTGATTTTATATATCCTATTTTCGATAATCCTTCCGAATTATTCTCTGACAATTGTATCTTGGTTCCGCTCAACGATATGAGGAGCATCAATTCTAAATGTATCAGACGCTTCCCTGGAATCATGAAGGAGTAATTTTCTTTCAATGCTGTGACTGAGGGAACTAATGCTACTCATTTCCAGACAGAATTCCTCGATTCAGTCGAGATCTCTGGATTACCACCACACAAATTGGAGTTGAAAAAAGGATCTCCAATCATTTTAATGAGAAAATTGGAACACCCAAGGCTATGCAATGGAACATGGAAGAGCGACACGATAATCTGATCATTGCAAAGATCAACATTGGTGCTTTGAAAGATGACATTGTTATGATTCCTAGGATAACGCTCACTTTGACAGAAGGCACAGACATTCCCCTTAAGCGGAGACAATTCCCTATTCAGTCAGGGTTTGCTATGATGATCCATATAGCGCAAGGACAAACCATGGAAATGTGTTGATATACCTCGAGAAACCAGTATTTCAGCTTGGACAACTGTATGTGGCTCTTAGCTGAGGAAAGGTTAAGGAAAATGTCAAAGTATTCCTGAAGGATGGGAGATCGACCAAGAATGTTGTCGTTAGAAGCGTGCTTCGTTGAGCTATGACTCCTGAGGTAAATGTTCAAATTTTCTTCAAGTTAAAGTTTGACCGAAAATATGTCTATATTAAAACTTGTGTGGCTTTTTTTTCATCAACAGCAACGAGACATTGAGAGGCAGTGAGGAGCAGAAGGGAACAAGAGAAGTGACGAGAAATAACTGAACGTCGGGGATCGACGAGAAAGAACACAGAACATAAACTGACCGGATAATAAAGAAGCATTTTGATTTAGATTTATTTTATTTCAAACAGAAAAATGGCATTTTGATCTAATGGTTCCGTGTTGATTAATAAATAGTATTTTATTTAGAAATTTATAAATATATACATCCTGATTAATATCTGGCTTTTTTTTACATCATGACAACAGGAGGGAGCAAATGAGTCACAGCATGGTCAAGGAAGGTCCACCACAAAGAGACATCGAGAGTTGCTGAGGAGCAGAAGGGAACAAGAGAGGCAAAATGAAATGTTGAGGATCAATGAGATAGAACGCAAAACAGAAACTGACAAGTTACTAAAATAAATCTCATCTTTAACGTTCAAATTGTTGTTATATTTAGTTATTCCCATTTTAAACTTTAATAAATCCCTTTTCCACTTGCTGTGCCCATCAGCCGCCCATGCGCAGTAATACTTCCGTGTTCGACGTCACAATGGAAACCCGATGGGGGAGGGGAAGAGAAGGGCAGAGGAACTATCTAAGTACTTCTCCAACTTTAGATAGTTCCTCTGTCCCTTTCTTCCCCTCCTCCTTCCCAGATCTCCCTCTATCTTCCTGTCTCCACCTATATCCTTCCTTTGTCCCGTCCCCCTGACATCAGTCTGAAGAAGGATCTCGACCCGAAACGTCACCCATTCCTTCTCTCCTGAGATACTGCCTGACCTGCTGAGTTACTCCAGCATTTTGTGAATTCATTGCCAAGGCTTTATTTCAAGTTCCGGATACTAATATTGGGTTAAGTTTATTTTAATAGAGAGGCAACCAGTGACTTGTTTCCAGTGACCTTAGTCCGATTGAATTTGACTAACACCAGGCTACGATGGCTGCCTCGCCAACGGTCTCTCTGTCTTTTCTTTGTTTTGTTATTTTCAGAATGTGTTAAAAGTATGTTTTAGTGTTTTTTGGTTTGTTTTGTGTGGGTGGTGTTTGGGGGAAACTTTTTTCAATCTCTTACCTCGACGGAAATGCGATTTTTTTCGTGTCGTATCTCCGCCCCCCCCCCCCATTGCGGCTTAATATCGTGGAGCGGCGCGGCCTTTCCTGGAGACCAACCCGGCACTTCAACGCAGGCGCAGCGCGGACTTACCATCATGGAGCTGCAATCCCCTGGGTGGGGATCGACTGTGGAGAGCTACAATCGCGGCCCTGTGGACTTTAACATCTTGGAGCTCGGTTTAAACATTGCAGTTTAACATCCCGGTTAGAGACTGAGTTGGGGCTCCAAGCTGTGCTGAGATCCATCACCCAACGAGGGCCTCAGATCACCGGCTGCGGGAGCTTTGATGGCCCTGACCGCGGATGGTCGACAGCCTGGAACGCGGAGAAGTGAGGAATGTGGGGAGCTGCTGCGGTGGATGTTAATGTTAAATTTTATTTTACGTGGTTGTGTGTCTTACTGCTTTTCACTTGGTGTGGCCGTATGGTAACTCGAAATTCATTGTACCGTCTGGTACATGTGACAATAAACCCATCTTGAATAGATCCACCACAACGTGTATCAGACACTCCCAACTGTGTAAAAACATTGTCCCTACACACCTCCTTTAAACATTCCCTCTCTCACCCTAAAGTCATCGTGGAACTTTGATAGTTCCATCCTGGGAAAATGGTTCTGACTCTATCCTAACTATCCCTCATTATGTTTTTACTACTATGAGGTCTCGCCTCAGCCTCTGACGCTCCAGCGAAAAGATCCAGACATCACCAAATCAGCCATCCGCCGCCTAGCTCAGCCAGGTTGAGTCAAGCAGATCTCGGGTCTGATCCACGAGGAGAGCCGCAGGTGCTGACAGCTTTCCAAAAGATTGTGATCAGGGATAGACACAGAATGCTGGAGTAATTCAACGGGACAGGCAGCATCTCTGGAGAGAAGGAATGGGTGACGTTTCGGGTCAAGACCCTTCTTCAGACTCTCTGGTGATTCCTGGATGTTTTCTCTGGAGCGTCGGATTCTCAGAAGAAGGGTCTCGACCCGAAACATCACCAATTCCTTCTCTCCTGAGATGCTGCCTGTTCCGCTGAGTTACTCCAGCATTTTGTGTCTATCTTTGATTTAAACCAGCATCTGCAGTTCCTTCCTAACATGGATTTATTCTCAATTGTTTGATGAGAAAAGGTGAGGTTTTATGAATATCAATGCATACATGAATAACGATGAATAGAATGATGAATATCGGACATTCACAGAATGAGGGGACAAATAAGGTAGATGTGGCAAGGTCTGAATACTATAATTGAACCTATATACATGGACATCTTTAATCTTTCCTGACTCCATTCTGAGGCATCTGCCTGCTTAAAGTATCATCCCAGTGCCAGAAAAGCAAGACCTCAAGTTTTAACAATTGCCGCCCAGTGGCCTTGACATCCATCATCATGACGTGCTTTGAGAGACTGGTTATGGAACACGTTAAATTGACTCTACCAAGCAACCTTGACCCACTGTAGTTTGCCTACCGCCACAACAGGTAAACGGCTGATCCAACTCCCTGGCCCTTCATTCATCTCTGGGTCACCTGGATAAAAGGGATACATCAGACATCTATTCATAGACTGCATAGCTTTCATTCATTAGCATCTATTCATAGCTTTCACTGCCATTATTCCATCCAAGCTCATTTCCAAACTCGTGGAACTTGGAGTCAGCACTATTCTCTGCAAATGAATCCTCGACTTCCTGACCAACAAACTACAGTCAGTGAAGGCAGGTGGCATATCATCCTCTACGTTAATCCTCAACCATGGTGTTCCACAAGAATCTGATCTCAGCCCCCTTCTTTACTCCTTATAAATGCACAACTGTGCAGCCAAATACAAATCCAACTGAATTTACAAATTTCCAGACAAGACCACCTTTGTGGGCCTGATATCAAATAATGAAGAGACTGAGTAAAGAAGGAGATTGGGAACGTTGTAACCTGCTGTCAAGTCCACAACCTTATCCTCAATGTCCAACAAATGAAGCAGTACACATACCCCATTGGACATTGACAGCTTCTGTCGTCGTCAAATAATATAAGATTTTGATAACATGCTCTCTTTTCCAGACACACTTTATTTATTTGTGCACAAAGAGAGCAGCACAGTTACAAATATCACACTGCTCTAAATTCAACTTGATGAATATCAACTTTTATATAGACATTTAATCAATTGGAATCTTGTGCGCTACCATTTGGTGGCAAGAACAGGAAGGCAGATTATTATCTGAATTATGTCAAGTTAGGAAAAGGGGAAGTACATCTGGGTGATCTTGTACATCAGTCACTGAAAGTAAGCAGCAGGCAATGAAGAAACCTAATGGAATGTTGGCCTCAACAAGAAGAGTTGAGTAGAGGAGCAAAGAGGTCCTTCTGCAGTTGTACAGGGCTCTGGTGAGACCACACCTAGAATAATGTGTGCAGTTTTGGTCTCAAAATTTGAGGAAGAACATTCTTGCTATTGAGGGAGTGCAGTGTAGGTTCACAAAGTTAATTCCCGGGATGGTGGGACTGTCATATGTTGAAAGAATAGAGCGACTGGGCTTGTATACACTGGAATTTAGAAGGATGAGAGTGTATCTTATTGAAACATATACAATTATTAGGGGATTGGGCACTCTAGAGGCAGGAACCATGTTCCCAATGTTGGGGGAGTCCAGAACCAGGGGCCACAGTTTAAGGATAAGAGGTAGGATTTTGAACGAAGATGAGGAAAATCTTTTTCACCCAGTGAGTTGTGAAGCTGTGGAATTCTCTGCCTCAGAAGGCAGTGGAGGTCGATTCTCTGGATGCTTTCAAGGGAGGGTTAGATAGAGCTCTTAAAGACAATGGAGTCTAGAGATATGGGGAGCAGGCAGGAAAGGGGTTCTGATTGTGGTTGATCAGCCATGATCTTAGCGAATGGTGGTGCTGGCCTACTCCTGCTCCTATTGTCCATTGACATATGGAATTATCTATCTAAGTGCAGTCTGATAGTGTTAATAGCCAATACACAACTTAATATATTCTCGAAGGTAGACACAAAATGCTGGAGTAACTCAGCGGAACAGGAAGCATCTCTGGAGCGAAGGAATGGGTGACCGTCGTCTGATGAAGGGTCTCGACCCGAAACGTCACCCATTCCTTCTCTCCGGAGATGCTGCCTTTCCTGCTGAGTTACTCCAGCATTTTGTGTCTACCTTTGATTTAAACCAGCATCTGCAGTTATTTCCTACTTAGTATATTCTCATATTAGTAGGCAATAGCAGATACATATTAGATTCTAATATCCAATCCCAGTATATTTTGATAGGTATGAGTGACCAATAGAAGTTATATATTTATATGGTAAAAGCCAATCTTAATACATATGGATAAGTATTCGTAACCAATTGAACTACATGCTACAATATACTCTGTTGAGTCTGGACAACGACTGCCCTGCGCCACGAGAGGGGCATCTCCCCGGTCGCCAGGCTCTCCCCCAGAACCTTCATGAAATCATCCCCCAGGACATCCCAGAAGGCTCTAACAAATTCTACCGTCAACCCATCCAGCCCAGGGGACTTGCCCCTCCTGAGCTGGTGCAGGGCACGTGTCAACTCCTCCAATGATAAGGAGTCATCCAGAAGATCGGACACTTCCCTATCTACAGTCGGTAGGCCCTCCCACAGGACCCGCTGAGCCTCCCCGCTGCAACCATCTGCGGAGAACAGGGTCCCATAAAAGGACCGGACTAAAGCACTGATCCTCTCTGGATCTGTGACAGAGGAGCCATCATCCGCGAGCAGCTCTACGAGCTGTGTGCGGGCTCCTCGCCCTTTCTCCAGAGAGAGAAAGAAAGGTGACGCTCGGTCCAAATCGTGCAGCATTTGGACCCGCGACCTTACGTAAGCACCTCGGGACCGCTCAAGCAGCAGGTTCCTCATGGCTTCCTTCTTCCCCTGAAACTCTCCCCATTCACAGGAGTCCTCACCAATCCGACCCAGGCGAGACTCCGCCCCCGATAGCTCCCTCTCGAGCCTCTCAACCGCTGAGTCCCGCCTTCCGGTCGACCCCCACGTATATTCCTTACAAAAGAGACGGATGTGAGCTTTCCCCACATCCCACCACTGCCTAAGTGAAGAAAAGCTCCCCTGCCTCCCTCTCCACTTCACCCAACCCCGTCTGAATGACTCCCGGAAACACCGATCCTCCAGCAGCCTGTTATTGATATGCCAGTAAGCAGACCCAGCCCGTGTGCGCCCCGGATTGAAGTCCACACGCACCAGACAGTGGTCCGAGCATGGAACCAGCCGCATTGAGGCCGCTGAGACACGGGAGACAAACGTACCGGAGATATACATACGATCAATGCGGGAACCGCCCCCCTCAGACCTCCGCGAGAATGCGTTTGAGTCAGGGTGGAGGTTCCGCCATGCATCCACTAGCTCAAAGGAATCAATCAAGCCTCTCAGTTTCTTTGCTACAGCAGGGGCACACTGAGTACCAGAACGATCTCGCACCTCAAGTGTGCAGTTGAAATCTCCCCCCAGAAAGACACTCTCCTCTTTCAATAGTGCTCAACAGAGCAGTCACCTCCTGAAGTAGGCAGGCCTGCATCGTGCCACTGCTGGGGGCATACACGTTAATAAAATGCAACGGCATGCCATCCAGGCTCACAGCCAGATAGAGCAAACGACCTGGCACCACTTCCTGCACCTTCAGGATCTCTGGCTGAAAAGTCGGGGCCAACAGAAAAGCCACCCCACTCGAATTTGTGCTGAGGTGGCTCATGTAAACCCCCCCTTCCCACTCCAGTCGCCAGGTGGGTTCGTCACTGACAACAGTGTGCGTCTCTTGCAGAAAACACACTGCATATTTCCCGTCTCTCAGGACTGATAAATGTTGAAATCTGCGAAAGCTCGCTCTACTACCATTTAAATTTAATGTAGCTACTGTAAAGAGTCTTTGAGTATATGAAAAGCGCTATATAAATGTAATGTATTATTATTATTATTATTATTATTACTGTGAATGTGCAAACACGTTAGAATTATTTCTTCACATTGCTCGTGGACACAGAAACTTCCCCCCTGAGGAAACTTGAGAAATCCCCAAGCTTAAGCCTCTCAGACGCAGGAATATCACTATCCTTGCTGCCAAGGATACTATCAAGATCCTTAATAAATCCTGGCAGATCTCCCCACCGCCTCTGCGCTGCATCAACTTTAGTCCTGGCACATCTAGTTATTTTTAGAAAGTCCCGAATCTCACGGATAAAGGCTGCGCTAGACACAGCCCTGGAGTCCGGGCACTCCGCCAACCCACTCACACCTGGAGCAGCAGCCACCTCTGCACATCGCTCAAGGCCAGTGTCAGAGTTCGTGGGACTACAGCTTACCGAAAGCTCACTCACCCCACCGCACAGGCCGAGCCCATCACTTTCCCCCTCCTCCGGCATGACACCACCCCCAGGATCAATGCCGAGGGATGGTCCCGATACCTCTGACAGCAACAAGCTGTCCGGTGAAAGGCCAGGCTCCTGCACTCTCTCATCACCCCCCACGTCTGGGCCTGGGGAAGAAAAAACAAGAGGCACTCCCAGGATCCTGGGTACGCAGGCACCCACAAGATCTAAAGGAGGGTCACAGCCCATAACCGCCCCGCCCCCCACAGCACCCAGAGATTCCGCACCACTGGCAGCACCCAGAGAGTCTCCACCCTCCACCACCTCACCATCACCCAGTGAAAGAGCTGGTGTTTTTGGAGTCTCCCCTACTACCTCAACCGGTGAGGCATCACACCCCTCATCACCTCCACTGGTTCTAATAAGGAGCACAGAGTGGAACATTTGATCTCCCGATCCTCCCCCCTCAGGCTGACTCTGCTCATCCCCCATCCCAGGGGACACATTTCCAGGGGAGCCAGTCCCATCAACTGGCGTGCCAACACCCTCAGAAGGCCTCTGAAACGAGGGGACCTCCTCCGACCCAGAGGACACACTCCCAGGGGCACCAACCCCACTACCCGCTGAGATGACTCCCTCGGAAGGCCCCTGAGACGAGGGGACCGCCACCAACCCAGAGGACACAGTTTCAGGGGAGCCGATCCCAGTAACTGATCTGGTAGCACCTGCGGAAGGTCCCTGAACCAGAGGCCCATCCTCCGGCCCATAAGTCACCAGTCCGTGGTCACCGACCTCGTCAGGGGTGGAAGGTCTCAAAATATCCGTCCCCCTTAATTTGGGCCCACGCTCCTGCTCTTCCTCGCCAAGCGCACTCCTTCTTTTTGTCCCGCTGACATGCGGAGGTACGGTGACCTCCATAAAGGAAGGGTCCTCCGCCTCCACACCACCCACTGCCCCCTTCCTACCCCCATGTTTGCCCCCTCCTGCCCCCTTCCGGTTCACCTCAGCTCCTTGCTGAGCCACACCAGGTGCGTCCTGGACCTCACTGGGCCCAACAGGCACCCACCCCTTGGGTGGTCTCAGGTCTAGGCAAGAGCCCATCCGCTTTTGATTAACTCCCTTGGAGGGGCTTATTCTTCTTCTTAATCTTTTTCTTCCCCTTCTGCTTCTCCCAACCTTCCTCCCCCCCTTCGCCCTTCCCCTGCGCCTCGCCATCGACCACCTCCACAGGTTCAGGGCGTAGGGGGCGGGGGCCCTCACTGCTCCGGGTCACCAAGGCAGTACTTACAGCCTCTGATGGGTTGGCAGTGCCATCCCGGGTCACTGAGGTGGAGCTAGCAGCCCCAGCCGAGTCAGCAGTTCCACCCCGGGCCACCGAGGCATGGCGGGCCGCCCCGGACGGGCCAGCACTGCGTTCCTGGGCCCCTGCGTTAGAATTTCTCGCAGCGGCCCGGCTCTTAGGACACTCTCTACGGAGATGTCCGAACTCTTTGCACGCATGACACTGTGCCTCTCCCCAGCTCCAATACACGCGATTGGAGAGACCCTTATGCTCCACAACGAAGCTCCCCTCGGCACCCAACCCCACTCCCACCTTCATAAACACGCGCCTCTTGAAGCTCAGGACCCCTTTTTCATACGGGTCATTCCCGGGGTGCATAAGCCTAGTAAGCTTAGACCGCACCTCCCCAATCTTCTCCAAGTGTGGAAGGAGTTTTGCATCCCGGAGAAACGTGGGACAATTCCGCAGGAGAACCGATTTCACATTGGACACCCACGGTTCCACCTGTAGATGGACCCCCTCCACCGTGAGCCCCTTCTCCAACACTTGGGCCACATCCTCCCGGGACTTTAGTATCAACTGAACCTTCCCTCCTGCACTCTCAGAAGAGGCAATGACATCCCTCTTGAACAGATCGTGCAAGCCCTTTGCAATTGCAGCCCTGCTCCACACGAACCCGGTTTGAACCGAGATCCCGTAAATATCCCAGTCCAAGTCAACATGAGGCTCATCCACGAGTGGCCTCGAAGCCGCCGTCGAAGCCACCACTGCGTAGCTCTGAACCTTAGGCCGAGCCCCCGCCATCTTGACAGTGGCACACCCCAGCTCCAGGGACAGCAGCACCTCAGCTCAAAAGCGATCCTCAGAGACAGTCACAGTCTGGATAAGCAGCAGAAGCAGTTTCCTCCAGCCGAAGAAAGGAAAGTCCCCAAGCTCACCTCCACAGTCCAGAGCAGCTTTTGGAAGGCACTTCAAAGCCCTGACGGAAGCAAAAGGTACCCTCTTCCCATTAAGCCCAGGCAACTGCACTGTGCAAAACAGTATTGGGGCAGAGAGTCGGTGCTATAAATGTCAAAGACACCGAAATCATTCCTACCCACGATCTCCAGGCACTCTTGGCAATCCGCCAGCCACAGCCGCTCCCACCGCGGTGCAGAAGAACTCAGGAATTCCATACTAAATGGAGAAATCCTTAAACAAAGGAAAGTTTCCGCAGTCCGACGTTCGGTCAAACTATGAAATCTCACTGCAACTGTTCCTCCTCCTTCGACAAGAACCTTGAAAGGTTGCTTCAAAACTTCTCAGTGGCCGGAGCAGAGAGAAACACAACCTCTCTCTCTCTCTCTCTTTCTCTCTCTCTCTCTATATATATATATATATATATAGATATAATCAGTCATGCACACACTTCTCAGCACATGGTTCTCCCTACCATGATCACTGTTCTCTCACATACATTTCATTAGAGCCTACCCATACACATTCACAATCAGTGACACCAAACTTATTTCCAGAAATCCTAATATTGTGAATAAAATAACTATGAACACATGTCAAGATATTTTTTTCATTCTTTTCATTCTATATTAGTGTAATAAAATGTAATGCATACATACCTACACTGATACAGAAGTGTTATCTTTGGACATAAATAATGTACATTACTACCATAGTTTAGTTTTGAATTTAACATATAATTGAGGAGGTCGGTGCAATATAGTGCTAACGCTCACTTTTGTGAAAAACGAGTTACATGCATTAACACGATCCTTACCCACTACCCAACAACCTCTAAAAATGTCATATTTAAATTCAACCGATAAGTTGGTCAAATAACATGGGCACCTTCTTGTTTTTTTTGTGATTTATGGATTTTTCAAATGTGAATATTTTGTAACGACACAACCCCCTTCAATTTTACATCATTCAAAAATGAACTTCATAAACAAGGATAACACTTTTTATTTCTGTCATTCATGGAAAGATTTACATCACTTTGAGTGCAGGATATACAGGGCCCCAGTGACACCGCACCTGGAGTACTGTGTGCAGTTTTGGTCTCCAAATTTGAGGAAGGATATTCTTGCTATTGAGGGCGTGCAGCATAGGTTTACTAGGTTAATTCCCGGAATGGCGGGACTGTCATATGTTGAAAGACTGGAGCGACTAGGCTTGTATACACTGGACTTTAGAAGGATGAGAGCGGATCTTATCGAAACGTAAAAGATTATTAAGGGGTTGAACACGTTAGAGGCAGGAAACATGTTCCCAATGTTGGGGGAGTCTAGAACAAGGGGCCACAGTTTAAGAATAAGGGGTAGGCCATTTAGAACGGAGATTAGGAAAAACTTTTTCAGTCAGAGAGTTGTGAATCTGTGGAATTCTCTGCCTCAGAAGGCAGCGGAGGCCAATTCTCTGAATGTATTCAAGAGAGAGCTAAATAGAGCTCTTAAGGATAGCGGAGTCAGGGGTATGGGGAGAAGGGAGGAACGGGGTACTGATTGAGAATGATTAGCCATGATCACATTGAATGGCGGTGCTGGCTCGAAGGGCCAAATGGCCTACTCCTGCACCTATTGTCTATTGTCTATTGCACTGTTTCGCATATCTGCTAACCAATGAAAAGATCAGGTCCTGATTTATACCAGCTCTTCACCTTCCCCCCCTTGTCTGAAAAAGTGTCCCAACCTGAAACATCACCCATCCTTTTTCTCCAGAGATGCTGCTTTACTCCAACACTGTGTCTCTTTGAATTGGATTCATGCACAACGTCAGGCAGCATCATTTTAGGCCATGTCATTTTAGGTCAGGTCATTTTATTGTCGGTCAAGGGTTTTAACTAATCAATTCACCAATTGAAATTTTCTTTGCTCTTAGTATTAAGTTAAATGTCTTTTCAATTATATTGTGGATACAGTAGAGCTCTATTGTTTGCAAATGCCTAATCTCTGCTTCCATGACTTTTTAAAATAAAACAAAAAGAGATACAGCTCGTGGAGGTGAAATTAAAATTAACAGAGAAAGCAAAGAACAGTTCATTAAATATGACCAATTGGCCAGATTCAGACAGAGTGGATTCTAGTGCAAATATTCAATCAGTAACATCCAAAGTTTAAAGATCACGAAGCAGAAACTTTTCAAGAAATAGTTATAAATGCCAATTATCAACTTATCCAAGAAGTTTAAAAAAAATTGTTTGCAAACATTTTATGTACGAAGAAATCGCATAGTTATGAACACCCCAGTCTCGCACACAGAATCTGTCTACTAAAATGGCGCTGAAATTGACCCATGCCCAACTACGGTTTTCAGAGTCGAGTGGTCTATTTTGGTACTCCAGTAACTTTGGCGCTGACAGACCTGCAGCCAATCGCAGCGCTTGAACACTGTGAGCGACAGTCTGAATACCAGCCAATCACAAGCTGTGGGCCGGCCCTTCACCAACGCTTTAAAAGCCGCTCCCAGAGCCGGCTCCGTCATTCCAGTCCCTGTACTTCACACTGAGTTCCGCTGTTGAAGGGGAATGGCCCGGACCAAGCAGACAGCGCGCAAATCGACCGGAGGGAAAGCTCCTCGCAAACAGCTGGCGACCAAAGCAGCGCGGAAGAGCGCTCCGGCCACGGGTGGAGTGAAGAAGCCTCATCGCTACCGGCCCGGCACCGTGGCTCTGAGAGAGATCCGGCGCTACCAGAAATCCACCGAGCTACTCATCCGCAAACTGCCCTTCCAGCGCCTGGTGCGGGAGATCGCTCAGGACTTCAAGACAGACCTGCGCTTCCAGACCTCGTCCGTCATGGCCCTGCAGGAGGCCAGCGAGGCTTACCTGGTGGGGCTCTTTGAGGACACCAATCTCTGCGCCATCCACGCCAAGCGAGTCACCATCATGCCCAAAGACATCCATCTGGCCCGCCGCATCCGCGGGGAGCGCTCCTGAACTTGACCTCGACTCCACTGATGACAAACGGCTCTTTTAAGAGCCACTGACCCAGCTCAAGAAAGAGCTGTGCCCCTATTGTCTTGTTATATTACTGTCCCCGTCTTTATAGTACTTTTTAGTAAAGGTACAGTTTAACGGATTACATTTTTTAAAGGGGAGTGAGTTGATTTAATTTGGGGGTCGGACATGTCAGTTGAGAACGGCCCATGGAGTGCTCATCCTGCAACATGTGGAAGATCAAGGATATTGTCGGTGTCCCTGATGATTATGTGTGCAGGAAGTGTGTCCAGCTGCAGCTCCATTGAACGGTTGGATTCATACTGGAGCATCCATGATGCTAAGAAGGTCGTGAATAGCACGTACAGTGAGTTGACCACACCGCAGGTAAAAGTTAAGTGGACAGAAAGGGAACGGGTGGCCACGAGCCAGCGTAGCAGTAGGCAGGTAGTGCAAGAGTCCCCTGCGGTCATCTCCCTCCTAAACAGATATATCATTTTGGATACTGTTGGGGGAGATGGCTCATCAGCGGAAGGCAGCAGCAGCCGCCAAGTTCATGGCAGCGTGCGTGGCTCTGCGGCAAAGGAGGGGAGGAAAAAGAGTGGAAGGGCTTTAGTAATAGGGGATTCAATTGTAAGGGGAATAGATAGGCGTTTCTGCGGCTGCAAACGAGACTCCAGGATGGTATGTTGCCTCCCGGGTGCAAGGGTCAGGGATGTCTCTGAGCAGCTGCAGAACATTCTAGAGGGGGAGGGTGAACAGCCAGTTGTGGTGCACATTGGCACCAACGATATAGGTAAAAAACGGGATGAGGTCCTACAAGGTGAATTTAGGGAGCTAGGAGATAAACTTAAAAGTAGGACCTCAAAGGTAATAATCTCTGGATTACTACCAGTGCCACGTGCTAGTCAGAGTAGAAATAGGAGGATATTTCAGATGAATACGTGGCTTGAAAAATGGTGCAAGGGGGAGTGATTCAAATTTCTAGGACATTGTAACCAGTTCTGGGGGAGGTGGGACCAGTACAAACCGGACGGTCTGCACCTGAGCTGGAATGGAACCAATGTCCTTGGGGGAGTGTTTGCTAGTGCTGTCGGGGAGGATTTAAACTAATGTGGCAGGAGGCTGGGAGCATGAGCAGAGAGACAGGGGTGTAAAATGAGGGTAGAAGCAATAGGTAGCAAGGTGAAAAGGAAAAGTGGCAGGCAGACAAATCCAGGGCAAAAATCGAAAAGGGCCACTTTTCAACATAATTGTATAAGGGGTAAGAGTGTTGTAAAAACAAGCCTGAAGGCTTTGTGTCTCAATGTAAGGAGCATTCGTAATAAGGTCGATGAGTTAAATGTGCAGATAGTTATTAATGAATATGATATAGTTGGGATTACGGAGACATGGCTCCAGGGTGACCATGGCTAGGAGCTGAACATCCAGGGATATTCAATATTCAGGAGTGATAGACAGAAAGGAAAAGGAGGTGGGGTAGCGTTGCTGGTTAGAGAGGAGATTAACGCAATAGAAAGGAAGGACATTAGCTTGGAGGATGTGGAATCGATATGGGTAGAGCTGCGAAACACTAAGGGGCAGAAAACGCTAGTGGGAGTTGTGTACAGGCCACCTAACAGTAGTAGTAGAGTTGGGGATGGCATCAAACAGGAAATTGGAAATGCGTGCAACATAGGTAAAACAGTTATAATGGGTGACCTCAATCTACATATAGATTGGGTGAATCAAATTGGCAGAGGTGCTGAGGAAGAGGATTTCTTGGAATGTATGCGGGATAGTTTTCTAAACCAACATGTAGAGGAACCAACGAGAGAGCAGGCTATTCTAGACTGGGTATTGAGTAATGAGGAAGGGTTAGTTAGCAGTCTTCATGTGCGTGGCCCCTTGG
Source organism: Rhinoraja longicauda (assembly GCF_053455715.1). NCBI lineage: Eukaryota > Metazoa > Chordata > Chondrichthyes > Rajiformes > Arhynchobatidae > Rhinoraja > Rhinoraja longicauda. The sequence goes on from NC_135980.1 coordinate 1,017,901, forward strand.
GCAAGAGTGACCATAATATGGTTGAGTTCTTCATTAAGATGGAGAGTGACATAGTTAATTCAGAAACGGTTCTGAACTTAAAAAAAGGTAACTTTGAGGGTATGAGACGTGAATTGGCCAAGATAGACTGCATGGTCGTTCCTGTACAGCAATTTTGAACTTAAACCCAACTATAGACTGGTAGTGGGGCTATTTGTTAGAAATTTCCTGTTATTTGGAATGTGGGCAGTACAATCAAAGCCAGCATTTATTTCCCCACCCAAAACACCCTTTGCAAAGATAGTGGTGAGATGCCTTCTTGAAAAGTGCAGTCTTGCAACATAGACTACAGATCATAGAACAATACAGCACAGGAACAGGCCCTTCAGCCCACAATATTTGTGTCAAACAACATGCCAGGATAAACTAATCTCATCAGCTTGCCCATGATCAATATCCCTTTTATCCATGCTTATTCATGTGGCTATCTCAAAGCCTCCAAAAGACCACTATTGTATCTGCCTTCACCACCACTGGCAGCATGTTCCAGGAAGTCACTGCCCTGTACACCCCCTTTAAACTTGTCCATTTCAATTTAAGCCGATGCCCTCTAGTCTTGGACATTTCCACCCAATGAAAAAGGTTATGACCATCTACCCTATGGTGCTCATGTGGAGGCAAGGACACCGCTGGAGCTTCTGGGAACTGCACCTGCAGGAATTGTGTCCAGGTGCAGCTCCTGAGTGAACATGTTGGGCAACTGGAGAAGCAGTTGGTTGACCTCAGAGCCATCCGGGAAGATGAATTTCGTGGACAGGACCTACAGTGAGGTTGTCACGTCAAGGATACAGGAAGAGCAAAGGTGGTTGACTGTGAGAAAGGGCAATACAAGTGGAGTGCAGGAGACCCCGGTGGCTGTGCGGAATGAAAACAGATACACCTTCTTGGGAGCTGTCAGGGTAGAAGATGCTTCTAGTCCGAATGGCGGACAGGTCGGTGGCTCCAATAACAATGATGAGACTCGACCGGTGAGACTGAAGTTGGGCAGAGCCATAGTGGTGGGTGACTCCATTGTCTGAGGTGCGGTCAGGAGATTCTGTGGTGGCAGGCGAGACTCGAGGATGGTCTGTTGCCTCCCTGGTGCCAGGGTTAAAGATGTCACGGCCCAACTTCAGAACATCCTCGAGAGGGAAGGTAAACAGCCAGAAGTAGTTGTGCATCTGGGCACGAACGATGTCAGGAGGAAGAGGAAGGAGGTTCTGCATCGCGAGTTTAAGGAGTTAGGAAGAAGACTAAAGAGCAGGAATTCTAGGGTGGTTATCTCTGGATTGCTTCATGTAACTCGTGCTGCTGAGGGCAGGAACTGGGAGATGGGGGATATGAATGTATGGCTGAGAGGCTGATGTAGGGAGCAGGGATTTAGATTTATAAACCATTGGGATCTCTTCAGGGTGACCTGTAAAAAAGGGACGGGTTACACCTTAACTGGAGGGGGACCAGTGTTCTGGCAGGCAGGTTTGCTAGTGCTACACGTGTGTGTTTAAACTAAATAGTGGTTGGTAGGGAGGGGGGGGGGCAGGAGGGGTTGACAAATTGGGAATATAAAGATGGAGTTAAAAGGGAAGTGATTACAGGAAAAGTTGCAAAAGACTCCCGAATTAATGGGAAGGAAAGTTCGAGAAGGGATAAGAGAGTAAGGTCAGAGCCAATAGTGACCGGTGTGAGAGGGGAGGTGAATACCAAGGTTAAAGTGTTGTATTTGAATGCGCGAAGTATAAAACATAATGTGCATGAGCTTGAGACTCAGACATTGGCAAGTATGATGTTGTGGGAATCACAGAGACATGGCTGCAAGAGGACCCGGACTGGGAGCTGAATATTCAGCGGTATACGACCTATTGAAAAGACAGACAGGTGGGCAGAGGTGGTGAGGTCACTCTGTTGGAAGGAATGATATTCAGCCTCTTGCAAGGAGTGACATAGAATCAGGAGATGTAGAATCAGTATGGACAGAAGTATGGACAATTACTACTCAGAAAATTGACAAGATTTTGGAGGTTTTTTCCATATCTTAAAAATATGAGCATGGTTTTGTTCTTGACGAGTTTCAGATATAATTTTGATAATATTTTTACACAATCCAAATACTAAAACTCGTTTGTTTGTTTGTTTGTTCCTGAACTACAGCCAAAATGGTACACGATAGTGCAACAATTTTAGGCCCACCTTACTCACCATCATCACTTTTGTGTGAATGGAAGAAGTTTCATTGGAATCGGTGTTATATTTTTAAAGTTATTCACATTTTAAAGTTTTTATAACACAAATTATCTACTTGCCAATTTTACTTCAAAACTACTCTCCATTCCAATGACTTATCCAGACTTTGAATATAGTTGTTCATTAACACTCACTTACAATATTACATTTCCTTGCTTTTACTTTTTCATGTGCAATTTATGTATGATTATATTCGCGTGTGTGTTTATCTGGGTCTATGTGCCTATGATTCTGCTGCAAACAAGATTTTATTTGCATCTGTACCTCGACAATAAACTTGGTTTGACTTAAATTAAATAACACTATCATCACATGGACTTCCAAAGTTCACAGAGAAGGTTCTACATTATTTGTGTGATGTTTGGTGGACTGTGTGGGGTGGGAGGACCCGTTGCTCCTCCTGTGCAGCAAGGGCGCTGCACAGGACAAAGGGAGATTTTTTGTACATAGTTAACTTGGCTGTACACAGTGTGTGAATGTGCAGTCAGATTGTGTAGTTGCAGCCATTTTGGTTGTCCAGCATTGAGTTACTGTAATAAAGACTTCTGTACTACCTTGAAGACTCGCAAAGTTTCATACAGGCATAGAACAAGAACACGAAAGTGGTGTCAGGTACGGGAGACATCGGATTGTGTCCAAAGACCAAGATAAGAGCCTATTTTTCGAAAAAATATTTAAACATGTCTCTGCAATTTGATCGTTTCGATCCCGAGCGAGAAAGGTAGTCGTCGTATTTAATACGTGCTGAGTTTTATTTTGAAAGTATGGCAATTACGACAGACCTGATGAAGAAGGCTTTCTTGTGTTCATCAATGTCTCCAGAAACGTTTGCACTACTTCAAAATTTACTTACAGAAGAAGTAACTGAAGTTTCATATGCTGAAATCACAATGGCTTTGCAGCTGCATTACGAAGAAAGTCGAAATGTCCTCGCAGCTCGTCTCGATTTCTACCAGATGGTGCAACAGGAAGACCAATCTATCACCGAATTTCTTGCCGAACTTGGCACCAAGGCAAAGGCATGTGATTTTAAAGCTCAATGCTGTGAGAAGTGCCAAGACATTGCGTTGCGAGATAGACTGGTCATGGGCTGCAGGCATGCATTCATCGAGCAGGTGATTCTCAAAGAATCGGATGCCTCATTGAAGACTGTGCTGCAGTGTGCTAAGATGGCCGAGCTGCTAAGTAAAGAACTGCACAAAATGGCCGGCGATATAGCATCGAAGCTCCCTCAAGAGGTGCATACAGTTCGTCAGACTCGTCCGCAACGCCAGAAACCATTTGATCGACCTAGAGCAAATCCGGAGAAGAAAGGGCAGTTTCAGAAGAGCCGCCCCCCTGTGGGGGGAGGATCGAAACCCTGCTACCGGTGTGGCTCAACTGCTCATCATCACTGTGAGTGCCCGTATATCGAGTCCGTTTGTAACGCCTGTAACCGAAAAGGTCATCTCCAGGCAGTGTGTCAATCCATAGGAAAGCTGAGAAAGGGCAAGAAAGCACAAAATACAGTTGACTAAATCATGGAGACCATTTCTATTGAAGTGCTCCGTGTGTCCACGATCACCGACAAGCCGAGGATTTCGCTGCGGGTCTCGAACGTCGACCTACAGTTCCAGGTGGATACTGGTGCGGCTGTGTCGGGACATCCTGGAGAGGATCGGATCGCCGAAGCTGAAACCGGCCAAGATCTGCCTTTTCAGATATGGACGACAGGCCATTCCCACAAAAGGCAAATGCACTGTCGCCGTTTCCTGTAATGATATGACACAGATGTTGCCGCTGATCGTAGTTGGCAAAGAAGGTACATCCCTGTGCGCCATCGACTGGATCCGTGTTTTCAAGCTTGACATAAACGCCTTGATCTAGGAAGGGTCAACCATGGCATTGTCATCTACCACGGACTGTAACATGGTCAGCAAGTGCGAGAACAACCTGCAGAAGGTTCTTCACCAGTTTCCGGCCATTTTCGCAACTGGACTCGGGCACTGCACAAAGATGATGCTATTCCTAACTTCTTCAAACCAAGACCAGTTCCGTTCAGTCGGATGGACGCCGTCAACAAGGAACTCTGCCGTCTTGAAGAAATGGGAATTATCATTCAGAATGGGCCACACCCATAGTTGTCGTTCAGAAACCTTGCGGCAAGGTGCGCATCTGAGGCGACTACAAAGTGACTGTAAACCCTCAATTGCACATTGATCAACACCCCACACCAAGAGTGGACGAGATGTTCGTCAAGCTGCACGAAGGACAGTACTTCTCAAAAATGGACATGTCACAGGCCGCACAGAGGAAGAACAACTGCAGAACCTAAAACAGGTCCTCACGGTGCTGAACAACTACGGCATGAAGTTGCGCATGGATAAGTGCGCATTCTTCCGAAAACAGGTCACTTATCTCAGACATGTGATCTCGGCAAGTGGTCTGAAGCCATCGGAAGAAAGAGTGGACGCCATTGTGCAATTACCGACGCCCGAAAATGTGAAGCAACTTGAAAGCTTCATTGGCAAGGTGAACTACTATGGCAACTTCATACCGACACTTTCGACCTAGTGCGTACCATTGAACAACCTACGAAAACAGGATGTCGAATGGCACTGGTCCAAAGAGAGTGACCATGCAATCACCAGGTTGAAGGAGATGCTCTCCCAGAAGACGCATTTGGTCCACTGTGACCCATTGAAGCCGATCTCGCTGGCCGCCGATGCATCGCCGTACGGTCTTGGAGCTGTAATCTCACAAACGGCGCAGAACAGCAAGGAAGAACCAATCGCGTTCGCATCCAAAATGCTGATGACCGCCGAGAAAAACTACAGCCAAGTGGAGAAAGAAGCACTGGCGATCGTCAAATCTGGCCAGCTCCTGCCTTATGCCTCTGTAATCCCCGTTGCTATACTGCAATACTGACACTTCTGATTTTCCCTTCTCCCTCTCAATTTGTAGAGTAAAACTTATCATATTGCGATCACTGCCTCCTAATGGCTCTTTTACCTTGAGTTCCCTTATCAGATCAGGTTCATTACACTACACTAAATCCAGGATTGCCTTCTCCATGGTAGGCTCCAGTACAAGCTGTTCTAAGAATCCATCTTGGAGGCACTCCACAAACTCCCTTTCCTGGGGTCCAGTACCAACCTGATTTTCCCAGTCTACCTGCATGTTGAAATCTCCCATAGCACAAAGATGAAGGCACAGCATTACATTTGCGACATGCCAATTGTAGCTCTTGATTCAACTTGTACCCGATGTCGAGGCTGCTATTTGGGGGCCTGTAGATAACTCCCATTAGGGTCTTTTTACCATTACAATTCCTCATTTCTATCCATACTGATTCTACATCTCCTGATTCTATGTTACCCCTTGCAAGGGAGTGAATATCATTCCTTACCAACAGAGCCATCCCACCCCCTCTGCCCACATGTCTGTCTTTTCTATACGTTGTGTACCCCTGAATATTCAGTTCCCAGCCCTGGTCCTCTTGTAGCCATGTCTCTGTGATTCCCACAACATCATACTTGCCAATGTCTAACTGAGCCTCAAGCTTATCCACTTTATTTTTTATACTCCCCTTTAAGGTGTACTTGACCGACTATACAGAGGAGCATATCTCAACGTTGATGTGACATTTGAACAACTTCAATAGTTTAGGGTAATAGGTCAGAAGTAATAGGTCGACCCCAGCGTCCTTCTTGATGTCCTTGAAATCCTTCCATATCCGGAGAACTTCTCCAGTACAGAGGATATGAATCAACTCCTCACCTTGTGCTTTCGATAAACGGCTTCGGGAATCTCTTACTGCATCTTCCATTCTTCCAACATGGAGAGGTGTGGTCACAGTATGGTTCATGAACAGACCTCCAACATTTGATTTTACAAAAAGCCCAAAATCTGGCACCGATCTACACAGACATCTTCAACCAGTCCCTACAAACCTGCAATGTCCCTGCCTGCTTCAAGATCTCCACTATTGTCCCTGTACCCAAAAAGACCAGGATCACTGGTCTTGATGACTACAGGCCTGTCGCACTGACCTACGATACGATAATACTTTATTGTCAGATCAAGTCTAAAAATTTTCTTGCATCTCAGCAGCTTCACTTACAACATCAACAAAGACAAAGAATGTAAGGCAAGAAACGAGGATACATATATTCACTATAACATTACAATCACAAATGACGACACATTCAAGACCCTTCAATGTACATTTGATCTGGGATTAAGTTCTATGATTAGTTTCAGGATTGACTGGTGCACAAAAGAGTGCTTCAGTCTAACCTTATTAAATCTTGGTACCCTGTACCTCCGATTTGATGGAAACAATTCGTATTCACTGTTCAGGACATGGTCGGGGTCGGAGACAATGTTGTTGGCCAACCTTAGCATGTTATTGTGGTAGGCTGATTCATAGAGTTTCTCAAGGGGTTGACCGATGATCTTTGAGCAGATTTTCATTTGGTGGAGCAGTTTTGACTTTAAAGTGGTGGACAAACACTTGTACCATGTGGTATTACAATACTGAAGAATACTCATAATCACAGAAGTAAGGAACAAAAAAAGAATTTGTCTACTTGTCCCAAAGGACCTAAGGCGGCGGGGAAAATAAATTCTTTGTTTTGTCCTTTTGCAGAAAGATTCAATGTGGTCTTTCCAGGATTGCAGATGGTTGATCATCACACTCAAGTATTTAAATGAACACACCTGCTTGAATTTTTTCATTATGGATAACAATAGGAACTATATGAGAGTCAGATGGTGAACCAAATACTATTTCTTCCGTTTTCTTTGTAATAATCTCGAGCATTATTATCACTCCACTCGACCAATTCGTTTACGCCAAGTTGGTGCAGCTCAGGGTTGACTGATTTACTCAACAGAGATATTAAAACGGTATCATCAGAATACTTTAGAATGTATTGATTTCATTTATCTGTACGACAGTCGTCAGTGTAAAAAATAAAAAGCATAGCTGAACTCACACAACCCTGTGGAGCCCCAACATTGGTCGTCAAGGCAGATGAAAGTGTTTTGTCTACCTTTACGAGCTGGGATCTGTTAGTGATGAAAGAGGCATACCAGTGAATCAAGTATGGATTCAATTCCTGCTGGACCATTTTTGACACCAAAAAATCTGCTTGTATTGTGTTGAAAGCTGATGAAAAATCTAGAAAGAGGGCTCTGTAGTCATGAAGACCTTTGAAAGAAGTGCTGGCCCAGCTGAAAAACATCACAAATCCCCTGCTGTTGCATACAGGGCCAATAGATCGGTGGATGACGCAGTCAACCTAGGCCTGCACTTCATCCTCCAGCACCTAGACCTATGCCAGGATTCTGTTTGTGGACTTTAGCTCTGCATTTAACACCATTGTGCCAGAGCTACTACACTCCAAACTCTCCCAGTTGACTGTGCCTGAACCCCTCTGTCAGTGGATCAACTTCCTGATGGACAGGAAGCAGCATGTGAGGCTGGGAAAGCACATCTCGGACCCGCAGACCCTCAGCATAGGAGCACCGCAAGGTTGCGTACTCTCCCCTCCTTTACTCTCTCTACACCAACGACTGCACCTCCACAGACTCCTCTGTCAAGCTCCTCAAGTTTGCAGATGACACAACCCTGATTGGACTGATCCAGGATGGGGAGGAATCTGCCTACAGATGGGAAGTGACACAGCTGGCGTCCTGGTGCCATCGCAACAACCTGGGGCTCAATGCTCTTAAGACAGTGGAACTAATTGTAGACTTTCGAAGAGCTCCCCCTCCCCTCTCATTCACCATCAACAACACCACAGTCACAGCTCTGGAGTAATTTAAGTTCCTTGGAATCATCATCTCCAGGGACCTTAAATGGGAGGCCACCATCGACCCCACAGTCAAAAAGGCCCAACAGAGGATGTACTTCCTGCGGCAACTGAGGAAACACAATCTGCCACAGGCAATGATGATCCAATTCTATACTGCTATCTTTGAGTCCGTCCTCACCTTCTCCATCATGGTCTGGTTTCGTTCAGCCATCAAGCACAGTATCCGGAGGCTGCAATGGATCGTTCGATCAGCTGAGAAGGTTGTTGGCTGCAACCTTCCCCCCCATTGACGAACTGTACACTGCAAGGGCCAGAAAGCAAGCGGGCAAAATCATCGCTCACCCTGGCTACAAAATCTTTGAAACACTTCCCCCTGGAAGGTGACTGTGTCAAAGCAGTCACAGCCAGACATAAAAACAGCTTTTATCCACGAGTGGTAGTTCTAGTCAATAACCAAAGGCTGTACTCTCTTTTTTGCTCTGGTTTATTTTCACCCACATGTTTAGACCATAATGTTGTATCCTTATTGTTTTGATGTGTTTATGCTTTATTCTTAATTGTTAACTGTATGTTTGTGTTGTCATTTGTGAGCAGAGCACCAATGAATATGTTTATTAGCTAAGTATGTGCATATACAAGGATATATACTTAGCACATACTTAGCCAATAAACTTATTCATTAATTCATTCATTCATAATTTTGATGTCCAAAATTCAGAATATTACATCAAAATTCATAATATGGCACATAATGCAACTTTTCAGCAAAAAAAAAGAATGCGCAACCTGGGGCATCCCCTTTTCCCTTTCAATGATTACAAATCCCCAAATATACCCTTTCTATGGTTTATTTTTCTCTGAACGAAAGCTCATGTTGGTTTCCATGACCCAGAAATTCTGGTAAAAAATCCTGTTTGATTGGACCCTCGTATTTCCCGCCAGAGGCGTCACTTCGCTGACAAATATTGAATTTATGAATTGATTGGATTATTTCGATGCTCTGATATGGTATTTTGTTCCTTGGGGGCAAGCTCTTTTCTTTCCACCCACTGGACCTCGACCTGATGCTCTTTAGTTCTTCAATTATTGATTTGATCGGTTCCCCGTGGAAGACGCCACCCAGTTAGTAAAACAAAAAGAAAAATAAGAGTAAAAATTAAGATTCAATTACTGAGGCGAAATTTCATCAGAAATCCTATTATATATTATAAAGAATAATTTGACATGTTCTGAAAGACGCGTTACCTTTATGGATGCATTCAACAATGTAAATAATTGATATACGCATTTTCAGCAAAACGGCATTTTGTTTTTCTCCAACATTTGTTATTTGTAAAAGTATTTTTTTTTCCATTCAAGAAAAGATTTAGGGACAGACTGCATTACTTGTTGTTTATATCGTTGAGCTGCCTTGACTCTGCGGCGTCCGGCACCCCCAGTTAAATACCGGCAGCGGATGGAAACGTTTCATTCCTCCTAAGCGAGTCAGACGCGCTGGGATCGAAGGCGGAAACGGTTTTTAATTACAACCATGACCAACACTGTACGCGCCAAACGTGCACGGGGAAAAACCAAGCCCCCGAAGGTCGCTAAAAAGGACGCCGTGTCCAAGCTAATCTTACAGGCGGTCGCGGCTACGAAGGGGCGCCGCGGGCTCTCGCTAGTCAATGTCAAGAAGATGCTGTCGGGAAGCGGCTACGATGTGGCGAAGAATAATTCTCGAATCAACCAGGCGGTCAGAACCCTGATGAACAAGGGCTCGTTAGTGTATGTCTCGGGCACGGGCGCCTCTGGTTCTTTCAAAGTTAACAAGGAGCATCAGGTCGAGGTGCAGCGGGTGGAGCGAAAAGAGCTTGTATCCGGCGCCGCGGCCCCCAAACAATCGAGGGGCAAACGTGCGGCCAAGAGGCCCGCCCCCGCCAAGAAACCCAGAAAGAAACAGACGAAAGACGGTGACCGCGGGAAAATGGCGAAAGGCGGTAAAAAGCTGAAAAATGTCCCGAGAAAAAAAGCAGCCAAGAAAAGCGTGAAAGGAAAACGCCAACGGGCGAAGCCAAATAAACCAACCAGACCGCCGAAGAAAGAAGAAAACCCTCTGGCCGAGACCTCCGTGAAAGGAAACCAAGCTGGTTCGGAGCAACAAGAGAGCATCTGAGTGAAGGCAGACAATTTAGTACAGATTAAACGGCTCTTTTCAGAGCCACAAAAAATATCTGATCAAAAGGCCAAAACGATTGTATGAAGTTTCATTTGGGATACTGAACAGAGGGGGATTGGAAATGAAACAATTGTTAAAGATGCGATAACAATGGAGGACACGGCTGGGGGGAACCGCCGTGACAGAGGGGGAAGGACAATTAACAGTGCAGAACCCGGCATAGGGGGACCGCCGTGAGGGAGGGGGAGGGGGGGGAGGGAACAATGGAGGGCCCGGCCTGGGGGAACTACCAGGGAGAGAGGGGAAACAAAGGAGGAGCTGGCAAGGGTACTTTGTAACTTTGTCAGTGCCATTTATGTGGCGACTATTTGCATACCTTGGGTGTGCAAGCAAAGAATTTCACTGTGGCTGTCACATGTGACAAAAAGTATTCCATAAAGTATTTGCATCATTTCTGGATCTTATACTGATGTCCGGCATTTGCAGATGTTTTGCCGTTTGATTACCGATCGGTTGTACTGGTTTGCTTGTTTGCTGGAAGACCTCAATGGGTCAATCAGCTTTTCAGTGTGTTAAGCATCACGGATGCTGCTTGACACACTTATTTCTTAGAACTGCTCCTGAAAGCAGTCTCCCAATCGTGCTTGGTTCTCTAATATGGAGGAAACCATTTGTCAAGTATCGATTTGGTATCCTATTGCAACTTTTTCTCTTTGAATAATAGTGATATGTTGGGGGAGTCCAGAACCAGGGGTCACCGTTTAAGAATAAGGGGTAGGCCATTTAGGACTGAGATGATGATAAACATTTTCACCCAGAGAGTTGTGAATTTGTGGAATTCTCTGCCACAGAAGGCAGTGGAGGTCAATTCACTGGACGTTTTCAAGAGAGAGTTAGATATATCTCTTAGGGCTAATGGAATCAAGGGATATGGGGAAAAAGCAGGAACGGAGTATTGATTTTGGATGATCAGCCATGATCATGTTGAATGACTGTACTGGCTCAAAGGGCCGAATGGCCGACTCCTGCACCTATTTTCTATGTTTCACCATCACCCATCAAATACCTGCAACCCTACAAATTTATAAATGTGTTTTCCAACATATTTTGAACATGGGTATTCCATATCCTTCCTTGAATGGTCTGAAGAGGGTTCCCAACCTGAATTCTCACCTATCCATGTTCTCCAGAGATGCTGCCTGACCCGCTCAATGCCTTCAACACCTTGTGTCTTTTCTCAGGGAAGGATTCCGTTGAATGGCAACTCATCCACCATGATAGCATGGTGGCCACATGGTGCACCATTTACCATCATCAGCAGCACCTCCCTAAACTGAAGCACAAAAGCAGAAACTACAACAGTAGATATGGCAGAGACTGAATGAAGAACAATTGTTATGAATGGTTGAAAGTTCAAATTCCCTGTTATATCCTTATAAACATTTTAAATAACTGATGCCCCAGAAGAGTTGGCAGTACGTCTAGTTGTTTGTCAAAGCAAACTATGTCATTGACTCATAGAGTGATACAGTGTGGAAACAGGCCCTTCGGCCCAACTCGCCCAACAATGTCCCAGCTGCACTAGTCCCACTTGCCTGCGATTGCTCCATATCCCTCCAAACCTGTCCTATCCATGTACCTGTCTTTCTGTTTCTTAAACGATGGGATAGACCCAGCCTCAACTACCTCCTTTGGCAGCTTGTTCCGTACACCCACCACCCTTTGTGTGAAAAAGTTACCACTCGGATTCAATAGACAATAGACAATAGGTGCAGGAGTAGGCCATTCAGCCCTTCGAGCCAGCACCGCCATTCAATGCGATCAAGGCTGATCACTCTCAATCAGTACCCCGTTCCTGCCTTCTCCCCATACCCCCTCACTCCGCTATCCTTAAGAGCTCTATCCAGCTCTTGAAAGCATCCAACTAACTGGCCTCCACTGCCTTCTGAGGCAGAGAATTACACACCTTCACCACTCTCTGACTGAAAAAGTTCTTCCTCATCTCCGTTCTAAATGGCCTACCCCTTATTCTTAAACTGTGGCCCCTTGTTCTGGACTCCCCCAACATTGGGAACATGTTTCCTGCCTCTAATGTGTCCAATCCCCTAATTATCTTATATGTTTCAATAAGATCCCCCCTATCCAAATGCTGTATACAAGCCTAATTGCTCCAGCCTTTCAACATACGACAGTCCCGCCATTCCGGGAATTAACCTAGTGAACCTACGCTGTACGCCCTCAATAGCAAGAATATCCTTCCTCAAATTTGGAGACCAAAACTGCACACAGTACTCCAGGTGCGGTCTCACCAGGGCCCGGTACAACTGTAGAAGGACCTCTTTGCTCCTATACTCAATTCCTCTTGTTATGAAGGCCAACATTCCATTGGCTTTCTTCACTGCCTGCTGTACCTGCATGCTTCCTTTCAGTGACTGATGCACTAGGACACCCAGATCTCGTTGAACATCCCCTCTTCCTAACTTGACACCATTCAGATAATAATCTGCCTTTCTATTCTTACTTCCAAAGTGAATAACCTCACACTTATCTACATTAAACTGCATCTGCCATGTATCCGCCCACTCACACAACCTGTCCAAGTCACCCTGCAGCCTTATTGCATCTTCCTCACAATTCACACTACCCCCCAGCTTAGTATCATCTGCAAATTTGCTAATGGTACTTTTAATCCCTTCGTCTAAATCATTAATGTATATCGTAAATAGCTGGGGTCCCCCACTGGTCACTGCCTGCCATTCCGAAAGGGACCCATTTATCCCCACTCTTTGCTTTCTGTCTGTCAACCAATTTTCTATCCATGTCAGTACCCTACCCCCAATACCATGTGCTCTAATTTTGCCCACTAATCTCCTATGTGGGACCTTGTCGAAGGCTTTCTGAAAGTCGAGGTACACCACATCCACTGACTCTCCCCTGTCAATTTTCCTAGTTACATCCTCAAAAAATTCCAGTAGATTTGTCAAGCATGATTTCCCCTTCGTAAATCCATGCTGACTCGGAATGATCCTGTTACTGCTATCCAAATGCTCAGCAATTTCCTCTTTTATAATTGACTCCAGCATCTTCCCCACCACTGATGTCAGACTAACTGGTCTATAATTACCCGTTTTCTCTCTCCCTCCTTTCTTAAAAAGTGGGATAATATTTGCTATCCTCCAATCCACAGGAACTGAGCCTGAATCTATAGAACATTGAAAAATGATCTCCAATGCTTCCACTGTTTCTAAAGCCACCTCCTTAAGTACCCTGGGATGCAGACCATCAGGCCCTGGGGATTTATCAGCCTTCAGTCCCATCAGTCTACCCAAAACAATTTCCTGCCTAGTGTGGATTTCCTTCAGTTCCTCCATCACCCAGTCTGCCATTTCTTTGTTCCCCATAATAAATTCCCCTTCAAGGGACCCACATTTGCCTTGACTATTTTTTTGCTCTTCACGTTCCTATTAAATCTTTTCCCCTTCACCTTGAATTCTCTCCCCCCTCTCTCTCCCCCTCTCTCCCCCCTCCCTCTCCCCCTCTCTCTCTCTCTCTCTCCCTCTCCCACCCATCTTCACCCCCTCCCTCTCTCCCTCTCTCAAAGTAGTTCATTCACATGGGGTTAATGTGATTAAATGATCAGGTTAGTCAGTGTGACACCAGTACCCCGAGTTGTTTCATGAGATCCTGCCGTATTCTGTTATCCACAAAAATAAAATGTTGGGCGTCCTTCAGTTATTTTGAATGGCTCTGAAAAGAGCCTTTAGATTGTGATATGGTGAAGCATGTCTTTGTTTGGAGTTGGTGTATTTGGTGACTGCTTTTGTTCCTTCAGACAGCGTGCTTGGCTAGCTCCCCAGGCAGCAGAAGGCGTATGGAGGTCTGGATCTCCTAAGACATGGTCTGTCGCTTGCTGTACCGGATAAGACGAGAAGCCTCAGAGGCAATGCGCTTGAAGATGCCATCGACGAACGAGTTGATGATACTCATAGCGGAGGAAGAGATGCCCGTATCCAAGTGAACCTGCTTCAGCACTTCGCCGATGCATACACTGTAGCTGGGCCTCCTTGTTTTTGTTTCCTTTCACCTTTGCCTATCTTTTTAATGGGCGCTTCCTTTGCCTCCTTCTTCGACGCTCTGCGTTTTTTTTGTCAGCCAATGCTGTATTTTCTCACAGATCAGATAGACTATCAATACATTTTAGAAGGGGTTGGTATCTTGGTGGTGAAACGTGGCTTGTGTTGACGACGCAGAATTCTGTGTGGGAGAGGGAATCGTGGAACTGTTTCACTGCAGGGCGGCGACACTTGCTAGATGGGATCTCCTCTACCTTCATGATCTGAATGGAATGAGCGCGAGCGCAGAGGCGAACACCCACGTCACGGTAGCACAGCACCAGCAGTGGTCAGGTCCCAAGAGTCAGCACAGCCAAATCCCAAAGTTCTTCACCTTTTCTGGTGACTTCTCAAAAACCTGGCCACAGTAGACAATTTCACCAGCAGATATCTTCAGCTTCTTCATCAGTGAAATTAAGTACCAGAATCGAGACTTGGGAACAATATGATTTGGAGCATAGATTCGCATCCGGTAGAGAGCAGGGTTGGACTCTTTAGGCAAGCGTCGCCCGATCACCTTGTATTCCTTGAGCATGGCCGACGCTTTCATGTCACTTCTCCGCCGCCTGCGTTTCGATACCAATTCAAGCATGTCGGAGATAGTAATTATGCCGAAAGTGCATCGTGCACGCTCTTTAATAGATGACTATATGCAAATGAAGAATCGGAAAGTGAAGGATTCCTATTGGTGCCGTTGGCCAATCAGTAACGTCCGCAGTATTTCATGCAAATAATAACGCCGAACGCACGAGAAATATCGAATCCACGTGACCGCTATTCTGAGACACTTTCTGCTGCATTCATCACGCTCTTTATTTCTTATAGCTCCGACTGAAAGTTATCATTGGCATTGCATTAGCTGGGGAAGTTATCAGTCATGCTGAAACAAACAGAAAAAAAACACAGATGCTGGAAAGTGAAATATACCGATAAATCTTGGAAAATTTTAACAGGCGTGGCTGCATCAATGCAGAAACGAGTAAAAGTTTCACGTCGAGGGGCTGACGCGCTAAGTGTTTCCACCATTCCCTTTCTATTTCCAAACGTACGTACCTTCCCCTCCCACAATGATGATAAAGGCAGAGAATGTGCAAACTCAGTAATGTTCGCATCTTTTTTTAAACACAACACCCTTACCATTCGTGTGCCCCTCTGGGTGATATCCCTTCCCTTGTCTTTGGGGATGTCGCCATCGGAATTTGCCCCTCAATGCCCAGTAGCAGATGTTCACTGATCTATGGTCTTCTTCCACAGAGAAACAACAAAGTGTGCTCGAACAGCATAGGAACGACAACAATGTTTATGCCGAACATAATGTTAAAGTTAAACTGATCGCATTTGCCTATAATTATCTACATCTCTATTCCATGCACTTCCTTATGCCTATCTAAAAATCTTTTAAGCACCACTATCGTATCTGCCTCCACTGCAAGGTGATCCAGGTCCCCTCTACTCTCTGAGTAAACAATTAGCCCCACACATCTCCATTAAACTTCCTCCTCAGATCTATGCCCTCGAGCTTGGAAATTTCTACCTCGGAAAATGCACTTTTTTTTTGTTTGGGGAATATTATTTTATTCTGAACAGAAGTTTATTTTGGGGGGGAAAAGATGAGAATGTGCAAACAGCATGCTGATAGCACCCATTGGTAGGACTGAATCTTGGCCATAGGAAGCTGTGAGGTTACCTCAATAGTTGCTCCATCACAGCACAGATCTTTGCAATTTCGTGGAAGCAGTCAGTCGGGAGGCAGCTAAACCTGGACTTCAAGCATAACCTGATAATGAGAGTAACATCGACACTGTCAGTGTGGAACATCTACAGAAAACATCCCTTCTGCCATGTTTACATTTCATCTATAACCCGTATGTTTTACAATCTTTCGCTCTGTATATACCGCAAACGATTAAGATTAATATCGATGCCTTGTAACTTCCCACGGGCCTAACAACCATAGAATTCAGAAGTTAATGGCGCAGGACTGTTATTTTGACTGGTCTGTGGACCTTGCTGTTCCACAAGGAACAGTGCTAGGACCTCTGGTGTTTGTTTATATATATAAACAATTTGGATGAACATGCAAGTGGAATGATTAATAAGTTTGCAGACAACACAAAAGTTGGCAAAATTGTCAAACGATGTGGCAAGTTATAGATCATATGGAAACATGGACAGAGAAATGGCAGATGGAATTTAATTCAAACAATTATGAGTTGTTGCAAATTGAGAGGTTAAATATAAAAGGAAACCATTCAATGAATAGCAGAACCCATTGGAGCTTCGCTACACAGACGCATTGGGTGGGGCAAGTCTTTTGCTGCCTGGATGTGGCGACTTAAAAAAGATTGGGTGATAAAGACCCCAATCGGTTGATCGGCGCCAATTCCCAGTCCGTCATGTGACCCTGACTAGAACACTGGGCAGTGGGAACGGCTTCCGATTGGTGGAGGGAGGGATTGCGTTGCGTCCCCTCAGACATCGAATTAGAACGTTTAATGAGAAAAATAATTATTCATCTCCGACCGGCCAATGAGACCCGTTGCCGCTCCATCCTTCATTTGCATAGGGCGACGGCGCTGCTTATTTAATCCGCGCTCCGAGTGACTCGATCTTTCTGTATTTGAAATCATCTGAGGAAATGTTCGAGCAGCAGAAAGCAGCTCCCAAGAAGGGCGCAAAGAAAACTTTGCCGAAGCCAGTGGGCAAAAAACGTAGGAAGTCGAGGAAACAGAGTTACTCCATCTACATCTACAAAGTGATGAAACAGGTTCACCCTGACACCGGCATCTCTTCCAAGGCCATGAGCATTATGAGTTCTTTCGTCAATGATATTTTCGAGCGTATCGCGGGCGAAGCGTCCCGTCTGGCTCATTACAGCAAGCGGTCGACCATCAGCTCTCGGGAGATCCAGACCGCGGTGCGCCTACTTCTGCCTGGGGAGCTGGCCAAACACGCCGTGTCAGAGGGGACAAAGGCGGTGACCAAGTACACCAGCTCCAAATAAAGATCCAGAATGCGGACAAACAAACCGAAGACCCAACGGTTCTTTTCAGAACCACCCATGTTTTCGGTAAAGAGTTATAAATATTTAGACAAATATTTTTTACACAGATATTGCTCTCAAGATTTATGCTCCTGGTTTAATTTTTTTTCCACATTCTCGCATCCGCTATCCGGGATAACACATTTATCACCAGTGACGGCCGCACCATTTCAGGTAGAATCTAGCAGGAAGACCCGGACACTAACAACACAATTAACAGGAGGGCATAACTCCTTAAAAGAGTCATTTCCCCTGTTGCTGCCGAGGTCAGGTTCATGCGCGCTCCCCGCGGATACGACGGGCCAGCTGGATGGCTTGCCTTTGGACATGTTGGTGACTCGCTTGGCGTGGATGGCGCTCTGGTTGGTGTCATAGATCCCCACCAGGTGAGCCTCGCTGGCTTCCTGGGCAGGCTAAGACTTTATTTCTTGGAGGATGAGGGGTGATTTTATAGAGGTGTACAAGATCATGAGGAGAATAGATATGGTAATACACGGTCTTTTGCCTAGAATAGGAGAATCAAGAACCAGAGAACACATGTCTAAAGTGAGAGGGGAATGACTGACCAGGGACCGGAGGGACGACATTTTCACGCAGAGTGCAGTGGGTATATGGAACAAGCTCCCAGTGTTGGAGACAGAGATTCTCTCAATATTTAAGTATCTTAAGGATTCACCAAGGAAGAGAATGGTATAGACTAAATGTTCATAAATGGAATTCGATACATACGATACGATAGAACTTTGTTCATTGCAGGGGGGAAATTGATCTGCCAACAGTCATAAAAACACAAAATACATGAAATTAAAGTGACGTGTGGAAAGGATTGGGGATGTGCAAAGATTGGGGAGTGGGGCGAGTCAGACTTTGTCTACATTACGACATAAGGGGGAGGAATTATACAGTTTGATAGACACAGGAAAGAAGGATCTCCTGTGGCATTCTGTCCTGCATCTTGGTGGAACCAGTCTGTTCCGAAAGGTATCCCTCAGGCTGACCAGCGTGTCAAGGAGTCGATGAGCTGTATGGTCCAGGATGCTCCGCAGTTTGAGGAGCATCCTCCCCTCCAAGACCACAGGACGGAGACATCCTTCCTGACGAGTTTGTTAACTCTGTTGGCGTCTGTGGCCTTTGCCCTGCTGCCCCAGCACACGGCAACGAAGAAGAGTGCACTGGCTACCACCGATTGGTGGAACATCTGCAGCATCTTACTGCAGATGTTGAAGGAGTGGAGCCTGCTCAGAAAGTATAGCTGACTCTGTCCCTTCTTGTACAGGACCTCTACATTCCTGGACCTGTCCAGGTACGCTCCAAGGTGTTTATACTCCCTGATAAACTACATCCACACCATTGATGGAGACAGGGGTGTTCCTCTCCTCCTAAAGTTCCGCATTAACTCCTTAGTCTGGTTGGTGTTGAACTGCAGGTGATTCAGCCCACACCACTCAACAAAGGTGTTGACTGTATTCAGCTACCCTCCCCTCACTGACGCAGCCCACAATTGCAGAGTCATCTGAAAACATCTGCAGGTGGCAGGAGTCTGGGTTATATCTGAAGTCCGAGGTGTAGATGATAAACAGGAAGGGAGAGAGGATCGTCCCCTGTGAGGCCCATGTGTTGCTCACTACCATGTCCGAGACATAGTTTTGTAGCCTGACATATTGTGGTCATCCGGTCAGGTAGTTGCTGATCCAATGCACCAATGGGGCATCCACCCGCATCTTCGTCAATTTGCTCCCTAACAGTGCAGGCCGGTGGTGTTAAAAGCATTGGAAAGTTAAAAAAACGTGACTCCAACAATGCTTTCCGGCTTATCCAGTTGAGCATAGGACCGATGGAGCCTCAACCTCCATCTTTGTTGAGTAAGTGAACTGCATGAGGTCCAGGTAGGGTTTAACCAGGAGTCACAGCGTAGTGAGCACCAGCCCCTCCAGGGACTTCATGATGTATGAAGTCAGCGTCACCGGTCTGTAGTCATAGGAGGAACTGGGGTGTGTCCTCTTCGGTACAGGAACCAGGCAGGGTGTCTTCCACATCACAGGAACCATCTCCAGGCTCAGGTTGAAGATATGCTGGAGTACTCGGCACAACTGGCTGGCACAATAGACAATAGGTGCAGGAGTAGGCCATTCGGCCCTTTGAGCCAGCACCACCATTCAATGTGATAATGGCTGATCATTCTCAATCAGTACCCCGTTCCTGCCTTTTCCCTATACCCCCTGACTCCGCTATCCTTAAGAGATCTATCTAGCTCTCTCTTGAATGCATTCAGAGAATTGGCCTCCACTGCCTTCTGAGGCAGAGAATTCCACAGATTTACAACTCTCTGACTGAAAAAGTTTTTCTTCATCTCTGTTCTAAATGGCCTACCCCTTATTCTTAATGCCTTGAGTACCCGAGGGCTGACACCATCAGGACCTGTCGCTTTGCCTGGGTGGAGTCTGCTCAGCTCCCTCCTCACCTGCTCAGCCTTGATGGTCATGCATGACAAAGAAAGGGCAGAGGCAGTGGACCAGGGGGATTGATGGGGAGAGCCTGTCGGGGAGCAGGAGGGAGGGTGGGCAGAGGCCCCACCATCAATTTTATTAAAAATCAGGTTTAGCACGTTGGCCCAGTCCTAATTGTTTTCCCTTCCCAGGCCACTGGTCTTCTTGTACCCTTTAATGCACTTCATACTGCTCCACATATCCCTCATGTTGTTCTGCTGAAGCTTTAGCTCCAGCTTCTTCCTGTAGCCGTCCTGGCCCTGCCTCAGTCTCGCCTTCGGTCTTTCTACTCCCGTTTCACCTCTTCCCTGTCTCCACTCCTGAAAGCCCTCTTCTTCTGGTTGAGAAGAGCCTTTATGTCACTGGTGACCTAGGGCTTATTGTTGGGGAAACAGTGTACAGTCACCTCAGGGACAATGTTATCCACACAGAACTTTATGTAGCTGGTAACACAGTCCATAAGTCTGTTATTGTCCTCTCCATGGGGACTAAGAATAGCAAGTCCTTCACCTTCACACTCACCACAGCTTGGAAAAACGGTATACACACGTCCCAGAACGTTGGCTTCAAAAATACCCGGAAGATCTTCCACTATCTTCCCAACCTTCCTTCTTTGCCATTTCCTATTGTTCCATGTGTAAAATCAGGGTACATCAGCATAGTACAATGTTCTTGCAAATTGATCTTGAGAACACAATTCCATTGTGAATTCAGTTAAAGTCGTTCTCACAATATCCTAATTTCTCACCTGCCGAACAGCATTGACTCTGATAACGACTCGTTGTTCTTGTGGCAGATGTACCTCGAGTCGAATGACAGCGGGTGTCTCTCATGAGTTGCAAATCCAAGGATTGATCCCACTGCTTCCGATGGACCAATGTACCTGCCAGTCAAGTACTGTGCAATTTTGTCATCCCTGTTAACTCCAAAAACTGTTCGATCACTCCCCTTCAAGGTGTACTTGAACACGTATTTGACCGACTTTACAGAGGAACATATCTCAACGTTGATGTGACATTTGAACAACTTCAATAGTTGAGCATAACAGGGCACCACCCATTCAGAAGTAATAGGTCGATCCCGGCGTCCTTCTTGATGTCCCTGAAATCCTCCCATATCCGGAGATCTTCTCCTGTACAGAGGATATGAATCATCTCCACACTTAGTGCTTTCGATAAACGGCTTCGGGAATCTCTTACTGCATCTTCCATTCTTCCAACATGGAGAGGTGTGGTCGCATTTGATTTTACTAATTCATAATTTTGATGTCCAAAATTCAGAATTTTAAGTCAAAATTCATAATACAACCTTTACGTAATGCAATTTTTCAGCAAAGAAAAGTATGCACAGCAAATGCACATACTCGTTGCGCTACATTCATGTGTGTAAAACGGCTACTATTTCCAACAGTCTGTAGTTCTTGGACTACATGTATAATGTCAGGCTTATCATGAGTATATTCTGCTATTTATAGAAAGGTTATTGAACAGAAATACTTTTTACAACAAATTGATTTGTTTTGTTTTTTCTATTTTGCTTTTTCCTTACACATCCCAATTCTCTTGGTATTGAATAAAAGAACAATGGTCATAAAATGTATACAATGGTCATAAAACAGTTATGAAGAGTTTAATTTAAAACTGCACATTCCTAATTTCATCGAAGACAGATTTGCTCCAGTGGTCTTCAACAGCAAATCACAACAGTCCATGTCCCCTACTCCCCTCCCCCCCTTTTCCCCCACCTCCACTGCCCCTCCCCTCCCTCACCCCCCCCTACACCCCCCACCCCTCGTCCTCCCCCCCACCCCCCCTCCCTTCCTCCGACCTCCCACCCCCACTTCCGCCCCCCCTGCCCCCCTACCGATCCCCTCCCCCCATTCACCCACGCCAGCCCCTCTCAACATCAACGGGCCTCATGCTACGTGGCAGGGCAGGGCAAGGCATGGGTTTTGCGGAAAAATGTGAGGCGAAATCGAAACGGCGGAAATGAAATAAGAAATCGCAAACTTTCCGCCAAATTCGGAAGGGTTGGGAGGTCTGCATGAATCATGTGCTTCAGTACCAATCCATGCAGCTCGGGATCTACTTGCGGATCTGGTAGTTCAGTTTGCACAAATCTGTCAAAATCTCGTGGTCGTGGCTTTATCGCTTCGTCAGTCCGTAGCAGACAGTGCAAATGAGGCAGGCCTCTCTTCTGATATTCCACAGTCGAGACAAAAGCTATACAGTTTCCAGAGACCATCTGGTCCAGTGAGGTACTCAATGAATAGTTTTCTTATCAGATCGAATACTCTCGCAATCAAGTCTGGTCTATCACACGGCTGCTGATTCAGAAAGAGGCATCAGCGGATCTTGCCCCACTTCGGATTGCAAGTCATCGTAATGAAGAATGGAGCATTGTTGTACTTCCAAACGTACATCATGGCTTCCAGGCATCATTCCATCATGTATCTCAGTCCACTGACAAATGTCGAGGAGAGGATGATGCGCTTTCCGACGTTTTTCAAATCATCATTATCATTTCATGCATCCGTCAGGCCTTTGTAAGTTGTCGATCTCAACGATGCTTGATTCATGCGAATATAATTGATCCTATCACTTTCAATCTTAGCTGCCACATTAACAACATATTGTTGAAAGAGTCGTCCTCCTCTCAATAGGTGGTTTAATTAATTATCACGATTCATGATCCTATAGGCATAATATCGCATTGCTGTCAATTTCTTGCTGTTACTCATTTGGAGTTGGTGATGCCATCCATCATCTCCATGGGGAAAGAAAAGGACATAGAAACATAGAAAATAGGTGCAGGAGGAGGCCATTTGGCCCTTCGAGCCTGCACCGCCATTCATTGTGATCATGGCTGATCATCCACAATCAGTAACTCGTGCCTGCCTTCTCCCCATATCCCCTGATTCCACTAGCCCCTAGAGCTCTATCTAACTCTCTTTTAACTTCATCCAGTGAATTGGCCTCCACTGCCTTCTGTGGCAGAGAATTCCACAAATTCACAACTCTCTGGGTGAAAAAGTTTCTTCTCACCTCAGCTTTAAATGGCCTCCCCTTTATTCCTAAACTGTGGCCCCTGGTTCTGGACATCCCCCAACATTGGGAACATTTTTTCCTGCATCTAGTTTGTCCAGTTCTTTTATAATTTTATACATCTCTATAAGATCCCCTCTCATCCTTCTAAATTCCAGTGAATACAAGCCCAGTCTTTCCAATCTTTCGTCATATGACAGTCCCGCCATCCCGTGAATTAACCTCATGGACCTACGCTGCACTGCCTCAATAGCAGGACGTCCTTCCTCAAATTAGGAGACCAAAACTGCACACTGTACTCCAGGTGTAGTCTCACCAGGGCCCCATACAACTGCAGAAGGACCTCTTTGCTAATATAAAATTCTAAAACAAAGATTTATTTAGTCACTTGAATCTAAGTTCCTCATTTGCAGTGGTGGGATTTGATTCCACACTTGTCAGTCCTTGAATAGGAGTCTGGTTATTCAATCACCACATTGCCATTCAGTTAGCCCCTGCTATTTGGTTTGGGAATGATTGTTGTTAGACATGACAGTATTTACGCTGAGTCTGCCTTGGCTAATGTGATCTCCTGGTTGCCAAAACATTTTACTTCCCCTTCCCATTCCCACACTGATCTTTCTGTCCTGGACCTCCTCTGTTGTCAAAGTGAGGCCACACGCAAATTGGAGGAACAGCACCTCATTTTTGCTTGGGCAGCTTACAACCCAGCGGTTTGAACGTTGATTTCTCTCATTTCAAGTAATTCCTGCACTCCCTCCCTCCTCTGCCCCTCGTTCCTCCCCCATCTCCCACCCTAGTCATCCTACTAGCTCCACTGTTCGCATCCGTGAATCCTTCTCGTTAACACATTTTTCCCAGCCAACAATGGGCCATTATGGACTCCACCTTTCTTGGGGTCATCTGTTGCCGGCCCTGATTTGTTCTGGTCTTTACTCGCCATCAGTTTCCAACACCCCCCCCCCCACTTTTATCTATCAGTCTGAAGTAGGGTACCGACCCAAAACATCACCTATTTCTTTTCTCCAGAGAAACTGCCTGACCCGTTAAGTTACTCCAGCACTTTGTGCCTATGTTTGGTGTAAACCCGCAACTCCAGTTCCTTCCACCGCAGTAATTTTCTGAGCTGCATTTCGGATGTGCAGATATTTAGCCCTCTGAAATATCTAACGATCAAACTTAAAAAGAGGGGAAGCTAACAATGAACATTTAAACAGGTAATAAATTGTGTTCTGCAGGGATCAACACTGAAACCTCGGTTCGCTACAATTGCTGTCAATGATTTGGATGAAGGTACCGATACATGATCGTTATATGACCGATACATGATCGTTATATGTGCCAGTGGCAATGAAGAGAAGATCATGAAGCCACAAAGGTCAAGTGAGATCACAACAGTGTTAAACGTGGGGAAATGTGAAATTGTTCATTTTGGCAGGAAAAATAGGAAACCCTATGATATAAATTATGAGAGTTAGCAGATGTCTGATTTACAGAGGGATCCAGTTGTTCTCAAGAACAATTTGCAAATGTTAGTGTGCACCCACTGCAGGTAATTAGAAATGCGAATGGAAAGTGATTATTTATTGCTATGGGAGTTGAATACTAACGTAGGAAGAATATGCTTCAGTTATATTGGACATTGGTAAGATAGCATCTACTGTATTGTGTGCAGAATTGGTCTTCTTTAGTTTCAGTTTAGTTTAGAGATACGGTGTGGAAACAGACCCTTTGGCCCACTGGGTCCGTGCCGACCAGCGATCACCCATACACCAGTTCCATCCTACACTCTAGAGATAATTTACAGAAGCCAATTAACCACCAAACACACACATTTTTGGGATGTGGAAGGAAACCGGAGCACCTGGAGGAAACCCACACGGTCACAGGGAGAGCGTACAAACTCCACACAGAGAAACCTGTGGTCGGGATTGAAAGCGGGTCTCTGGCACTGTGAGGCAGCAGCTCTACCAGCTGCACCACTGTGCCATCCTATTCTTATTTAAAGAAGGATTTTAATGCATCGTAAGCCATTCATACAAGTGTTTAGTTGATTAATTCTTGGAATGCATGGGTTGTCATATGTTGAATTGTTGGTCAGACTCGGTTTATTTCCACTGCAGTTTAAGGTGAGAGGTGACTTTTTTGTAATTATGACTTGTCGTGATTAGATTGCGCACCTCAGACGCCTGCAAGGCTATCTCTGTGTAGCTGCCAGCTTGTGATTAAAACGGGGGTGTTGTAAAATTACAAAGGATAGGGGACGGATACTAAGGAAGAGCACAGAGTAGAATGAGCCCCTTTACAACCACCATAACCCTGAGCACCAGGAAGACAATGGAGACAGGGAGTGTTGCCAGGCTGGATAAAGTTAAGGAGAAAAAGATGGCCAAGGGTTTGGCCTGACAAAATAATATAGCGGAATCAAAGAGGGGAAGCAGTGAGAGAGGATGTTGCTGAACTCTGGTCGGAGAGAGGAGGAGAACTTCTTCAAAGTAGACTTACCTTGAGGAGATTTTGCAGTGGAACGGACAAAATGTGTTGGAAAGAAGTGCAGATGCTGGTTTAAATTGAAGGTAGACAAATTGCTGGAGTAACTCAGCGGGACGTACGTGTTGCGTGTGCGATCAGTGTATGCCGGAAGCTTGCTTGTCCTCCAGAATGCTTAAGCGACTCCGTGTGTCACGCTCTTTGACCTTATGCGCGGGGGTTCACTAGTGAGCCGCAGGGCCTGTTTCCGCACTGCATCTCTGAAACTAAAAACTATTCAGACTCAGTTTCAACTGAAATTATTCAGAATTCGAAGACGATTTTTCCCTCAGTTCCCAGTTGCTCTGAAATCAGCGGGCAATTGGAAATTGAACCTGCAGCCAATCAGACTGCACTGTGAGCTCTCTCCAATTAGCTAAGCTCCGACGGCCAGTCACAAATGTCTGTATTTGGTCACAGATAATATTTCCCCGCTGCTCACAAATCTCTATTTGGTCTCATTCAAACATCCAGTGGTCTGAATACGATAATAGATCCAATATTCAGAGAGTTATTTTATCTCTCCCTTTTCCATTCTGAGGTATCCACCTGCTTCACCGAGACCAATATCATCCCAGTGCCGAAGAACAGAAAGATCTCATTCCTTAACGACTACCATCCAATGGCCTTGACATCCACCATCATGACGTGCTTTGGGAGGCTGGATATGGAACACATTAAATCAAGTCTACAATGCAACCTTGACCCAGTGCAGTTTGCCAACCGCCACAACAGGTCGACAGCTGATCCACATCCTTCGCCCTACACTCATCCCTAGAACATCTGGATAACACAGACACCTACATCAAACTTCTATTAATAGATTGCAGCTCTACTTTCATTGCTATTATTCCATCCAAGCTCATCTCCAAACTTGTGGAAACTTGGAGTCAGTACTCATCTCTGCAACTGGATCCTCGACCCCTGACCAACAGACCACAATCAGTGAGGATAGGTGACAAATCATTAGGTTAATCCTCAACAATGGTGGTCCACAAGGATGTGTTCTCAGCTTCTTTACTCCTTAAACAGCCACAATTGTGCAGACAAATACAAATCCAGCTTACTTTACAAATCTGCAGAATACACCATCATTATGAGCTGGATATCAAATAATGATGAGACAGTAAAGGAAGGTAATTGGGAACCTCATAAACCTGATGTCAAAACAGTAACCTTACCATCAATGCCAGCAAAGCAAAGGAGATAGTGATCAACTTCAGGAAATGAAGCGGTTCACATACCCCATTATACATTGACAGTGCCACAGCAGAGATGATTGAAAGCTTTAAATTCTGAGGTGTAAAGATCACCAGCAACTTGTCCTGGACTAGCTATATCAAAGTAATGACCAAGAAAGCACGCCAACACATCTACTTCCTTGGAAGACTTAAGACATTTGGCATGTCCCAAACAACTCTCACCAAGTTCTACAGATGCGTCGTTGAAAGCATTTTATCAGGATGCACCACAGCATGGTTTGGAAAAAAGATCCATTCAAGACGGCAAAAAATTACAGAGAATTGTAAACGCATCCCAGACCATCATGTAACCTGACTCTATCTACACCACGCTGCTTCGGCAAAGCCACCATTATAATAAAGGACCAGTCTCACTCCCACTTCTCCCCTCTCCCATCAGGCAAGAGGTACAACAGTGTGAAAATGCATACCTACAGATTCAGTTTCTTCCCAACTGTTATCAGGCTACTGAACCATCCGATCATTAATTGGAGAGCGGTCCTGAGCTACTATCTACCTCACTGGAGACCCTTGGATGATGTTTAATCGGACTTTACAAGACTTTAAACAATGTGATTGCAGTTGTATAGCAGGGACTAAATATTTTGTCACAAATAGCCCCTCTCTTGACATTTTAAAATGTATTCAATTATATTTTTATAATGTGTCTGTAAAGAGGAGGATGGCGTGCAATCTTCGCATCGGAGACTTGCAGTAGTAACACCCAGGAAACTCAATATAGTTCAGGAAAGTTCAATTCTGGTTTATTAGCAATCTCATCACCATCTGTATCAGGGCATTGTGGTAGAGGGAACACAGGCATCAGGGCAGCAGTATGCCTCTGATGTTCGTGTTGCCTGTACCACAAAGTCCTGATACAGATAATGATGAGTTTGCTAATAAACCACAGCAATCTGTGTACTTGCCACAGTTCAAATCAACATTACATTCCAATGATTTAA
This sequence comes from Rhinoraja longicauda, assembly GCF_053455715.1. Lineage (NCBI taxonomy): Eukaryota > Metazoa > Chordata > Chondrichthyes > Rajiformes > Arhynchobatidae > Rhinoraja > Rhinoraja longicauda. The sequence continues at coordinate 1,045,536 of NC_135980.1, forward strand.
TCTAAGACAAAGCAGGAATGTCAAGAGGACACAATTTCTTCCCTGCTACCATCTAAGGCACATCACAGATTTTGTACACCGACTCTCAAAATGGTTAATTCTGTTTCGTTTAGTTTATAGTGTCACATGTACTGCTGAATGAACTTGTCAATTTGGAACAGAAGTACATTGTCCAAGATGAAAAAAGTAGAGGTGAAGATTCCAGAATGGTGTGAAACTAAACAAAGCATGCACAGGAAAGTCCGGTTATTTAATACTGATGTTTGAGTTGTTAAACTAACTAATTATAAGCCTGTAGCGACCATGGAGAATGGTCTAGGTCGTCGAACCCTCGGATTGGCCAGCGAGGTCACGTGGGAACGCGACCATGGGGATTGGTCCAGGGAAGGACATCGCTGATTGGTCAGCGATGTCATGGGTGCGTTTGGCGCCCGATTTAGTTAGTTCGTCTGAGTCTTCAAGGAAGACAGTAAGTTTATATTGGTTGTCCTGCGACTTGTTGTTTTGATTCTGTATTCGTGTATTGCGGTTGCAATAAACTTCATCTACAACTACAAGTCTCGGACTCGCCATATTGGTGACCCCGAACGTGATCTGGACGATCACCGACTGAGAAAAACCCGACGCCTCGTTGACGATGACTGAGCAGGGCACACCGGAGTCAAGCGCGGCGGACGTTCATCTTCCGTTATTTTGGACGTACGCACCGCAAGCTTGGTTTATCCACGCCGAGGCCCAATTCCATATAAAGAAGGTGTCGGATGAATCCACGAAGTACTTCTACCTCGTCAGCGCGCTATCGCCGGACACAACCAAGCGCGTGATGCGGTTCATAATAAATTCACCTGCGGAAGACAAGTATGAAACCATGAAGAAGGTATTACTGCGGACCTTCGGGTTAAAAAAGCATGGTGGTGCGGCAAAACTTCTGCACCTACCGGAGCTTGGAGACAAACTGCCTTCCGTCCTCATGGCCGAAATGATGGTGCTAGCCGGTGAGCATACGGATTGCCCGATGTTTGAGCAGGCATTCCGCGAAAAACTCCCCGAGGATGTCCGATTGCTGCTTACGGATTGTTCTTTTAAGGACCCCGAAGCATATGCAGCGAAAGCGGACGCGCTCATAGCGGGAAAAAACAAGGCAGGGGATTCCATCAACAAAGTCTCGACATCAGTGACCACGCCACAGCGACGGCAAGATGGCGCCACGTCTCCCGCCAATTCTCCGAAAGCCCGCCAAAAAGATCCGCACAAGCGCGGCTGGTGCTATTATCACCTACGATGGGGTAACGAATCCCGCAACTGCCGCTTGCCTTGTACCTTCGCGGGAAATGCCTCGGCCGATCGTACATAGGGGCAGTTACGATTGGCCAGAACCGGCGCCTCTATGTCCATGATCGATTCACGGACACAGAATTTTTGGTAGACACGGGAGCCATCGTCAGCATAGTGCCGCCGACCGACCTCGAAACCAGATCGGGTAAGACAGGTCCCACCCTCATCGCGGTGAACGGCAGCCCAATTCGCACTTTCGGTACACGGAAAATGTCCCTGGGTTTAGGCCTCCGCACGTACGAATGGCCATTCATCATAGCCGACGTCAAACAAGCGATCCTGGGCGCAGATTTTCTCTGGGCTTTTTCACTGGTTCCTGATGTCCGCGGTAACGACCTCCGACCTTCAGCCGAAGACGAGCACGTCGCTCCGACAATCGCCTCCTCGCTCAGCCCTACTGTCCAGGCCGTCGTCGCGGCCCCCGACTCGTATGCTGCGATTCTGGCCGAGTTCCCAGAGCTGCTCGTTCAACGTTTCGACGCACCTTCGGCTAAACACGGTGTGGTCCATCACATCCGCACCGAAGGCCCTCCCGTTTTCGCTCGGGCCAGGAGACTGCCGCCAGACAAACTGGTGGTGGCAAAGGAGGAGTTCAGGAAGATGGAGGAAATGGGAATTGTCCGTCAGTCTGACAGCCCGTGGGCCTCGCCGTTACACATGGTCTCCAAGGCATCTGGGGGGTGGAGGCCATGTGGCGATTATCGGCGTCTCAATGCTGTCACCACGGCTGATCGCTACCCCATACCGCACCTACAGGACTTTTCATCTGGGCTGGAAGGTGCGGTAGTGTTTTCCAAAATCGATTTGGTGCGAGGATATCATCAGATTCCGGTGCGACCGGAGGACATACAAAAAACTGCAACTATAACTCCGTTCGGGTTGTTTGAATGGTTGCGTATGCCTTTCGGTTTAAAGAACGCGGCACAGGCTTTCCAGCGACTGATGGACCGCGTGGGCCGGGGTTTACCCTTTTTGTTTATCTATCTAGACGACATCCTGGTAGCCAGCCCCTCCGTGCTGGAACACCAGGCCCATTTGAGGACCGTGTTCCAGCGGCTCCAAGACCACGGGCTCATTATCCAACCCTCCAAATGTCAATTCGGCCTGCCTGCCCTTGATTTTCTAGGGCACAGAATTACTCCTGCCGGTGCCGCCCCTTTACCCGAGAAGGTGGAAGCTATCCGGGCTTTTCCCAGGCCCACCACTGTAAAAGGGCTGCAGGAGTTCGTCGGTATGGTTAATTTCTACCATAGATTCGTTCCGGCAGCGGCGCGAGTCCTGCGCCCGCTTTTCCAATGCCTTGCAGGGAACCCAGTAGAGTTGTTGTGGTCCCCGGCCGCAGAGTCGGCTTTTACGGCAGCTAAGGCAGCCCTGGCAGACGCCACCATGTTGGTCCATCCGAGCCCCTCCGCCCCCACGGCCCTGACGGTTGACGCCTCTGACGTGGCGGTGGGTGGGGTTCTGGAGCAGCAGGTTGGTGGCCATTGGCAGCCTTTAGCCTTTTTCAGCCGGCAACTAAATTCGGCCGAGCTGAAATATAGTGCATTTGACCGAGAGCTTCTAGCTCTCTATTTAGCTGTCCGTCATTTTAGGTATTTCCTCGAGGGCCGCCCATTTGTGGCATTTACGGACCACAAGCCATTAACATTTGCGTTTTTGAAATTGTCTGACCCATGGTCGGCCCGCCAGCAGCGGCACCTGACTGCTATCTCCGAATTTACAACAGATGTCCGTCATATCGCGGGTAAGCTTAATGCCGTTGCTGACGCCCTGTCTAGACCTGCTTTTCCCCCTATTTCGGCGGTGGACTGCGAGGTGGATCCCCAGGAGCTCGCGGAGGCGCAGCTTCTGGCGGATACCGTTTCGGCTTACCGGTCCACCACTTCGGGATTAAAGTTGGCCCAGGTGGCTTGTGGGTCGGAGGGCACGAAAGTCTGGTGCGATATTTCTCTTCCTCGTCCCAGGCCGGTAGTGCCGCCTTCCCTTCAGCGCCGAGTTTTCGATGCCATTCATGGGTTGGCGCACCCGTCCATCCGCTCCACCTCTGCCTTGGTAGCAGCGAGGTTTGTCTGGCATGGCCTGAGAAAACAGGTAGCGGGGTGGGCACGTTCCTGCGTGCCCTGTCAGACCGCTAAAGTCCAGCGCCACGTCCAGCCCCCCGTACAGGATTTCGAGGTCCCGCCCTTTCGTTTTTTTCACATCCACGTGGATTTGGTCGGACCTTTGCCTTCCTCCCGGGGCTACACCCACCTCCTCACGGTGGTGGATCGGTTCACCCGGTGGCCAGAGGCTTTCCCATTGTTTGATATCTCGTCAGCGTCTTGTGCTAGGACTTTGGCCCTCCATTGGGTAGCTCGTTTTGGGGTCCCGGCAGTTATTACCACTGACAGAGGGCCACAGTTCACTTCGTCCCTCTGGGCCGCGCTGGCGGAACTGTACGGGTCCAAGTTACAACCCACAACTGCATATCACCCCCAGGCAAATGGACTCGTAGAAAGGTTCCACCGCCAACTTAAGGCGTCCCTCAGTGCAAGGCTTGAAGGCCCGGACTGGGTGGACCAACTCCCTTGGGTTCTTTTGGGCATCCGGACTGCTCCTAAGCCAGATCTCGGTGCGTCGTCTGCAGAGCTAGTATATGGCTCGACACTTCGAGTACCCGGAGACCTTTTTTCGGACCCTTCAGCCCTGCTCCCTTCGGTCCCATCAGCGTTAGCATCTCTCCGGGAACGGGTGGGCTCCCTGGCTCCAGTGCCGACTTCACGCCATGGGTGTTCCATGGTGCATGAACCGGCTGCCCTGAAAGACTGTGATTTTGTTTTTCTGCGTAAGGATGCCCATCGCGCCCCGTTGCAGAGGGTCTATCAAGGGCCGTTCCGGGTGTTACGTAAGGGAACGGCTACTTTCACCTTAGACATGGGCGGCAAGAGCGAACTCGTCTCGGTGTCCCGGCTCAAACCTGCCCATTTGGACCCGGATCAACCAGTTTTGGTCGGTCAAACCCCTCGGAGAGGCCGACCTCCGTTAGTTCCGCCCAGTCCAGAAACCCCCGTTCTAACAGTTCCTTCAGGACCTCCCGTTTCGGCAGTTCCTCCAGAGCCCCCCGTGCCGGTAGTTCCTCCAGAACCTCTCGTTCCGGCTGTTCCACCAAGTCCGGAACCTCCGGCTCCTGTGGTTCAGGCTGTCCCTCTCCGTACTCGTTGTGGTCGCGAAATCAGGCTCCCAGCTAGGTTCCGCACCTCGGGTTCTGGGGGGGGTCATGTAGCGACCATGGAGAATGGTCTAGGTCGTCGAACCCTCGGATTGGCCAGCGAGGTCACGTGGGAACGCGACCATGGGGATTGGTCCAGGGAAGGACATCGCTGATTGGTCAGCGATGTCATGGGTGCGTTTGGCGCCCGATTTAGTTAGTTCGTCTGAGTCTTCAAGGAAGACAGTAAGTTTATATTGGTTGTCCTGCGACTTGTTGTTTTGATTCTGTATTCGTGTATTGCGGTTGCAATAAACTTCATCTACAACTACAAGTCTCGGACTCGCCATAAGCCTCTTTCAAAAAGCCAGGAAGGGTTATTCACAGGCAGCCTTTGTAATCCTGGAAGATAAGCTAGACATGGAGGCATCCAGTGATAGTGTGGAAACAGTCCCTTCAGCCCATCTTTCCCACACCGGGCAACAATGTCCCAGCTACACTAGTCACTCCTGCCTGCACTTGGTCTATATCCCTCCAAACATGTCCTATCCATATACCTGTCTAACTGTCTCTTAAATGATGCGATAGTCCAGCTGCAACTACCTCCTCTGGCAGCTTGTTCCATACACCCACCACCCTTTGTGGAAAACGTTACCCCCTCGGATTCCTATTAAATCTTTTCCCCTTCACCTTGAACCTATGTCCTCTGGTCCTTGTTCCCCTACTCTGGGCAAGAGACTTTGTGCATCTACTCAATCTATTCCTCTCATGTTCATAATTTTATACACCTCTCCGTATGATCACCGTTAAGACTTCTGCACTCCAATAAATAAAGTCCTAGCCTGTCTAACCTCACCCTATAGCTCAGACACTCAAGTCCTGGCATTATCCTCGTAAAAGATTTGTTGTACTCCTCAAGCTTAATAGTATCTTTCCTGTGACAGAGTGACCAATAACTGAAAATATTCCAGGCACGGTCTCACCAACATCTTGATCAAATTTAACATAACCTTCCAACTCTACACTCCTCTGCTCAGTGAAGGCCAGCATGCTAAAAGCCTTCATCTCCACCTTATCTGGTTGTGATGCCACTTTCAGACTCCATTGCTTACCAGAACCCTATCATTTACTGTGAAGGCCCTGTCCTTGTATGATTTTCCAAATTGTAACATCTCATATTAATCCATTAAACTCCTACTTTCCCAGCTGATCTAGATACTGGTGTAATTTTTGATAACCATCCACACCGTCTATAGTACCACCTGCTTAGGTGTCATCTGCAAACTCACTAATCATGGAAGTTTGGGTTGCAAAGATAAATTGGGAAGGAGTGAGAAAGAGGGGGAGATGTATAGATAGAGATATAGTGTGGAAACAGGTTAAGCTATCTCATTTATGTATCCTATCCATCACACGAGGAACGATTTACAGAAGCCAGTTAACCTTTAAAACTGCAGATCCTTGGAATGTGGGAGGAAACCGGTGTGCCCTGAGAAAACCCATGTGATCACAGAGAGAATGTAGTTAGGATCGAACCCAGGTCTCTGGCATTCTACCGTTGTGTCAGTATGCTAGAATCATTGTTAGGTATGGGTGAGTTGTTGGCATACTAGAAACTGGCTAATGCTGTGCCGCTACAAGGCGGTCTGCAGGCAAAACCTTGGATACTATGAAGTAGTGAACTTAACATCTGTGGGTGGCAGAGGATTCTGATGAATGAAATATATGGGCATTTTAGATAGACATGGGGTAATTAGAGATAATCAGCATTGTCTCATTGTTGGAGATCATGTCTCAAGAATTTGATTGTATTTTGAAGAAGTAACCGAGAATGTTAACAAGGTCAAGACCATAGACATTGTCAATATGAACTTTGGCAAAGCTTTCAATATGCCTCCACATGGGAGGCTGCTCTAAAAGGTTTGATCATGTGGGATCCTGAGAGACGAGCTAACTGGATACAGAATTGGCTTCGTGGATGCAATCAGAGGATGGTGAACAACCGTGGCGCCGACAACCAGAGCGACGACCGAAGACTGGAACGTGCCCCGATATGCCCGGCTCACCCTACAGACCTCCCACGGGACTGTGGTGAAGCTGGGCGGCGAGGCCTGTCTAGGCCAAAGGAACCTCAGAGGTGGTGGCGATGGGTGCCTCGGTGGCGGCAGCAGATGCCTCGGCGGCAGCGGGGGCCTTGGTGGTGGCGCGGCCTCGCGGTCGATGAGCATGAGAGGGGAGGGGAAGACAATCGGGACCCGGCGTGGGGGGAGCCGCCATGAAGAACAATGGGGACCTGGTGTGGAGGGAATGCTGTGAGGGACGGTGGGAGATCAAAGGGGGACCCAGTGTGGGGGAGTGCGTCTAGTTTAGAATCCTCTGCCCAGGGGATGAGTCTTTGTTTGTTTGTTCATTTGTTCCGGTGAAGGCGCTGTGCACATGGCAGCCAGCGAACAGTCGCTGGTCTCGTTTCTTTTTGATTTCACTTTTAAGTTCAAGTTTTTGTGTACCTTGTGTGTTGTGACTGTCGGCAGACCAATTTCCCTCATGGGATGAATAAAGTCTTATCGTATCGTATCATATCGTATCGTGGAGGGGTGGTTGTTTTTCAGACTGCAGGTCCTCATGGATTGGTACAGGGCCCAATGACTTGGATGAGAAGATGCAAGGCATGATTAGTAAGTTTGCAGATGACACCACATTGGGTGTTATCCTTGACAGTAAAGACATCAAAAATCACAGCAGGATCTTGATCAGCTGGACAAGTGGGCTGAGGAATGACAAATGGAGTTTCATGCAGATACGTGTGAGGTGTTGCATTTTGAGAAGTCAAACCAGGGCCAGATCTTCACAGTGAATGGCAGGGCCCTTTGGAATGCTGTTCAGCAAAGGGATCAAGGAGTGCAGGTACATCATTCCCTGACAGTGGCATCACAGGAGGATAGGGTGGACAAAAAGGTTTGTGGCACATTGACTGTTGGCAGAGTTTCTTCCCAGCTGTTGTCAGGCAACAGAACCATCCTCTCATCAACTAGAGAGTGGTCCGGAACTACCATTTACGTCATTGAAGAATCTCGGGCTATTTTTAATCAGACATTACTGGACTTTATCTTGTGTTAAACATTATTCCCATTACCCTGTATCCTGTATGGCTTGATTGTAAAGATGTAAAGTATTCCCACTGACTGGATAGCATGCACCAACAAAGCTTTTCACTCTTCCTTTTGTACACGTGACAATAAACTAGACTAAATGTTGCTGCTCATTAGTCCGGGTATTGAGAAGAGAATATGTTTCTTGTTTAGTTTAAAGAAACAGCGTGGCCACAGACCTTTGGCCCACCTCATCCTCATCAACCAGTGATCACCCATACATTGGTCGATCCTATACACTATGGACTATTTACAGAAATCAATAACCTACAAACATGAACGTCTTTGGAATGTGGGAGGAAACCGGAGCACCTGGAGAAAACCGCAGTCACGGGGAGAACATACAAACTCCATACAGATAGCACCCATATTCAGGATTGAACTTGAGTCTTTGACGCCGTGAATCAGCAACTCTACGACTGTGCCACTGTACCGCCCCAAATGGGATGTTGTACAAAGGGAACCAGTTTAAATAGGGTGGCTTTGTCAACTTCAATTGAACTTTGGGCCTGTATCTGTTCTGTATGACAAATGAATATGACTCTATTTGAATCCTTGTGTAGGAAAAAACTGCAGATGCTAATTTAAACCGAAGATAGACACAAAATGCTAGAGTAACTCAGTGGGACAGACAGCATCTCTGGAGAGAAGGAATGGGTGACGTTTCGGGTCGAGACCCTTCTTCAGAACCTGAAGAAGGGTCTCGACCCAAAATGACACCCATTCTTTCTATTCAGAGATGCTGCCTGTTCTGCTGAGTTACTCCAGCATTTTTAGTCTATCTTCCATTTGTACCCACTCTACCACGGATATTAACCTACATTTCAATACTTTAAAGCCATTTAACCCTTACACCTGCTCTGCATTCATCAAGCGAATTGCTGACCTACTTCAGCAACATTGCCTTGCCGTATCCCCATATCCCTTCATTCTCTTAACATCCAGAAAGTAATGAATCACTGGTGTGAATGTCTGACAATCCCACAAATATTTTATAAGTTTTCAAGAAATGTCTTCGCACTCGGAAGAGTGCGGTCACAATATGCTCAATCTCCCCTCGCGCGACAAACCTGCCAACCCTGGGATCAGACAAGTGAATTGTCATTCCATTCCCTCTGTGGCAACTCTGTCCATTTAAGATTTGGGGACTGAGCCTCCAGGTGCATTCTCACCAATCCCCTGTATAATTACAGTCAAACATCTTACTGTCGTACAAAAACCCTCTTGTCATAACTTGAATGTATCCTAGAGTGCACAGTTAAGTCCTTGAACGAATCAACTTGTTTGAGAAACTCACCACTGCTCTACGAGATGTTCCAAGTGTCTGCTCCTATCTGAGCCTTAATTAAGAGGGCACCTGGACCCCACATGAAGCCAGGTTCAGTAAATGGTCCTCAAGCCGCTTGATGATAAAGGAACGTTTATTATCTTTTATTCTCTATTCACAGCCCTCCCCACAGTTCACTTGTAAGTATTTTCCTTGATTTAACACACAAACTGGTGGAATTTAATGTCCATTCCACATCCCAATACATTCCAAGAAAAATGGGCGGGCAGAAGACACTCAGTTTCTTCCCAGCCACCCATTAGATGTCTTTAAATAGTGTAAAATATGAAAATGCTTTCCATCCAAAAATCCTAATTTGGTGTGTATTTCTTATTTTATATTGTCCAACTCGAAAATCAACAGAAATTGGAATAGTCATTGAGGAACTGTCCTTCAAAGACGAGTTTGATGCAACAACGGGAAACTTGAATTTCTTTATTCTTCAAATATTGCCTGACCAGAGTGTTTTAAGCATTGTTTTAATTCCAGATATCCATCATTTACCAATTATTTACTGTGTAGATTATATTAAGACTTGTCAGGTAAACTGGTCAGACACTTAGCACAGAGCAGACATTTCTTCAGCCAAGCAGCTCACTACCTCGTTATAGATTCTTAATCAGTGAATATATTCAAAGCCAAGATTACATTGATAGAGTTTCAGAGCTGAATGGGATTTCAAATACAGGATGAGCCACAGTCATAGAGAATGCCAAATCGCTGAAATGTCCATATAAACGGCACTTCATCTTATTTGTGACAGTATCCCTGATATTTACATTGTCCCCCTCTCCACCCCATCTCCTCCCAAAAAATATCCAATTTAGTCCGAATTGCATCTTCCCATGTCCAAAGCCAATTCCTTTAGAGTTCTGCAGGAGTCGGTGCTGAGTCTGCTACTCTTCACGTTGGATATTAACGATTTGGATGAGAGGATTGAAGACTTTGTGGCAAATTTGCAGATGATATGAAAATACATGAAGGGGCAGGTAGTGTGGAGAAAGCAGGGATTCTGCAGAAGGACTTGGACAGGTGTGGAGAGTGTACAGAGACGTGGCAGATGGAATATAGTGCAGCAAAGTGCAGTGCCATGCATTTTGGTAGTAGGAAGAAAGGCATACTCTTTTCTAAATGGGGAGAGAATCCAGAAATGGGAGGTGCAAAGGGACTTGTGAGTGCTGGTGTAAGATTCCCAAAAAGTTATTTTGCAAGTCGAATCGGTAATAAGGAAGGCAAATACAGTGCTTACATTTATTTCTAGAGGACTAGAATACAAAAAAAACAGGATGTAATGCTGAGGCTCTATAAGGCGCTGGTCAGGCCACATTTGGAGTATTGTCAGCAAATTCCATATCTGATGTGCTGGCTCTGGAGAGGATCCAGGGGTTTACGAGAATGATCCCAGGAATGAGTGGGTTAATATATGAACATTTTGACGGCACTGGGCCTCTACTCACTGGAGTTTAGAAGGATGAGGGCGTCCTCATTGACACTTACCAAATAGTGAAAGGCCTGGAGTGGATGTGGAGAGGATGTTTCCACTAGTGGGAAAGTCTAGGACCAGAGGTCATAGCCTCAGAATCAAAGGACATTCGTTTAGGAAGATTAGGAGGAATTTCTTCAGTCAGAGGGGGGTGAATCTGTGGAATTCATTGCCACAGATGGATGTGAAGAACAAGTCAATGAATATTTTTAAGGCAGTGATAGATTCTTGATTGGTACGGGTGTTGCGGGTTATGGTGAGAAGGCAGGAGAATGTGTTTAGAAGGGACAGATCAGCCATGATTGAATGGCGAGTAGACTATGGGCCGAATGGCCTAATTCTGCTCCTATCATTTATTAACTTTCGAGGTTTTAAATATTTAAAAATCTCTGCAATTGGCAATCAAGCCCTATATATTATTCATTATTTTTCAAATAATCGTTTTGTATCAACGAAAACATATGAAATAAAGTGCAAAACAAAAACAGTAGTAGACGGCACAGACGTAATGAGCAGTACAGTCGCGCCGCCGGTGGAAAGGCTGCCCCACAGCGCCAGAGACCCAGGCTCGATCCTGTCCTCGGCTGTTGGCTGCAGTCTGCAGGTTCTCTCTGTGACCGCGTAGACCACCGGATGCTCTGCTTTCTCCCACATCAGAGATGTGCGGATTTTGGACGTTATTTGTATCATTCTTCAATTAAACAGAGTGCGTGAGTAGATGAGAAATTGCGAAAATATTCTGTAGAACTACTGTACCGTTGTGGGAACAGGTGATTGACAGCTCGGATTGAGTGGGGTGAAGCGCCTGTTTCCATGCTGTATCTCTAAATTAAACTGAATTAGAAATGTAAACACTATTGCAAAGCATTACATCAGCACATAACTCTTCACATGTCTGAACATAGAATATATTCGGTATAGCATAGAACATAGAATATATAAGAAAATAACTGCAGATGCTGGTACAAATCGATTTATTCACAAAATGCTGGAGTAACTCAGCAGGTCAGGCAGCATCTCGGGAGAGAAGGAATGGGTGACGTTTCGGGTCGAGACCCTTCTTCAGACTGATGTCGGGGGTGGGACAAAGGAAGGATATAGGTGGAGACAGGAAGATAGAGGGAGATCTGGGAAGGAGGAGGGGAAGGGAGGGACAGAGGAGCTATCTGAAGTTGGAGAAGTCGACGTTCATACCACCGGGCCGCAAACTGCCCAGGCGAAATATGAGGTGCTGCTCCTCCAATTTCCGGCGGGCCTCAATATGGCACTGGAGGAGGCCCATGACAGAGAGGTCAGACTGGGAATGGGAGGGGGAGTTAAAGTGCTGGGCCACCGGGAGATCAGTTGCGTTAATGCGGACCGAGCGCAGGTGTTCAGCGAAGCGATCGCCGAGCCTGCGCTTGGTTTCGCCGATATAGATAAGTTGACATCTAGAGCAGCGGATGCAATAGATGAGGTTGGAGGAGGTGCAGGTGAACCTCTGTCTCACCTGGAAAGAATGTTTGGGTCCTTTGATGGAGTTGAGGGGGGAGGTAAAGGGACAGGTGTTGCATCTCGTGCAGTTGCAAGGGAAAGTGCCCGGGGTTAGGGTGGTTTGGGTAGGAAGGGACGAGTGGACCAGGGAGTTGCGGAGGGAATGGTCTCTGCGGAACGCAGAGAGGGGAGGGGATGGGAAGATATGGCCAGTGGTGGGGTCCTGTTGTAGGTGACGGAAATGTTGGTGGATAATATGTTGGATCCGCTGGCTGGTGGGGTGGAAGGTGAGAACGAGGGGGATCCTGTCCTTGTTGCGAGTGTGGGGATGGGGAGCAAGAGCGGAGCTGCGGGATGTAGAAGAGACCCTAGTGAGAGCCTCATCTATAATGGAGGAGGGGAAGCCCCGTTTTCTGAAAAACGAGGACATCTCGGAAGCCCTAGTGTGAAACACCTCATCCCGGGCACAGATGCGGCGTAGACGGAGGAATTGGGAGTAGGGGATAGACTTTTTGCAGGGGACCGGGTGGGAAGAAGTGTAGTCCAGATAGCTGTGCGAGTTGGTGGGCTTGTAATAAATGTCCGTCACTAGTTTTTCTCCTGTGATGGAGATGGTGAGGTCCAGAAACGGGATGGAGATGTCAGAGATAGTCCAGGTATATTTAAGGGCAGGATGGAAATTGGAGGTGAAGTGTATAAAGTCAGTGAGTTCTGCATGGGTGTAAGAGGTAGCACCAATGCAGTCGTCGATGTAGCGGAGGTAGAGTTCGGGGATGGGGCCAGTGTACGTCTGGAACAGGGATTGTTCGACGTACCCAACAAAGAGGCAGGCGTAGCTAGGGCCCATGTGAGTGCCCATAGCCACGCCTCTGGTTTGGAGGAAGTGGGAGGAGTCAAAGGAGAAGTTGTTGAGGGTAAGAACCAGCTCTGCTAGGCGGAGGAGAGTGTTGGTCGATGGGGATTGGCTGGTTCTACGGTCGAGGAAGAAGCGGAGGGCTTCGAGACCATCCTTGTGGGGGATGGAAGTGTAGAGTGACTGGACATCCATGGTGAAAATGAGGGAGTGGGGGCCTGGGAACCGGAAGTTATCCAGGAGATGGAGAGCGTGTGAGGTGTCTTGGACGTAGGTGGGGAGGGATTTGACCAGGGGGGATAGGATGGAGTCGAGGTAGGTAGAGATAAGTTCGGTGGGGCATGAGCAGGCAGAGACAATGGGTCTGCCGGGACAATTGTGTTTGTGGATTTTGGGTAGGAGGTAGAATCGGGCCGTGCGGGGCTGGGGGATTATGAGATTGGAGGCACTGAGGGGTAGTTCGCCGGAGTTGGTGAGGTCGGTGATGGTGCTGGTGATGAAGGTCTGGTGTTTATCGGTGGGGTCATGGTCCAGGGTTCTGGTGTTTATCGGTGGGGTCATGGTCCAGGGTTCTGGTGTTTATCGGTGGGGTCATGGTCCAGGGTTCTGGTGTTTATCGGTGGGGTCATGGTCCAGGGTTCTGGTGTTTATCGGTGGGGTCATGGTCCAGGGTTCTGGTGTTTATCGGTGGTACTTGAGCGCTGCGGATAACCAAACCAGAGCGCCAGCATCAATTTGTTCAGCATTGTAACCATTCCATAACAGTCGTGTTTTGCAAACAGGCTCGGGTGTAACGGATATTAACATTAGCGCGTTCTTTACCGCCAGTTTTACCTCGTCCTGACATCTGCATTCTACTGCTTAGAAACTTTATTGAACGCGAAACCTCAGTCGCATAGAAAATTGTGCCGTTTTCATTGGTCAATTGATCACTGATTGGCCTTCCACAGCAGAGTAAAACAGAAACGTTCCACAATTACAGCCAATAGAAATCGAGATCTTACCTATCCTTAATTAGCATGTGGTATCAAAACTGACTCTTTCTTGGACGCCAGCTGACCTTCACCACGTATTTATAATAATACAATTTACATCGGGGAGATCTGAGCGCTATTCATGTTAATCTGGGGCGTCCTAATTTCTCTTTAAGTGATTACAAAATCCAAATATACATTTTCTGTGGTTTTATTTTTCTCTGAACGAAATCTCGTGTTGGGGTCCATTACCCAGAAGTTCTGGCAAAAATCCCAGTTTTGTGTTTGATTAGGAAACATGTTCCCGATGTTGGGGGACATGTCCAGAGCCAGGGGCCACAGTGTGAGAATAAGGGGTAAGCCATTTAGAACGGAGATGAGGGAAAACTTTTTCAATCAGAGAGTTGTAAATCTGTGGAATTATCTGCCTCGGAAGGCAGTGGAGGCCAATTCTCTGGATGCTTTCAAGAGAGAGTTAGATACAGCTCTTAAAGATAGCGGTTATGGGGAGAAGGCAGGAACGGGGTACAGATTGTGGACGATCAGCCATGATCACAGTGAATGGCGGTGCTGGCTCGAAGGGCCGAATGGTCTACTCCTGCATCTTTTGTCTATTGGTTGCATGTGTGTTACAGGCCGGCTGTTGCACTTCACTGACAAATATTGAATCTAAAGACATTGGATTATTGCGCTGCTCTGATTAGGTCATGTTTTTCCATATTGTGTGCCTCAATTAAATTCTCCAATTATTGATGTGATCGATTCCCCGGGGATAGCGCCGACAGGATACCAAAAAAAGAAAACTAAGGCTAAAAATTAAGATTCAATTACTGAGCACAAACTTAATCAGAAAACCTCTGAAATTGTGTAAAGAGAATAATCTGACATGTTGTGAAAGACGCGTCACGTTAATAAATATATTAAGATCTTGATATAATTGATATAAGTACTGTCAACAAAACGACATTTTGTTTTTCTCCAATATTTGTTATTGGTAAAAGTATTTTTCACTCCAGCAGGATTTAGGGACAAACTGAGAGGTAATTTTGAGCAGCTTGACTCTGCAGCGTCCGACACGTCCAGTTAAATAGCGGCAGGGGCTGGAAACATTTCATTCCTGCGGAGCGAGGCAGACGAGCAGAGATCAAAGGGGGAAAACTTTTTAATTACAGCGATGACCGACACTGTACGCACCAGTCGTGCCAAGAGGAAGACCAAGGGCCCGCAGATGACCAAAAAGGGCACAGTGTCCAAGTTAATCTTGCAAGCAGTGGCAGCTACGCATGAGCGACGCGGGCTCTCGTTGGTCGGTGTCAAGAAGATGCTCTCGGGCAGCGGTTACGACGTGACGAAGAACAACTCTCGGATCAACCACGCGGTCAGGACCCTGATGGACAAGGGCTCGTTAGTGAATGTTACGGGCACGGGCGCCTCCGGCTCCTTTAAACTGAGCAAGGAGCAGAAGGACGTGGTGCAGCGGGTGGAAAGAAAAGTGCTTGTACCTGGTGCCGCGGCCACCAAAAAACCGAGGGGCAAACACGCGGCTAAAAGACCCGCTCCCGCGAAGAAACCCAGAAGGAAAGGGCCGTCCCGGCGGAGAATGAAGGACGGCCACAGGAAGTTGGCGA
Source organism: Rhinoraja longicauda (assembly GCF_053455715.1). NCBI lineage: Eukaryota > Metazoa > Chordata > Chondrichthyes > Rajiformes > Arhynchobatidae > Rhinoraja > Rhinoraja longicauda. The sequence goes on from NC_135980.1 coordinate 1,060,945, forward strand.
AAGGTGGAAGAAAGCTGAAAAATGCCCCGAGAACAAGAGCAGCCAGGAAGGGCGAGATTGGAAATCGCCAAAGGACAAAGCCGAGGAAACCAACCAGACCGCTGAAGAAAACAGAAAATGATCTGGCTGAGACATTGAACTCCGAGAAAGGAAACCAAGCTGGTTCGGTGCAGCAAGAGAGCACCTGAGTGAAGACAGATCATTTATAACAGATACAACGGCTCTTTTCAGAGCCACAAAAATGTCATGAAAAGGCCAAAACCATTGTGTGAAGTTTAATTTGGGATACTGCATGGAGGGAGATTGGAAATTAAACAGTTAACAATTTAAAAGGTGCAATTTTTACGGATTAATGAAAACAATGACCTGCGAAATATAATGAAATCAAAGTTTACTCTCGAATTATTGATTTGTTTGTTCTATGTGGATAATGTATGACAAAATGGGTATCTAGTTTTCATTTTGTTTGCATTTCAAGTTTATTTGTTTACGATTAAACCCCTTCAATCTCGGGTTGTTCCCACTGTTCACAGGGGAAACATTCGGCGGTAGACGCTGTCGTAGATGAGCCATTTTCAAAATGAATGACTGAAGGACTCCATCCAGTCCTTGGTGGCACCACTTCCCTGGCATCGAATTACCTCATTTGAAAGAGGCAGTTGTATTGTATAATATTCTTTAGGAACTTGTTTGCATATGGTGTGTCAATTGTGTACAATCTCATCAGTTCATCAGGTAGTGCCTGGAGAGGAACAATGTTGACTTTACCCTCATGCAGCAAAAGGTGGCTGTTTCTCAGGAGGGCACTGAGGGCAAACGTTGGTCATTTCACCAACATCAGCAGAACAATTTCTCCTTGTGAGTTGTGCATTTTGTCTCGTATCTCTGGCCCGCTGTTCAGGCAGTCATCTATTTCTTTCATCTGCCGTCTCTTCATCCATTCTGCTTTGCCTTCTTTCTCGTTCATGCTCGAGACGTTCAGTTCTTTCTTGTTGCGTCACTTCATTCCTTCTGTCTTGCGTTCTTCCTTGTTGATCCTCGAGACGTTCAGTTCTTTCTGGTTGCGTCTCTTCTTCCCTTCTTTGCGTTCTTTCTCATTGATCCTTGAGACGTTGACTTCTTTCCAGTTGCGTCTTTTTTCCCTTCTCCTTTGCATTCTTTCTTGTTGATCCTCGAGACGTTTAGTTCTTTCAGGTTGCGTCTCTTCCCTTTGCGTTCTTTCACGGTCCTAATGGAAGAGGTTTCATTGAAATCGGTGTTATATTTTTAAAGTTATTCACATTTTAAAGTTTAAATCTATCTCCCAAGGAGGGAGGGGGAGGGGGGAAGGAGGGAGGATAACAGGGGTTGAGGGGGATGGAGTGAGGGGAGGAACGAGGAAGGGGAGGAGGGGGGTTGGGGAAGGAGGGGGGGGAGAGGAGGGGGAGAGGGTGCTGCACCAATACAGGAGAGGTTTGGGCCTAACGGGTCCACTTGGTCTAGTAAGCAGGCATGTGAGTGAGGCAAAAAAAAAGGAAAAGATCCGAGCGCTTGGGGGTCAAATATTTACACACAAAATTACCAGTTTCAAGCCTCTTTCAGTGCATTTCAAAGTAAAAGCAGACATTACAAAATAATGTGAATATGTCACTGTACACTAATAACATTTTGAAGTAAATTCACACATTAATTGATAATCAGCCCGAAAAGGTGGTAATTGGCTTTTTGGCTGTGTTTTATATTTTAACCCTGTTTTAATTAATTTAGTTATACAATCTTGCACTTAAATTTAATATTTACTCATTACAGTTCCACCACTGATTTTCTGGCACTCTTGGTTCCAGAGCTTTGCTGGTTTATCCAGCAGGCCAAGAAAGACGGTGATGGGGATAGATTTGCTGGGCTGGAGTTCCAGATCCCCGGCCACAGGTTACAAATTCTACCCACCGATCGGCCGTGGAAGTCCCGATGAGGTTGAGATTGGCTACCTTGCCCAGCCTAGGTGCCACATTTCCAGGGAGACTTCCAGGGCGCACGGGGGGGGGGGGGTTTTCACGTAACCCCTAGTGACCTCTAGCGGAATCTAGTGTTCATTATAAGTCTATACATCGGGTTTTTTTCTTTTTTCCAATAAGATTTCTCCGTTTACTTGGCAAAGTGAAAAATGCGGGAACCATGCAAAAAGCACGGAAAATGGATTTTAAAAACGCGGAAATCCACGGAAACGCGGAAAATTCACATGCCTGTGTAAGTCTTACCATTAACCGCTCGGAAGCGGCGACAGCGCGATGGCTCAGCGGGAGCTCCATGGCTCAGTAGCAAAGCAGACACCCGTGGCTTGGTGTGCGAGGAAGAAGCCAGCAGCAGCGGCGTGATGGCTCAGCGGGAGCTGGGGGTCTGAGCGGCGATGGCAGCAGCAGTGGCGGCAGTGACGCTCCCCCGAAGTGGGACGCGGACCAATCGGGCGTCTCGAGGGAAGTGGGAGCTGAACATAAAATGGCGACCCCCCCACTCAACTGCACGCGCAGTCACCCGGCGGCCATCTTATGTAAGTATGAGAAAGGTTTAGCAACACTTATAGGGGTGTATTATAGACCGCCAAATAGGGAACGAGAATTGGAAGAGCAAATATGTAAGGAGATAGCAGATATTAGTAGTAAGCACAGAGTGGTGATTGTGGGTGATTTCAATTTTCCGTATATAGACTGGGAATCACATTCTGTTAAAGGGCTGGATGGTTTGGAGTTTGTAAAATGTGTGCAGGATAGTTTTTTGCAGCAATACGTAGAGGTGCCTACCAGAGAAGGGGCAGTGTTGGACCTCCTGTTAGGAAATGAGATGGGTCAGGTGACGGAGGTATGTGTTGAGGAGCACTTTGGGTCTAGTGATCATAATGCCATTAGTTTCAATATCATTATGGAGAAGGTCAAATCTGGACCAAGGGTTGAGATTTTGGATTGGAGAAAGGCTAATTTTGAGGAGATGAGAAAGGATTTAAAAGGAGTGAAATGGAAATTGTTGTTTTATGAAAAGGATATAATAGAGAAATGGAGGATATTTAAAGGTGAAATTTTGAGAGTACAGAGTCTTTATGTCCCTGTTCGGTGGAAAGGAAAGAATAATAATTTGAAAGAGCCGTGGTTTTCCAGGGAAATTGGACACTTGGTTCGGAAAAAGAGGGAGATATACAATAAATATAAGCGGCAGGGAGTAAATGAGGTTTTTGAGGAATATAAAGAATGTAAAAGGAATCTTAAAAAGGAAATTAGAAAAGCGAAAAAAAGATATGAGGCTGCTTTGGCAAGTAATGTAAAAGTAAACCCCAAGGGGTTCTACAGATATGTCAATAGCAAAAGGATAGTGAGGGATATAATTGGTCCATTAGAGAGTCAGAGTGGACAGCTATGTGCTGAGCCGGAAGAAATGGGGGAGATATTAAACAATTTCTTTTCTTCGGTATTTACCGAGGAGAAGGATATTGAATTATGTGAGGTAAGCGAAACAAGTAGAGTAGTGATGGAAATTAGGAGGATTAAAGAAGAGGAGGTACGGACACTTTTGAAGAATATAAAAGTGGATAAGTCTCCAGGTCCTGATAGGATATTCCCTAGGACATTGAGGGAAGTTAGTGCAGAAATAGCAGGGGCTATGACGGAAATATTTCAAACGTCATTAGAAACAGGGATGGTGCCAGAAGATTGGCGCATTGCGCATGTTGTGCCTTTGTTTAAAAAAGGTTCTAAAAGTAAACCTAGCAATTATAGACCTATTAGTTTGACGTCTGTGGTGGGAAAATTAATGGAAAAGATACTTAGGGACAATATATATAATTATTTGGATAATCAAGGCCTGATTAGAAACAGTCAACATGGATTTGTGCCTGGAAGGTCATGTTTGACTAATCTTCTTGAATTTTTTGAAGAGGTTACCAGGGAAATTGATAAGGGCAAGGCTGTGGATGTTGTCTATATGGACTTCAGTAAGGCATTTGACAAGGTTCCACATGGAAGGTTGATTAAGAAGGTTAAATCGTTGGGTATTAATAGTGAGGTTGCAAGATGGATTCAACAATGGCTGAATGGGAGATACCAGAAGGTAATGGTTGACAATTGTATGTCAGGTTGGAGGCCAGTGTCTAGTGGAGTGCCCCAAGGATCTGTGTTGGGTCCACTGTTGTTTGTCATTTACATTAATGATCTGGATGATGGTGTGGCAAATTGGATTAGTAAATATGCAGATGATACTAAGATAGGTGGAGTAGTTGATAGTGAGGTAGATTTTCAAAGTCTACAGAGAGACTTGGGCCTTTTGGAAGGGTGGGCTGAAAGATGGCAGATGGAGTTTAATGCTGATAAGTGTGAGGTGCTGCATTTTGGTAGGACAAATCAAAATAGGACGTACAGGGTAAATGGTAGGGAATTGAGGAATGCAGTGGAACAGAGGGATCTGGGAATAACTGTGCATTGTTCCCTGAAGGTGGAATCTCATGTGGATAGGGTGGTGAAGAAGGCGTTTGGTATGCTTGCCTTTATAAATCAGAGCATCGAGTATAGAAGTTGGGATGTAATGTTGAAATTGTACAGGGCATTGGTGAGGCCGAATCTGGAGTATGGTGTGCAGTTCTGGTCGCCAAATTATAGGAAGGATGTCGACAAAATGGAGAGGGTACAGAGGAGGTTTACTAGAATGTTGCCTGGGTTTCAGCACTTAGGCTACAGAGAGAGGTTGAATAGGTTGGGTCTTTATTCTTTGGAGCGTAGAAGGTTGAGGGGGGACTTGATAGAGGTTTTTAAAATTTTGAGAGGGACGGACAGAGTTGACGTGGGTAGGCTTTTCCCTTTGAGAGTGGGGAAGATTCCAACAAGGGGACATAGCTTCAGAATTGAGGGACAAAGGTTTAGGGGTAACATGAGGGGGAACTTCTTTACTCAGAGGGTTGTGGCTGTATGGAATAGGCTTCCGGTGGAAGTGGTGGAAGCTGGCTCGATTTTATTATTTAAGAGTAAATTGGATAGGTATATGGATAGGAGGGGATTGGAGGGTTATGGTCTGAGTGCAGGTAGATGAGACTAGGTCAGGGAGAATGGTCGGCGTGGACTGGTAGGGCCGGACAGGCCTGTTTCCATGCTGTAGTTGTTATATGTTATATGTTATGCCCCCGACTGCACATGCACGTTTTAAAAAAAACTTTAAAATGTGAATAACTTTTAAAATATAACACCGATTTCAATTAAACTTCTTCCATTACCACCATAGTGACGATGATGAGTAAGATGGGCCTAAAATTGTCATGCTATTGTGTACCATTTTGGCTGTAGTTCACAAACAAACAAACAAACGAGAATTTTAGTATATAGATAAGCTGAATGGAAAGACACTTTGTGCAACATAAAGTCCTGTGAAGTCTGAGTAAAGATAGGGTCTTAGGCCCCCTTCGGTCATGGCTGACCATGGGTGATGCATCCTAGTTGGCTGCTTGCTCCAAGCCTCGGCTAGAGAAGCGTCGCTTGTGGCTGAAGAGACCAATATGGGAGTGACAGTCTCTGTCGCAAAGGTCACATTTGTATGTGGTCTCTGGTCTGTTGAAGTTGCTGCGCTCCTCTCTGCGTGCCCGCTTGTCTGCCGCTGCGTTCATCAGATTCTCTTCCCCCGTTTTGAGATGTTGGTTCAGGGTACCTCTCCACCTCGCGTGTGCAGCTGCAAGGTTCTCCCAGGACTCCACATCGATGTCAAGCGCCTTTAAAGCTCTCTTGCAGACATCCTTGTAATGTAGCTGGGGGCAGCCGATGGTTCTCCTCCCAGATGTCAGCTCTCCATAGAGGATGTCTTTTGGAATACTCCATGTGGTGGACATGGCCCAGCCACCACAGCCTGTGCTGCCTGAGTAGAGTGTACATACTCGGAAGGCCAGCGCGAGACAGAATCTCAGCGTTGGACACTCTGTCTTGCCAGGATATACCCAGGATACGGCGGATGCTTCTAAGGTGGAAGGTGTTGAGCCTTCTCTCCAGTCTGGCATATGTAGTCCATGTCTCACTGCCATACAGCAGCGTGCTGTTGACACAGGCATTGTAGACTGCTATCTTTGTCTTCAATGTCAGCTTTGGGTTGGTCCACACTCGAGTTGTGAGGCGAGCGAGAGATGTAGCAGCCTTCCTGATCCTCTTGTCAATCTCTGTGTCCAACGAGAGGTTGTCGGTGGAGCCGAGGTACATCAACTGATGGACGGCATCGAGTTTGTAGTCATCGATGGTGATGACAGGCGGTGCCTCTGTATCCTGCCCCAGGACGTTCGTCTTCTTCAGGCTAATGGTCAGCCCGAAGCCCGAAAGAAGCGGTCCATCAGTGACTGTAGTTCCTGCTGGGTGTGGGACACAACTGCTGCGTCATCGGCGAACAACATGTCTCTGATGAGAGCTTCACGTACTTTTGGCTTGGCTCGGAGGCAGGTGAGGTTGAAGAGGCTGGCATCTGATCTAGTACGCAGGTAGATCCCCTCTGTTGCGGTGCCGAAGGCATGTTTCAGGAGCAGAGCAAAGAAAGTCCCAAAGAGTGTGGGAGTGAGGACACTGCCTTGTTTGATGCCACTGCGGATGTCGAAGGGCTCTGAGAAGCACTAATACTTTCATGTTGATGTGGAAGGATTCTATCATGCTCTGCAGTTTTGGTGGGCAGCAGATTTTTGGGAGAGCCTTGAATAGGCCATCTCTGTTGATGAAGTCGAAAGCCTTGGTGATAATCTTCCTGATAAAGATCTCCAATGAGGCCGGTGGTAGATCAGGACTGTTCTCTGGTTGATAATAGGATGGTTCAGTTGCCTCATAACAGTCGGTAAGAAACTGTCTTTGGATTGAGATGAATGCATTTTCACACTGCTGTACATCTTGCCTGATGGGAAAAGGGAGAAGAGAGTGTCCGGGGTGAAACCTATCCTTGATTGTGCTGGTGGCCTTGCCGTGGTAATGTGAAGTGTAGATGGAGTCATGGTACATGATGGTGTGGGGTGCGTCCATAATTCTCTGGAATTTTGTTGCGATCTAGCATGGAGCTATTCCCAAACCATACTTTCATGCATCCTGATATAATTAGTTTTACAACGCATTTGTGGAACTTGGAGAGGGCTATTGTGGACATGCCAAATTTCCTCAGCCTTCTAAGGTAGTCGACGCATTGGTGTGTTTTCTTGGTCATCGCTTCAATATGGCTAGTCCAGTACAAGTTGCTGGTGATATTTTCTCCAAGGAACTTGATGTGTAAAAGCTGCAGCCTAGCAAGGGTGTGCAGCTTGTTAAAGCTTCAGTGAACACAAAGACCCTGGAAAGGACTGTAACACAGAACAGCAGTGTTACAGTCTCCCTCTCCTATCGGGACAACATATCATGGGAGTTACTCTCTGTACCAGGCATTGTAGAATTATGACCTTAATCGTCCCATTGATCTAAACAACCCCCCTTCCCTTGAGAAGAGTGTAACTGGGCCCCTCCGTCCAGGCTCAACAGAGGATAATGTAGCATGTAGTTCAATTGGTTACGAATACTTATCCGTACGTATTAAGACTGGCTATTACCATATAAATAAATAACGTCTATTGGTCACTAATACCTATCAGAATATACTGGAATTGGTTATTAAAATCTAAAATGTATCTGCGATTGCCTACTAATACGAGAAAAAAATTAGGTAGGAAAGGACTACAGATGCTGGTTTAAATCGAAGGTAGACACAAAATGCTGGATAACTCAGCGGGACAGGCAGCATCTCTGGAGAGAAGGAATGGGTGATGTTTCGGGTCGAGATCCTTCTTCAGACGACAGTCTAAAGAAGGGTCTCGACCCGAAATGTCACCCATTCCTTCCCTCCAGGGATGCTGCCTCAGTCTGAAGAAGGGTCTCGACCCGAAACGTTGCCCATTCCTTCTCTCCTGAGATGCTGCCTGACCTGCTGAGTTACTCCAGCATTGTGTGAATAAATACCTGTCCCACTGGGTTACTCCAGCATTTTGTGTCTACCTTCGAGAATATAATAAGTTTTGTATTGGCTATTAACACTATCAGCACTTGGATTGATAATTCCATATGTTAATAGACAATAGACAATAGGTGCAGGAATAGGCCAGCACCGCCATTCACTAAGATCATGGCTGATCAACCACAATCAGTATCCCGTTCCTGCCTTCTCCTCATATCCCTAGACTCCGCTATCTTTAAGAGCTCTATCTAACTCTCTCTTGAAAGCATCCAGAGAATTGGCCTCCACTGCCTTCTGAGGCAGAGAATTCCACAGATTCACAACTCTCTGGGTGAAAAAGTTTTTTCTCATCTTCGTTCTAAATGGCCTACCCCTTATCCTTAAACTGTGGCCCCTGGTTCTGGACTCCCCCAACATCAGGAACATGTTTCCTGCCTCTAGCGTGTCCAATCCCTTAATAATTTTATATGTTTCAATATGAAACAATCTCATCCTTCTAAATTCCATTGTATACAAGCCCAGTCGCTCCATTCTTTCAACACATGACTCCCACCATCCCTGGAATTAACCTCGTGAACCTACGCTGTAATAGCAATAGCAAGAATTTCCTTCCCCAAATTTGGAGACCAAAACTGCACACAATACTCCAGGTGTGGTCTCACTTTCCTCCTTTTCTCAACTCCTCTTGTTATGAAGGCCAACATGCCATTAGCTTTCTTCACTGCCTGCTGTACCTGCATGCTTACTTTCAGTGACTGATGTACAAGGACACCCAGATCTCGTTGTACTTCCCCTTTTCCTAACTTGACACCATTCAGATAATAAGCTGCCTTCCTGTTCTTGCCACCAAAGTGGTACCGCACAAGATTCCAATTGATTAAATGTATCAAAGTTGATATTCATCAAGTTGAATTTAGAGCAGTGTGGTATTTGTAACTGTGCTGCTCTCCTTGTGCACAAATAAATAAAGTGTGTCTGGAAAAGAGAGCATGTTATCAGAGTCTTATATTATTTAGCGACAACAGAAGCTATCAACCATCTCTACTTTGGCACCGTCAATGATACTTTAAGCAGGCAGATGCCTCAGAATGGAGTCAGGAAACATTAAAGATGTCCGTGTATATCGGTCCAATTATAGTATTCAGACCTTGCCAGATCCATCTTATTTGTCCCCTCATTCTTTGAATGTCCGATATTCATCATTCTATTCATCGCTATTCATTATATATGCATTGATATTCATAAAACTTCACCTTTTCTCATTGAACTGAGAATAAATACAATGTGTAGGAAGGATATGCAGATGCCGATTTAAATCAAAGATATACACAAAATGCTGGAATAACTCACCAGGACAGGCAGCATCTCTGGAGAGAAGGAATGGGTGATGTTTCGAGTTGACACCTTTCTTCAGAGAGTCCGACGCTCCTGAGCAAACATCTAGGAATCACCTGAGAGTCTAAAGAAGTGTCTCGACCTGAAACATCACCCATTCCTTCTCTCCAGAGATGCTGCCTGTCCTATTGATGTGCTCCAACATTTTGTGTCTATCCCTGATCACAATCTTTTGGAAAGCTGTCAGAACCTGTGGCTCTCCTCGTGGATCAGACCTGAGATCTGCTTGACCCCATCTGGCCAAGCTAGGCGGCGGATGGCTGATTTGGTGATGCCTGGATGTTTGCTCTGGAGCGTCGGAGGCTGAGGCGAGACCTCATAGTAGTAAATAGAATAATGAGTGATAGTTAGGATAGACAGTCAAAACCATTTCCCCAGGATGGTACTGTCAACGTTCCACTATGACTTTAAGGTGAGAGAGGAAATGTTTAAAGGAGGTGTGCAGAGACAATGTTTTTACATGGTGGTGAGTGCCTGAAACACGCTGTCAGGGGTGGTGGAGCTATTCAGGATTCAAGATGGGATTATTGTCACATGTACCATGAGGTACAGTGAAATTCTTTTAAACTGTTGCTTACAAACACTAAATTTTAAATCTGCAACTGCATGCATGAGGGACTGCACGTTTATAGCCCAACAGCGGCGGTTGGTGCAGTATCAACAAGACAAGACGTGGAATAAAGCCTTGGCAATGAATTAGTCATTATTCCATAACTTAAACAAAATTAAATGATAAAGGCACAAATAAGGCGCCCAGTAATAAAACGAAATAAAACGAAATATGACACTGAGATTTAATCCTTGGTTCTATTATTTCTGAGTTGTATTTAACTCAGGATATCTCCCCATGATGTCTCAACACACACAGTTCAAGTGTCTCTCTGACCATCTGTGGGGCGCTGTGTTATTGGAGCATCAAAACATTTCGTCATCGGAAACGTTTAATCTTATTGGTTGAAATGTGGCGAGGATACAGCTTTCTGATTGTCTGTTTCTCTGCAGCTTTCAGGGGTATTTTGATCCGTTTATGCAAATGAGATGTCCCGTTATTCTACGGTTCACCGTTGGCCGTTGGCGGATTTGAATTTTTAAACTGTCAAATGCAGAAACGTGAATGACATTGAAGAGCCTGAAAATACTAAAATAAAAATATTAAAAGACTATTTGTCAAGACAATTTCACTCTGAATATTTTGATTGACTTTTGGAATTTTCATCTGTTATCCAGTGAGCTGAAATCAGCGTTGCATTGTACAATTCTGAATATATTGCACTCTCCAGAAAGTTCTTAATTCATTTTGACATTTCTTTCTGGCACAAAATCTTGAAGTGTAATTTCAATTTTCAACTGTTTCACTACAATTTCTTATTTAAAACATCCATTCAATACAAAGCATTGAGATAACCATGGACAAAGTCACCAACATTCAAATTATGGCTCAGCCGACTAAATTGGCTAAAGCAAATTATTTATTTGCAATCACTTTATTTAACTGTTGATTAGCTGTGTCCCCACAATACGTTCACAAATAATGTAGAACCTTCTCTGTGAACATTGGAAGTCCATGTGATGATAATGTTATCAAATCAAGTTTATTGTCGAGGTTCAGGTGCAAATAAAATCTTGTTTGCAGCAGGATCATAGGCACATAGACCCAGATAAACACACACAAACATAAATCATACATAAATTTCACATGAAAAAGTAAAAGTAAGGAAATGTAATATCGTAAGTGAGTGTTAATGAAAAACTAAGTTCGAAGTCTGGTTAAGTCATTGGAATTGAGAGTAGTTTTGAAGTAAAATTGGCAAGTAGATAATTTGCTGTATGTAGCACACTGCTATCCTGATGTTTGTACTGCCTTTACCACAACACCCTGTGCCACTGGACATCAACCTATAAACCATTCACATCAATCACCACCATGCCAAAGGACATCCATTTGGCCCGGCACATTAGCAGTGAGCGCGATTGCATTTCTTCAGGTCTGGTGATTTAACTGAAAATAACCCAGTGTCTCTTTTAACAGCTGCAAAATGCATGGGGCAATGCAACTGTGATGCTGTGAAACCTAAATGGTTTTATCCCAAGTTTGGTACCACAAAATATGATAGAAATGCATGTCAGTTTTCCAACATGTGCAATTAATCAGCAGACACAAACAGACACATGTATTTGGTACCACTATCATCTAACATTCATTGAAATACTGCATATTCATAAAATGCACTGAATAATGATTTACATGGGCAAAAGTTGGCTCCTATCCCATAAACGATGCACATCCTTGCCTCCACAAACATCCTTTCCTCAACAGTGCGCTTTTATAATTGTGTTTGGTTTAAAGAAGGTTCAACCAGTTGCCAGAAAATCGGTGGTGGACCTGTATAGAGGCTGAAACTACTCACAGTCTCCACCATATTTCAGTCCCACCATCCCAGGAAACAGTTTTGTGAATCTTTGCTGCCCTCCTTCTATAGCAAGCAAGCACATCTCATTTTAGAAAAGTAATCCCAAATTGCATACAATAATCAGATATGGTCTCACCAATGCTTGATATACCGTAGGAATATAATAGGCAATAGACAATCGGTGGAGTAGGCCATTCGGCTCTTCGAGTCAGCACCACCATTCAATGTGATCATGGCTGACCTTTCTGAATCAGTACCCCGTTCCTGCCTTCTCCCCATACCCCCTGACTCCGCTATCATTAAGAGCTTTATCTAGCTCTCTTTTGAATGTATTCAGAGAATTGGCCTCCACAACTCTGACGGAAAACGTTTTTCCTCATCTCCGTTCTAAACATATAACAACATATATAACATATAACATATAACAACTACAGCATGGAAACAGGCCTGTCCGGCCCTACCAGTCCACGCCGACCATTCTCCCTGACCTAGTCTCATCTACCTGCACTCAGACCATAACCCTCTAATCCCCTCCTATCCATATACCTATCCAATTTACTCTTAAATAATAAAATCGAGCCAGCCTCCACCACTTCCACCGGAAGCCCATTCCATACAGCCACCACCCTCTGAGTAAAGAAGTTCCCCTTCATGTTACCCCTAAACCTTTGTCCCTCAATTCTGAAGCTATGTCCCCTTGTTGGAATCTTCCCCACTCTCAAAGGGAAAAGCCTACCCACGTCAACTCTGTCCGTCCCTCTCAAAATTTAAAAAACCTCTATCAAGTCCCCCCTCAACCTTCTACGCTCCAAAGAATAAAGACCCAACCTGTTCAACCTCTCTCTGTAGCTTAAGTGCTGAAACCCAGGCAACATTCTAGTAAATCTCCTCTGTACCCTCTCCATTTTGTCGACATCCTTCCTATAATTTGGCGACCAGAACTGCACACCATACTCCAGATTCGGCCTCACCAATGCCCTGTACAATTTTAACATTACATCCCAACTTCTATACTCGATGCTCTGATTTATAAAGGCAAGCATACCAAACGCCTTCTTCACCACCCTATCCACATGAGATTCCACCTTCAGGGAACAATGCACAGTTATTCCCAGATCCCTCTGTTCCACTGCATTCCTCAATTCCCTACCATTTACCCTGTACGTCCTATTTTGATTTGTCCTACCAAAATGCAGCACCTCACACTTATCAGCATTAAACTCCATCTGCCATCTTTCAGCCCACCCTTCCAAAAGGCCCAAGTCTCTCTGTAGACTTTGAAAATCTACCTCACTATCAACTACTCCACCTATCTTAGTATCATCTGCATATTTACTAATCCAATTTGCCACACCATCATCCAGATCATTAATGTAAATGACAAACAACAGTGGACCCAACACAGATCCTTGGGGTACTCCACTAGACACTGGCCTCCAACCTGACATACAATTGTCAACCGTTACCCTCTGGTATCTCCCATTCAGCCATTGTTGAATCCATCTTGCAACCTCACTATTAATACCCAACGATTTAACCTTCTTAATCAACCTTCCATGTGGAACCTTGTCAAATGCCTTACTGAAGTCCATATAGACAACATCCACAGCCTTGCCCTTATCAATTTCCCTGGTAACCTCTTCAAAAAATTCAAGAAGATTAGTCAAACATGACCTTCCAGGCACAAATCCATGTTGACTGTTTCTAATCAGGCCTTGATTATCCAAATAATTATATATATTGTCCCTAAGTATCTTTTCCATTAATTTTCCCACCACAGACGTCAAACTAATAGGTCTATAATTGCTAGGTTTACTTTTAGACCCTTTTTTAAACAAGGGTACAACATGCGCAATGCGCCAATCTTCCGGCACCATCCCCGTTTCTAATGACGTTTGAAATATTTCCGTCATAGCCCCTGCTATTTCTGCACTAACTTCCCTCAATGTCCTAGGGAATATCCTATCAGGACCTGGAGACTTATCCACTTTTATATTTTTCAAAAGTGTCCGTACCTCCTCTTCTTTAATCCTCCTAATTTCCATCACTACTCTACTTGTTTCGCTTACCTCACATAATTCAATATCCTTCTCCTCGGTAAATACCGAAGAAAAGAAATTGTTTAATATCTCCCCCATTTCTTCCGGCTCAGCACATAGCTGACCACTCTGACTCTCTAATGGACCAATTTTATCCCTCACTATCCTTTTGCTATTGACATATCTGTAGAACCCCTTGGGGTTTACTTTTTCATTACTTGCCAAAGCAGCCTCATATCTTTTTTTCGCTTTTCTAATTTCCTTCTTAAGATTCCTTTTACATTCTTTATATTCCTCAAGAACCTCATTTACTCCCGGCCGCTTATATTTATTGTATATCTCCCTCTTTTTCCGAACCAAGTGTCCAATTTCCCTGGAAAACCACGGCTCTTTCAAATTATTATTCTTTCCTTTCCACCGAACAGGGACATAAAGACTCTGTACTCTCAAAATTTCACCTTTAAATATCCTCCATTTCTCTATTATATCCTTTTCATAAAACAAAAATTTCCATTTCACTCCTTTTCAATCCTTTCTCATCTCCTCAAAATTAGCCTTTCTCCAATCCAAAATCTCAACCCTTGGTCCAGATTTGACCTTCTCCATAATGATATTAAAACTAATGGCATTGTGATCACTAGACCCAAAGTGCTCCTCAACACATACCTCCGTCACCTGACCCATCTCATTTCCTAACAGGAGGTCCAACACTGCCCCTTCTCTAGTAGGCACCTCTACGTATTGCTGCAAAAAACTATCCTGCACACATTTTACAAACTCCAAACCATCCAGCCCTTTAACAGAATGCGATTCCCAGTCTATATACGGAAAATTGAAATCACCCACAATCACCACTCTGTGCTTACTACCAATATCTGCTATCTCCTTACATATTTGCTCTTCCAATTCTCGTTCCCTATTTGGCGGTCTATAATACACCCCTATAAGTGTTGCTAAACCTTTCTCATTTCTGAGTTCCACCCAAACAGCCTCCCTAATCGAGCCTTCTAGTCTGTCCTGCCAAAGCACTGCTGTGATATCCTCCCTGACAAGCAATGCAAAAACCCCCACCTCTTGCCCCTCCGATTCTATCACATCTGAAACAATGAAATCCTGGAATATTTAATTGCCAATCGCAACCCTCCTGCAACCATGTTTCACTGATCGCCACAACATCATACTTCCAGATGTCAATCCAGGCCCTAAGCTCATCCACCTTTCTTACAATGCTCCTAGCATTAAAATATACACATTTAAGGGACCCATCATTTCTTATTCTCAGTTTATTTCTTTTCCCTTCTTTCTCTCCTACATATTGGGTCTGAGTGTTTCCCTTTTCTGCCTCCTGCCTCACACACTGCCTGTTAGCTATCTGTGTTTGAGTCCCTCCCCCCAACCGTACTAGTTTAAAGTCTCCGCAATTATTTTAGCAAATCTCCCCGCCAGGATATTGGTTCCCCTCAGGTTCAGATGCAACCCGTCCTTTTTGTACAGGTCATACTTCCCCCAGAAGAGGTCCCAATGATCCAGAAACTTGAAACCCTGCTCCCTGCACCAGTTCCTCAGCCACTTATTTATCCTCCACCTCACTCCATTCCTATTCTCACTATCGCGTGGCACAGGCAGTAAGCCTGAGATTATTGCTTTGGAAGTCCTTTTTTTTAACTCTCTTCCTAGCCCCCTAAATTCTCCTTTCAGGACCTCTTCCCTTATCCTACCTATATTGTTGGTACCTATATGTACCACGACCTCTGGCTCCTCTCCCTCCCCTTTCAGGATATCCTGGACACGCTCAGACACATCCCGGACACCGGCACCAGGGAGGCAAACCACCATCCGGGTCTCCCGACTGCGTCCACAGAAACGCCTATCTGACCCCCTCACTATAGAGTCCCCTATTATTATCGCTCTCCTCTTCCTTTCCCTACCCTTCTGAGCAACAGGGCCGGACTCCTTGCCAGAGGCCCGGGCACCGTCGCTGCCCCCAGGTAGGCTGTCCCCCCCAACAGTACTTAAACTTATTTCCAAGGGGTACAGCCATCGGGGTACTCCCTAGTCCCTGCCTCTGCTCCTTGCCCCCCCTAACAGTGACCCACTTGTCTACCTCCCGTGGTCTTGGAGTGACCACCTCTCTGTAACTCCTATCTATAACCTCCTCACTCTCCCTGATCAGACGGAGGTCATCAATCTGCCGCTCCAGGTTCCTAATACGGTCCCTTAGGAGCCCCATCTCGTCGCACCTGGCGCAGATGTGGATGTCTGGAAGACTATCAGACTCCCAGATTCCCCACATCCGACACCCAGAACAAAAAACTGCCCTGGCACTCATACTCTCCAAACAAAGCCCCGTGCTCGGTTACTAAACCTACCGCCCGGCCGCTACTCCAACCGCTCCAACCGCCCACCCAAATGAACTGAGTGATCTCCTGGGAGAGGCGAAAAACCGGATAAAAAACCCAGGCCAATTTGGGAAAAAAACAGCCTACCCCTTATTCTTAAACTGTGGCCCATGGTTCTGGACTGCCCCAAAATTGGGAACATGTTTCCTGCCTCTAACATGTCCAACCCCTTAATAATCTTATATTTTTCGATAAGATCCCCTCTCATCGTTCTAAATTCCAGTGTATACAAGCGTAGCCGCTCCAGTCTTTCAACATATGACAGTCCCGCCATTCCGGGAATTAACCTAGTAAACCTACGCTGCACGCCTTCAATAGCAAGAATATCCTTCCTCAAATTTGGAGACCAAAACTGCACACATTACTCCAGGTGCGGTCTCACTAGGGCCCTGTACAACTGCAGAAGGACCTCTTTGCTCCTATATTCAACTCCTCTTGTTATGAAGGCCAACATTCTATTGGCTTTCTTCACTGCCTGCTGTACCTGCATGCTTCCTTTCAGTGACTGATGCACTAGGACACCCAGATCTCGTTGTACGTCCCCTTTTCCTAACTTGACACCATTCAGATAATAATCTGCCTTCTTATTCTTATCACCAAAGTGGATAACCTCACATAATACATTTTATTTCTGCACTCTACCACTTACAATGCCAGTGACCATCTTAACTGTGTGCTGTGTCTTCTTTGTTTGATTAACCGATCCCTTTGAGCATCAACATTACCTGATCATAATTGAAATCTACTTGGTATTGTGTTTTCCTCCCATTTTTCCATATTGTGCTCCACCTGCTATCTTGCTGTCAACTCGATCAGCTTTTTCACTTGAAGCTTGTTTATATCTTCCATGTTAGTCATGATTAAATTCTACCCCTGCAGCCGGATCTCTTCCAAGCACACAATTTTCTGACATTGTACGTTTAATGAAACATCTTGCAAACTCATTTTAACCATTCACTCAAAGAATATTTATTTTAAAAATATTATCAACTTAAAATATGATCTGTGGATCAAAATCTTACAGGAAGAAAATGTCTCATTACTTTGCATATACTTCTACAGATGGATTGCAAAGATTCCGGAGAATCAAGGATCTGTGTAAACTAGGAAATAATGGAAATTAGTAATAGGAAAGAAACAGAGGCTGATTGACCTCAGAGCAGTCGGTTCATCAAAATCTGATGATATGGCATCCAATTGTTTGGTGATCCTGAGACTCCAGCATCTGGTTCAGTCATTATGTGAGCCAGGTGATCCAAAGTGCAAGCATGATGTGTGGCCGTAGTAAAGGTTGAGATCCAGAACATCAGGGCTCAGGAATGCTGTTGGATTTGCAGATGGCGCCAGAATCCAGAGTGCTTGTCCATTTCACGCTCCTGTAATTATCATCTGGTTTACTGGAAATTTTATTATATTACTGATAAAGTGTTTAAAAATGAACTTGAAGTAAATTTGATTATCAATCGGAGTAATATTATAATTTATCCAGAAAATCTACCAGTCCAGCACCGCTAAAGACTAAAGAACACGGAATCAGGAAGTAGAGGGTGATGGCGGAAGGTTGCTTCTTGGACTGGAGGCCTGTGACTAGTGATGTGCCCCTGGGTTCGGTGCTGGGCCCATTACTGTTTGTCATCTACATCAATGATTTGGATGAGAACAAATATAGCAAGATTAGCAAGTTTACTGAAGATACATAAGTGGGTGGTTTAGCAGATAGTGAAGATTGTTGTGAAAAATTGCAGCAGGATCGTGATCGATTGGCCAGGTGGACGGAGGAATGGTTGATGGAATTTAATGGTTGATTGGCTGCAGAATGGTTGATGGAATTTAATACAGATAAATATGAGGTGTTGCATTTTGGGAAGCCTAACATGGGCAGGACCGGCACAGTGAATGGTTGGGTTTTGGGGGGGGTGTTGTAGAGCAGAGGGATCTAGGAATGTAGGTGCATGGTTCCTTGAAGGTGGTGTCACAGGTGGATAGGGTGGTCAAAAAGATGTTTGGCACATTGGCCTTCATCAGTCAGTGTATTGAGTACAGAAGTTGACAGGTCATGTTACAGTTGCATAAGACGTTGGTGAGGCCACATTTAGAGTACTGGAGATAACGTTATAGCAAAATGTTGTCAAGCTGGACAGGGTACAGAGAAGATGTACGAGGATGTTGCCAGGGCGAGAGGTTCTGAGCTATAGGGAGAGGTTGAGTAGGCTGGGATTCTATTTCCTGGAGCGCAGGAGGATGTGGGGTGATCTTATAGAGGTGCATAAAATCATCAGAGAATTAGATCTGGCAGATGCACAGAGTCTCTGGCCCAGAGTAGGTGAATCGAGGTCCAGAAGACATAGGTTTAAAGTGAAGGGTAAAGGATTTAATTGGAATCTGAGGGGTAACTTTTCACACAAAAGGAGGTGGGTGTATGGAACAAGCCACCGGAGGAGCAGATCATAAGATCATAAGGATTAGGAGTAGAATCATGGCTGATCTATCTCTCCCTCCTAACCCCATTCTCCTGCCTTCTCCCCATAACCTCTGACACCTGGACCAATCAAGAATCTATCTATCTCCGCTTTAAAAGTATCCACTGATTTGTGCTCTACAGGTTCTGTGGCAAAGAATTCCACAGATTCACCACCCTCTGACTAAATAAATTTCACTTCATCTCCTTCCCAAAAGAACATCCTTTAAGTCTAGTTCTAGACTCTCCCACGAGTTGAAACACCCTCTCTACATCCACTCTTTCTTGAAGCTGGGACTATCCCAACGTTTAAGAAACAGTTAGACAGGTACATTGACAGGACAGGTTTGGAGGGATATAGACCAAACGCAGGCAGGAGGGCTAGTGTAGCTGGGACATGTTGTCCGGTGTGGGCAAGTTGGGTCGAAAGGCCACATTTTATCACTCAATGATTCTATCTATGACTCTATTACATTCCACAGTTTGGAAACAGGGGGCTCTGGAGACAGTGAGTATCATCGTCCAAAATTCTACAAGATTCTGAAATCACATATCCATGTAGTAAATCCCATTTATGAGTCTACATCGTTCAACTGCTTGTCAAAATACTTAAACATTGTAAGAATCTCTGTCTCCATTACCACCTCAGTCAGTGAGTTCCAGATTACAACCATGTTGTTATGGTATCTCCCTCAACTTCCTCCTATGGCAGCTTGTTCCATCTACTCACCCTGTGCTTGGTGTGAAAAAGTTGCCCCTCATGTTCCTATTGATTAATTTTCCTCTTACTTTAAACTTGCGTCTTCTCTTTCATGATTCTATTCTGGGTAATATACAGTGCATCTACTGTGTCAATTCTCCTCATGATTTTGTACACCTCTATAAAATCATCTCTCAAGAAATAAAGTCCCAGCCTGCCCAACCTCTTCTTATAACAAACCCTTAAGTACTGGAAACATCCATGTAAATCTTGTCTGCACTCCTTTCAACGTAATGATTTTGTTCAGTATTTTTCAAATACTTGTCTTATATTAACAGAAACATTTCAAATAAAGTCAAGTCAAGTCAAGTCAAGTCAATTTTATTTGTATAGCACATTTAAAAACAACCCACGTTGACCAAAGTGCTGTACATCTGATTAGGTACTAAGGAAAAAAAAAGAAACATACAGTAGCACGCAAACAGTTCACAGCGCCTCCTCAATGAGCCTCAAACGCTAGGGAGTAGAAATAGGTTTTGAGCCTGGACTTAAAGGAGTCGATGGATGGGGCAGTTCTGATGGGGAGAGGGATGCTGTTCCACAGTCTAGGAGCTGCAACCGCAAAAGCGTCACCCCTGAGCTTAAGCCTAGACCGCGGGATAGTGAGTAGCCCCAAGTCGGCCGACCTGAGGGACCTGGAGTTAGAGAGGGGGGTTAGAAGATTTTTGATGTAGGGGGGGGAATGTCCATTTAAGGCTTTATACGTGAATAGGAGGAGCTTGAAGTTGATTCTGTACCGTACAGGGAGCCAGTGGAGAGAGGCCAGAATCGGGGTGATGTGGTCCTTTTTACGAGTACCCGTCAGGAGTCTCGCTGCGGCGTTTTGGACCAGTTGCAGGCGGGACAGGGAAGATTGGCTGATCCCAGTGTATAGGGAGTTGCAGTAGTCTAGGTGGGAGGAAATGAAAGCGTGAATGATTTTTTCTGTGTCGTCGAATTGGAGGAAAGGTTTGATTTTAGCTATGGTTCGAAGTTGGAAGAAGCTGGCTTTTACCACAGCGTTGACTTGCTTATCAAATTTTAATGCAGAGTCAAATATCATGCCAAGGTTTTTGACATGCGGTTTGACTAGGCAGGATAGACTTCCAAGACTACCTGTTATCGATTTGATGGAGTCGGGGGGGCCGAATAGGATGACCTCAGACTTGCTCTCATTTAATTGGAGGAAGTTCTGTGCCATCCAACATTTTATGTCCTCAAGGCAGTGTAAGAGGCTGTTTAAATTTGACTGGTTGTTGGGTTTCAGGGGGAGGTAAAGCTGAGTGTCATCGGCATAGCAGTGGAAAGAAATGCCGTGCCTTTGAATGATTTGGCCAAGGGGGAGCATGTATAGAGAGAAGAGAATGGGGCCTAGGATGGAGCCTTGTGGAACTCCGCAGGAGAGGCTAGCTGGAGCAGAGGAATAACTGCCTATGTTGCTGGCGAAACTCCTATCTTTGAGGTACGAAGCGAACCAGCTCAGGGCAGTGCCATCAATGCCAACAGCGTACCGGAGACGGTCAATACGGATGGTGTGGTCCACTGTATCGAACGCTGCGCTGAGGTCGAGAAGGAGCAGGATTGCACAGTCGCCGGTGTTGATGGCGAGAAGCAGGTCGTTATGTACCTTCAACAAGGCAGACTCTGTGCTGTGGTGGGCTCTGAAACCTGACTGGAAACTTTCCAGGATGGTGTTTTGGTGCAGGTAGGGCACTAATTGGTTTAGAATTGCCTCTTCAAGGACTTTTGACAGGAATGGCAGTTTGGAAATGGGTCTGTAGTTGCTAGGCAAGGTGGGGTCTAGGTTAGGTTTTTTCAGTAGGGGCTGAACCACCGCGTGCTTGAAACTGGTTGGAACAGTGCCAGTGGCCAGAGAACTGTTGATAATAGAGAGGATGCTGGGACCGGCTATTGCAATGACATCCTTCAGAAGGGCAGTGGGGGCAGGATCAAGGGGGCAGGTTGCAGGTTTCATAGCGGAGACAAGCTTTGCAAGGGAGTATAGAGTGACGGGTTGGAAGCAGTCCAATTTAGATGAACAGACTAGTGAGACAGCTAGGTCACGGATGGGAGGGGAAATGTTAATTCTAATGTTCTCAACTTTGTTGTTGAAAAATTTAGCGAATTCTTCGCACTTAGCAGGGGACCCAACTAAGCTGGTACTGGGGGCGGGACATATGACAGAGGTAATTGTTCTAAATAGGACCTTGGAGTTATGAGAGTTTTTGGAAATAAGGTCGGAGAAGTATTGTGCTCTAGCAGACTTTACTGCTTCCTGGTATTTGAGAAGATTGTTTCTCAGAATTTCGAAGGAAATTTGAAGCTTGTCACATTTCCACCTCCTTTCTGATTTTCTGCACTCCCTTCTTACGGCTTTGGTGGTGTCATTGAGCCACGGCCGACCTTTGGGCTTAGGCTTTTTCATTTTAAGGGGAGCGATAGAATCCAGGATGGAAGAGCAAGTGATATTAAATAAAGAGGCGAGATCTTCAGTGCTGAGATGGGGGGGAGAAGCCTCAATAGTGCAGATGTTGGGGGCAGCTGTGAGAGCCTCGGAGAATTTACTGGCAGTCAATGAATTTATGTCGCGGGAGTAGCGAACAGGGAGATAAAGGCAGAGATGCGTCAAAAATGATAGCGCTGTGGTCCGATAGACAGGCTTCAGTAGTTTCAATGTTGTTGATTGGGAATCCGGACGATAACACTAGGTCGAGAGTATGGCCTAACTTGTGAGTGGGTCCCGTGGTGTGAAGAGTCAGATTGAAGGACTCAACCAGGTGCATAAATTCACTCACAAGAGGCTTAGTGGGACAGCAAACATGAATATTAAAGTCACCAAGAATCATGATCCGGTCAAATTTGGGCAAAATGCTAGAAATCAGATCAGCAAATTGGGTGATGAAGTCCTTATGCATTTTTGGTGGGCGATACACAAGAACAATTAAGAGGGGATAGGCTAGGCCTACTTTAATTAGTTGCACCTCGAAACTGGAGAAATGATCAGCGTTCAGGAGGCGGCAGTTGAAATGTTTCTTAAACACAGTGGCTAAGCCCCCACCACGTCCGGAGAGCCTAGGCGAGGTGAAGAAGTTACAGTCATCAGGACAGAGTTCCACGAGTGGAGCAAGCTCACCAGGGTTAAGCCAGGATTCTGTGAGCAGTAAGAAGTCCAATCCACAGGTGGTGAAGAAGTCGTTGAGGATGAAGGTCTTGTTCTGTAGGGATCTTGCGTTGATCAGGGCCACTTTAGCAGAGACAGCAGGGACAGCAGGTGAGCTTCGGTCCGGTAGCGGCTCCCACGCCAGCGGGCGGAGGTTCAGGGAGACCACGCCGCTGCGCTTCACAGATGGCCTTGCTGGGAGCCCGCGGGCCGGCAGTCCAGGGACCGGGATGATCGGTCGAAGAGCGGCATACCTGAGCTCGAGGGAGCGCCGGTGGATGGAGCTGTAAGGTCGACCAGGTCCGACTTGGCAGCGTTGGGCGAGGTAGGCCGCTGTTGGATGAGCACGGGGGAGGTTTTTTAAATTTTATAATGTTCCCGCGCGTTTACCCCGCCTCCTAGCGCGGTGCGTGCGGCGGTGGATGTAAGGCTGGGCCCGCACATCTACCGGGAGTTGATCGAGGATCGATCGTTGGATGAAACTTTGTCCGGGACCTGGACTGAAGAAGTCGACGACGGAGGGTCGGATCAACAGGAGGGTTCGGCGGTCGTAAACCAAAGTGGCTCGAAGAACACTACGATCTCCAGGTGAGCGACGACAGGCAGCCAAACACAACGGCGCGGCCATCTTGCCTAAGTGTTAAGAGGCTGCATGGTGGATTCCAGTGGACCGCTCAGTGACCAGAGACCCAGGTTTGATCCTGACCTCGGGTGCTGTCTGTGTGGACTTCACACATTTTACCAGCGTAAACCCACTGTGCTTCCATCCCCTCCCGCATCAGAAACTCATGTGCATTTGTAAAATGTCTGCTCCTTTTAAATTACTCCAGTATGTATGGAGTGGATGACAAAGTAGGATGACACCGAACATTACTGTGAATGGGTGATTGGTGGTCAGCATGGACTCAGTGGGCCATAGGGCCCGTTTCCACACTATTGTGGCGGTGCCCGGGGGCTAGGCCAATCCCTTGGTCATTCCCCTCGGCACTGAGTGGACAGGGGGGATTAGGTCACTCCCTGGTTCATTCCCCTGGGGTCAGGTGGTCTGGTGTTACGGGGTTTGCCTTAAGGGGTTTTAGTGTTTGACTCGTGGCGATGAGTGTGGAGTGTATGTTCGTTATGGATTAAAGTTGTTGTTACTACTTACCCGGCGTCTGGCCTGTTTCCTGTGGCGTCCAGACCCACTACACTGGTGACCCCGACGTGATCCTCGCAAGTCGCGATGGACCCGAACGCTCCTCTACCCGCGCTACCCGACTCTGCCGGTCAGCCGCCTCTGGACCCTGCCGACCGAGCTGCTCTCCATGCCGTGGCGGTGAGGCTACCTCCCCTGTGGACCGACGACCCCGACTTCTGGTTTGACCAGGCCGAGGCACAGTTCGCCCTGCGGGGCGTAACTGCCGACGCCACTAAGTACTTTCATGTAGTCGGCGCCCTCGACTCGGCCACCTCGCGCCTGGTCCGACCCTTCCTCCGCGCCCCCCCGGCGACCGATAAGTACGGGGCCCTCAAGGCCTTTCTCCTCCATCAGTTCGGCCTCAGCGAGGCCGAGCGGGCGGCCCGGATCCTCCGGATGCCGGGCCTGGGTGACCGCCGCCCGTCGGTACTACTGGCCGACATGTTGGTGCTGCTGAGCGAGCACCAGCCAAGGTGTCCGACCCGTGGTCAGCTCGCCAGCAGCGGCAGTTGGCTTTCGTCTCGGAGTACACTACCTCCATCCGTTTCATCTGGGGCAAAGACTACCGGGTGGCCGACGCCTTGTCTCGACCCATGGTCCACGCCGTCCTGCAAGTGGCCGATGGCATCGACTACTCAGCCCTGGCGGCGGCCCAGTTGACAGATGATGAGATGTCCGCCTATCGTACCGCTGTTTCGGGCCTGAGGTTGGAGGACGTTCCCTGTGGCACTGGGGGTGCGACGCTGCTGTGCGATGTATCCACCGGGCAGACGCGGCCCATCGTTCCCGTTGCCTGGCGGCGCAGAGTGTTCAAGGTGATCCATGGGCTGGCCCACCCTTCCATTCGGGCGACGACGACCCTCGTGGCTTCCCATTTCGTTTGGCACAGGTTACGTAAGCTGGTTGGACATTGGGCACGCACCTGTATCCCGTGCCAAACTGCAAAAGTACAGCGGCATGTGCGTGCGCCGCTCCAGGAGTTCCCCGTCCCTCGCCACCGTTTTGACCACATCCATGTGGACATCGTGGGGCCGCTGCCGCCTTCTCGGGGCTTCACCCACCTCCTGACTATGGTGGACCGTTTCACGCGGTGGCCGGAGGCAGTTCCACTGCCGGACACTTCTGCCTCTACTTGTGCCCGTGCCTTGTCGGCTCACTGGATTGACAGGTTTGGGGTGCCGCTTGACATCACGTCTGACAGAGGGCCGCAATTCACCTCCGAGCTGTGGTTGTCCATGGCTCAACTACTGGGGGTTAACCTGCACCGCACCACAGCGTACCATCCGCAGGTGAACGGCCTGGTGGAGCGTTTCCACCGCCAGCTCAAGGCTGCTCTGAAGGCCCGGCTCGTTGGCCCGGACTGGGTCGACGCGTTGCCGTGGGTTTTACTGGGCGTCCGCACCGCCCCCAAAGAGGACTTGGCCACCTCCTCGGCTGAATTGGTGTACGGGGCTCCGCTGACAGTGCCCGGTGAGTTCGTTCCCTCCGCCCAGGGTCAGGCAGAACAGCCCTCGGCCACCCTGCAACGCCTTCGGGAGACGGTGGGCTCGCTGGCGCCGGTGCCGATGTCTCGCCACGGTTCGGTGCGGCCACATGTCCCTTCCGCCCTGCAGGACTGTCCGTTTGTGTTCCTGCGCCGGGATGCCCACCGGACGCCCCTTCAGCGGCCGTATGAGGGACCATTCAAGGTGCTTGAGCGGGGCTCTGCCACTTTCGTTTTGGACATGGGGGGTCATCCTGAGACGATCTCTCTTTCGCGGCTGAAGCCGGCGCAAGTGGACGTTAGCCAGCCGGTTCTACTGGCGCGGCCTCGCCCTCGGGGTCGTCCTGCGTCCCGGCCCTTACCCCCGGAGTTCCCGCGGGTGCCTTCCCCTGGCGGGGTGGTTCCGGTTCCTGCTACACTATATAAAGCTAAACTAGAGATTTAACTATTAAATAATATCACACCAGGCTAAAACTCGTTAGGGATATATTTAGTGGCTCTATAAAGAACCTTTTGTGTCCAGTTGGGTGTGTTGATATAACTTAGATTTAAACTTTGCTTGGGTGGCCAGTTTTCTTGGGCAGTAGTACAACCTGGATGTTGAGTAAAACCCCAATCTTGATGATGGTGACACCACCCAACAGCTTGTTGAGTTCCTCATGTTGCGGATGGCCAGTTGCCGGTGGCCATGGACCCACCAATTGCAAGATGTCAGCTGCCAGATATTCGATCACTGTCGTTAAATAAATTGGGGCGCCAGCACCAATTCGCTCAACATAGTGACCTTTTCATAACTGTCGATGGATTCGACCAACCGGGAATTGCAAATCAGATCGGGAGAAACTACTCTGAGATTTGACACGTCTCTTTCCCTTTGTTTCTGATTGACCATTGGTGATTGCACTGAAGGAATTAACGACTATGGAGAACTTGCATAGAAGAGGAGATGAGGTCCAGGGTAGATCAGCCATGACAATTTTGAATGGTGCGGTGGGCTTCAGTGGTCTACTCTTGCTCCGATTTGTGCTGTCTGCTCATTTTTTTTTCAACAGGTCATAGAATCACAGAATAATACAGCAAGGAAAGCGGCCCTTTGACCCACCTTCCTCGTGCCAAACAAAATGCCCCATCTACACTAGTTCCACTTTTGGCTGTTATCCCGCTAAAACATTCCTATCCATGTACCCGTCCAATGTCTTTAGAATGCTATTCTAGTACCTGCCTCAACTAGCCATTTGGCAGCTCATTTCATATACCCACCACACTGAGTACTGCAAGGCAGCAACTATGACAACAACACTGTGCTTCTGTAATTGATGGCTTTGTGGCCAAGTTTGCCAATATCTGGAAGATTGTTGGACTGTTGAGGAAGCAGGGGGGCTGCAGAATGATTTGGACAGGTTGGAAGAACGGGCAAACAAGTCGCAAAATGGAATAAAGTGTAGCAAAGTGTATGGTCCCATGCACTTTGGTAGAAGGAATAAAAGTGTAGTATACTTTGTAAATTGGTTGAGGATTCAGAAATCAGTGGTGTAAAGGAACTTGTGTACTGATGGGTGCAGAATTCCCCAATATTTAATTTACAGGTTCAGTCAGTGAGAAGAAAGGCACATGCAATGTTAGTATTCAATTTGAGATTAGAATATAAAAGCAAGGATGTAATGCTGAGGCTTTATCATGCGTTGGTCAGGTCACGTTTGTAATTTTATGAGAAGTGAGCAGTTTTGGGCCCCATAATCTGAGGAAGGATCTGCCGGCTTTGGAGAAGGTCCAGGGGTGGTTTACCAGAATGAATCTCGGGATGATTGGTTAACTTATGAGGAGCATTTGAAGGCTCTGGGCCTGTAGTTGCTGGATTTCAGAATGATGACGAGGTTCGCACTGAAACCTCCTGATAACAAAAGGCTTAGAAAAAGTGGTAGTGGAGAAGATGTTTCCAGCAAAAAGAGATTTTAGAACCAGAGGGCACAGCCTCAAAACAAAAGTACATCTCTCTAAAAAGAGAATGAGGATATATTTATTTATCTACAAGCGGCAAAATCTGCATAATTCATTGCCACAGAGAGCTGTGGAGGAAAAGACATTGGATATTTTTAAGGCAGACTTTGATAGGTTCTTGATTAGGAAGGACATCAAAGGTTATTGTGGAAAGGCAGTAGAATGGGGTTGAGGGAGAAATAGACCAACCATAATTGAATGGAGTAGACTCGATAGGCTAAATAGCTTAATTCTGCTCCTATATCTTATGTGCTGTGGATCTTTCTGTAATTGCTTCAGCTTTCACATTAAAAAAACATCAGCAGTATCACGCGAAAGAGCACGTTCTCATCGGTGTTTATCGCATCTCCATCTTTAGATTTGCTTCTGATTGTGGGGAAATGCCTTAGGGTGTAATTGCAACCTTTGATTGGTGGTTATTACAATTAGCTCATTGGTCGAAAAGAAACTCCTTGATTGGTTGTTGTTGAATCCATAAAAAGCACTTTATGCAAATTAAATTAGTCAATGCGCAATTGCTACCTGTAACCAGGATAATATTCGTATTTTCAAAAGTCCCGCAAAAACTTTTTTTTTAAATGTAACATTTTTAAAACCGTTAGACTCCAGTGCCATCAAGGAGTAGGCTTCCAAATAAAGCATTTTCATTCAAAGGGGCCGCACTCATTTTTAAATACTATAAATTGAAGTTCAACCAAATTGTTCTACCTGGGATTGTCCTTGCCTGATGTTATTTAACTCGGAAGTTCCATCCTACTGATTATTCAATAGTTTACAAAACCTCTTAGAAAATTGCCATTTGACTTTGAGAAAGGGGATTTTAATTAAAGTTTTTCGTCATGAAATGGGAATTTGGGCAAGAACTCAGTGTTGGCAGGAGATACGGTGATTTCTGCCTGTGTAAAATTATTTATGGAGTCAATATAAACCACCCGCTTATTACGATATTGGCTTATGCTCGTTGTCCTGTCGGCGTACCAACCCCCTTCACAAGGACCGTTCTGGTAATAAAAAATGATTGAGAGCAATATTAAACAGCGCGAAAATAACTCCGCCAAAAATAAATTGGGCAACAGCATAACTTGATGTTGGGCATTTTGATCAAGAGAACTCAACATTCTTGTCACTTTGAGAGCGCTAGTCCGGCAGCAGCGTGAGAAGTTTGTTTCTTATTATGGAGAAACTATAAAAGAACAGTCGTTTTAAAATCTAGATTGGTTCGAAAGCATTCGACACAATCCCGTACATTCCCCTCTTTATTGCATTCGCATTTTTTTTTGAAATTGTGACTGACTACAAATACGTTAATGGGAGATTTTGAACATATGAGCCAAAATATGTTCCAGATGCTGTTGGACGAACGTTCTCAAAGTGCCATGAATGTTGATGGCGGGTGAAGGAATTCCTTGCAGTTTCCGGGATTGCTCATTACCGTCCGCCTCCGCCCCATAAAAGCGGCTGCTGCCCCTCGCTCCTCTAGTTTCAGCCAGAGAGAGGAGAAAAGAGCGGTTCCTGGGCCACTCCGACATGGCTGAGAACCAGAAGGCGGACGATGTCAGTGATTCCGGCGGAGGTGGCGGGGGAAGCAACACCACCCCGCCTCTGGCGCGGCCGGCGCCGGATAAGCGAGCGGCGGTGAAGAGGCGGCGGCAACGACAACAACCGCAGCCCCAGCCCCAGCCTGTGCAGCGGGCTAAGAAGGCCCCGGTCGGCCCCACCGTTACCGAGCGCGTCCTGTCGGTGGCGGCGTCCAACAAGCAGCGGCGCGGCATCTCGCTGGCCGCCCTGAAGAAAGCGCTATCGGCAATGGGGTACGACGTGAGCCGCAACAACAACCGCGTCAACCGGACGGTGCGGCAACTGGTGCAGAGGGGCTCGCTGGTGCGGACCAGCGGCACCGGTGCCTCCGGCTCCTTCAGGTTCAACCGGACAGCGGCGCCCAAGCGGGAAAAGAAAGCGGGACCCGTGCGCAGGAAGGCGTCGGCCAAGCCTAAGAAGAAAGCGAGGTCGTTCAAACCCACCGCCGCCCCTTCCAAGAGGTCGTCGCCCAAGAGGAAGGGCCCCAAGCGTCAAACCAAACCGCGCAGGACCGTCGCCCGACCTTTCAAGCGCCGCCCCAGAGCGGGCGTCCGTCCCCGCACCAAGGCCGGGGCCCGTCTCCAGCCCCGGACGGCGCGGAACTACCGCCGACATGGGCCGGGCAGAGGAAGAAACGCGGCCCGCGGACGGATCCAGCGGCCGGTGGGGCGCCCACGCAAATCCGGACCCAGACGTCGGTAGAGGGAACCGCCATCGTCTGATGACGGTGTGGCCTCGAGGGGATGAAATGTTTAACGGTCTATTATAAAACGGCTCTTTTCAGAGCCACCAAACAATCAAGAAAACAGCAAATCTGTTCCCGGGGAGGACGACATGTAACCCAGTCTAAGATGGAACAACCTAAGATTTAATATCAATTTCGCTACAAAGCCCTCCCAACAGAATTACTTTAAGTAGTCGCTGAGTTGTAAAGTTTCGCTTCAACACCTACATTAACAACTAATCAAATTGTGTAAATTATCGATGTCACAGTAAATTTATCAAATCCATTCGGTTTTATTCGCCCGGTGCATTTGAAGATTAGGTGATTATCTTTGCTGCAGTCCTTATTTAAGACCTTTGCGTCAATGACTTGTTTGTAGACGATTTGACAAGGCAAATAAACGAATAACGGCAGGAAATGGATTTATTGATCTGGATTCATTTCTTCAGAATTGCTTATCAATAGCTGGCGACGACGCGCTGGGGTTGGAATTGGCTAGACATTTTATGTACTGTACTTTGCAAATCATATTTTATATTGTTCACTTAATATCACAGTTGGGCACGCGGCCGTTTGTGTGAATTTTGTGTTTTGAAGGTCACAGTTCTATGATCCCAAATATTAACCTATTAAATATTTGAATTGATTAAAAGAATCCCTGTGGGCTTGGTAGAAATAAATTGAGACGAGAAAATATCGCTTTTTTTCATTTGAACTTGAATAATCGAATGAATTAGAAGTGTCACCTCAATTATATCTATAACTTACTGTTACTAAACTAAGGAGCTAAAAGCGGAATGGAAATGGAGCAACGCAATGGGATGCCTTGAGACATGGCTTCAATTTCAACATATGCAGAGCACAAATACATGTTTTGGAAAGAACTGCAGGTTTAAATCGAAGGTAGACACAATGCTGAACTAACTCAGCGGGACAGGCAGCATCTCTGGAGAGAAGGAATGGGCGACGTTTCGGGTTGAGACCCTTCAGACAAATAAATGTTTGACGTTACCGGGGACAAGATTTATATTCTATTGATTGTATATCGAATGTCAAGCCGAGGAAGATTCTTGACTTGAAGCGTTGATTGTGTCTTTTCGGACGCTGCCTGACCCGACGGTCTCCGGCTTTTTGTAATTTTCAGTGATTTGATTTTCATTATAGCCAATTGACACCAACAAAGTTATTGATCAATTAGAATCTCATTTAAAACTCGAGTGACTCTTAAATGGCAGCTTTAGATGGAGTTTCTACTTGGAGCTGATATACTTGGTGACTGCTTTCATTCCTTCCGAGACGGCGGATATCGCCAGTTCTCCGGGCAGCAGGAGGCGGGGGGAACTCTGTATCTCCCGGGAGGGGATGGTCTGGCGGCGGGTGTAATGCACCAGACGGGAGGCCTCGGAGGCGAGCCGAGGCGCTCCAAAATGTCTGGTCAACGAGTTGATGACACTCGTGGCCTTGGAGAAGATGCTCGTGGTGGGATGGATCTGTTTCAGAACCTGGTAAATGTAGTCGCTGTAACTCTCCTTCCTGCTCAACTTCATGGTGGTTTTCTTCGAGCTCTTCTTTAAAATGGCGCCTTTGGAACTCACTGCCAAGGCACTTATAGAAACAGCGACAGACCTGCCCAATTCAAAATAAAATGCCGATTTTTAAAATTATTTTCTCATATCTAATATTCTCTAATCCATGCAACATTCTGGTAAATCTCGTCTGCAACCTTTTCATGGTGACCAGAACCAGGGATGCAGTGCTGCCGGAGCTCACCGAAATAAACAGCGGGAAATTTTACCTAGCGATGAATTTAACAGCAGCCGCTACGGCACCAGTGACAGCTCCGACACCTAAAAAATTAGCACTGCAACACTGACCAGAACTACACACAATACTGCAACTGTGGCACAATCAAATATATACACAGCTGCAACATGGTTCTTCGAGTTCTATCGTGATGAATCCAAACATGCCATATACCTTCTTTATCACCATATCTGCTTGTGTTGCCCCTTTCCTAGAACATAGAACAGTGCAGCACAGAAACATGCCCTTTGGCACAAAATGTATGTGCCAAGCATGATGCCAAGTTAAACTGATCTCATCCACTGAGACAAGATCCATATTCCTCTATTTCTTGCACTCCCATCTGCCTATTTAAAAGTCTCTGAAACACCATCAAGTTCGCAGATGACACCAACATTGGGAGCCGGATGAGTCAGACTATAGGGAGGAGATTGAGAATCTCGTGTCCTGGTGTCGGTACAATAACCTTTCGCTCATTGTCAGCAAGACAAAGGAGATCGTGATCGACTTCAGGAAGTGAAATGGTACACATACTCTAGTTTGTATTGAAGGCACCAAAGTAGAGATGGGGGAAATCTTCAAATTCCTTGGAGTAAATATAACCAAGGTCTTCTGGACCACCCATATTGAAGCAAAGAGGAAGAAAGCACACTAAGCCTCTACTTCCTAAGAAGACATGTATACACTGGAATTTAGAATAGGCTTGTATACACTGGAATTTAGAAGGATGAGAGGAGATCTTATCGAAACATATAAGATTATTAAGGGGTTGGACACGTTAGAGGCAGGAAACATGTTCCCAATCTTGGGGGAGTCCAGAACAAGGGGCCACAGTTTAAGAATAAGGGGTAGGCCATTTAGAACTGAGATGATGAAAAACTTTTTCAGTCAGAGATACCACAGCGCTCTCCTTGCCTGTCCTTTGTTCCCCGGTGCGCCACTCGCAGCCGACCACGCGGGTGGGGTAAGCCAAACTTTGCTTCCCTCTCCTCTCCCCTCCCCCCCCCCCCCCCCCCCCCCCGGCCTTGCTGCTTCTCCGGACATCACTGACTCCATCCTCCCGGTCTCTGGTCTCTGGTGCGCAAGCAGGGACCGGCAGAGCAGCTTTCCCCTTCTAGGATTATGGGTCCAATGAACAAGGTGCCGAATCAGTGACTTCCTCCTGCAGGCCTCAATCCATCGAGTCCTCTGTTCGGCCACGCGGGACATGCCCTCCTGAAGCTACGATACCCTGGGGGGAGAGGGAGGAAGAGTGGAGCTGCGGGATTCTGATGAGAACCATGTGAGGGCTTCATCTATAATGGAGTGATGAAATCCTCACATGGATCTCCTTCGTATCCCGCAGCTCCACTCTTGTTCCCCATTTCCCAGTTACAACAGGGACAGAATCCCCCTCGTCCTCACCTTTCACCCCATCAGCTGTCGCATACAGCACACAATCCCTGGCATTTTCACCGCCTTCAACGGGATCCCACCACGCCACATCTTCCCATCTCCACCCCTTTCCATTTTCCGCACAGACCGTTTTCTCCGGAACTCCCTGGCTCACTCATCCCTTCCGACCCAAACCACCCCTTCCCGAGATACTCTCCTGTGCAACCAAAGGAGATGCAACACTTCTCCCTATACTTGCGCCCTTGACTCCAAGGACCCTGACGGTCTATTCAGGGGAGGCATAGATTCACTTGCACCTCCTCCAACCTCATCCATTCTATCCGGTGTTCCAGGTGTGGAATCCTATCTATTGGTGAGACCAAGCGCAGGCTTGGCGATCATTTCGCTGTACACCTCTGCTCAGTCTGCCTAGGCCTATGTGATCCGCCAGTTGCTAAACCCTTTAACTACCCCTCTTATTCTTATACTGAACGTTCTGTACTGGGCCTCCTCTTGGCATCAGAGTGAGGCGAACGGCACCTCATATTTCGCTTGGCCAGCTTTTAACCCTTTGATATGATATATTGATTTATTTAACTTCAAGTAACCCTTGCTTTCCCTCTCTTTCTGTCTCTCCCCATCCTAGTTTCCGACTAGTTTTACTGTCCTCCTGACTCAATAACACTGACCTTCCCCTCAGCTAACAATAAGCAATTGTCCTTGTCCTTATCACCATCAGCTTTGATCTGTAATTTTCACACCCTACTCTTCCATATCTCCAGACTCCCTCTCCCCTGACTCTAGTCTGAAGAAGGGTCTTGACTCAAAACATCACCCATTCCTTCTCTCCAGAGATGCTGCCTGTCTCGCTGAGTTACTTGAGCATTTTGTGTCTATCTTCACTATATGTTGTGTGATTTTAAAATCTGAAATAATTTTGGAAGATGATAACCAGCAGAGACACCTGTTTCCAAACAGTGGAATGTAATATTCTTGGGCCTTTAGTGGTGCTGGACTGGTATATTTTCCGGACAAATTAATGTTATTCCTATTGATAATAAAATTTACTACCATGTCATTTGCTAACAGTAGTGTAAAGAATTTTACAGTAAATCCGTTCAGAATCAGGGGAGCAGGAAATGGACAAGTTCTGAGGACGAAATCCACCCACATTCCTGACCCCTGGTGTTCTGGACCACAGCCCTGACTTTCGCCATGCACCATGCTTGCCCTCTGGAACGCCCTCCTCACACAATGACTGAGCAAGATGCCGGACTATTAGGATCACCAAAAAAATGGGTGCCAGATCATCAGTGTTTGATGGACGAACTGTTTTGAGATACATCAGTCTCTGTTTCTTTCCTATTAGTAATTTCCATTATTTCATTGTTTGCACAGATCCTTGGTTCTCCTGAATCTTTGCAATCTATCAGTAGAAACATTTGCAAAGACCATATGCAACCATATGTAGGAACCGGCTTGGAGGGGCTTCATTGAGGGGGAAGAACAATGGACAATGGAGGACCCAGCGTGGGGGGTCCAGCAGGGAAGGGGGGAAGAACAAAGGGGGAGCTCGCGTGGGTGGGGGAATTTGTAACCTTGCAAGCGTCCTTTGTAGGTGTCTATTTGCATACCTAGGGCATGCATGCAAGGAATTTCACTATGGGATCACATGTGGCAATAAAGTATTCAATTCAATTCAAATCTACATTAATCCTCAACAATGGTGTTCCACAATAATGCATTCTCAGCTCCCTTATTTACTCCTTATACATGCACGACTGTGCAGCCGAATTCAAATCCAACTCAATTTACAAATCTGCAGACGACACCACCCTTGTGGGTGGGACATCAAATAATGATGAGACAGAGTAAAGGAAGGAAATTGGGAAACTCGTAACCTGGTGTCATGACAGCAACCTTACCCTCAATGCCAGGAAAGATCGTGATCGACTTCAGGAAATTAACACATACCCAAACTACATTGACATAGAAACATAGAAACATAAAAAATAGGTGCAGGAGGAGGCCATTCGGCCCTTTGAGCCAGCACCGCCATTCATTGTAATCATGGCGGATCGTCCCCAATCAATAAGCCGTGCCTGCCTTCTCCCCATATCCCTTGATTCCACTAGCCTCTAGGGCTCTATCTAACTCTCTCTTAAATCCATCCAGTTATTTGGCATCCACTGCCCTCTGTGGCAGAGAATTCCACAAATTCACAACTCTCTGGGTGAAAAAGTTTTTTCTCACTTCAGTTTTAAATGGCCTCCCCTTTATTCTAAGACTGTGGCCCCTGGTTCTGGACTCGCCCAACATTGGGAACATTTTTCCTGCATCTAGCAGGAAACCAAAGTAGTGGTTTGACGACCCCAAAGTAGAGACAGTTGAAAGCTTCAAGTTCCTAGAAGTAAATATCACCTGCAAATTGTCACATCGAAGCAATAACTGTCACATCAAAGCAATAAGAAAAGAAGAGGTCCAGAAGAGTGAAAATGTTTCCCTCTAGATTCAGGGACAGTTTCTTCCCGACCATGAGCCAGCAACTGAACCATCCTGCCACCCACTAGAGAGCGGTCTTGATTACCATCCATATCATTGGAGACAATAGACAATAGACAATAGGTGCAGGAGGAGGCCATTCGGCCCTTCGAGCCAGCACCGCCGTTCAATGTGATCATGGCTGATCATTCTCAATCAGTACCCCGTTCCTGCCTTCTCCCCGTATCCCTGACTCCGCTATCCTTAAGAGCTCTATGTAGCTCTCTCTTGAATGCATTCAGAGAATTGGCCTCCACTGCCTTCTGAGGCAGAGAATTCCACAGATTCACAACTCTCTGACTGCATTTTTTTTTCCTCATCTCAGTTCTAAATGGCCTACCCCTTATTCTTAAACTGTGGCCCTTTGTTCTGGACTCCCCCAACATTGGGAACATGTTTCCTGCCTCTAATGTGTCCAACCCCTTAATAATCTTATACGTTTTGAAAAGATCTCATCTCATCCTTCTAAATTCCAGTGTATAGAAGCCTAGTCGCTCCAGTCTTTCAACATATGACAGTCCCGCCATTCCGGGAATTAACCTAGTAAACCTACGCTGCACGCCCTCAATAGCAAGAATATCCTTCCTCAAATTTGGAGACCAGAACTACACACAGTACTCCAGGTGCGGTCTCACTGGGGCCCTGTACAACTGCAGAAGGACCTCTTTGCTCCTATACTCAACTCCTCTTGTTATGAGGAGTTGAGTATTCATTCCATTGGCTTTCTTCACTGCCTGCTGCACCTTTGATCTTTAATCGGACTTTACCGAACTTGATATTACACAAGGTGTTATTCTCTTTATCCTGTTTTTGTAGACTGTGGATGGCTTAATAATAATCATGTAAAGTCTTTCTGCTGACTGGAACAAAAAAGCTTTCCACTATACCTCGGTACATGTGACAATAAACTAAACTAAAAGTTAAGGTAACCTAAAGTAAACTAAATGAAAGTAAACTAAACTAAACTAAACTAAACAATGTTCCCCCTTTGAAGTGGCGGCGCCTAATGGCTGCGGCTCGCTAGCAGTCTGTTCGTCTTTTTTCCTTTTTTTTTTTGTTGTGTGTCGGTGTTGGGATGGGTTTTTTTTTTTTTGGTTGTGTATGTGTGGGGGTGGTGGTGGTGTGGGTGGGGGGGGTGGTGGTGTGGGTGGGGGGGTGGGGGAAACCTTTCTCTTTTAGGTCTCTTCCTCACGGCGCGGGGTGCGGCTCGGCCGCGGGGCCTAACATCGCTGGTGCGGCTCGGCCGCGGGACTTAACAGTGCCCGGTGCGGCTCGGCCGCGGGGCCTAACATCGCTGGTGCGGCTTAACAGTGCCCGGGCCGTGGGGCCTAACATCGCCCGGCGCGGCTCGGCCGCGGGACTTTTCATCGCTGGTGCGGCTCGGCCGCTGGACTAAACATCGCCCGGTGCGGCTTGGCCGCGGGGCCTTCCATCGCCCAGTGCGGCTCGGCCGCGGGGCCTAACATCGCCCGGTGCGGCTCGGCCGCTGGACTTAACATCGCCCGGTGCGGCTCGGCCGCGGGACTTAGCTGTGCACGGCTCGGTCGCGGGGCCTTCCACCGCCCGGTTCAGCCGCGAGACGTCTCAGCGCCCGGTGCGACTCGGCCGCGGGGACTTCCATCCCCTTGCGGGGACTGTGCGGGTCGGTCGGGGACGAGCTGTCTGTCCGTGGGCGTGGGGAAGAGAGTGGAAGTTTTGTTGCCTCCATCACAGTGGAGTCACTGTGTTTGGAGTCACTGTGATGGACGTTATCATATCATATCATATATCTACAGCCGGAAACAGGCCTTTTCGGCCCTCCAAGTCCGTGCCGCCCAGTGATCCCCGTACATTAACACTATCCTACACCCACTAGGGACAATTTTTACATTTGCCCAGCCAATTAACCTACATACCTGTACGTCTTTGGAGTGTGGGAGGAAACCGAAGATCTCGGAGAAAACCCACGCAGGTCACGGGGAGAACGTACAAACTCCTTACAGTGCAGCACCCGTAGTCAGGATCGAACCTGTGTCTCCGGCGCTGCATTCGCTGTAAAGCAGCAACTCTACCGCTGCGCTACCGTGCCGCCCTCTGTGTTGGGGTCATGTGTCTTGTGTTCTTTTTTGTGTGTGACTGCTATGTAGTTTCGTTCGGTACCTTGGTACCGAATGACAAATAAAGCTCTGTTGAACTGTTGAACTGTTGAACTGTCACTAAATCCTGTATTTGGTCGCTGATAATATTCTCTCCGCC
The DNA here is from genome assembly GCF_053455715.1 of Rhinoraja longicauda. Taxonomy (NCBI): domain Eukaryota; kingdom Metazoa; phylum Chordata; class Chondrichthyes; order Rajiformes; family Arhynchobatidae; genus Rhinoraja; species Rhinoraja longicauda. The sequence continues at coordinate 1,098,406 of NC_135980.1, forward strand.
GGCCTCAGACCTTCTGAAACTGCCGGCCGGTGCTGACAGACCTGCAGCCAATCTCAGCGCTGGGACACTGTGATAGACCGCTTACACTCCAGCCAATCACAAGCTGTGGGCCGGCCCTTCAGCAACGCTTTAAAAGCCGCTCCCAGAGCCGGCTCCGTCATTCCAGTCCCTGTATTTCACACTGAGTTCCGCTGTTGAAGGGGAATGGCCCGGACCAAGCAGACAGCGCGCAAATCGACCGGAGGGAAAGCTCCTCGCAAACAGCTGGCGACCAAAGCAGCGCGGAAGAGCGCTCCGGCCACGGGTGGAGTGAAGAAGCCTCATCGCTACCGGCCCGGCACCGTGGCTCTGAGAGAGATCCGGCGCTACCAGAAATCCACTGAACTACTCATCCGCAAACTGCCCTTCCAGCGCCTGGTGCGGGAGATCGCTCAGGACTTCAAGACAGACCTGCGCTTCCAGACCTCGTCCGTCATGGCCCTGCAGGAGGCCAGCGAGGCTTACCTGGTGGGGCTCTTTGAGGACACCAATCTCTGCGCCATCCACGCCAAGCGAGTCACCATCATGGCCAAAGACATCCATCTGGCCCGCCGCATCCGCGGGGAGCGCGCCTGAACACGGCCAGTGCACCACCGACAACAAACGGCTCTTTTAAGAGCCACCGAACCGGCAGCAGAAAGAACTGCGCCCTTGTCCTGTTATATTAATGTGAGGTACAGGCAGCTGGGACCAAGTCAGCCCCCAGAGGACTGTAGGTGATGTGCAGGAAGGCTTAATAGGGCTGTGAGGTATCTTTGGCAGAGATTAAGAAGAATACAAAATATATATTTGAAGTATTTTAACAAAAATAAGATTATTTCGGGAGATAATAAGTCCCCTCAAAGTATGAGGAGAACATTATGGCGAGTGAAGGTTTGTACTTTGTTAAATAAGTTTATTGCGGTAGCAATATTCAGTTACGAAGGATAACAACCGAGATTGCAGACGACCTTTAACTCAAACTATTCACATCGAAGTCCTCTTCACTCTGCTTGGTTTTGGGCGCCAAAACCACCACATGACCTTGCTGGCCAATCCGAGGGTTCGACTCTCAGGACCAATCCCTATGGTTGCTACATGACCCCAGAACCCGAGGTACTGAATCTAACAGGAAGACGGATTTTGCGACCAGAACGAGTAAGAAGAGGGGCTGCAGGAACCACAGGAGCAGGAGGTCTCGGGTCGGAGGGGATTGCAGGAGGACGGCCCCGTCGAGGCGGTTGACCAACCAGGACAGGACGGTCCTGATCCAAGTGGGCAGGTTTGAGCCTGGACACAGAGACGAGCTCACTCCTGCCCCCAACATCTAAGGTGAAAGTGACCGTTCCTTTTCGCAACACGCGGAACGGTCCTTCATGGACCCTCTGCAACGGGGAACGATGGGCATCCCTACGCAGAAACACAAATTCACAGTCCTTCAAGGCTGGCGGTTCATGCACCATGGAACACCCGTGACATGAAGTAGGAACTGGAGCTAGGGAACCCACTCACGCCGGGAGTGATGCTAAAACCGACGGAACCGAGGGCTGCTGTGCAGAGGACTCCGGAAGGAAATCCCCGGGCACTCTGAGTGGCGAGCCATATACCAGTTCCACAGACGAAGTTCCGAGATCCTGCTTAGGAGCAGTACGGATGCCCAAAAGGACCCAGGGCAGCTGATCCACCCAATCAGGGCTGTCCAGCCGCGCACTGAGGGCAGACTTAAGTTGTCGGTGAAACCTCTCCACGAGCCCATTAGCCTGAGGGTGATACGCCGTGGTCTGCTGCAGCCTGGAAATGTACAGCTCCGCTAGCGTAGCCCAAAGGGCAGAGGTGAACTGGGACCCCCGGTCGGTGGTGATGACGGACGGAACACCGAAACGGTCCACCCAATGCAGGGCCAGGGCCCGGGCACAAGAGGCGGCGGAGATGTCGGACAACGGGAAGGCTTCTGGCCAACGTGTAAATCTGTCAACCACCGTGAGTAGGTGAGTGTAGCCCCTAGAGGAAGGTAAAGGCCCAACTAAATTAACATGAATGTGGAAAAAACGGAACTCGGGAACCACAAACTCCTGCACAGGAGGTTGTACGTGCCGGTGAACTTTAGAGGTCTGGCAGGGAACACAGGATCGGGCCCAAGCGGCTACTTGCTACCGCAGGCCAGGCCACACAAATCTAGCGGCTACTAAGGCGGAGGTGGAGCGAATGGACGGGTGCGCCAACCCATGAATGGTATCAAACACCCGGCGCTGAAGGGCGGCCGGCACCACCAGTCTGGGGCGGGGGAGGGAAATATCACACCAGACTTTTGTACCCGCAGGCCCACAAGCCACTTGGGCCAACTTCAACCCCAAAGTGGTGGATTGATATGCTGAGGCAGTGTCCGCCAGGCGCTGTTCCTCCGCAAGCGCCTGGAAATCTACCTCGTATTCCTTCGCTGAAATTGGGGAAACGGCTGGCCTGGACAGGGCATCAGCAACTGCATTAAGCTTACCCGCGACGTGGCGAACATCCATGGTAAACTCGGAGATGGCAGTCAGGTGCCGCTGCTGGCGGGCCGACCATGGGTCAGACACTTTTGAAAAAGCAAAAGTCAGCGGTTTATGATCAGTAAAGGCCACGAACGGGCACCTTCCAGAAAATACCTAAAGTGGCGGACAGCTAAATAGGGAGCCAGAAGCTCTCGGTCAAAGGCGCTATATTTCAGCTCAGCCTGATTAAGCTGTCGGCTGAAAAACGGCAAGGGCTGCCAACTGCCATCAACATGCTGTTCCAAGACCCCTCCCACCGCCACATCCGACGCATCGACCATCAGGGCCATGGGGGCAGAGGTGCTCGGGTGGACGAGCATGGTGGCGTCAGCCAGAGCCATTTTAGCTGCCCCAAAGGCCGTCTCGGCCGCAGCGGACCACTCTAACTCGACAGGTTTGCCAGCAAGACACTGGAAGAGCGGACGCATGATCCGTGCTGCTGCCGGCACGAACCTGTGGTAGAAATTCACCATCCCTACAAACTCCTGCAACTCCTTTGCCGTGGTGGGCCGCGGAAAGGCACGAACTGCCACCACTTTTTCCGGCAAAGGAGTGGCACCGGCCGAGGTGATCCGGTGACCTAGGAGATCAATGGAGGAGAAACCAAATTGACACTTTGAGGGGTGAATGATTTGCCCGTGGTCTTGAAGCCGCTGGAACACGGTCCGTAAATGGACCAGATGTTCTTGCTCCGAGCGACTGGCGACCAGGATATCATCTAAATAAATAAAAACAAAAGACAACTCCCGACGGACATGGTCCATAAGCCTCTGGAAAGCCTGTGCCGCGTTTTTCAAACCGAGAGGCATACGCAACCGTTCGAACAACCCGAACGGAGTGATCGTGGCAGTCTTTGGTACGTCTTCCGGATGCACAGGAATCTGGTGGTACCCCCGCACCAAATCAATTTTGGAAAACACCATAGCACCTTCCAGACTAGACGAGAAGTCCTGGATGTGCGGTATGGGGTAGCGGTCTGCAGTGGTGACGGCGTTAAGACGCCGGTAATCTCCACATGGTCTCCACCCCCCAGATGCTTTGGAGACCATATGCAACAGAGAGGCCCACGGGCTGTCGGAACGACGGACAATGCCCATTTGTTCCATCTTCTGGAATTCTTCACGCGCCACCATTAGTTTGTCCGACGGCAATCTCCGGGCCCGAGCGAAAACGGGGGGGCCCCTCGGTGGAAATATAATGAACAACGCCGTGCTTTGCAGAAGGAGCATCAAAACGCTGAATGAGCAGCTCCGGAAACTCAGCCAGGACCTCAGCATACGGGCCGGAGGCCGCGACTACGGCCTGGACAGTCGGGCTGGGCGGGGTGGCAGGCGGTGGAGCAGCGGGCTCATCGCTGCTAGCGGAGGATCGAAGGCCTTTACCTCGGACATCGGCCACTAGCGAAAAGGCCCAGAGAAAATCTGCGCCCAGGATCGCCTGACCGACTTCCGCGATGATAAACGACCATTCGTACGTGCAGGTACCGAAAGACAGAGACATTGCCCGCATACCATACGTGCGGATGGTGCTACCGTTGACCGCGATGAGGGTAGGCCCTCTCTTACCCGATCGAGCTTCGAGATCGGTCGGCGGTACGATGCTTACTATGGCTCCCGTATCGACTAAGAACTCTGTGTCTGTGAATCGATCCACGACGTAGAGGCGTCGGTTCTGGCAAATCGCAACTGCCTCTATGTACGATCGGCCGAGGCATTTCCCGAGAAAGTGCAAGGTGAGCAGCAGTTGCGGGCTTCTCTACTCCATCTCAGATGATAATAACACCAGCCGCGCTTGTGCGGATCTTTTTGGCGGTGTTTCGGAGAAATGGCGGGAGTCGCGGCACCATCTTGGTGTGGCGGCGGGCTGCCCGATGGTGCCGAGACTCTGTTGATCGAACTGTACTTTCGCGATTTCGACACCATGAGCGCATCGGCTTTCTCCGCGTATGCCACGGGATCCTCGAAAGAACAATCCGTGAGTAAAAGCCTAACATTTTCTGGAAGTTGTTCCCGGAATGCCTGCTCAAACATGAGGCAATCCTTGTGCCCACCTGCCAGCGCCAACATTTCAGCCATGAGGACGGACGGCAGCTGATCTCCGAGATCTGGTAGATGCATAAGCCTCTCGGCTCGATCATGCCTACTAAATCCGAAAGTTCAAAGCATGATTACCTTCAGCGCTTCGTACTTGCCGTCTGCAGGAGGGGAGGTGATGAACTGCATCACCCGCGCGGACGTCTCAGGCGGTAGGGCACTGACCAGGTAATAATATTTCGTCTCGTCCGCCATGATGACTCTCGGTAATACTTGGGAATCCGCATCGCAGAGGATTTGACGTGGGCAACGCACATTGCCACACTGGTGGGTAAGGCTAAGCAGCGCCTTTACCACCTTAGACAACTGAGGAAATTCAGAGTGTCTCTGAGGATCCTTCATTGCTTCTACTCTGGGGCTGTAGAGAGCATCCTGTCCGGCAACATTACAGTCTGGTTTGGGAACAGCTCTGCCCAGGACAGGATGGCCCTGCAGAGAGTAGTGCGTTCAGCAGAACGCACCATGGGAACCACACTCGTCCCCCTGCAGGACCTATACATCAGGAGGTGCAGATCCAGAGCAAGCAAGATCATGAGGGACCCCTGCCACCCCAGTAACGGACTGTTCCAGATGCTACGATCAGGCAAACGCCTCCGCTGTCACGCTGTGAAAACGGAGAGGATGAGACGGAGCTTCTTCCCACAGGCCATCAGGACTGTCAACTTTTATAACCCCAGAGACTAAATTTTTGTCGACACTAATAGTAACTTATTAACTTTATTTATATGCTGTAACTGTAATTCTTTTTGTGCACAACCCGCAGGCATTGCCACTTTCATTTCACTGCACATCGTGTATGTGTATGTGACAAATAAATTTGACTTGACTTGACTTCAGCATGCGCAAACCAAAGGTGTGGTTGGTGCGCCCAAAACGGAGGAAGATGAACGCTGACCGCGTTTAGCTGTGGTACGCCGGGCGTTAGAATCGGAGCAGGGGCGTCTTGTCCCTGCATGGTAGGTGATCGGCTAGATCACGTCGGGGTCACCAATATGGCGAGTCTGAAGGTTTGTACTTTGTTAAAGAAGTTTATTGCGGTAGCAATATTCAGTTACAAAGGATAACAACCAAGATCGCAGACGACCATTAACTCAAATTATTCACATCGAAGTCCTCTTCACTCTGCTTGGTTTTGGGTGCCAAAACCACCATGTGACCTTGCTGGCCAATCCGAGGGTTCGACTCTCAGGACCAATCCCTATGGTCGCTACAACATCAACGAGTGGAGCCACATGGAAACGTGAAAACAAGTGAACAGGGAAAAATAATGAGGAATCTTGCAGATAGTCTGCATTACTGCATTGGAGCTAATGGACATCTTAAAATGTATGACAAAGTAATGAATTGGGGTGGAGACGGGGGAATTGGGAGTAGAGGAAAGACCTCATCTTACCCAGTTGGCAAACATTTTACCTCCCCATTCCCTTACTGATCTTTCTGTTTTGGGCCTCCTCCATTGTCAGAGTGGCTAAATGCAAATTGGACGCACAGCACGTCATATTTTGCTGCGGCGGCTTACAACCCAGCGGTAGGAATATTGATTTCTCTAATTTCAAATAACCCTTGCATTCCCTCTCTCTCCATCCCTCTGCTGCCCTAGTTATCCAACTAGTTTGATTGTCATGCTGATTATTTCCATTGTTTGTATCCCGTCGTTATCACATTTTCTACAGTCAACAATGGAGCATTGTGGGCTCCACCTTTAGGGTTAGGGTTTACCTGATCGACGCGTTGAAAGGAACAAAGGCGATGAGTCAGTACACCAGTTCCATGTAAAGATCCTGAAAAACCGAAACCCCAACAGTTCTTTTCAAATCCACCACATTTTCATCAAATAAACTTACTAATATTTCAACAAATTATTTTAACACAGATGTTGATCTCAAGATTTCTGCGTTGGATTTAATAACCGTGTTTTTTTCCACATTTAAGCATCCGCTGTCCGGGATATCCCCGGTGTAGCTGGAGAATTCCTGCCACTGGAACACCATGGCAATTTCCTTCTCTATATGTGTGTCTTTGTCATCACATTTAATGACAATTTCAAGCTGATAATTGTGGGCAAAATATTTCCGTGCTTGCTGCTGATGGCTGTTTAATTGCTGTGGTGAAAACAGTGTGTAAAGGTTGCACCCCTCCCCTCCACCTGTTTTGTAACTGCTCTGATTCCCACTACAATTCCAGATGGAAATTAATTCACGGTCCTTTCACAAAACAACTATGCAGTAAATCCAAGGAATTCCATGTGTTATTTTACTCATCGGGTCAGGCAGCATCTCAGGAGAACATGGACAAGTGACGTTTCGGTTCGGGAACCTCCTGCAAACTACACGATATCTCCCTCACCACAGCTTATGAATAGCAGCCCGTCCATAATCTGCAGCAGCTTACATGTTGACCATTCATGGACGCTCAGAAAAAGTTTATTGTTTTGATCCATTCCCAAAAGAAATAAATTGGATGAATGGCATTCCCATAAACGTTCAGTATGTTAACTTGAATGTATATATATATCTATATATTAACTGCTTTGGCATTTTATTTAAATATAGCAGAAGCTGGTTTAAACTGAAGATAGACACAAAATGCTGGAGTAACACACCGGGACAGGCAACATCTCTGGAGAGATGAATGAGGGTGGTTTTGGGGTATGGCCAACTTTGCGGGTATGAGAGAAAGTCTTGCTCAAGTTGATTGGAGCAGTTTATTTGAGGGGAAAGGAACATCAGCCAAGTGGAGTGTTTTTAAAGTGTGCTCACAAAAGCTCAGGATACGTACGTCCATGTTAGAGTGAAGGGCAAGGCAGGCAAATGTAAGGAAGCTTAGATGGTGAGGGAAATTGAGGCATTGGTCAAGAATAAGAAGGATGCGTGGGACAGGTGTAGGCAGCTGCGATCAAGTGTATCCCTGGAGGAGTTTCACGAACAAAGAACCAAAGTAAAAAAGGGAATCAGAAGGGCAAAATGGGGCCAGGAGATAGCTCTGGCAGATCGCATTATGGACAAGCCCAAAAGATTTTATAAATACATAAGGGGCAAAAGGATAACTAGACAGGGAACTAGACTGGGAACTATAGGCCAGTGAGCTTAACATCTGTCATTCAAAATTACAAGAGAGTATTCTGAGGGATAGGATTCACAGGAATTTGGACCAACAAGGGGTATTTAGAGATAGGGTTTTGGACACGGTGGGTCGTGTCTCACAAATTTGATCTTTTGTTTTGAAGCCATGACCAAAAAGGTCGATGGGGGCAGACTAGATGTTTTATATATGGACTTCAGCAAAGCTTTCAACAAGGTTCTGCATGGTAGGTTGCTCTGGAAGGTTAGATCACATGGGATCCAAGGAGAGATAGCTGAATGGATAGAAAAGTGGCTTCATGGAAGGAAGCAGAGGGTGATGGTTGAAGGTTGCTTCTCGGACTGGAGGACTGTGATTAGCGGTGTGTCTAGTGGTTACTGTTTGTCATCTGTATCAATGATTTGGATCAGAACATACATGGCTAGATTGGCTTGTTTGCCAATGATACAAAAGTGGGTGGTTTTGCAGATAGTGAAAATGATTGGGAAATATTGCAGCCGGATCTTGATCGAATGGCTCTGTGGGCTGAGAAATGGTTGATGGAATTTCATACAGAGAAATGTGAGGTGTTGCCTTTTGGGAAGTCTAACACGGGCAGTGAATGGTAGGGCCCTGGGGAGTGTTGTAGAGCAGAGGAATTTAGGAGTGCAGGTGCGTGGTTCCTTGAAGGTGCAGTCACTGATAGATAGGGTGGTCAAAAAGGCCTTTGGCACGTTGACCTTCGTCAGTCAGTGTATTCAGTATAGAAGTTGAGAGGTCATGTTGCAGATACTCTGCATTGGTATACTCTCTCTGCATTTAGAGTATTGTGTTCAGTTCTGGTCACCATGTTATAGGAAAGATGTCAAATTGGAAAGGGTACAGAGAACATTTACAAGGATGTTGGGACTCTATTCATTAGACCGAAGGAGGATAGGGGGCGGTCTTATTGAGGTGTATTATATCATGAGAGGAATAGATCAGGTAGATGCACAGAGTCTCTCACCCAGAGTCTCTTGCCCAGAGTAGGAAATTCGATGATAAGAGGACATAGGTTTAAGGTGAAGGGGAAAAGTTTTAATAGGAATCTGAGGCATAATTTTTCACACAAAGGATGGTGGGGGTATGGAACAAGCTGCCAGAGGAGGTAGTTGAGTCTGGGATTATCCAAACATTTAAGAAACAATTAGACAGGTACATGAATAGGACAGGTTTTAAGGGTTAGGGGCCAAATGCGCACAGGTGGAACTAGTGTAGCTAGGACATGTGGGGTGGGCAAGTTGGGCCTGTACCTGTCCAAATATCTTTATTTTTCAAATAAGTGAGTCAGTGATATAATAGAGACGACAGAACTGTTTCCGGTATTTATTTAGCTTCAAATGAAAGGAGTAAGCCATTTTCTCATCTTATAATTTATTTCGTATAAATTAACATTGATTATGGTTTAAACTGAAGATAGACACAAAAACCTGGAGTAACTCAGCGGAACTGACAGCATCTCCAGAGAAGGAATGGGTGACGTTTCGGGTCGAGGCCCTTCTTCAGGTTGTGATCTTTATCAATTCATCTTTGTTGGAAGTTATTTCATGGAATCACAGAATCTGAAATCCAAAACACTTTTCTAAATTCATACAAACACCCGTGTTCCCAATCGTAAAATAATCCAATGAACAATTAGGATAAGATTTAAAAAACACAAGTAACATTTGTGGGGAAGTCCAACCCCAGCCCTTCATCATCAGTTACTGATGTGCAATTGTGAGGGAAATAATCCAGATCAATCATGTATATTCATTCCCTACCAAATTTTTTTAATTGGCTTGTAAAATGTATACAAACTAAAGGAAACGTCAATCAGCCAGAACCTTGCATTATTAGGTCGACACAGGGAACTGCAGATGTTGGAATCAAAGGCAAAAAACACAAAGTGCTGGTAGAAGAAGGGTCTAACCAAAAACTAACCCGACCCATGTTCTCAAGGGGCACTGCCTCACCCGCTGAGTTATTTTAGCACTTTGTTATTCTTATTAATCTTGATGGATGCCCTCTGTTCATCTGAGCAAGTGATGTGATGGAGACTCAGAACTGATGGACCCTATTGTTTGGACTTCATCCTCCATTTCAGAACTCTTTGACCACATCTCACAGGGATAAGGTTTTACAAGTACTTTGAAAAGAAGGTAACCAGAGAAATAATTGGTGCCCAAAGAATATATCTGGCATCGACATGTGGAGCCACAGGGAATGGGCAAATTCCTCAATTAGTCTTTCTGCTCTGTTTTTCTACCAAGGTAAAAAACATGAAGGCTAAGGAGCGGAACATTCAATGGAGATGTCTTGAGGACAGTCTGTATTATGGGTGAGATGGGCTGAACGTCCAACGACATATGAAGGTAGATATATCTCCCGGGCCTGATCAGATACATTGGAAATCTGGAGACATAATTACATGAGGCCTGCATGAGATATATGAATCATCGTTAGACACAAACAAGATACAGGATTTTGGAGGCTGTCCAGTGTTGTGAACAAATAAGTGCCTCAATTTTCCAATGCGGAACAGCATTGTTTATTTAATTTTGCATGATGTCGGGAATGACACAGCTCCGAGCCGGAGGATGAGTCACGTGAATTTAATGGATCCCGCTTCCCTATTGTTCTTTATCCAGGTCCGCACATTCTGTATTAAAACGAAGATAAAGACAAAAAGCTGGAGTAACTCAGCAGGCAGGCGGCATCTCTGAAGAAAGGGAACGCGTGATGTTTTGGGTCGAGATCCTTTTTTTGTGTCTATCTTCGGTTGAAATCAGCATCCACAGATCCTTCCTACACACTATTAAAGCGAGTTGTGGAACCCTTTTATTTTCCCTTGTACGCCAGCGATATAGTATCATATCAGGTTGAGGGTTCTGTGGGAATGGGTTGGGCATGGGTAATGCAAAGCGTCACCGTTAAGTCCTTCGTGACAATATCCATTTGGTATTCTGGACATCATCATAAGAGCAGCATGTATTGCCCATTCCCAACCATCCTTAAATAAGCAGTGGTGTGATGCTTCCTTAAACTGCTCCAGTCATAGAACATAGAGCATAGAACAGTATAGAGCAGTGACCGGCCCATCTGTCCACAATGTCTGTGTTGAACATGATGCCTAGGTAAACTAAGCTCATCTGCTTGCACATGATCTAAATCTCTCTATTGCATGCATTTTCATGTGCCCATCGAAAAGCCACTTAAATGTCACTATCGTTTCTTCCTCCCAGTAACTGCAGTGTGCTTTGTAGATGTTCCACAGACAGTGTAAATATCACTCTCATTTATCAGACTGTCTGCAGTCATAGACTGCTTCGATGAGGTTGGAAAGTACAGCAGTTACTGAGGCAACCTCACAGCTCCAAAAACCCGGGTTCAATTCTAACCCTGGCTGCTGTTGCATGCAGTTTGCATATTCTCCTATTTTACCCTAAACATAAACTTCAATCAGAATTTTAAAACATTTTTTAAAATAGCATAACAAAACGGTGCAAAAACTATTCATACATTCTCTGTGGAAAAAGACGACAGATTATGGTCCTTCTGCACTGGACATTGATGGGCAGAGTCCACTAGTGTCACTAGTCTAACAAGAGCAGGGCTCTCACACCCGGGGGCACATGAGTGGGAAGAAGGTTTTGTCTAAAGAGAGGTGCAGACACTGAATTTGCATATTTTCCTCTCTCTATCACCATTGGGGTAAAACCACATTCTCACAGTGCGCATTCCATCTCAGTTTCTGATCTGTGGGAACTGCCATTGGATGCAATTACAGCCTTTGATTGGTCGTTAAGAGAAATAGTTCATTGCTCATTGGTGAAAATTTAATCCATTGATTGGTTGTCGTTGAATCCGTGTGGAAGAACTTTATGCAAATTTATTAGTTACTTTGCGGTCGCTACCTGTCGCTACCTGTAACCACTGTATTTTCAAATGTCCCGCAAAAACGATATTTAAATGTAGCGATTTTTAACCGCCAGAGCTCCAGTGCCATCAAAACAAAACGCATGCTTCCAGACTAAAGAATTTGCCATTAAAAACAATTTTAGATGGAATATCCTACCTGCTTTAGATAATCATACTGCTCGGGGCATTTTTGAACAGATCGAGTTTATATGATCTACCATGAATAGTGTCTCAATAACGATGGACCAAATAGCATTTTAGTTTAAGAAAAATTGATTACCTTGTTCGACAATAAACCCTCAATAAAACTCTTGTGCCATCAATGTACCTGGCAACGTCACTATACATTTTATGCCTGTGCTTATTTTGAGAAGGAACATTTATTCTGCCTTTGTAAAATGTTGTTTCTCACCTCAGTTTTAAATGGCCTCCCCTTTATTCTAAGACTGTGGCCCCTGGTTCTGGACTCACCCAACATTGGGAACATTTTTCCTGCATCTAGCTTGTCCAGTCCTTTTATAATTTTATATGTTTCTATAAGATCCCCTCTCATCCTTCTAAACTCCAGTGAATACAAGCCTAGTCTTTTCAATCTTTGGCGAACAAATCATCGAGCGCAGAAGTGGTTGTTTCGGTGGTTGGATATTTATTAATTTGGATAACGTGGCCATTTCAAATGGGCATCCATGACGACCAGCCACATGTCCTCCGGGAACAGTCCGGCAAAATCTATGTGGATTCGCTGCCATGGTTGGTCAGGGACGGGTCTTTTCCGGTGGATACGGCACTGTTTCGCCACATGGTGTGCAGTCCTTGCAGTGGTCGGCTATATCGGTCTCGATATTCGGCCATCACACATGCATGCGGGCGAGCGCCTTCATTCTCACAATTCCAATGTGTGTCTTGTGCAAAATTTTCAGAATTTGCGATCGCAGTTCCGTCGGAATGATCACTCGACAGTCACGGAGCAGAATGTCATCCTTTGAGATTTCCGTTTGCACATTCTGGAATGAGTGGAATTCCTTGTCCAGCTTGAGACTGTTCGGCCACCCCTGAGTGACAAAATGTCGTACCTTCGATAAAATGGGGTCTGTGCTCGTATAGTTGCCGACCGTCCTTGCAGAGACGGAGAAATCGGTGATGACCCACGTGTTGAGCAAGTTCACGTCTGTTTCAATTTCGATAATTGCCTCCTCTTTATCAAACGTCAGGTCGGGTGCAATCGGTAGCTGAGACAGTGCATCGGCATTGGCATGCATGGCAGACTGTCGGTAAATGATGTGGTAATCATATCCCATCATGACTAGGGACCAACGTTGTAGACGCTGCAACATCATGACAGTAAACTTTTCTCCGGACTGAAAATAGTCAGCAGCGGCTTGTGGTCGGTGATGAGCAGGAAATGTCGCCCACTCAAATATTGGTGGAACTTCCGGACACCAAACACGATTGCCAAGTGCTTCTTTCTCCACTTGACAGGAGTTTCTCTTGGCGGTCGTCAGCGCTTTAGATGCGAACACGATTGGTTCTTCCTTGCCGTTCGGCGCAGTGTGTGAAATTACAGCTCCACAGACCACTTGCCGAGATCACATGTCTGAGATAAGTGACCTGTGTTTGGAAGAATGCGCACTTGTCCATGCGCAACTTCATGCCGTAGTTATGCAGCGCCGTGAGGACCTGTTTTAAGTTCTGCAGGTGTTCTAACTCTGTCCGACCGGTGACAATTATGTCATCCAGGTAGGCGGCTACGTATGAAATCCCGGCAACCAGATTGACGACCAGTTTCTGCGGCACAGTGGCGCAGCGGTAGAGTTGCTGCCTTACATTGAATGCAGCGCCGGAGACTCAGGTTCGATCCTGACTACAGGCGCCATCTGTACGGAGTTTGTACGTTCTCCCCGTGACCCGCGTGGGTTTTCTCCGAGATCTTCGGTTTCCTCCCACACTCCAAAGACGTAAAGGTATGTAGGTTAATTGACTGGTTAAATGTAAAAATTGTCCCTAGTGTGTGTAGGATAGTGTTAATGTGCGGGGATCGCTGGGCGGCGCGGTCTCGGTGGGCCGAAGGACCTGTTTCCGCACTGTATCTCTCTCGCTAAGATGGCCGGCGTCGGTGACGGTCCAAATGACAACCGGTTGTATCTGAACAGTCCCTTTTGCGTGTTGATCACGAGCAGGTTTTTTGTCTCGTCGTCCAGTTCCACTTGGAGATACGCGTCGGACATGTCCAATTTCGAGAAGTTCTGTCCTTCTTGCAGCTTGACGAACAGCTCGTCCACTCTTGGTGTGGGGTGTTGATCAATGTGCAATTGAGGGTTTACAGTCACTTTGTAGTCGCCACAGATGCGCACCTTGCCGCAAGGTTTCTGAATGACAACTATGGGTGTGGCCCATTCTGAATGATAATTCCCATTTCTTCAAGACGGCAGAGTTCCTTGTCGACGGCGTCCATCCGACTGAATGGAACTGGTCTTGGTTTGAAGAACTTAGGGATGGCATCGTCTTTGAGTTTGAGCCGTGCCTTCATCTTTGTGCAATGCCCGAGTCCAGGTGCGAAAATGGCCGGAAACTGGTCAAGAACCTTCTGCAGGTTTTTCTCGCATTTGCTGATCATGTTGCAGTCCGTGGTAGATGACAATGACATAGTTGATCCATCGTCGATCAAGGTGTTCATGTCAAGCTTGAAAACACGGATCCAGTCGATGGCGCACAGGGATGTACCTTCTTTGCCAACGATGATCAGCGGCAACAGCTGTGTCATACCATTACAGGAAACGGCGACAGTGCATTTCCCGATCATGGGAATGGCTCGTCGTCCGTATCCGAAAAGGCAGATGTTGGCCGGTTTCAGATTCAGCAATCCGATCCTCTCCCCAATGTCCTGACACAGCCACACCAGTGTCCACCTAGAAATGAAGATCGACGTTCGAGACCCTCAGCGAAATCCTCGGCTTGTCGGTGATCGTGGACACACCGAGCACGTCAATAGAAATGGTCTCCGCGATTTGGTCGACTGTGTTTTGCACTTTCTTGCCCTTTCTCAGCTTTCCTACGGATTGACACACTGCCTGGAGATGACCTTTTCGGTTACAGGCGTTACAAACGGACTCGATATACGGGCACTCACGGTGATGATGAGCAGTTGAGCCGCACCGGTAGCAGGGTTTCGATCCTCCCCCCACAGGGGGGCGGCTCTTCTCAAACTGCCCTTTCTTCTCCGGATTTGCTCTGGGTCGATCAAATGGTTTCTGGCGTTGTGGACGAGTCTGACGAACTGTATGCACCTCTTGAGGGAGCTTCAACGCTGTATTGCTGGCCATTTTGTGCAGTTCTTTACTTAGCAGCTCGGCCATCTTAGCACACTGCAGCACATTCTTCAATGAGGCGTCCGATTCTTTGAGAATCGCCTGCTGGATGAATGCGTGCCTGCAGCCCATGACCAGCCTATCTCGCAACGCATTGTCTTGGCACTTCTCGCAGCATTGAGCTTTAAAATCACATGCCTTTGCCTTGGTGCCAAGTTCAGCAAGAAATTCGGTGATAGTGTAAGGGGTTTCTGCGCCTTGCTCTGATCCCTTGACCAGGCCGTGCACACTGGTTCCCCGTGAGTGGTTCGACCCACTCACCCCTTACGGTTCTAGACACTGGACTTAGTTGCAGGAGCTCTTATAGTGCAGAAAAATTCCACCAGACCAGATTTGAAAACCAGGGTTTAAATGAAAAGACTTTTATTCAGCGCTTGGGACTATTGTCCATGAATATTTATACATTGCTATATGACATACCTATTAAACACATATTGAATCACATGAATACCTTTGATTTATTAATCACAAAAACGCACAGTTCACAAGACATATACCCGAATACCCTTTTCGCTGAATTCTTAAACACACACAGTTCCACAAGACATATACCCGAATACCCTTTTCGCTGAATTCTTAAACACACAGTTCCACAAGACATATACACGAATACCTTTTTACTTATGAATTCTTAAACGCACAGTTCTACAAGACATATACATGACTGTAAGATGGGGAACGTACGACGCATCGCAACATTGACCAACGCATATTTTAATACACACCCAACGTTTATTCACAACCACCCTCCCCTCTACACTAAACTATGTCCAGGATATGTAGGATTTGGAGTACATGCTCACCATGGGGCTATTACTGGGGTTACTGGCTGTTCGTTTTGCAGTATTTCTTCTCGAGTTGCGTGCCTGTTCCTCTCGCATCCGTTCTTCTTGCCTGTCGTTTCTTCCTCCTGCATTCGTTTGACTTCCTTCTGACTCTCTTCTTGACTTCAGTTGACTTAACTTTTTCACCCAAAAGTAGTGGCCAGTTATACTATTTCTGACCCGTCCTATCTCCCGCCAGATCTTGGAATCTCTTTGTTCAAAAAGATATGTATGAGTTTTTTCTGATCTGCGCTTATGTTCGGGGATACCGGGGATGGCCAGACGGTGTTAATTGGTATTTCGTTGTGAGGTGATGGGTGTTAACTGGTTTCCCATCACCTACCAGGTAGTTTTCTATGGGCTATTGTGCCCCCCTCACCGAGATGAACTGTTTAAGTCGGCTTGGGGCATTGTGAGTATGCTGATGTCAGCGCCCCAGTGTCTGGACTCCGACCTGGTTTCGCAGGTTTCTGCATGGCCAATACCCATCCTTTGTTCTGGCCGTGGCTTTGCAGAAACCTAGAGACTGGGTTGTAAGGTTTTTACTTTTTGTGGCTGGTCACGAGGTCCTGCGCCCATTTTAGGACCCACGGATTGTGACATCCTTTGTTAATCTGACCGCAGCCTTTCTCCGCTATCAGCCCCAGTCTCTCGTTTAAAATGTCCAAACTGCAGCTCTTTGGTTTGGTGTTGCTTTCCAAATGAGGGAAAACTTCTCAAATCTTACAATAGATTGCCCTTCCTGTTGCACCATCCGGTAAAAATCGAGACGAGCTGCGAGGAAATTTTGACTTTCTTCGAAATGCAGCTGCAAAGCCATTGTGATTTCAGCATATGAAACCAGTTACTTCTTCTGTACGTAAATTTTGAATTAGTGCAAAAGTTTCTGGAGACATTGATGAACACAAGACAGCCTTCTTCCTCAGGTCAGTAGTAATTGCCATACTTTCAAATTAAAACTCAGCGCGCATTAAATACGATGACCACCTTTCTCGCTCAGAATCGAAACAATCGAATAGCCGAGACATGATAAAAAAAAACGAAAAATATGCTCTTAACTGGGTCTTTGAATACAATCCGAAGTATCCCACTGCTGACACCACTTTTGTGTTCTTGTTCTATGTCTGTATAAAACTTGAGAGTCTTCAACATACAGCATTAACTCAATGCTGGCAGCAAGAAAACTAAAAATGGCTGCAACCACACTCACACACTGTGTATAGACAGAGATAACCATCCCTTTGTCCTGTGCAGCGCCACCTGCTGCACGGGAGGAGCAATGGGTAATGAGAAATCTGCCAATCTCCGCATACAACAACCTAAGGATGGCCTCATCAGCCGTCTGTAGCAATGGGTTCCACAGATTTGCCACACTCTGACTAAACTTCCTCTTCATCTAGTTTCTAGTGGCTCATCGTTTTATTCTGAGGTTGTGCCACTCTCCTACTAGTGGAAATATTCTCTCCACGTTCACTATTCCCGGGCCTTTCAATATTTGGAAGTAAGAATTGCTTGGTAAGTAGAGTGAATCAGTCTGAAAAATGATTCCGAAGTTACCTATCCACAGATGTTGCCTGGCCGCTGAGTTACACCAGCACTTTGTGATATTTTGTGTATTAACCATCATCTGCAGTTCTTTGATTCAACTACATATAATGATAATCCCTTATGGCTTAAATGATCACCCCCTACCTCTTTCCGTGTCCCTTTCTTGCATCTCACCCTGGTGCGCACCCATTTCACTGCTATCACACCGCCCTTTCCCATTTCCACCTGTATTCCACCCTTTACCTGTACATTTCATTCCTTTTCTTCCATTATCTGACACCGATTTATCTCCTTTTCATATCTTAACTTTACCAACCATCTGCCAATCAGCCACCCCCCCACCCCCTCCTCACTTGTACCCACCTATCACTTGCCAGCTTTTTCCCCACCTTATTTTTTCAACTTCCTCTCTTCCACAACAATCGGTCGGAAGAGGGGGTCCCACTTAACTGTTGCGTCGCCATGTCCTCCAGAAATGCTGCCTGGTCCGCTGAGTTACTCCAGCATTCTCTGTGTTTTTATGGGTAAACGAGCATCTGCACTTTCTTGTCTCGAAGTGCTAGACAGAGACTGCCTGTTTGGGCAAATCCCACTTTCTACATTCTTACTTTAAGCTATGCTCCCAGTTCCCTGACACCGTACCCATCACATGCCCAGTAGTGATATCGTGGTGACATTATCATTATTGGTGACAATTTACCTTCTATTGCTTTTTAAAAGTGTCCCAATCTTTTTGCTTCCCACTAATCTTTGCAACTTTATATGACTTTTCTTTTAGTTTTATACAGCCTTTGACTTTCCTTGTCAGCCACGGTTGCCTCATTCTCCCCCTACAATCTTTCTTCTTCTTTGGAATGAAAAGAACCTGCATTTTCCGACCTACAATAATCATAATCATAATAATAATCATAATCATAATCATACTTTATTTGCCAAGTATGTTTTGCAACATATGAGGAATTTGATTTGCCATACAGTCATACCAATAAAAAGCAACAAGACACACAAAATACATATCATATCATATCATATATCTACAGCCGGAAACAGGCCTTTTCGGCCCTCCAAGTCCGTGCCGCCCAGTGATCCCCGTACATTAACACTATCCTACACCCACTAGGGACAATTTTTACATTTACCCAGCCAATTAACCTACATACCTGTACGTCTTTGGAGTGTGGGAGGAAACCGAAGATCTCGGAGAAATGTTAACATAAACATCCACCACAGTGACTCGACATTTCTCACTGTGATGGAACGCCAAAAAAAAGTTCATTGTCTTCCCTTCTTTATTCTCCCGCGGTCAGGGGCCTCGAGCCTTCCTTCGATGGCATGATGTTGGATCCAGTAGTGCACGGTCGGGCCCTCCTCATCGGGGCGATCAAGCTCCCGTATCAGGGGGATCTCAGCTCCCCCGCACCGGGCAATCTGACCCCAGGTCAGGCTAGTCGAACTTTCTGTGACTTGGAGCTTCTTGACATCAGTCTCTAAACGAGATGACGAGCACCTCGATGGTGAAATCCGGAGGCCGCGGTTGGAGCGTCGTCCCAGGCAAGGGATTGCAGGCTCCAATGATAAGTCCACGGCCCTGCGTTGGGGCTCAAAGTCAGTCTTGAGCAAGGCCATGATGTTAGGCAGCAGAGTGACCTGAGAAACGATCTGGAAATCAATCGCATCTCCAGCAAGGTAAGAGATTGAAAAAAGTTTCCCCCGACCCCCTCCTCCACCCCCTAGCCCCCACATAGAGCAAACCAGAGAACATTAACACAAACTTTTAAAAACACATTAAAAATAACAATAACGATGAAAAGACAGACATTGCTGCCATCGCTGATGGCGCCACCCGGTGGTTATAGAGGGCTGGAAGAGTAACAGTGGTTCTCCTACCTTATGTTCACCCCCAGGACTCTGCTCCTCTCGCCACATGTGCAACATGTGCGGGCTGAGAGTTTCCAAGGATTTATTTTAGATTGTCAATGCCTGTCAACAACTTTTGTTTCAATCTGCAGAACTGTGGTATCTCATGTTTTTCATGGTTTTAGGGCCTTTCATAAGTATGAAGTCGGGATCACGATGAAAAGCTTCAAGGCTATAGATGTCTATATGGACTTTAGCAATGTCTTTGATAAGGTACCACACGGTAGGCTGCTCTGCAAGGTTGGATCGCATGGGATCCAGGATGAGATAGCGAACTGGATATAGAATTAGTTTCATGGAAGCAAGGAGAGGGCGGTGACAGATGGCTGTTTTTCACCCCGGAGGTTGTGCTTTGGGTGCCTCAGGGATCAACGCTGGACGCACTGCTGTTTGTGGTTTATTTCAATAATTTAGATGAGAATGCACAAGGCATGATTAGTAAGTCAGCTGTGTTGTCTGGAATTTTGAAAATTACAAGGAGCATGAGTAGGCTAAAATCTATTTAACCCGAGAGCTCACATGCTGGAAAACCAAAATGCCCAACAGAAAATATTAGGATGGTAATAAATAGATGGTCAATGATGATTTATTTCAACTCCACAAGCAACCATTATGTCACGAGAATGTAAAAATGCAGTTGGTGCTGTGAATCTTTGAAACACTTTGCGTACTCAAATAGTGTTTTGGCGGTGCGCACTGCTAAGAACTTCAATGAACTGACTTGTTCGATAGTCTCACCACTGATCTATGAGCTGCTTTATTCTGTGTGTGCCTATCTGAGTAAAACCAGATACAGTGTACGGATATCGCACAAAATAGCACAAAATAACCTCCTGCAATGGTGACAATACAGTTGGTGGTATAGCAATCAGTGAAAATGGTTATCACAAATTAAAGCAGAATCTGATCAGCTGGGCAAATGGGCACAGGAATAGAGTTTATTGCAGATAAGTTCAACGTTTTGCATTTTGGCAAGTCAATCTAGGACAGGACTTTTACAGTAAATGGTATGGCATGGGGAGGGTTGTAAAGCAGAGGGATCTATGGATGAATGTATATAGTGTGGTATAAGAAAGTAACTGCAGATGCTGGTACAAATCGATTTATTCACAAAATGCTGGAGTAACTCAGCAGATCAGGCAGCATCTCGGGAGAGAAGAAATGGGTGACGTTTCGGGCGGAGACCCTTCTTCAGACTGATGTCGGGGGCTGATGTGGTGTCAGGTACGTCCCTGAAAGTGGAGTCACATGTAGAGAGGGAGGTAAACAAGGTTCTGTACATTGTACTTCAGTCAGGGTACTGAATATAGAAGTCCTGGAAGTTAGTTTACAGTTGTGCCAAGCATTGGTGAGGCTGCATTTGGAGAATTTAGTTCAGTTTTGGTCACTCTGCTATAGGAAGGATGCTATAGCTGGAAAGAAAGCGGAGAAGAATTACGAGGATGTTGCCAGAGCTCGAAGGGTTAGACTAAAAGAAAAGGCTAGGGTAGGCTAGGACTGTGTTATTTGGAGTGCAAGTGTCTGAGGCGTGTTCATATGGAGGAGTATAAAATCGTGAGGTGGACAGAGTGAATGCCTTAGAGTGGTTTATCCAAAGTTGGGGAATCAAAAGCTAGTAGGGCCTAGTTTTAAGGTGGGAGGGAAAAGTGGCAAAGACAATAGTTGCATTGAAGACACTTTTCGATAGCCACCTGATTCTGCAGGAAATGCAACGGTATTGATAATGTGCAGAAAAATAACAGGTGATCCTGTGTGTTGGGCACAGACATTGTGGGCCGAAGAAACTTCTCTTGCCTTGTGCTGTACCGTGTTCTATTTTCTACCTCTGCCACCAAATGGTCTATTGGTCGGAAATGCTGCATGGCTTTGATCCAAAAGGGGGTTATGAAATACAGTGCGATCTTCGTGCATTTATTGCTCTGAAGTAACATGTTGTTTTGACACTTTCCGGAACCGGAAATGTACCTTATGTACATTACATTGATTGATTTTAAGACTGCCCAAGTCACCTCTTTAATTCTGGAATCTGTCTCTTCTTTTCGGCCGCGATGATGGCGATTTATGCACCTGAGCCTGCATATTATGGTTGAGGGATCTTCGAGTCTGGGGTTTCATTGAAGATATATTTAATGATCTCAGGATCTACAAAACATTGTTGCTGTCCCATTGGTCAGGAGACATTTACTATCTTAGGTTGAGCTGAAGTATTTGTTCAATATCTTCCCAAATTCCAAAGTACCAATTTAACCAGATTTATTTTATTGATCAGTGGTGCTGTATCAGTATAATGTGACGGATTGGTAGAACGTCCTATATTATTGTGACACCAAGTACTGGGGTAACATCTCTGGAGAACATGGATAGATGACGATTCGGATCGGGCCCTACTCCAAAGGTGCTGTCTGGCTCGCTGAGTTACTCCAGCACTTTGTGACTTTTTTATTGGAACCAGTATTTGCTCTTCCTTCTTTCTCTATTGCTGAAGGTGTTTTCTACTTACTGCTTGAGAGAATATTAGAGAGAAGATGCATTCGGCAAGTCACCCCGCACAAATTCTCCACCTCCTCTCATGACTGATGAATTTTACAATGAGCGTGAAGGGATATTTCACCAAATCTTTCAGCTGCTGTCTGAATTTAGTTTGGGTCGCGACGTAAAGAGCAGTGTTTGTGCAGCAACTCAGAAGCTGCAACATGAAGCCCAGTTCTTGCAGCGAATTAGGTGGGAAAGAAGATTCAATTCCCAGGTCATACATTCTCCCCCATATACTGTACACCATATAAACGGCCCACAACAGGATGAAGTTGCCTGAGATGGCCAACAGGAGTATCAAGGACTTCTTCCGGCTCTCAATCTCTGGGTCTCTGGCGCTCTCTCCACTGCTGCGATCCCGGAGTCTCTTGCGCGCTCTGCCGGCCACTAAAACATATTTGGTCGTCAAGACGTTGAGCAGGAGAATGAAGATAAATGGGAGTCCCGGGGTGATGAGATAATGGAGGAACTCAATTGCTGCCCAGACTGACGAGGTCAGTACACCGGCTCTTTCCCGGCAAAACCAAGGCACATAATCAAGGTGGTATTCACCTCTAAACATAAAATACCAGAAAATATTATTTAAACAACTCAGCACAGTCATGGTCCCCAGAACAACAGCCGCCGTTCTCTCGGTGCAATATTTAGTTCGCAGCTTCTGGCAGCAAATAGCCACAAATCGATCAAAGGTAAAGCTGACGGTGAACCAGACAGAGCAGTCGGTGGCTGCGGAGACCAGGACAGCGTGGATATTACACACATGGACGGAATACATGAAACTGAACTGTTCCCTGTAAGCCATGGGTAATTGCTTCATTATCAGATCGAAGATCACGACCAGTAGATCCGCCGTTGCCATGGCCACCAGGTAGCGAGTGACACCTTTGGAGAGGCCACACTTTCCACGGGACAGGATCACAATCGTCACCATGTTCACTGCGTGGAGGTGAAGGCACCGGAGAATTAACCTTCACGCCGAGACCGAGGTTACCTGCTTGATTTATGGATTCGTACAGTCGCACTGCACATACACAAGCCTTTAGGCCCAACATGCCCTTACCGACCATCTACACCAGCCCCACCCGCCCCCGTTTCACCCATATCCCTCTGAACCTTTCCTCTCCTTGTACCTGTCCAAATGGATTGTAATTGTTGCTGTAGTGCCTGCCTCAAACACGTTAACTACTCTAACTTACCTTACTCTATGTTTAACTACTCTAATCTACTTAACTGCTTAACTTAACTACTCTAAACTAAATCACCTCCTCATATAGCCATTCCATATAGCCAGCACCTTTTGTTGAAAATGTTTCCCCTCGTGTTTCTATTAAATCTTTCCCCTCTCCGCTGAAACCTGTGTCATCGGGTTCCGTACTCTGGGTAATTTATTCTTATCTATTCCAATAATTATGTTCAACAGCTCTATAAAATCACCCTGTGCCCCTTGGAATAAATTCCTCCCCAACCTCTCCCTGTAGCTCAAGCCCTCGTCCTGACAGCATCCTGGTAAATCTTCTCTGCTCACTTTCCACCTGAACAACATCCGTAGCAGGGTGACCAACACTGAACACAATACACCAAGTGCAGCCTCACCGGCACCTTGTACAACTATAACATGACATCTCAACTTCCATACGCAATATCCTGACTGACGAAGGACTATCTACCTGTGAAGCCGCTTTCAAGGAACTATGTACCTGCACTCCTAGATCACTCTGGTCCATAACACTCCCCATGGTTCTCCTATTCACCGCGTGGCGGAGCGGTGGCGCGGCGCTTGATTTGCTGTCTTGCAGTGCCAGGCCCCGGGTTCCATCCTGACGACTGGTTGTGGCTGCGCGGTGTTTCTACGTTCTTTCTTTGAACCCGTGGGTTTCCTCCGGGTCCCTCCTACACTCCAAAGACTAATAGGTTTGTAGGTTGATTGGCTTTGGCAAAATAGTAAGTTGTTCCTAGTGCTGTAGGATAGTGCTAGTTTATGGGCTAGTCGCTGGTCGGCGCAACTGGGTGGGCAGAAGGGCCTGTTTCCGGCTCTATCTCTAAAGTCAAAAGTGTAATCACTAACTTGGATTTGCAGTCAGGTCGCGGTATCCAGTGATGCAGGAAAGTTATTCTACACGTATCAGAGTTGTCAAAGCGGTAGCCATGTATCTTTCAGAGAAATTTAGACAATAGACAATAGACAATAGGTGCAGGAGTAGGCCATTCAGCCCTTCGAGCCAGCACCGCCATTCAATGCGATCATGGCTGATCACCCTCAATCAGTACCCCGTTCCTGCCTTCTCCCCATACCCCCTCACTCCGCTATCCTTAAGAGCTCTATCGAGCTCTCTCTTGAAAGCATCCAACGAACTGGCCTCCACTGCCTTCTGAGGCAGAGAATTCCACACCTTCATCACCCTCTGACTGAAAAAGTTCTTCCTCATCTCCGTTCTAAATGGCCTACCCCTTATTCTCAAACTGTGGCCCCTTGTTCTGGACTCCCCCAACATTGGGAACATGTTATCTGCCTCTAATGTGTCCAATCCCCTAATTACCTTATATGTTTCAATAAGATCCCCCCTCATCCTTCTAAATTCCAGTGTATACAAGCCCAATCGCTCCAGCCTTTCAACATACGACAGTCCCGCCATTCCGGGAATTAACCTAGTGAACCTACGCTGCACGCCCTCCATAGCAAGAATATCCTTCCTCAAATTTGGAGACCAAAACTGCACACAGTACTCCAGGTGCGGTCTCACCAGGGCCCGGTACAACTGTAGAAGGACCTCTTTGCTCCTATACTCAACTCCTCTTGTTACGAAGGCCAACATTCCATTGGCTTTCTTCACTGCCTGCTGAACCTGCATGCTTCCTTTCATTGACTGATGCACTAGGACACCCAGATCTCGTTGAACTCCCCCTCCTCCTAACTTGACACCATTCAGATAATAATCTGCCTTTCTATTCTTACTTCCAAAGTGAATAACCTCACACTTATCTACAATTTACCAACCAATTGCAATTTACATTTAGGATGGAATTGCACGCGGGAAATTGCATGTTCTTAGACATCGGCCTTAGATACACATTGAACGGGGGAGAGCATGGGATGTGATCAGGAGCACATGAGCAGCGGTTCCGGGGGGGGGGGGGTGGTGGTCAGTGCAGCCGAGCTCGTAACTGCACACACAGTGTGACCTATGGGTGCATTTTTCTTCACTTTTCTCAATCAGTATCACTTATTCAAAATATAACAATCAGCCCAGATGCACGTTTAGGATCATTGACAATATATTGTGGACAGGCTGGAATGGGTTAATTAGGCCCATCTGTTACTTATCAATCCTCGGTGACCTGGGGACTCGATAGTTGAACCGACAATTTCAATGTTCGCGCAGAGATCTTACAATGCTGACAGCCTTCAACAGGAATGACATTGAGGTCACCAGCGAGATCCGAAAACCCTTCACAGGAGCTTAATCAAATACCAAGTGACATTGATCCCAGTGAAGTGGTTTCACGGAGATGCGCATAAGCTTGGGCAGAGTGTACGTTTAAAGACGTGGAACTTCAGTGGACAAACTGATCCTGTGGCACAAGCGATAAACTCACACAGTTCAAATGACATGCGGGCGCAGAATAATATCAGCATTGAGCACGAAATGGTCAAACTTTTCGAAAAAATAACATCGATTAGCAGTGTAAGATCGCAATGGAAAGGCGAAAAGATGGTGCTTGAAGTTACGAGTGATTTATTAAAAATGTGCGCACTAGAAGGTCAGCTTTGGTTGGCCTTCTGGTGCGCACCAGTTTAATTTAGGAGCCAAAATGGAAAGGACGCGAGTTGGTGATTGAAGAAACAGGCCAAAGCTGACCTCCTCGTGCGCACCAGTTTAATAAATCGCCCGTTACTTCAAACACCAACTCCCCGTGGTTTTTCATTGTTTGCTCCTACAAGCAGTTAGTTAAAAGGGAACTTCTGGAGCAACAATACGGTTCAGGCAGCATCTGTGGAGGGAACGGGCAGACGTTGTTTCGGGTCGTAACACTTCTTCAGTCTGAAAAAAGATACCAACCGAAATGATGTTTGTCCAATCCCTCCCTCGATGCTGCCCGCCCTGCAGTTCTTCCAGCGGTCTTTTATTTTGTTGAAGAATGCTCCATCTGCAGTTTTTTGTGTCTATTCGTAGGTAAACGTCAACGCAAAAGCAGCCGCGCGACGCGTTCAAGTAGCGGCATGAGGTGACAATATCAGGTTACAGTCAAAGTGCAGAAACGGATATCTGCAAATGTTTGCCAGCACGGACGGTACGACGTAACAAAAAGGGATAACAATGCAACATCTACGTCGTTAGCTATTAATAAATCTCTAATTTACCAATGGTTAATGCACAACTTCCAAACATGAAGATAAATTAAAATAAATAATGCATATTGACCACGAGGATTTTCCATTCAATTCAGACCACCACACCCAGACAGATTGATCTGCTTTATGGAGGCGGTGGAAGAGTCTTTGGCAGAAAAGACACGGATAATCGCGGAAATTTGGGCCGATGCAAGAAACGCGTGTTCTTCCCATTGTGGTAGAGAGCAGAGAAGAGAAGGACTTTGATGCAAAAATCTTGCACTCCACCCTGTTGTGCACCCATTTCACCGCTATCACACCGCCGTTTCGCCTCTCCAATTTCCACCTGTATCTCTCCCTTTAGCTGTACATGTCATTCCTTCCCTTCCCTTATCCAACACCCATTAATCTCCTTTTCATACTTAAACTTTACCAACCATCTGCCCAATCAGCCACCACCCCCCCCCCCCCCCCCCACACACACACACACACACACACACACACACACACATACCCACCTACCCACCTATCATTTGCCAGCTTTTTTCCCGCCTTTTTTTCACCGTCCTCTCCTCTACAACAATCGGTCTGAAGAGGGGATCCCACCTAAACCGTCGCGTCGCCATGTCCTCCAGAGATGCTGCCTGGTCCGCCGAGGTTGCTCCAGCACTCTCCATGTGTTTTGTTTTTGGTAAACGAGCATCTGCACTTTCTTGTCTCGAAGTGCTAGCCAGAGACTGCCTGTTTGGGCAAATCCCACTTTCTACATTCTTACATTGAACTATGCTCCCAGATTCCTGACTCCGCTCCCATCACTCGCCCAATAGTGATATTATCTTAAATAACTTCAATATTCTAACTCAAATCCTGGGTAGCGGAATGACCCCTGACCATTTATTATCCAAGTACGTGTATCTGTTTAATTTACATTGAGTTGAGAGATTATAGATTATAGATTATATTGGATACTGTCGCATCATTTCTAGAATCATGTTGTCTAAAAACAAGGTTTTCCAGTATTTTAGACAATTTCTAGTTCTGTTACACATGAGCCTGTCCATGTTTACCTTTCGTTGCTTCTCGTTAGCTTCAATTAATAGTTTGTTTCATTATATCTCACAAAGTCCAACCATCCTTCGTTTCTGCAAGCCTGACTTGAAGAGTTACCCCTTCCCCCCTCCCTCCCCCTCCCCCCTACCCCCTCTCTCTCTCTCTCTCTCTCTCTCTCTCTCTCTCTCTCTCTCTCTCTCTCTCTCTCGGCTGGGGTGAGCATTCCCCCCCCCCCCCCTCTCTAGAGTTACCCCCCTCTCTCTCTCTCTAGAGGCTGGGGTGAGCATTGTGTGGAAACATCAAATCGCGAGTTATTGGCGGAAATAAGCAGAAAGAAGTGAACACATTTTGCAGAAATGTTGCTTCACTGAGGGCCAAGTTTGATCTGCCAGCACAAGGGTAACCGCTTTACGAGACAGTTCGAGTTTGTAAACAGGGTCCGGCATTGTGAAGTCCATTAACTTGGAGGTTCATCAGAACAGAGCGGGAAAACCGTGCCTGATAATAACGAAGACGTGGCTGATCGATTCAACAAGTCTGCAGAAGCAGTTGGAGAAAGGTGATAATATAGAAATATCTGTGGACACGATGAGTGATCGGCAGAGTATGTGAGCGGTGTAGGAAGGAACTGCAGATGCTGATTTAAACCGAAGATCGACACAAAAAGCTACAGTAACTCACCGACCCGCAGTCTGAAGAATAGTCTCGGTCCGATACGTCACCTATTCATTTTCTCCAAAGATGCTCTCTGACCGGTGAGTTACTCCAGCTTTTTGTTTTTTATCTGTCTTGACATTGTGAGCGGTATGGATTATGCTTAGATATTGCGCGGGAACAGTAGGATGACGGCAGAAGACATGTGTGAAGAAAACACGTTGATATTGCAAAGACTGAAGCGAAGGGATTGATGACACGACACCTCTCAGAGTTTACTGTGGTCGGAGAGGTGAAGGGCAAGCTCCCACTACTGGCGAGGAAGTAAATTACAGGAAGGATAAAGCACCCAGCGAAAGATTGGGTGTGAATGGAGTACTTACCGGGAACAGCAACGGCACCAAGGAGAGGGTAATACACAGGCTGTATGACAAAGAGTGCATACCAGATCCGATCGTCTATTGATAACCAATCATAATCCGCAGAAACATATTCTAGCGCCCAAAAGATATTCTTTGCCATGGATTTAAAAGTGCGCTCTCTTTCGATCCTCAAACCACGTTGATGCGGTTGGTTCCCTTTCAGTGCGGGACCCACGGCTCCTCCAATACAATGGAATAACTCGCTGGAAATTGTATCTTATTAATAGAAGAATTAAATTCTCCCGTGGGAAAACTATGCCCCGTAGAGATTCACTTCAGTACACTCAGTGAACAAACAGGCTGAGCTAACTCATTTCTGCCCAACAGTCTCCATAAAGGGCGGCACGGTAGCGCAGCGGTAGAGTTGCTGCTTTACAGCGAATGCAGCGCCGGAGACTCAGGTTCGATCCTGACTACGGGTGCTGCACTGTAAGGAGTTTGTACGTTCTCCCCGTGACCTGCGTGTGTTTTCTCCGAGATCTTCGGTTTCCTCCCACACTCCAAAGACGTACAGGTATGTAGGTTAATTGGCTGGGTAAATGTAAAAATTGTCCCTAGTGGGTGTAGGATAGTGTTAATGTACGGGGATCGCTGGGCGGCACGAACTTGGTGGGCCGAAAAGGCCTGTTTCCGGCTGTATATATATGATATGATGATGATATGATAAACATTAAGTTGAGTGTTTACCAGGAGTGGTCACGGTGCGTGAAGCTGGCTTGTGGGCGGACTGCTCAAAGAATCGGCCCATCAAAGGTCGCCCATCCCGGGACAATGGCGTGGCGACTGGAAACAGGATTTCAATATTGTTGTGGCCATTTGGAAAATGAAAAATAATAATTTGAATCAGTACGGTTCCTTATAATTGTGGGGTGGCCGTTTCTGGTGAGGTGCATCTTGAATAAAACTATTAGTCCCCGACGATTTCAATATGGGTAAACGCCAAGTATTTGAGCTCAGTGCTCTCCGCCAAAACGTTACCTATTTCTTTCATAGAAAAGTGGTAGGGCTGATGTTTTGGCAATGTTACATATCTTTACAAATGATCACAACTTCTGCTCTGTGTTACTCAATGTGAACCAAGGGAGGCCGTGAAAACATGGGCTTCATGTTCGAAGGACTTACATTGAACGGTCACAATTGAACATTCAATGGTCACAATGGCACGGCGGTCTTGTTCATGGCTTGGTATTTTGGGTTTATGATTAGTTTATTGTTGTCAAGGTAACGATTAAAATTAAAATATTATATCCAATCACATCAGATAATGCTATGCATGAATGGAATGAAGACAAACTTAATTACAATAGGCAGAGATAAGGAGAAGGTCCAAATAGCAGAATATCGCTCTCAGCTTTGAAGCACATCAGTTCCGTGGACAAAGGCCAATATCCGCAGTAGGGTAGAAGTGAATAAGACAGTACCCTAAATTATGGAAGGACTGTTGAGCAGTCTGATAACAGAGGGATGAAACGTTGTTCCTAAGTCTGGTGGTGCGCACTTTCAAGGTTATGTACCTTCCGCCGGAGAGGAGCGGGGAGAAGAAGGGATGGCTTCTTTTCCGAGGCAGCGTGAAGTGTAGCTTGGAAGAGAATAGGTAAATTAGGAAAAATCATCATGTAAAGAGAATCCAATCAATTGTAGGCCGATGAGCCTCATGATAGTGGTAGGGATGTTATTGGAGAGCATACTTCGGGGTTGGATTTGGTCTTATTTACAGGAGAATGGGCACATTAGGGACAGTCAGCATAGCTCTGTACATGGCAGGTCATGTCTTATTCATTTGGTGGAGGTTTTTGATTAAGTGACGAAGATGTAGGTAGTGCAGTGGATGTTGTCTACGTAGATTGTAGTGAATTATTTGATAAAGTTCTCTATGGTGGCCTCATCCATGGAGATTAAGATTCATGGGATTAACACAATGTGATGTGGTGAAACGCCTTGGACATCAATATAGATGGATTGGTGAGATTGCAAACGGCACCTAGACTGCTGGTGTCGTGGACTATGAGGAAGGCTGCAAAAGTATACAGTGGATTGTACTGTAGATCAGCTACGAAAATGGCTGGAAAATGGCAGATGGAGTTTAACCTCAGCAAGTGTGATGTGATGCAAGTGTGATGTGATGGGAGGTTGAATGTGAGGGAAAACTGTACAATTAATTGCATGACACCCCCAACAACAGCATAGATGTACATAAGGATCATGGGGTTCAGGATCCTAACTCTCTGAAAGTGGTAGTAGATAGGGTAGTGAAGAACTGAAGGTATATGTTATAATTTCCTTCATTGGTTGAGGCATTGAGTAGAAGAATCAGGAAGTCATAATGCAGCTTTCGGACATTCTTTCATCTGCATTTGGAGTATTGCATGCAGTTCTGGTCACCCTATTGCACGACGGATGTGGAGGCTTTGCAATGGGAACAGAGGAGGTTCATGTGAGTGGTGGTGGGATCATGTTGAAGATGAATGGGCAAATAGGAATTAACGGGTCCTTTTCAGAATGGCAGGCAGTGACTGGTGGGGTGCCGCAAGGATCCGTCCTGGGACCCCAGTTATTTACAATATATCTTGACGATTTAGCTGAGGGAATTAAATGTAGTAACTCCACGTTTACGGATGACACAAAGCTGTGTGGCAGTGTGAGCTGTGAGGAGGATGCTATGAGGCTGCAGGGTGGTGCAACGAGACCTGGGTGTCCTTGTACATCAATCACTGAAAACAGGTACAGCAGGCAGTGAAGAAAACAAATAGCATGTTGGCCTTCATAGTGAAAGGATTTGAGTATATGAGCAAGGAGGTCCTACTGCAGTTGTACAGGACCCTGCTGCGACTACACCTGGAGTATTGTGTGCAGCTTTGGTCTAGTTTGAGGAAGGACATTCTTGCAATTGAGGCAGTGCAGCGTAGGTTCATCAGGTTAATTCCCGGGATGGCGGGACTGACATATGGTGAAAGAATGGGTTGGCTAGGGTTGTATTCACTAGAATTTAGAAGGATGAAAGGGGATCTTATTGGAACATTTAAAATTCTTAAGGGATTGGACAGGCTCGTTGCAGAAAAAATGTTCCCGATGTTGAGCAAGTCCAGGACCGGGGGTCACATTTTAAGAATAAGAGGTAGGCCATTTAGGACTGAGGTGAGGAAAAACTTTTTCACCCAGAGAGTTGTGAATCTCTGGAATTCTCTGTCACAGAAGGCAGTGGAGGCCAACTCACTGGATGTTTTCAAGTTAGATTCAGTTGTGAGGACGAACGGAAACAATGGATATGGGGGAAAAGCGGGAACGGGGTACTAATTTTGGATGATCAGCAATGGTCATATTGAATGGCGGTGCTGGCTTGAAGGCCCGAATGGCCTACTCCTGCATCTATTTTCTATGTTTCTAAGATGTCAGAAATGTCAGAGAATAATTTGTTGGATATGAAGTTGGATATGAAGTCAATAAGGACCAGTTCAATCTGGGAGGTGGGGGAGGGAGAGCTGACAAACGAGATAGTTATAATGTGGGATGAGGGGTCCATCTGTTACAGCAGAGGAGGCAAATCACGTTGACTAAAGAAAGTGGACATCTCAGATAGACATCTCAGGAAAGCCTTACCTTGGTAGCAGATGTGGCAGAGATGAGGAAATTTGGAAAAGGGGAGGGTGCCTTTGCAGGAGGCAGAGTGGGAGGAGGTGGAGTCCAGATAAATGTGGTTGATGTCAGTCGATAGTCTATCACCTGTGATGGACACAGGGAGGTTAAGAAAGTGGAGAGTGGTGTCATCGATAGTCCAAGTGAAGTTGAGGGCAGGGGGGAACTTAATGGTAAAAGTGAATGAAATAAATTAGTTCTGCACGTGCGCACGAGGCAGTCCCAATGCAGTCGTTGATGTCGCAAAGAAAGCGTCGGGGAATGTGGCCAGTGTGCGTTTGGAACTAGGATTGTTCGAGGTAACCAACAAAAATACAGGCATGTCTCTCAGACGTGTTGGTCACCTGGAGGATGCGAATGAAATCCATGATTTCTAGTTGGGGCTTGCACGAATCGATTTCTTTGGTGCATAGTCCTCTACACACTCGCTGAAGAAGTTTGTGAAAGCAGTGGCATATATCCTTGTATATGGACCAGTCCGCCGACTCAACAGAGTCGTGAAGTATCTCGTCATCGCGATCACTGCAGATGTGGTCCAATAAGCGCCATTACATATTGGAGATAATTTATTTGTCAGCGGACGAAAACTCAAAAGGACAAACAAAAACAATAGAGCAGATTGCATTGGGGCTCGGGAGAGTGAAACATACAAAAACAATAGAGCAGATTGCATTGGGGCTCGGGAGAGTGAAACATACAAACAGACAGAGAGGATGTTCTGGCACTCTTGATTCAAATATATATCGCGCAACATTACTCCAGCGCCCTGTACTGAGTATCTTTCTCTTTACATCATGATGGGACATTGTCGCAGTGCTAATGTTTTAGGTGCCGGAGATGTCACTGGTGCCGCAGTGGACGCTGTTAAATTCCCCGCTAGTTAAAATCCCCCGCTGTTTTTTTTGGGTTCTTTTTTTACAGAGGTGCCGGAGCGGCGCGCCGGTGAGCTCCGCCAGCTCTGCACCCCTGGTTGGGAAAATAAATTGAATTTATTGGGTCTATTGGGAAAAAAAGTTAAATTAAATTAATTTGAAAAAGTGAATTTTAAACCGATGCAGGCAGACAGGGTACAGGTCTGTAACGTTACAGGATTCAGTGCACAACGATTGCTGGACAAACGGATTTTATCTATGGCATTACTTCCAAGGACAGTTTTTGTGCTTGTGATGTGCTCAAAATAAGAGGGCACAGGACAAAGGGGTGAGGATGGAGTTTTAAAGCGATACAAAGTGCTGGAGTAACTCACCGGGTCAAGCAGCATCTCTGGAGAGCATGGATAGGTGATGTTTCCAGTCGGGACTTCTCAGCGCACGGTAGCACCGCGGTGGAGTTGCTGCCTTACAGCGCCAGAGCCCAGGTTCGATTCTGACAATGGGTGCTGTCTGTCCGGAAAATTGACGTTCTCCCCGTGTCCTGCGCGGATTATCTCCAGGATCTCCTGTTTTCCTCCCACACTCCGAACCCGCACGGGTTTGTAGGTTATTTGGCTTGACAACATTGTAAATTGTCCCTAGTGTGTGTAGGATATTGTTTGTTTTCAGGGATCGCGGGTCGGCGCGGACACGGTGGAACGAAGAGCCTGTTTCCACGCTAAACTAAACTAAACTTCAAACTGATTTTAGGGGTGTGGGCGAGGGCGCAAGCCCACACGCGAGGCGTGGGCAGGACAAAGCGTGGCAGCTGGCAGGCAATCAGTGAACAAAAAAATGCCGATGCTGGAATATGCACAAAAGGATGCTCTAGTAACTCAGCAGGCCAGGTAGCATCTCTGGAGTACATCGATAGGTCCCGTTTCGGGTCGAGACACAACCCAGGTAAGAGGGTATTTTATTCACAGATGGGGACCAGTGAGAGAGGGTCTCACACAACTCCCGTCGGAGAGAGAACTTCATCAAAGTAGGCATACTTGGTTTCTGAATTTTTAAGGGGAATGGAGGGAAACGTTTTCCTTTCTTGATATGCAGATTGTAGTTGGCATCTAGAACTCGCTATCAGAGGTGTTAGGGTTAGATACATCTCACCGCGGTTAAGAAACATTCAGACACGCAATTACATTAACAAGACACAGAAGGATCCATAATGTGTGTGATATCGACATATGATTGTGTGGGCATCTATATTACTGTAGGTGGGCAAAAGAAAAGATCAGCATTGCGCTGGTGGACCGAATGGCCCGTTTAGTGCCGAATTAGGTTGTGACTCTCTAAAGTGAATAGTATTACAAGTAACACAAGACGCTCAGCGTGGTCCCAGTCACCATCCTGTCCGTTGTAATGACACAATTCATTTTGATTTCAACAAAATCAGGGTTTGTGGGGAATTGGTACAGAATGGGATTGAGGCCAGTGTGCAGTGTTTTCCTCGTATTGTTTGTTCCGCACCTCAGGGCCTGGTGGTCAATGGCGGTTCCTACTTCCTTTTAGATCCGCCTCTGAGCTCCAGAAAGCCGCATTCTGGATTTCCCTTTGCTCCCGGGGCTCTAGGCTTTAGAGATACAGCGCGGAAACAAGCCTTCAGCTCACCGAATCCGCGCCGACCAGCAACACCCGTACACAGGTTCTATGGAGCCCTTTCACAGCAGGTCATAAGGTCAAAGGCACGGAGTCGCTCAAGCGTTCTGGAGGTCAAGCAAACTTCTGGCATACCCTCGTTATACAGGCAACACGTCCGTCCCGCTGAGCTACTTCGGCATTTTGTCTACCTTCGATTTAAACCAGTATCTGCACTTCTTTCCTACACATTTTGTCCGTTCCACTGCAAAATCTCCTCAAGAATCTACTTTGAAGAAGTTCGCCTCCTCTCTCCGACGAGAGAGGAGGAGAATGCACTGAGTTACCAACAGGCTGTGCCCGGGAATTGATTGCAGAGAAGGATGACTGAGATGACAGCGCACACACACACACACACACACACACACACACACACACACACCAGCTCTATAGTGTGCCGTGGGTCACCAGGTGTCAGGTTTACACTGCGTTTCAAATCACGATGATTCACGATCGGCACCGCCGTTGTCACATTGGACCTCTTCCCTCTCGTGTCTTGCTATCTTTGAATTTTGCAGGGAATTGGAAGCTTAGAACATGTTGTCCTCCACAATGTGTAGGGTGGAACTGCAGATGCTGGTGTAAACCGAAAATAGAGACAGAATGCTGGAGTGACTCAGTGGGACAGGTAGCATCCCTGGAGAGAAGGAATGGGTGACGCCTCGGGTCGCGAAGGATCTGGACCCAAAACGTCCCTCTCTCCCGCCGAGTTACTCCCAGCATTCTGTATCTAACGTGTCCTCCACCGCGTTATCTCAAGGGGGAGCGGTTTTCAAACTGCGATGTTAACCATTGTATTGTAATGAGTGGAAACCCGATCTGCCATCCGTGGCCAGAGAGGCTTCACTTCATGCACTGGTATCTGCCACAGACACAAGTCAAGGCACATTTATGACATACAGGGAAACAACAGTTAAGCAGCCTGATATGATTAAGCACTGTATTTATGTGGTGCCAGTCATAAAGATTTTTGGTTAGTGTTGCAAGTTTAGTGGCGATTTTGGCTTCAGAGTCTCTGGTAGAATTCTAGCTAAATTCTGGGAAAAAACGTAAGTTCAAAAAACATAAATTCAACGTAAGTGCTTGCCTCCAGTGCACCGCTTGTCCCCCAGAAGGCGTTGCGTGGCAACAGTACGGGTCGTTACCTCGCCTGCCTTGGAAGGGCTCTATTCTACATTAGGGACAATTTACAGAAGCCAATTAACCTACAAAGCTGTATGTCTTTGGAGTGTGGGAGGAACCGGAACACCCGGAGAAAACCCACGCGATCACAGGAAGAAAGTACAAATACCACCCAAGTCAGGATCGAATGTGGGCCTTTGGCGCTGTGAGGCAGCAACTCTACCGTTACGCCACTCGGCCGCCCAGAAGGAAAAATCGGGACGGAGACTTGGGTGAGAGATTCAGGATGGAAAACAACTCCTACGGTCACTGGCTGACCTCAGCCTTTGCCGTTTTACAGAATACATCCCCGTTGCCGACGCCGGCGCTTACGGTCTATCTCAAGCCACGGATCCTTTGGCCTTTCTCAAACATCTATCCTTCCTGCACCATCCTTCTGCCTCATTTTGTACATTCTAGATGCTCCACTCAGTTATCCCCACGATTCCCCCTCTCAATCTCTGAAACTCCTAACATCCTTCCTCATTCACACGACCCGCAGTGGTGCAGCTGGTAGAGATGCTGCATCACCGCATCAGAAACGCGGGTACGATCCTGACCTTAGGTGCTGTCTGTGTGGACTTTGCATGTTCTCCCCGTGACCGCATAGGTTTCTTACGGGTGCTTCAATCCCGCGTCCCCAACCACAACCGAAAGATGTGCTGGTTTGTAGGTTAATTGGACTCTGTAAATTTCCGCTGGTGTGCAGATAGTTAGTGTATGAGTAAGTGGGATAACGAATGGTTGAACGATGGTCGGCGTGGACTCGATGGGCCGAAAGGCCTGCTTCCAGCCTGTACCTCTCAACATAAACTAAACAATCATTCTCTCTGTACTTTTTATTTTACTCGAGTCCTTTACTCATTTATTTCCTACTGTTTTCACAACGGGATCCTGTCTTCATGCTGCTTGCCCTAACCAAGATCTCACACACAATGGCGCCCCTGTAGAGCTGCTGCCTCACAGCGCCAGAGACCTGGCTTCCATTCTGTCCTCAGGTGCTGTCTGCTTGGAGTTTGAACGGTCTCCCTGTGACAGCGTGCGTTCCTCCGGGTCCTCCAGTTTCTTCCCACATCCCGAAGATGTGCGGGTTTGTTGGTTAACTATTTGTTGGTTGTTATTGAGGGCGTGCAGCGTAGGTTTACTAGGTTAATTCCCGGAATGGTGGTACTATCATATGTTGAAAGACTGGAGCGACTAGGCTTGTATACACTGGAATTTAGAAGGATGAGAGGAGATCTTATCGAAACGTATAAGATTATTAAGGGGTTGGACACGTTAGAGGCAGGAAACATGTTCCCAATGTTGGGGGAGTCCAGAACAAGGGGCCACAGTTTAAGAATAAGGGGCAGGCCATTTAGAACTGAGATGAGGAAAAACTTTTTCAGTCAGAGAGTTGTAAATCTGTGGAATTCTCTGCATCAGAAGGCAGTGGAGGCCAATTCAGCTCTTAAGGATAGAGGAGTCAGGAGGCATGGGGAGAAGGCAGGAACGGGGTACTGATTGAGAATGATCAGCCACGATCACATTGAATGGTGGTGCTGGCTCGAAGGGCCGAATGGCCTCCTCCTGCACCTATTGTCTATTGTCTTAACTGGCCTCTGTAAATTGTCCCTAGTGTGACGGACGCGAAAGTGGGTGAACAGGATCGGAGTACGGGTGGCCGAGGGCCCTGTATCCACTCTGTATCTCTAAACTAACCTAAACTAAACTAAACAAAACTAAACTAAGCTGATCTGAACATAAACATAGCACAAAAAGTAAGGAAATTTGTGTTTGGTAGATTATTTCTTTGTTGTAACAATGCTTCTTGGCAATAAATCTTATACCGTTGGAAAGCCTGTTTATTTCCCTTTTAAATGGTGCCACATTTGTAAGGAACATGCATTTGTGGGATGAGCAGCAGAGCTGAGTATATGGGTTGCGCCCATGAAAAATTTGCCAAATCTTCTCTGCCAATGTCAAACAGCTTATTCTGCTGTTGCTATTGACTCTTGTTTTGAGCTACTGGTACCCCCAGGTGCTGACAATCAGGTGCCTGATTGGTACCTGATTGGCAGCATCTGTAAGCATGGGCCCTGCTACAGTGGTCAGTAGGGGTCTGCTCCAAGAATCGGCATGCCACGTTTGACTGATCTGGATAGGGCCCGTGCGATAGGGCAACTTCAAGCTGCTGTTCCGCAAAACCAAGTTGCGGCATTATTTGGAGTGAGCCCTAATACCATCTCCAAAGTGAAGGCCAAGTTCCATATAACGGGGGATGTCAGAGACAGGCCGCGAAGTGGGCGTCCCAAGAAGACGACACCCGAAGAAGACCGTTTCCTCACCCTGTCAGCACTTAGGAACCGTAGGCTGTCTTCTACAGATTTGCAGTCAAGGTTTGCAGGACGATATGGCCGACGGCTCTCTGCCCAGACAATTCGGAACAGACTGCACGCAGCCAATCACCGGTCTCATAGGGCTGCCAGGAGGCCTGCCATGACTGCCCTTCACCATCAGGCCCGTTTGCGCTGGTGTCGGCAACACGTGCACTGGAACCTGAACATGTGGAGGAGCGTTATGTTCAGCGATGAGTCCAGATTCTGCCTACGGCAGTTGGATCATAGGGTCAAAGTGTGGAGAAGACGCGGAGAACGCTATGCTGATTGCTGCACCGATAGAGTAACATCTTTTGGTGGAGGCAGTGTGATGGTGTGGGGCGGCATCTCCCTCACTGGAAAAACGAGGCTTGTCATCATTGGAGGCAATCTCAATGCAGAGAGATATCGAGATGAGATTCTGCAACCAGTGGCAATCCCATATCTCCATAGTCTGGGACCAAACTCTATCCTCCAAGATGACAATGCTCGCCCCCACAGAGCAGGGTTTCTCAGAGACTACCTCCAGAATTTGGGAGTGGAGAGGATGGAATGGCCTGCCAGCAGTCCTGACCTCAACCCCATTGAACACTTGTGGGATCAGCTTGGGCGTGCTGTTCGTGCCAGAGTGACCAACACAACCACGTTGGCTGACTTGCGACAAATGCTGGTTGAAGAATGGGATGCCATCCCACAACAGTGTGTGACCAGGCTGGTGACCAGCATGAGGAGGAGGTGCCAGGCTGTTGTGGCTGTGTATGGTTCTTCCACACGCTACTGAGGCTCCTGTTTATTAAATGAATAAATTGTTAAATTGCCAATATGTCTTGTTTCTTTAGACTTCAATCATCCAATCCACCAAACAACACCGAACAAGAGTCAATGGCAGAATAAGCTGTTTGGCATTGGCAGAGAAGATTTGGCAGATTTTTCATGGGCGCAACCCACATACTCAGCTCTGCTGCTCATCCCACAAATGCATGTTCCTTACAAATGTGGCACCATTTAAAAGCGAAATAAACAGGCTTTCCAATGGTATAAGATTTATTGCCAAGAAGCATTGTTACAACAAATAAATAATCTACCAAACACAAATTTCCTTACTTTTTGTGCTATGTTTATATACTCCCCCTTCATCGGGGTGCTGGAAGGCTAATATAAAACAAAGAAGCAGGGAGCGCTCAGGGGAGCTCAGGGGTCTGGCAGTATTAGATGAAACAGAAAGAGGGTTGACGTTTCAGGACGTCCATTGAATTCATTAGCCGAAAACTACTGCTATGTTTTTGCCCTGAAATGTGAGCAAGCTCCCAGCGCAAATCAAAATTGTCAGCAGAAGTTTGCAACTTCAATGTTCTCCCCTGTGTAAAACGGCATGACTAGGAAAACACTGTATATATTCAACATTACGACTTGGTGTTTGACAAATAATTTTTGTGCAAGAAGGGGGAAGGGTCGGTTTATACAGGGTAGAACATTGGAGTTACAAACGTCTGTGAACAAATTTAAAATGATGTAAATCTAAGGCACCAAGGTGCTAAATGCGTACTTTACAGAATATCTGTATTCTGTATTCAAGGGGAAGGACACGGAGGACAGTAAGATCAGTGTGGAGATTACTAATATGCAATGTTGAGGCTAAGGTTGTTATTGTCCAGTGTACTTACTGTGAAAAGCTTTGTTTTTGCATGTTATCAAAACAGATTAGATATACCAGAGACACAAAAAGCTGGAGCAATTCAACGGGACAGGCAGCATCTCTGGAGAGAAGGAATGGGTGAAGTTTCGGGTCGAGACCTTTCTTCAGCATAGTCAGGGGAAAGGAAAACGAGAGAGAAATACGTTGATGTGGAGAGATAAAGAACAATGAATGGAAGATATGCAAAAAATAACGATGATAAAGGAAACATGCCATTGTTAGCTGTCTGTTGGGTGAAAACGAGGAGCCGGTGCATCTTGGGTGGGAGTCGGATGGGGAGTGAGGGAATGCCGGGGTTACTTGAAGTTAGAGAAATCAATAAAACCACTGGGCTGTAAACTGCCCAAGATAGACCATACATGAGTATCATCAAGTTAAATTCAAGTACAAAGGCAAAGGGGAAGACACAGAGTGCAGAATATAATTTTCAGCATTTTACCATATCACATCAATAGACAACATCCACAACGGGTAGAGGCGAATCTGACAGTACTCTAGCTTATGGAAGGATCATTCGGAAGCATGATACCAAAGGAAAATAAGCTGTTCCTGAAACTGATGGTAGGAAGTCTAGTCTGCGGATTGGACCGAGCTACATCTACAACTCTCAGCAACGTCTTGCGGTCATGAACAGAACTGCCCTGACACCAAGCTGTGATGCAATCCAATCTGCGTATGTTTTCCATTGAGCATCAATAGAAGTTTGTAAGAATCATTGAATACATGCCAAATTTCCTCGGTCTGCTCAGGAAGTAGAGGCATTGATGTGCCTTCTCTCTGTCGCATCAATTCACGAGAGATTGTTGGTAATATTAACGGTTTTTATGCACGGTTTGAGACGGGTAACACCACCAGCTCGCCGTCTAAAAACAGCACCGAAGGGGCGCTGGCTAGCGAGGCTGGAGGGGGATCCACCGCCGGGGATGTGCACACATTCTCGTGTCCGAGCATGAGGTGAGGTGGGCTCTGACGCGTGTGAACACGAGGAAAGCTGGAGGCCCAGATGGTATATCTGGGCGAGTACTAAAGTCTTGTGCTACTCAGCTTGCTCCAGTGCTCACCACAATATTCAACCTCTCCTTGGCAAAGTCCGTGGTCCCTGCAAGCTTCAAAAGATCCATCATTGTACCGGTGCCAAAGAATGCCTCTCCAGCGTGTTTAAATGACTACCGACCGGTGGCCCTCACCTCGGTTGTCATGAAATGCTTTGAGAGGCTAGTCAAGAAGCACATCTGCGCCCTCCTTCCTCGCAACATGGACCCACTACAGTTCGCATACCGTCCGAACAGGTCCACGGATGATGCGGTCTCCCAGGTTCTACACACCGCTCTCTCTCATCTGGACAGCCAGGGGGGCTATGTGAGGATGCTGTTCATTGACTTTAGTTCAGCATTCAACACAATAGTCCCCAGCAGACTGGTTGAGAAGCTGCTGGAACTGGGGCTTAGCACCCCTCTGTGTGCCTGGGTCCTGGACTTTCTCACTGCCAGGCCCCAAGTGGTCAGGATGGGGGAACACACATCTAGCTCCCTCACCCTGAACATAGGATCCCCCCAGGGCTGCGTCCTTAGCCCCCTACTGTACTCCCTGTACACACATGACTGTGGGGCCAGGTTCAGCTCAAACTCCATCATCAAGTTTGCTGATGACACTGTGGTGGTGGGCCGGATCTCCAACAACGATGAGAAGGCCTACCGGGAGGAGGTGGCTGATCTGGCACTCTGGTGTCAGGACAATAGCCTCCTCTTGAATGTCACTAAAACAAAGGAGCTGATTGTGGACTTCAGAAGGGCTAAACATCCAAGGACGTACACGCCACTGGAGATAAATGGGTCTATTGTGGATAGGGTGAGCAGTTTTAAATACTTGGGAGTCCGCATCGCAGAGGATCTGACATGGGCAACGCACATTGCCGCACTGGTGGGTAAGGCTAAGCAGCGCCTTTACCACCTTAGACAACTGAGGAAATTCAGAGTGTCTCTGAGGATCCTTCATTGCTTCTACTCTGGGGCTGTAGAGAGCATCCTGTCCGGCAACATTACAGTCTGGTTTGGGAACAGCTCTGCCCAGGACAGGATGGCCCTGCAGAGAGTAGTGCGTTCGGCAGAACGCACCATGGGAACTACACTCGTCCCCCTGCAGGACCTATACATCAGGAGGTGCAGATCCAGAGCAAGCAAGATCATGAGGGACCCCTGCCACCCCAGTAACGGATTGTTCCAGATGCTACGATCAGGCAAACGCCTCCGCTGTCACGCTGTGAAAACGGAGAGGATGAGACTGAGCTTCTTCCCACAGGCCATCAGGACTGTCAACTTTTATAACCCCAGACTAAATTTTTGTCGACGCTAATAGTAACTTATTAACTTTATTTATATGCTGTAACTGTAATTCGTTTTGTGCACAACCCGCAGGCATTGCCACTTTCATTTCACTGCACATCGTGTATGTGTATGTGACAAATAAATTTGACAAATAAATTTGACTTGACTTGACTTGCCAAAAAACTTGAAGCTCTCGGTCATTTCCACATCTAAACTATTGATGCTGATTGGGGCATGCTTGCTGAAGTCGATAACTAGTTTTTTCATCTTGGTCTTGCTGAAGTTGAGACCAAGATTGTCGTCTAGCACCATTCAATCGGATTGGATTTGCATACAGATAGAGTGGTGAAAAAAAGTCAACTCAAATATAATGTAGGGAAATGTGAGGTCATGTACTTCAGTGAGCGGGAATGAAAATGCAGGGAGAAATTACATATGGAATACTGAGTAGCAAGGTGCTCTTATGCATGGGGCACTAAAACATTGGCTTGAATGTGCAGCAACCGACTATTCAGGTACACTGGTACACTGGCATTTATTGCAAGGGTTGGTATTTAGACATACACGTGTACTGGATGTTCACAAGACCATGCCTGGAATACTTCGTAAGGTGTGGGGTTCTCTTAGCTCGAAACAGAGATATTTGCAGTGAAAATAGGGCAGAAGTGATTAGTTCAGCTAATTCCAGTAATATTGGTGTTGGCCTAATCACGAATGATCAGAAATGCAGGGTTTTTTGTTTGTAATTGTTGGGAGCTTAGAAGTAAGAGAGGTTGGATTATTACCGGATTCAAATGAGATATGACAGGGTCGATGATGAGATACAGTTACAGAAATAAACAGCATGGAAACAACCCCCTCAAGTTAGGAAAAGGGGACGTACAACGAGATCTGAGTGTCCTAGTGCATCAGTCACTGAAAGGAAGCATGCAGGTACAGCAGGCAGTGAAGAAAGCCAATGGAATGTTGGCCTTCATAACAAGAGGAGTTGAGTATAGGAGCAAAGAGGTCCTTCTGCAGTTGTCCTGGATCACCCGTTATCACAGCTGAAATAAAGAATCTTGGGTTTGATTTAGGTTTAGGTACAATGAAAAGCATTGTTCTGCATGCTGTCCCATGGCGGGACACGTCTTTGATTAAGTTGGTTGATTTTCCCAGGCAGTGTAGATGGGGTCAATGGTGGAAAGTCTGGTCTGTGTGATGGTCTGGGCTACATCTACAACTCTCTGTAATTTTGTATGGGTTTCGGCGGAGCTGTTCCCAAAGGAAGCTGTGATGCAACTCGGAGGTATGCTTTCCATGATGCATCTGAAGAAGTCTGTAAGAATCATTGCAGATATGTATGTCGACTTTCCTCCAGCCTCAACCATTGAAGCGACGTTTGGTTTTCCTGACTCCCATTGTCTCAGACATTGGACAATCCCACAGGCAGAACCCTTGGTAGGGAGGACATAACAAATGAGTCACCCATGTTACAGAAAGTAATGATGTGGGAATAATGGTGAGTCCCCTTCCCCCGCTCTGTCACTTGGCCATAATCCATGACCGTGTCACCCATGGTCAGCCATGATCGAGGGGGGGGCTTAGCTTAACCATCCATTTGCAAGTCTTACACAATTATTCAATTGTGATTGTGATGTCTTTAGAATTTTTAGAGGAAACCGGAGTACGCGGAGAAACCCAACTTAGTCACAGGGAGAACATACAAACTCCGCACAGATAGCACCCGTAGTCAGGATCGAACCCGGGTCTCTAAGCTGCAACCCTACCGGTGCACCACTGTGCCAATTTGATTCGAACAAAAATAGTCCCAGTTTAGTGACTGGAAGTTGCGCAACCTGTCTCTGTTAAGTTTTGACATTAACATTGTCAAAAAAATCCAATAATTGTTTCTGCTTGGCTCGGGCCCTGCCCACTGTGAAGGGAAACTGTTCCGTCTCTCCCAAGTGTGATCAAATCTTTTAAAACGCAATAACCTGACTTTTCATTTGCATAGTCTTGAAGCTAAGATCTGTACATTTCTCCCCACAGTCCTTGTACTTAGACAGGGATCAAATTCTCCTGCATTACTTTGCGGATTTGTCAAGAAGCATGTCATGGTGAACGGGAACAGCTAAGAATCTGAGGGGATTATGTAATCAGAGTGGAGGCTGGATCTTGCTGGTCAACATTGAGGTTTAGATCAGTACAGAAACCGCATCTTTCTCTTCAAGATTAAAGCAATCCAGATAAGGTAGTGGTTAAATATTTGATGAAAGAAAGATACAAAGTGCTGGAGAAAGCAAGTTAGGAGCGGCAGGACAACGTGTGGTAGGACATAGGTGGAGAAACAAAGAAATGCCGATGCCGAATAATGCACAAGAGGACCCAAAATGCAGAATAATTCAGTAAGTCAGGCAGCAACTCTGGAGAACATGGATAGGTGATGTTTTGGGTCGG
This sequence comes from Rhinoraja longicauda, assembly GCF_053455715.1. Lineage (NCBI taxonomy): Eukaryota > Metazoa > Chordata > Chondrichthyes > Rajiformes > Arhynchobatidae > Rhinoraja > Rhinoraja longicauda. The sequence continues at coordinate 1,142,848 of NC_135980.1, forward strand.
GGCCCTTCTTCATACCGATTAGGTAACGCTTTAGGTCGGACCCTTCTTCAGATTGGCTAAATTTGATGGCTTGTGCTAGTTTTTTTTGGTGCTGTGCGTCCCTGGTCGCTTTCTGCTTTGAGGCTAATGTTCCATGTGACCTTTACTCCCGTCGCATTGAGAAACCGGAGCAGGATGAGTGCAGCAATGTTCTGGAGAGAATTGTGTGAGTACTGCAGGTGAAGGAGGAGGTGAACCAGAGCATTGTGGATCTGCTCCTACTCTCCACTGAGCGTGTGGTGACTGCTCACTTCATCAGCATTGGCCTTGAGTGTTAATTAAAGGATTGTTTACACCATTCCCTCTAATTCGGAGTTCAGGAACACTTCTTCCCAACAACCATCAGGCTATTGAACACTACAACGCATGATATGCAATAGCCTGATTGTTGTTAGGTAGAAACTATTCGTGAACACGGACTATGAACTGTCTTGGTTGCTCTCGAGACTTTAGGCTTTGTTTTGTTCCGTAACTTTTTTTCAGTTTGTTTCTTATGTTATCTATTGAGTACTGTGTTTACAAACCTGTTGTGCTGCTGCAAGTAAGAATTTTATTGTTCCATTTCGGCACATATGACAATTACTTGATTAGTATGGGTGTCGGGGTTTATTGGGAGAAGTGAAGAGAATGGGGTTCAGAGGGAAAGATAGATCAGCCATGATTGGATGGCAGAGTAGACTGGATGGGCCGAATGGTCTAATTTTAGGGGGCGTGTCCAATGCTTGGCTGAGTAGACATAACTTTTCAGCACTCCCGAAAACAAAGCCCTAAACTGCTAAAAAAAGACGAACTAAAGGAATCAAGTACTTTAAATTAAATCAGAAAGTATACAGAAAGTATACAGAACGTACGGATACCTTCCAAGAAAGTAAAAGGAGGAGTACAACTGCCACAGAAGCAAGCAAAGGAATCAAGAAAAAAAATCGAAGGTAGGCCCACAGCTCTGATGGAGCAGGGGACTAGATTTGGTGACCCCTCGGCAGGCGGTGAGTCTGGGGAGGGCTCTGGTACGAAGCTGGAGTCTACTACTCCCAGCAAGCGCTCTTTGACTCGGGTCAAAATACGAGGGAGTCGCCGTGAGTTACCAAAAAGGCCCACTGTTTGCCGAGAGGCTGCTGATGTTGTGTCTGGAGTTTCGGACTCGAGTGACAATGAGGTAACGGGAGACTCCACTAGCAGTGGAAGTGGAAATGAGGAAGAAGAAGAAAAGCAAGAAGATACAGAGACTAATATGAAAACGATGCTTCAAGAAATTATTAACAGGCTCAAGAAAATTGAAGGAGATAACAAATTAATGAGGAGAGATAACAAGAAATTTCATAAGACTTTGAAAAAAATGGAGGAGAAATTTCAAACAGTGACAAATAAAGTGGATAATATGCAAATGGAAAATGAAATGTTAAAATCTAGAGTGGAAAAAAATGAAGACAGTATTACTGCTGCAGCAATTGAAAGCAAAAAGATGGCGGAGAAGTTGGATGCCTTGGAAAACTATAGCAGGAGAAATAATGTTAAAATTGTTGGTTTGCCAGAGGGAGTGGAGGGGGAAGACCCAATTAACTTTTTTCAAGATTGGATAGTGACCATTCTGGGAATAGATAAACAAGGTCCGATGGAAATAGAAAGAGCACATAGGGCTCTAAGACCGAAACCCTCGACTAATCAAAAGCCAAGATCTGTGTTGATTAAATTTTTAAGATACCAAGATCGAGAATTGGTTTTCAAAACAATCGGGAATAATATAAGAGAGGGAAAACCAATAGAACATGAAGGCACTAAAATAATCTTTTACCCAGACATCAGTAATGCCTTGTTGAGCAGAAAAAAAGAATTTAATGAGGCAAAAAATATTCTATGGAAGAAAGGCTATAGGTTTATTTTACTGCATCCGGCTACTTTGAAGATTATGATCAACACTGGAGAAAATAATTTTTTTAAAGACTTTGTCAAAGCAGAAGAGTATGCGGAAGAATTGCCATCGAGATATGCTTAAGAAGATTCATGAATGAATGATTATTTTTTTTTTTATTACTTTATTTTTTTTTATTTTTTTTTTACATACATACAAACACAAACTAAACAAACATAGGAGATGCATATTGAATGTAAATACCCTTACTTTAAGTTCCCAAAAACGGAAGAGACTCGAGTCCCGGCATTGCCTGTATTAATAATGACCATCTTTTATCAAACATGTCTGTTGTCAACTGTAACCTTGCTGTGATTTTTTCCATTATATACACATTTTTTACCCTATCTCTCCATTGCATTATGCTTGGAGGCTGTGGTTTCAACCACGAAGTTGTTATCATCTTCTTTGCTATCAGCAGCAGGATTGTCAGTAAATGTTTCGAACTCTTATCTGTCATACTGTCAGGAATTATACCCAAAATGTAAAGTGCTGGTTCCAGAGGGAAGTTAATGCCCATAATCTGTTTAATTTCCTTTTGAATATTCTTCCAGAAATCCTGTATTTTTGGGCAATCCCAGAATATATGAGTGGAGTCCCCAACTTCTCCACACTCCCTCCAACATAAATCAGTTGTATTACTATATTTCGATGTAATGAATGGAGTATAAAAGTAACGCATTTTAACTTTCCAGTCAAATTCCCTCCATGTTGGGCTCTTAGTTAGTTTATGTCCCTCTTTAAATGATTCCTCCCACCCTTCTTCTGATATTATGATATTCGCTTCCAGTTCCCATTTTTCTTTGATATGTAAGTTGTTCTCTTTGGATTCATGTTGTAGTGCTTCATAAATTTTTGATATAATCCCTTTTTTTGACTTGTCTTCCGAGAACCCCCACAACACTTCCTCTAATTTAGATGAGGCTTGCAGATGTTCTCCCATTCCTGATGTTTCTGTAGGTAATCTCTTAGCTGTAAGAATTTGTAAAAGTCATGAGCAGGTAAATTGAATTCTTTTTGAAGTTGTGTGAATATTTTCATTGTTTGTCCCTGAAACATTTGATCTATGTATATTAGCCCTTTGTCAGCCCATCTGTCAAATCCTGAGTCCATGGTAGATGGTACAAAGTCTGGGTTTTTTGCTATTCTAGTAGCCCTGCTTACCGAATTTGACAGCTTCAGCTTCTTTCTCACTGCTGACCAGATTTTCATTGTTACCCTAATCCACTCGTTGCCCATCCTGAGCCTCTTCAGGGCCTTCTCGTTTAAAAATGGGAGTGATTCTAAAGGCAAATTTTTACAAGCGTTTTGCTCCATCTCCACCCACATTGAATCTTTCTCTTTAGTGGTCCACATGATTAAGGCTCTGAGTTGCGTTGCCCAATAATAATTTCTTAAATTAGGCAAGTTCAACCCTCCCTTTTCTTTTTTGCTAAGAAGCGTCTTGTATTTAATTCTTGCTTTTTTACTTTGCCATAAGAATTTCGATATAATTTTATCCAGTTTTTTTAGAAAAGCTCCCGAGATCATAATAGGCAACGATTGGAACAAAAACAACAGTCTTGGCAATATATTCATTCTGACTGTTTCTACTCTTCCCACCAGAGTCAACGGTAAAATCTCCCATCCAGCCAAATCATCCTTTATCTCAGATATCAGTTTCCCATAATTAGCTTCAAATAGCTGTGCTGTATTCGAAGTGATAATTATACCAAGGTATCTAAACCCTTTTTTGGTCCATTTAAAATGGACTTTTTCTTTAAGTTCCACTGGGCAATCTCCTGAGAGCATCATTGCTATTGATTTGGCTTCATTTGTCAAATATCCTGATATTTCACCATATTCTTTTAGGTTATCTAGTAGAGCTGGTATAGACGTGGAGGGCTCCACTATGTATGTTAATAAATCGTCCGCAAATAATGACGTCTTGTGTTCTATGCCCCCTTCATCTTTTATTCCTTTAATGTTTTTATTTTGTCTTATTGACTCTGCTAACGGTTCAATACTTGCAGCAAACAGTAGCGGGCTCAGGCAATCTCCTTGCCTGACTCCTCTTTTGAGGTAGAAGAAGTCTGAGCAGCAGCCATTAATTCTGATCCGTGATTTGGGATTTTTATAAACAATTCTTACCCAGTCTATAAACGTTGAGTGAAACCCAAAAACCTTCAATGTTTGATATAAAAAGTTCCATTTCACACGGTCAAACGCTTTTTGTGCATCTAGGCTAAGCAGCATGGTAGGTCTGGGATTATTTTTAGCACATGATATAAGATTTAGTGTTCTCCTGATATTGTTAGCCCCCTGTCTCCCCGGGATAAACCCCGTTTGATCTGGCTTGATTAATTTAGTTATATGTTGTTGCATTCTCTGTGCTAGTATGCTTGTTAATATTTTTAAATCATTACAGAGCAAGCTGACCGGTCTATATCCCTCACATGAAGTCGGATCTTTGCCCTCCTTATGTAATACGGAAATTATGGCTTCTGACCAAGTATCTGGGCGGTTTCCTGTTGATAGCGCATAATTAAAAACTTTACATAATTCTGGTGTTATGTCTTCTGCAAAACATTTATAATACTCCCCTGAGAAGCCATCTGTACCTGGGGATTTGTTACTTTTAACGGTTTTTATAGTATCGGCTATTTCTTGTGACGAAATTGGTTTTATCATTTCAGATGCTTCTTCTACCTTTAATGCTGGTAAATGTAGTTTTTTGAAAAATTCTTGTGTTTTGGTCTCAGTGAGATTAGATTCTGAGTCACTGTATAAGTTTTTATAATATTCTGCAAAGGCCTTTGCTATCTCTTTTGGCTTAGCCATAATAAAATTGGAAGTGGGATGTCTTATTTTTGTAACTATTCTATTTGTTTGAGCTTTTCGCAGTTGGAATGCCAGTAACCGGCTTGCTCTGTTACCCATCTCATAATATCTTTGATTTATAAAACGAAGAGCTCCTTCTGCTTTATATGTTAAAAGTTCGTCTAACTCTTGTCTCATTTTTTTTAATTCGACGAGAATAGAGTTGTTTCTTGTTCTTTTATGTTCTAACTCCAACTCTCTGATTTTACTTTCTAGCTTTCCTTGCCTTTCCATTCGGGTTTTTTTCAATCTGGAAGTTATCTCTATTATTTTCCCTCTCATGACTGCTTTTCCTCCCTCCCATAATGTCGATGGTGAGACCTCGCCATTGTCATTTATTTGAAAATATTCCTTTAAGTTTAGTTTTAGTTCTTTGACAACCTTTTCATCTGATAGGATTGACACATTAAGTCTCCAGTACTTAAAGAAGGATTCCCTGCCCATCTCAATGGATAGTATGACAGGGGCGTGGTCACTTATAGTTATGGATTCTATACTGCAGTCCCTGACTGTATGTATCTGTTGTTTTGACACACAAAAAAAGTCTATTCTCGAATAACTCCCATGTGGGTTAGAATAAAAGGTAAAATCTCTTCCTTTAGGGTTATTATGTCTCCATGGATCAACCAGACCTAATTCTTTTATAACATTATTTAGGACTCTGGATTTTTTTGTTTTTGGTCCCCTCTCAGATGGCAACCTGTCTAAGTTACCATTCTGTATGGTATTAAAATCCCCTCCCAAAATTATCATCCCTCGTCCGTTACTGGTAAGTATATTGGCTATGTTTTTAAAGAATGTTTCATTTTCTTCATTTGGGGCATAGATGTTTAATATTGAAATACTCATATCTCCTATTGTGCCAACCACCATGATATATCTTCCCATATCACCTTTAATCACTTTCTCTACAGAAAATGGTAGGGATTTATTAATTAGTATGGCCACCCCCCTTTTCTTGCCATATGAAGCATGGAATACTTGGTTTACCCATTCCCTTTTCAGTTTTTTATGTTCATTTTCACTCAAGTGAGTTTCTTGGATTAGTGCAATGGCACATTGTAGTTTCTTCAACTGACTCAATATTTTCTTTCTCTTAATAGGGTGATTTAGACCGTGCACATTATAAGAAACAAGGTTCAACTTATTCATGACATTTTAAGATGTAGGCCATAAACTCGGTTCCTCCTATAAATCAAAACAACTGTGCAAAACGATACACAGCGAAAAAACAAACAAACAATACACATCTCCCTCTGAACTACTATACAAAAATAACATGTGACTCCCAAAAGTCTCGTCATCAGAGAGTGTGGCAATCTCTCTGGGGAAATAGCACAATGTGCACCTGCAACTTCTCAGAATTAAGTTGCTCCTTGCTCAAATTGAGATCCAGCTTTGCTCCTTCAACCAATTTTGACATTATTCAGTATAAGTGTTACTTAAATCCCATAACTAGCTCCTTTTCAATTCTTTGAACATTAAACATAAATTCAGATTGTCCGCATTATATATACTTCAGGATTGTCATTATTTTTTTACCCTTAGTTCCAGGCTGTTTTTTGGTTTTTTTTAGTCCTTACCACTGTGAACCTCAGAGTTCACAGACCGAGGGCTTGTATGTCCGCCTCTGTGATGGGTGGCTGTCTCCTCTTTCCCTTCTGTCCTGTCCCCGTAGTCCAGCTGCCCTCCATCCTCACTCTCTGTAGTTTCTCCCACTCGTCCTCCTCCACATGGATCCCCATGTCCTTCAGCATGGGGGCAGCCTCCATCAGTGTATTGAATGTCTTCGTCTCTGTTCCCAGAAACACCTTCAGTCTTGCAGGATATGGGGACTGTGCCTTTATGTTTTTCTCCTTCAACTTTTTTATTACATCCCGCACTTGTTTCCTCTTCTTCTGTATCTCGGTAGTGTAGTCATGGTTGAAGTAAATGGTCCGTTCCTCATATGTTATTTTTTGTTTCCATGCTTGTTGTATGATGCGGTCTTTCACCTGGTGGTCAATGAAGCGGGCGATGATGGCTCGCGGGGGAGCCGCACTCTCTTTCGGTTTGGTAGTCAGCGAGCGGTGCGCTCTTTCGATGCGGATATCGACGGCCGCCGAGATTTGTAATGTTGTTCGGATGAAATCAGTCACAAATCCTATGGTGTCGCCTTTCTCAGCGCCCTCCGGGATCCCATGTATCCGTATGTTATTACGTCTCGCTCTTGCTTCCAAGTCGTCACATTTTGCGGCTAACGCCGCCTCTCTTTGAAGAAGAAAGGCGACTGATCTTTCCAGCCGCGCTGCCCTGTCTTCCGTCTCCCCCAACCTTTCTTCTATGTTCACTGTTCGTCGCTCCAGTGAAGCGGTTCTCTCCAAAAGCTCCTTTAAATTAGTTTCTAGTCTCACCAGAGCTTTTTTGTTGTCATTTACCGCTTCTGTGTGCTCTTGTCTTAACTTGCGTAGCTCCGCCAATATTACGGAGTCTTGTTCCCCACAGCTGGTTCCCTTATCTGGCGTGGCTCTCTTTGCCGAGTCCGTAGCTTTAGTATCCGCATTATCCTTTTTGTTTAACCTTGTCTCCATATTTTTATTTATCGTTAACTTTCGTTGTCGATATAACTTGCGATTGGCCCGTTTCCTGTTGTTACTAATGTTTAAAAGAGCTAGTTTTAATTGGTTTCTTTGAGAGCTAACTTTTTAGATTGTCTAGTCCAACATGGCGCCACCGGAAGCTATAGGTTTATTTTACTGCATCCGGCTACTTTGAAGATTATGATCAACACTGGAGAAAATAATTTTTTTAAAGACTTTGTCAAAGCAGAAGAGTATGCGGAAGAGTATGCGGAAGAATTGCCATCGAGATATGCTTAAGAAGATTCATGAATGAATGATTATTAATAAGATCTGTATACTAGAGAGGGGATTAACTGTATTAAGGATTGTTAATTTTTAGAAGTGCTTGATATATCGGGGGGGTTGGAGAATGTGGATGCTCCACCATAATCATGGGCACAAGTGTGGTGCGGACCACACCTCGTATAATAGAGGGGGGTAATGTTGCTAATCTATTTATTAACAACATTAGAGGGAGGGTCTATTTCTCTATCTTTCTTATTTCTTTTCTGTTTTTACACCTGGACTATGGAGGGGAGCACACTGAAATACGGCACAATGTAAATACCGGAACAGGTATCAAGGTAAGGAAAAAGGGAAAAAAAAAAAAAAGGAAATTAAAAAAAGGAATGAATGGATAACACATTAAATTTTTTAAGCTATAATGTGAATGGGTTAAATAGACCGATAAAAAGGAAGAGAATTTTAACACAGATGAAAAAATTGGAAGTAGATATAGCTTTCTTGTAAGAAACACATCTAACGGAAAAAGAGCATCAAAAGTTAAAGAGAGATTGGGTAGGAAGTATGGTCGCATCTTCTTTTAACTCAAAAGCAAGAGGGGTTGTTATCCTATTTAAGAAAACGCTACCAATTAAGATACAAAATATTGTAAGTGACCCAGTAGGTAGATTTGTAATGGTACATTGTCAAATTTTCTCAGAATTGTGGACCTTAATGAATATATATGCACCAAATATAGATGATGAGAAGTTTGTGCAGGGTACCTTTTTAAATCTGGCGGAAGCACATGAAAATATATTGATAGGGGGAGATTTCAATTTTTGTTTAGATCCAGTAATGGATAGATCATCAAGGACAACGACAAGGACAAGAGCAGCGAAGACAACAATGGAAATTTTAAATTTAATAGATGTTTGGAGGAAAAGCCATCCCAGGGAAAGAGACTACTCCTTTTATTCCAATAGACATGATACATATTCTAGAATAGATCTATTTTTGATTTCAGCTCAATTAAGGGGTAGAATAATACAAATAGATTACAAGGCTAGATTGTTATCGGATCACTCGCCATTATTAATGAAAATTACGATGCCAGATAAAGAACAGTCAGTCTATAGATGGAGACTCAACTCTTTACTATTGAAAAGGCAAGACTTTTGTGATTTTATTCGAGGACAAATTGAATTATTTTTGGAAACAAATTTAAATTCAGTTGATGATAAATTTATTGTATGGGATGCAATGAAGGCTTATTTGAGAGGCCAAATTATAAGCTACTCATCTAAGATAAAGAAAGACTATAGGAAGGAATCTGAAAGATTAGAAAAAGAAATCACCGTATTAGAAAAAGACTTACAGAAAACTTCTTCAGATACGAAAAAAATACAACTTGCAAATAAAAAATTTCAATACAATACTTTACATACTTACAGAACAGAAAAAACTAATATTACGAACTAACCAAAGATATTATGAATTAGGAGAAAGAGCGCACAGGTATTGGCATGGCAACTGAAAGAAGAACAAATATCAAGAACAATAAATTCAATTAGAACAGATCAAAACATTATTACTTATAAACCTAGAGAAATCAATGAGGTATTTAAGCAATTCTACACTAATCTGTACCATTCTGAATCTGAAAAGGATGAAATTAAGATAAATATTTTTTTATCCAAGATACAATTACCAACAATCTCTAATGAGGAGCAGATGGGACTAAATGCCTCCTTTACTTTGAGAGAAGTGGAGGAAGTATTATATTCTTTACCAAGTAATAAATCTCCAGGGGAAGATGGTTTCCCGCCTGAGTTCTATAAAAAATTTAAAGATTTGTTGTTACCAGTATTTATGGAAGTGATACATCAAGCGGAAAAAACTTCTACATTACCAGAATCCTTCTCACTGGCAATTATAACCGTAATTCAAAAAAAAGGGAAAGACCCTTTAAATGCATCTTCTTATAGACCAATATCATTGTTGAATGCAGATTATAAAATAGTTGCTAAACTTTTGGCAAGGAGATTGGCAGAATATTTACCGAAGCTGGTTAAAGAGGACCAAAGTGGATTTGTCAAAAAAAGGAAAATATCTGAGAATGTAGCAAGATTTATAAGTATTTTACATTTAGCACAGAAAAGAAAGGAATTGAGCGTAGCAGTTGCTTTAGATGCTGAAAAGGCGTTTGACAGGTTAGAATGGGATTTTTTATTTAAAGTATTAGAGAAGTACGGATTGGGAAATGGTTTCATTAACTGGGTAAAAGCTCTTGATAAACAACCTAAAGCCAAAGTGGTGACAAATGGCCAATCTTCTCAATCATTTAATTTGGAAAGATCTAGTAAAGCCCTTGTCACCGGCTTTATTTGTATTGGCCATTGAACCTCTGGCAGAGCTAATAAGATCAGATTTAGACATTGAAGGATTTAAAGTTAATCAGGAAAATCACAAAATTACTTTATTTGCAGATGATGTTTTAATTTTAATTTGTCTTACTAGACCATTGGAATCCTTAAGAAAATTATATTTCAGACTGGAAGAATATGGGAAAGTATCAGGATACAAAATTAATAAAGATAAAACTGAAATAATGCCTCTTTCTGAAGGTAATTATGATCAATGTAAAAGAGAAAGTCAGTTTAAATGGCAAAAAGAAGGCATGAAGTACCTAGGGGTTAAAGTAGATAATAAGTTAAATAATCTGTATAAACTAAATTATAAACCACTAATTAAAAAAATTGAGGAGGACTTGAAGAAATGGATGAATCTTCCAATTACATTGCTAGGGAGAGTGAACTGTATTAAGATGAATATTTTTCCGAGGATACAGTATTTATTCCAAACACTGCCTATACCTTTACCAAATTTTTTTTTTCAAGAATTGAATAAAATTGTGAGAAATTTTCTTTGGAAAGGTAAAATGCCAAGAGTGTCTATGGAAAAATTAACATGGAAATTTGAATTAGGTGGACTGCAATTACCAAATTTTAAAAATTACTATCTGGCAGCACAAATTAGTTTTATTTCATCCTTTTATCAAGAGGGTGGAAAAACAGCATGGGTTAAAATTGAAATGGATAAAATAAAAGAACTATGCCCAGAAGAATTTATCTATAAATGTGAAGCGAAGCTATTAGTTAAGGATCAAGAGTCACCTTTGCTAAAACATTTAATTAATATATTGTTGAAAACAGTTAAAGCTAATGATAAAAGATTTTTTCTAACAGCTAAAACTCCATTAGTAAAAAATAGATTACTGCCATTTGCTTGGAATAATCAAATATTACAAGTCTGGGAACAGAAGGGTATTAAACATATAGGAGATTGCTACGAAGGAAATAATTTTTTGACATTTTCTCAATTGAGAAACAAATATCAAATTCCAGGGAATAGTATTTTTTTATATTATCAATTACAATCTTTTTTAAGGGAAAAGTTAGGTAATTCAATGTTTTTATTTCAAATTAAAGGAATTGAATCCCTGATTCAGGGCAAGGGAACTAAAAAAATTATATCTTTAATGTATAAATTGTTACAAAAATCTAGTCCAAAGACAGGAATTCAAAAATCAAGACAAAGATGGGAAACAGATCTGAATATTAGCATTGATGGGTAATAAGTTGGGAAAGATTATGTTTAGAAAGTATGAAAAATACTATTAATGTGAGATATAGTTTAGTACAATACAATTTTTTACATCAACTATATTTAACTCCGAAAAAATTAAACAATTTAAATCCAAATTTACCTGAAATTTGTTTTAGATGCAATCAGGATGTGGGTACTTTTTTTACACTCCACATGGGCATGTCCTAAGGTAACTCCTTTTTGGAAAGACCTAAAAAACTTTTTGGAACAATTGATGAATAAGACCATACCATTGGATTCAAGGTTGTTTTTATTGGGAGATACTAAAGGAATATTTCCAAGATTAATTTTAGATAAATATCAGGAAAGATTTCTCAAAATAGCAATAGCAATAGCAAAAAAATGTGTGGCGGTCACTTGGAAAGATCACAATGAAATAAGAATTGCAAGATGGTATGCAGAAATGCGTAGTTGTATCCCATTAGAAAAAGCTACTTATAATCTGAGAAATAAATATGATTTATTTTTGAAACTTTGGAACCCATTCACTTTAAAACTAGGATTAAGAATTGGAAATATTTAATTTCAGGATTGTTTTGATAGCCCTAAAAAAGAATTTAATAAGAAATTAGCCGGAAGTGTTTCCTTCTTGTCTCCAGGTTTCCTTCTTTCTTTCTTCTTTCTTTCTTTCTTTCCTTTTTATTTTTTTTATCTTTCTTCTTCTCCTTTTTCCTCTTTTTTTCTAACTGGGGGGTGGGGGGAGGGGGGTTGTGGGTGGGGAGATAATACAGAACAATACAAGTATAATCGAATTTAAAATGTATAATCGAATTTATAATGTAAGTACCATCGCGTACTATGAGTTCATACATGTATTTGTTTTGTTAAAATTTAAATAAAATTAATGAATTAATTATTCAATTTTAGCAGCACCCAGAACATTTATCAAGAAACCTTGGATTTCCCCTTTCTTGAAAGCGTGACTAGCAGCCGCTTGAAGCAACCATTAACGCCAGTGAGCAGTGTAACTCTCTGGAGATAGCGCAAGGCAGTTTGTATTGAAGAAGTAAGGAACTGCAGGGAGACACAAAGTGCTGGAGTAACCTAGCCGATCAGGCAGCATACTTGAAGAAGAGGAACAGGTGATTTTTCGGGTCGGAACCCTTTTTCATTCTCCAGAGATGCGACCTGACCCGCCGAGTTGCTCCTGCACTTTGTGTCTATCTTCGGTATGAACCAGCATCGGCAGTTCCGCAGTCTTACAACAACAAAAAACCCCAATGTGCTGGAGTAACTCAGCGGGTCCGGATCCCTGGAGAACATGAATACGTGACGTTTCAGACTGAAGAAGGTCCTGGATCCGAAACATCGTCTATCCAAGTTCTCCAGAGATGCTGCCTGACCCGCCGAGTTACTCCTGCACTTTGTGTCCTTTTTTGGCGGTTTATGTCTCTTTTCTGCTTTTAACACCCTTCTAACGATTCACTCGCGTGTATCAGTAAAACGGCAACTTAACAATGGCAAAACATAAACACAAAAAATGCTGCCTGCAGCTACAGCAGGTTCTTTATCGGTACCGCACGGTAACAGGCAGAACCCGTAGTCAGGATCGAAGGCGGGTCTCTGGCGCTGTGAGACAGCAGCGTTCCCACTGAGCAGCCACCTTGGTATCAGAACTAGTCTAAGTGAATTTGAGGGCAGGGAAGAAGTTGGATACAATTTTTTAGAGGATACAATTGACAATATATGCATAAGCAGCACCAATACGGTCGTCAATGTGGCGGAGAAGGACCTGGAGGTGGTGCCAGAGTAGGTTCTATGTAGACAACAAAAAACAGGCGTCGCTGGAGCACATGAGAGTACATTTCCGATGTAGTTAGCGGACGAAAATGGACCCATTCACCGCCCACAGGAGAGAGATTTCATTTACTTCCCCAACGTGTGGTCTCAATACCAATTTATTTATTCGTTCAATCAAGGGGTCTGGGTGAATTTTCAACTCCTCCGGTTGCCTTCAGATGAGATCTTTCAACCTTTGAAAGCAACGACAGAAAAAATAAGGTGTTTATTTATACTGTGATCTGGGAAACACCGATCATGGAGTCACTCGGAGTGAATGACTGGAATCGGGAAATCTGGTTTTGACCTTACTTTGGACTTTAGAGATGCAGCGTGGATACAGATTCTTCGGCATACGAGTCCGCATCGACCATCGACCACCCGTACACACTAGTTCTATCCCACACATTGAGGAAAATGTACAATTTTACTAAACCAATTAAACTAATCTGTCTGTCTGTCCTTTTCAAATTTTTTGTTGTTGTTTTTGGTAAGTTTTTAAAGTTTGTGTAAATGTTCCTCTGGTTTGTTTGATGTGGAGGATGGGTAGGGGGGGGGGGGTCGGGGGCAACGTTCGTGGACTTACCATCGGAGCCGATTCCTTGCTTGGATCGACGCTCCAACCACGGCCTGTGGACTTTACCATCGCGGAGCTCGCAGTCTCGAAATGAGACCGATCGGGAGCTCCAAAATCTGCACAAGCTTCAACTAGTCCCGACCCGGGGTAGATCGCCCGGCGCGGGGGAGCTGAGACCCCCCCCCCATGCAGGAGCTGGATCGTCCCGACGAGGAAGGCCCGCCGCCGGCTGCGGGAGTCAAGATCATCGCGTCAACGGAAGGTTAGAGGCCCCCGACCGCTGGAGGACAAAGAAGGGAGAGATTGAACTTTGTTTCGCCTTCCATCACAGTGAGGAATGTGGAGGAGTCACTGTGGTGGATGTTCATGTTAAAATGTATTTTATGTGTCCGGTTGTTTTTATTGTTATGACTGTATGGCAAATGAAGTTCCTCGTATGTTGCAAAACATTCTTCGCTAATAAAGTATTATTGTGATTGTGATGTCTTTAGAATTTTTAGAGGAAACCGGAGTACGCGGAGAACCCCAACTTAGTCACAGGGAGAACATACAAACTCCGCACAGATAGCACCCGTAGTCAGGATCGAACCCGGGTCTCTAAGCTGCAACCCTACCGCTGCACCACTGTGCCAATTTGATTCGAACAAAAATAGTCCCAGTTTAGTGACTGGAAGTTGCGCAACCTGTCTCTGTTAAGTTTTGACATTAACATTGTCAAAAAAATCCAATAATTGTTTCTGCTTGGCTCGGGCCCTGCCCACTGTGAAGGGAAACTGTTCCGTCTCTCCCAAGTGTGATCAAATCTTTTAAAACGCAATAACCTGACTTTTCATTTACATAGTCTTGAAGCTAAGATCTGTACATTTCTCCCCACAGTCCTTGTACTTAGACAGGGATGAAATTCTCCTGCATTACTTTGCGGATTTGTCAAGAAGCATGTCATGGTGAACGGGAACAGCTAAGAATCTGAGGGGATTATGTAATCAGAGTGGAGGCTGGATCTTGCTGGTCAACATTGAGGTTTAGATCAGTACAGAAACCGTATCTTTCTCTTCAAGATTAAAGCAATCCAGATAAGGTAGTGGTTAAATATTTGATGAAAGAAAGATACAAAGTGCTGGAGAAAGCAAGTTAGGAGCGGCAGGACAACGTGTGGTAGGACATAGGTGGAGAAACAAAGAAATGCCGATGCCGAATAATGCACAAGAGGACCCAAAATGCAGAATAATTCAGTAAGTCAGGCAGCAACTCTGGAGAACATGGATAGGTGATGTTTTGGGTCGGGGCCCTTCTTCATACCGATTAGGTAACGCTTTAGGTCGGACCCTTCTTCAGATTGGCTAAATTTGATGGCTTGTGCTAGTTTTTTTTGGTGCTGTGCGTCCCTGGTCGCTTTCTGCTTTGAGGCTAATGTTCCATGTGACCTTTACTCCCGTCGCATTGAGAAACCGGAGCAGGATGAGTGGAGCAATGTTCTGGAGAGAATTGTATGAGTACTGCAGGTGAAGGAGGAGGTGAACCAGAGCATTGTGGATCTGCTCCTACTCTCCACTGAGCGTGTGGTGACTGCTCACTTCATCAGCATTGGCCTTGAGTGTTAATTAAAGGATTGTTTACACCATTCCCTCTAATTCGGAGTTCAGGAACACTTCTTCCCAACAACCACCAGGCTATTGAACACTACAACGCATGATATGCAATAGCCTGATTGTTGTTAGGTAGAAACTATTCGTGAACACGGACTATGAACTGTCTTGGTTGCTCTCGAGACTTTAGGCTTTGTTTTGTTCCGTAACTTTTTTTCAGTTTGTTTCTTATGTTATCTATTGAGTACTGTGTTTACAAACCTGTTGTGCTGCTGCAAGTAAGAATTTTATTGTTCCATTTCGGCACATATGACAATTACTTGATTAGTACGGGTGTCGGGGTTTATTGGGAGAAGGGAAGAGAATGGGGTTCAGAGGGAAAGATAGATCAGCCATGATTGGATGGCAGAGTAGACTGGATGGGCCGAATGGTCTAATTCTGCTGCTATCACCTGTGAACATGAATGAAACTCTCCTGACTCTTGATTTCACAGATTCCGATTTATTCAAGATCCGGGCAACAACAGTGGTGTAATTTGTGAACCTGCGGATTGAGTTATAGCAGAATTGGGTCACACAGTTGTGAGTGCATAAGGCGTGTAGCAAGGGGCTGAGAACACATATGTGAAGTAACAGTGTTGAGATTTATTGTGGAGCATGAGCTGTCATCTATCCTCGCTGATTATGGTCCATGGATAAGATGGTGGAGGATACAATGTAGAGTGACGTACTGGGAACAACGGTTTGGAGATGAGTTTGAATGGGATCTATCAGTGGCCTGGACTCGTGAACATTGTACCATTGGGTGTGGGGCATCTTTGTCCATTCTCCATGGTCAGTATGATATCTGTGGGACAGGGTTTGGTTGGGATTTAGTTGGGTTTTTTCTTTCTCCCGTTCTCCTTCTCCAGCTGATGCCCACTCAATGCTGATCATTGAGTCACACTCCAGGGAACCAGGCCCGTTGGCCCTCTATGTCCATGCTGACCATCAAATGCCCATCTAGACTAATCAGGTTTCCTCTTTATCCAACGCTCAATATTAGTAGACACTCATGGTTTCCTTAGCCCTTAACAAATTTACTCTGAGTGATTCCCACTTGCATGACGTACAAATCTCCATGAGTTGCTGCTCCCAGTCAACTTTGACACCACTGTCGTACAATATTAAATTTGAGTTCTCTCCCCCCCCCCCCCCCCTCACTTATTCATGACCTTGGTTCTCACATCAACCTCATCCTTTCCATAAATGCCATGACATTGGCAAGTCTTAGCATTGACTTCAAAATTCTCGCTCACTGTCACTTAAACCTCTTCCAGGTTCAGCATCACTCCTTCTCGACCTAGCCCATCCATAAAGGTTTAAAAAACATTCTCAGTGTAATTTAAACATTCCTTTCCTCTACAGCATTCAGACTGATGTGATTGCAGTTAATATTGCAAAAGTTAAAATCCCTTACCACTAAAATCCTATTGCATTACATCTGCATTAAGTTTTGTATCTCTATTTCTAAATCTCTCTGTCTACATATCTGCTCCACTATCTCCATCTGAGGGAAGTCTGTCACTTACCTCCAGGAAAGTGATCACCCCCCTTGTTGTTCCAAAAATCTTCTTATTGGCCGTCATTTGAAGAACCTTCCAAAATATCCTCTCTCATTACAGGTTCCTTGATGATGTTGAGAAGAGTTTAATTTAGTTTATTTTCATGTGTACTGAGGTACAGTGTAAAGCTTTTGTACTGCAATTGCAAATATTGAACTGCAATTAATATGGCAATGCCACCTTCACATTTAAGGTCACCCACCCTGTCACACCTGTAGTATTTACAAACTGGAACATTGAATTGACACTCCCACCCTTCATTCAACCATATCTCTGTGAATGCAACAATATCATGTTGTCATGTGCTCATGATCAGTATGTGAAGGGTCTCGACCCGAAACATCACCCATTCCTTCTCTCCAGAGATGCTGCCTGTCCTGCTGAGTTACTCCAGCATTTTGTGTCCATTTTCTCACAAACACTTTGTTACCATGGACGTTTGTGCCATCGACCTTTTGATACCTTTTGGTTCTTGGGGACCAGTATTATTGATTTTTTTTTTTTTAAAATTTAATATCAAAAAATACTTTATTCAAATAATAAATATCATTCACAAAACATATTCTTAAACAAGCCCATCCGACATTTCCGGAGGTTACATTTGGTACAGACATTCACTTAAACATTTACTTACATTTAGACATTTACCCAGTATCCCTTATTTGGAGGGGCGTCTCTCTCCACCACACCCTGCCCCCCATGTCCAGCAGCGGAAGGACCCTAGACTGTGGTCCTCCCCCATAGGGCCTTAGCGTTGGCTGCACCAAGCTTCAGAGCGTCCCTCAGCACGTACTCCTGCAGTCTGCAGTGGGCCAGTCGGCAACATTCCTTGATGGACAGCTCGCTCCGCTGGGAGGTCAACAAGGATCGGGCAGACCAAAGAGCGTCTTTCACCGAGTTGATGACCTTCCAGCAGCACTCGATGTCAGTCTCGGAATGCGTCCCTGGGAACAGTCCGTAGAGCATAGAGTCCTCTGTGACGGAGCTGCTCGGAATGAATCATGACAGGGACCCCTGCAGACCTCTCCAGACTCTCTTGGCAAATCCACACTCTGCGAAGAGGTGGGCCACCGCCTCCTCTCCTTAGCAGCCGTCCCGAGGGCAGCGTGCGCTGGTAGTGAGGTTCCAGCGGTGCAGGAAGGATCTGACTGGGAGGGCTCCGCTCACCGCCAGCCAAGCCAGGTCTTGGTGCTTGTTGGTGAGTTCTGGCGATGAGGCATTTTGCCAGACAAGCTGGGCTGTCTGTTCTGGGAACCACGCCACAGGATCCATGGAGTCATTCCCCTGCAGTGCCTGCAGGACGTTCCGTGCTGACCACTGCCTGATGGACTTGTGGTCAAAGGTGTTGGTCCGGAAGAACCAGTCCACAAACGACAGATGGTTCGGCAATGTCCAGCTGACTGGCACATTGCGTGGCATCTGCGCCAGGCCCATCCTTCGCAACACCGGGGACAGGTAGAACCTCAGCAGGTAGTGGCATTTGGTGCCCACGTGCCTTGGCTCTATGCTCCGCCTGATGCAGCCACACACGAAGGTGGCCATCAGAATGAGGGCGACGTTGGGCATGCTTTTACCCCCGTTGTCTGCCGACTTGTGCATTGTGGCTAGTCGCACCCGGTCCATCGCCGACCCCCAGATGAAGCGGAAGACGGCCCGGGTGATCCCCTTGGCGTGGGAGGGAGGGGCCACACTTGCGCCAAGTATAGCAGCCCCGAGAGCACCTCACACCTGATGACCAGGTTTTTCCCCGTGATGGAGAGGGAGCGCTGCTTCCACAGCTCCAGCTTCTTCCCCACCTTGGCTATCCGCTCCAGCCAATTCTTGTCACACGCCTTCCCGAACCAGATCCCCAGCACCTTCAGGAAGTCAGGCTTGATGGTGAAGGGGATGGAAGATCGGTCAGGCCAGTTGCCAAAGATCATGGCTTCGCTCTTCCTGCGGTTTACCCTGGCCCCCGTGACCAACTCAAACTGGTCGCAGACGCTGATCAGTCTGCGGACCGACCCTGGATCCGAGCAGAAGACGGCAACATCGTCCATGTACAGGGAGGCCTTGACCTGAGTGCCACCACTGCCTGGCAATGTCACTCCTCTTATGCTCGCATCCTTCCTGATGGATTCGGCAAAGGGTTCAATGCAACAGACGAACAAGACAGGGGAGAGAGGGCAACCCTGCCTGACCCCAGACCTGACATGGAAGCTGTCTGATTCCCACCCATTAATTTGGACTGCACTACAGATATCGGAGTAGAGCAGTTGTATCCACTTCCTGATTCCCTCCCCAAAGCCCATTTTGGAGAGCACGTCCCTCATGTACGTGTGCGATATCCTGTCAAAGGCCTTCTCCTGGTCCAAGCTGACCAGGCAGGCATCCACCCGTCTGTCCTGCACGTAGGCAATGGTATCTCTCAGCAGCACCAGGCTGTCTGAGATTTTCCTGCCAGGTACAGCACAGGTTTGGTCCGGGTGGATCACCTGTCCCAGAGTAGACTTGACCCGGTTGGCGATGGCCTTAGACAGGATCTTGTAATCTACATTCAACAATATGATGGGTCTCCAATTCCTTAAGTCATTCATCTCCCCCTTCTGCTTGTAGATCAGGGTGATGCTGCCCTTCCTCATAGAGTCTGACATGCTGCCGGCTAGAAGTATATCGTTGTACACTTCCAGCAGGTCCGGGCCCACCCAGTCCCACAGAGCCGAGTACAACTCTGCCGGTAAGCCATTGCCTCCGGGAGTTTTACTCGAGTCAAAGGAACGGATGGAGCCAGTCAGCTCCTCCAGGGTCAGTGGTTGGTCCAGACTGTCCCGCTTGCTGTCGTCCAAGACTTCCGTGATGGAGGACAGGAAGTTCTGGGAGGCGGTGCTGTCTGTGGTCTTTACATCGTACAGATCCTTATAAAAGGATCTGCAGATCTTGAGCATGTCTGTCTGCGAGGATGTTACCGAGCCGTCCTTCTCCCTAAGGCTTTTGATCACAGAGCTCCCCCTGTGAACCTTATGGAAGAAGTAACGTGAGCACGTCTCATCCTGCTCAACATGGCGGACCCTGGACCGGAAGGTGATCTTGCAGGATTCAGAGGTAAAGAGCCGAGCTTGCCGGCCCTTCAACTCTCTCAGTTCCTCCCTCACATCCACCCCTCTCCTCTGCAGAAGGAGCAGTTGCTGCAAATCTGTCTGGAGTTGGCACAGTTCCCTCTTACCCTGTCTTGCTCTCTGAACACCTTTGGAGACGAAGAACTTCTTGATGTTCTCCTTTGTTGCCTCCCACCAGAGTGTCGGGAAGTCAAAGAGGGGCCTCACAGTTCTCCAACATGCGTAGTCCCTCTTTAGCTCCTCAATGTTCTCCGGGGTCAACAGCTCCACGTTTAACTTCCATGTCCCTCTGCCCGCCTTCCGGTCCTCCTGTAGGTGACAGGTGGCCTGAAGGAGGCAGTGGTCAGAGAAGACCAGAGGCAGTGGTCAGAGAGGTCGGTGTGTCTGACCGTGACGGCCCTCGATGTGAAGAGGAAGTCTATCCGGGACTGGGCTGAACCGTTCGGTCCTGACCAGGTGAACCGCGGCTGGGCTCCGCCTGCAGGGTCACTGAAGGCGTCGCACAGCTTTGCATCTTTGACCATCTCCCCCAGGAGTTTGGAGGTGCCGTCCAGTCTGTGGTTGGCACTGCCGGATCGTCCAGCCGCATCGATGATGCAGTTGAAGTCACCGGCCAGAACGAGCGGTCTAGACGTGGCCAGCAGCGGTGGGAGCTGCTGGAGGACGGCCAACCACTCGCTCTGCCTGGGTGAGGCATACACATTAATCAGCCGGAGCGGAGAACCACGGTACATTACATCCACCACCAAGAGACGCCCCCCCCACCACCTCCCTTACCTCAGTGATGGTGAAGCCCCCTCCCCGCAGCAAGATCCCCAGACCGGACGCACGACAATCATTGTCCCCCGACCATACCGACAGTCCGTGGGGCCACCATCGCGACCACCTCCAATAGCAGCGAAGATGTGGCAGCCCGCACTCCTATAGAAAAGTCACATCCGCCTTTACCTTCGCCAGGTACTGCAAGGCGGATACACATCGCGCAGTGCTCTTCACACTGCGCACGTTTAAGGATGCCAGTTTTAGCTCCATTGTCCTTTAGAGTTCCAGGCTGTCCTCCTCCCGCATGCCCATCATCTGGCTGAGTTCCTGCACATTTTTGTTGCACAGGTAGTGGTACAGGCTGGTGGCTTCCTCAGCACAGGGTGCATTTTCTGGCGAGGCCACTGCGTTGCTCCCAATTTCCTGGAGCTGGGGCCCATTGGCCGTTGTCCCGCTCCCGGTCTCCCGGAGCTGGGGCCCATTGGCCACTGCGCTGCTCCCAGTTTCCTGGAGCTGGGGCCCATTGGCCATTGTGCCGCTCCCGGTCTCCCGGAGCTGTGGCCCATTGGCCGTTGTGCCGCTCACGGTCTCCCGGAGCAGGGGCCCATTGGCCGCTGCACTGCTCCCATTCTCCTGGGGCTGGGGCCCATTGGCACTGCTCCCAGTCTCCTGGGGCTGGGGGGCAACAGACACGTTCTTCCTCTTACCTTCCTCCTCCCCCGTTTTCTTCCTCTGCCTCTGCTTCCGTTGTCGGCTCCTCCCGGTCGTCTCATCCTCCGACGCGGAGAGGTTGCTGGGCTCGTCCTGGGAGAGGACTCTTTTTTGGGACTTGCTTGCCCCCTCCGGCTTTTTCTCTGTGCGCACAGCCTTCAACGTTTTCCTCGACTGTACCACCTTCCATTCCTCCTCTTCCTGTTCCCCCTCTTCCATCGACTCGCCCTCGTGGGCAGGGGCCTGGGGGGCTCTGTCCTGCGGTTGGGGGCTCCTGGTGGTCGCGCTGTCATCGCCCCTGCACTCCTTTCCTTTTTGGGCTTTTGCCGTGGTAGGAGGCGTCTCGTCCACCCTGGGGGTGCT
Organism: Rhinoraja longicauda; assembly: GCF_053455715.1. Taxonomy (NCBI): domain Eukaryota; kingdom Metazoa; phylum Chordata; class Chondrichthyes; order Rajiformes; family Arhynchobatidae; genus Rhinoraja; species Rhinoraja longicauda. The sequence continues at coordinate 1,164,623 of NC_135980.1, forward strand.
GGCAGCGGCCCCTCTTATCGCCTGTGCGTACGTGCTAGCTCTTTTTGGGCAGGCCCTGTAAAGGTGGCCTGCCTCCCCACACAGGTTGCAGCTCTTACTCTCTTTGCAGTCTTTTGTCTCGTGGCCTTCTAGTTTGCAGTTTCTGCAGACGACTGTCCTGCATTCTGCCGCCACGTGCCCAGATTTGTTGCATTTCCTGCACACCCTGGGCTGCCCCACGTACGTCATGTAGCCCCGGTTCCCTCCGATAGCGAACACCGAGGGAGGGTGGATGATGAATCTCTTCCCGTCCACCCTCAGCTTCACCTTTACTTGCCTCTTGCTCGTCCAGATCCCGAACAAGTCCTTTATGTCCACGCAGTTCCCGGCCCCTTCGACGTAGCGAGCAAGGAAGGTGAGGACATCCACGACGGGCACATGTGGGTTAAACATGTGCACCGTGATCATTCGTTCCCTCTGGGTGGGGAGGGTGAAGAGCGGCTGCACCTTCAGGAGCGACAGTGGGGCTTCATCCCCCTTCTCACGGAAGTCTTGCAGCATCTTCTGCCATCCCGTCGGGTTCTGGAAGGTGACATCGAAATATCCGTTACCTGGGAAGTCCTGGAGGCAGAAGATGTCCCCGGCCTTGAATCCACAGGCTTCCAGCAGCACCTTCTTGATGAAGAGGTCCCTTGAGAAAGGGTCCCCTCCCTGAGGTCCTTCACCGATACACGCAGGGTATTCCGGATACCCTGCCCTCCAGCTCCACTTGCTGCTGCCATCCCACCTGGATAAGGGTGTTAGGTTGGTTACCCAACCAGCATGGATCCACCCCTAAACCAGACACGTGCTCCTGACCTCCGCTCCTCGTCGATGATCAACGCCTCAGTACAGATACTGCTCTTATACTGTTCTTATAAGAACATTAGGTTGTGCAAAAACAGATACTACACTTGATCTTAGCCAAAAGGCCGAGAAGCGATAACCAGTATTATTGATGCCCTTTTAAAGCAGGTGAGAACCTCGACCTGAGTAATGAAAGATTGAAGATGTCTGCAAGAACTCCAGCAAGCGGGCCACACAGTTTAGAAAAGGTGGTTAGGTATACCATCAGGTCCAGGTGCTTTCTGAGGGTTCAGTATCATGAAGGAGATTACAATGGGAGCTTTAGGGTCCTGAAAAGACACATCGTTGTTCTCCCTTTTGAAACAAGTGTCGACCAGATTGAGCTCCTCCATTACCATAGTGGGCAGCATACCTGTTATCTGTTATACCTGGTGGCGCAGTGGTAGAGTTGCTGCCTTACAGAGCCAGAGACCTGAGTTTGATCCTAACGACGGGTGCTGTCTGTATGGGATTTGTACGTTCTTCCCGTGACCTGCTCGGATTTTCACTGGGTGCTCCGGTTTCCACCCACATTCCAAAAACGAACAGGTTTGCAGGTCAGTTGGCTTTGTTAAAATTGTAAATTGTCCCTGATGTTTGTATAGCATCGTGTTACTGTGCAGGGATCACTGGTCGGTATACAATTGGTGGACCGAAGGGCTTGTTTCCGTGCAGTATCTTTATCTCTAAACTAAACTAAATTGTTGGTAGACACAAAAAGCTGGAGTAACTCAGTGGGTCAGATAGTATCTCTGGAAAAAAAGAATAGGTGACTTTTCAGGTCGAGACCTTTCTGCACACTGAAAGTCAGCAGAGACGGAAACGAGCCTTGCTGTGTTTGTGGTCTTTGCATATGAGCATTAGTATCCTGCGGCGACCCAGACAGTGAGTGTAAGCACATTTCTGGTTCACTGAGTGGATTTTAAAGCCACACTTCTACATAAATTGTTTTTGGCTGATGGGCAGAAATTAGGACCCAGAGGTCTGTGCTGTAAGGTGGATGTTAGGGCCCCGGCCCCTGTAACCCAGTGTTGTCAGCTCAGTATGGCCCATCAACTGGACATCATGTATTTGCACCCGGTCAGCGGGTGCAGCTGAAAGATTTTTGGAAGGCAGGCGGTTGTGGAAAATTCAGCTACTATGTCTGGGCACCCACCAAGGCAGCGAGACCACAGTCCAGTCACAGGACAAATGTTAGGATCCTGTAGATCTGTAAAGGTCTCGTGTTCACAGATAGAACGATGGGGTCAGTTTTGCACCCAGCAGCCACCCGCCCTACTGTTGAGTTCACTGTTGTAAACAATATTTGGACATGCAAGAGCCTGTGGACATACAACTGGCAGAGCTGCACCCTCAAGGTTACAGGCATTGGTGGACATTAGGACCCTATGGACATACATCTGGAGGAGCTGCATCCTCCTGGTTACAGACACTGGTGGACATTAGGACCCTGTGGACACACACTGGCAGAGCTGCATCCTCCTGGTCAGCCCTGTGGACACACAACTGGCAGAGCTGCAGCCTCCTGGTTACAGAGGGTGGACATTAGGACCCTGTGGACAGAGGAGCCCGGTGGAGGAACAATCTCCCACTCCCAGACTTCTGGAAATAATGCCCCGCCCCTCTTTGACTGACGGTTTTTGCCGACCAATCAGTCAACTGCCGCCTGCCGGGAGCTCCTCCCCGTCACTCATCACGCGGCGCTCACGCCCAAACTGCGAGCTCCGCTCCATGTCATGCGCACAGTCACCGCGGGAGCAGCGCACCACGTCAGGCGTCACGTGACCCTCCTGCCGCGCCAACTTTACGGAACGTCACGAGTCAGCTGTCCGCCGCTCCCCGATCTACATCACGCGTCAGGCATCCTTTACCTTGTTGTTTAACTCTGTATCCGAATATTGCGGCTGCAATAAACTCTTCTTACAACCAACAAGTTTCGGACTCGCCATAATGGCATCGATCCACGCAAATGATCGCACGCTCAGATGGTAAGTCCATGCCCTTCAAAGTCAATCTTGGGCAAGGCTTACAGCTCCATGATCTTAGGCCGCAGAGTGACTGGAAATACGATCCGGAAAACAATCGCATCTCCGGCAAGGTAAGAGATTGAAAAAAAGTTTTCCCCGACCCCTCCCCCACCCCCCACATAAAACAAACCAGAGAACATTAACACAGACTTTTAAAACTCTCCAAAAATAACAAAAGAAGGACAGACAGGCTGTAGGCGAGGCTGCCATCGCAGCACCACCCGGTGGAACCTGGGAATGCGAGCGGACTCTCCCTGTGTGGCCATCTCTGTAAACCCATGATCTCCAGAGCTGCTGCCTAACCCGCCGGGTTACACTGGCATTTTGTTGTCAACCACTAACTGTAGCCCCTTCTTTTCTCAACTCTGTAAACTCTTCGCCTGCTGAAGGTCCAGGAGATGCCTCCCTGCCTGAGGTGATCTGAGGTTTGACTGGACTGGGGTGTCCGCTGGAGTTGGGACCTCCTGCTCCTGTGTACACCACACCTGGAGTAATGGGCACAGTTGTGGTCACCCTACCACACGAAGAATGTCAGTAAACTGGTAAAGGAGCCACCAAAAGTTGAAGAGGATGTTACTGGGCGCTGAGGACTTGGGTTATATGGAGAGGCTAGATATCCCTGGAACATACGAGGCTAAGCAGTAACATTATAGAGATTTATACAATCATGAGGGGCATAGATAAAGTGGACAACCACACTTTTCCCCAGGGTAGGGGAGACTGGGTGAGGGTGGGCATTTCTTCTGGCCATACCCTCCACCCATATATCACTGCCGCCTTTATCGTCCTGAAAAATCTACCCGATCTGCCCACCGAGGCCCTCTGCACCTCATTGCACAGGAACACAATTCTCTGTGTCAGAGGCAGAGGCAGAGGTGAAAAGGCAGCAGTTGAACAACAAGTGCAAATAAGCGTGAGGTGTGAGATGGATATGGGACTGGAGAGGATTGGTATTTCAACACAGGAGCAAGAGTAGGCCACCTGTCCCCTCTAACCTGACTCATAATTTAATGTGACCACAGCTGACCTGCCCTAGGCTTCAACTCTCAATTCCCCCAATCTTTGAAAACTGACCTTCAGCCGAATAACCTGTGCAATCCTCCACAATTCCACACATTTGGCGTCCTTCATGGGAAGAAATTCATGCATGCCTCTTTTAAATGACGGCCCATGTACTAAGAAATTAATATTGACCTGCTAAACCTGCTGCACTGCCTCACCGACGGGCTGAGTCGCGATCAGCACCGCAGACGGATGGAGGGAGGGAGAGAGAGAGACACAGAGAGAGAGAGAGAGGGAGAGAGAGAGAGAGAGAGAGAGAGAGAGCTGTAATACTTGACCCTGCGCATACCGAGACAAGTATTGTTTTTGTCCTCTCTTGCCAATAAAACTGATTTGCAATTAAACATTGACAAAATGGCGGCGCTGCCCTAGCAGCTGCGGCTTACCTGCGGTCCGTTTGTCTTTGTGTTTTTTGTCTTAATTGTAGATGTGATGTCGTGTTTTTTTGTGGTTGTGTACTATGTATGTGTGTGTGGGGGGGGGGGGGGACTGTAAAATTGTAAATTTGTCCCTTCCGAACAGAGACCCGACCTTTGTTTTCTGGGTCGTGTCTCCGTTCCTGCTGCGGCCTACCATCGGTCAAACTCCTGGAGCCGGCGGCCTGCACCCGGGACCACCTGGGCTCTGGACTTACCAGCAGCAGAGCCGGCTGTCTGCGGAGGCTGCGGGAGCGGCTGCGACTCGCCTTGGAGGCTTCGGCGCGGGCCATGTGGATGCCGACATCGGGAGCTCCGGCAACGGCAGCGTGTTTGCCCGCGGATCACGGCGCTTGGTTCGGCCAGCTGCGGACCTTTCTCCATCCGGCGCAGCCTGGAACGTGGCAACTTCAACAGCATGACCGCGGGAGAAGACAGCAGGGGAAGAGAAAAGACATTCTGGTCTTCCATCACAGTGAGGAGGGGACTGGAGGAGACTCACTGTGATGGATGTTTCTTTTTTGTTTTGTTTTGTGTTGGTTGTGGTTGTGTAATTGCGTATTTTATTGCTCTTATTGTTGGACTGTGGGTGACGAAATCTCGTCCAAAAGACTTGTTTTTGGGATGACAATTAAAGGTAATTCTGAATTCTGAATTCTGAACAGACGAGTGAGCCTTTGTCTGTTCTACTAGTCAGATCCTTGAGCCTGTTCCCTTATAACACTGACCCATTCAGCATCAATTGTGTGGATGTGGAAATGGCTGAGAGCTTCACGTTCCTTGGTGTTAATAAGAGCAATGATCTGTCATGGACCAACCACATTGATTGGACAGCCAAGAAGTCACACCAACGCCTCTACTTCCTGAGCAAACTAAAGAAATTCAGCATGTTTCGAATGACTCCTACAAAAGTCTACAGATGCACCATAGATAGAATACTGCCGAGTTGCATCACTGTTTGGGTTGGCATCAGATCTGCCGAAGACCGCGAGAAATGACAGAGAGTTGTAGATGTGGTCCAGACCATCACACAGACCAGACTTCCCACCATTGACACCATCTATACAATACAATATAATACAATACAATATATCTTTATTGTCATTGTACAGGGGTACAACGAGATTGGGAATGCGCCTCCCATACGATGCAATAATTTAATTAGCTAGTCAGTATTAATTATTAATTTAAACAACCCAACGAAACAAACTGTAACAGTTTTAAAGAATAAAGTGCAAGTAGATCTGTGCCGGATCACTGTGCGATGTGACCATCCGGCTCAGCAGGACCGGTTCATGACGGCTATGGCCATGGGGATGAAGCTGTTCCTGAGTCTGGAGGTGCGGGCGTAGAAGGCCTTGTATTGTCTGCCCGATGGAAGGAGTTCGAACAGACTGTTACAGGGGTGTGAAGAGTCTTTGTGGATGCTGGTGGCTTTTCTCAGGCATCGTGTAGATGCCTTCCAAGGCTGGTAGCTGTGTTCCGATGGTCCTCTGAGCTCTATGGACTACCCGCTGAAGAGCTTTCCTCTCTGCCTCCGTGCAGCTGAGGTACCACACAGGGATGCCATGTGTTAGGATGCTCTCTATGGTGCAGCGGTAGAATGTCGTCAGCAGCTGTCGGGGTAGACCCAGACCTCTTCAGTGTTCTTAGGTAGAACATAACATAACAACACTTTATTGTCACTCGGCACAACACCGAGCGAAATTTCAGCAGTCACACAAAATACAGCAAAAAGAAAAGAACACAGGACACCCGACCCCAACACAAACATCCATCACAGTGACTCCAAACACCCCCTCACTGTGATGGAGGCAACAAAACTTCCCCTCTCTTCCCCCCGCACCCACGGACAGGCAGCTCGACCCCTACCGAGGCAAACGACACGCACAGCCCCCGCAAGGGGATGGAAGGCCCCCCGGCCGAGCCGCCCCGGGCACCGAAACGTCCCGCGGCCACACCGGGCGATGTTAAGTCCAACGGCCGAGCCGCACCGGGCACTGAAACGTCCCGCGGCCGAACAGCGCTGACGATGTTAAGTCCAGCGGCCAAGCCGCGCCGGGCACTGAAACGTCCCGCGGCCACACCGGGCGATGTTAAGTCCAGCGGCCAAGCCGCACCGGGCATTGAAACGTCCCGCGGCCGAGCCGCACCGGGCACTGAAACGTCCCGCGGCCACACCGGGCACTGAAACGTCCCGCGGCCACACCGGGCGATGTTAAGTCCAGCGGCCGAGCCGCACCGGGCACTGAAACGTCCCGCGGCCGAGCCGCACCGGGCACTGAAACGTCCCGCGGCCGCACCGGGCGATGTTAAGTCCAGCGGCCGAGCCGCACCGGGCACTGAAACGTCCCGCGGCCGAGCTGCGCCGGCAATGTTAAGGCCCGCAGCCGAGCCGCACCGGGCACTGAAACGTCCCGCAGCCGAGCTGCGCCGGCAATGTTAAGGCCCGCAGCCGAGCCGCACCGGGCACTGAAACGTCCCACAGCCGAGCTGCGCCGGCAATGTTAAGGCCCGCAGCCGAGCCGCACCGGGCACTGAAACGTCCCGCAGCCGAGCTGCGCCGGCAATGTTAAGGCCCGCAGCCGAGCCGCGCCCCGGGGAAGAGACCTAATAAAATAAAGGTTTCCCCCCGCCCCACCCCCCCACCCCACCCCACACCCCCACCACACACCCCCACCACACATACACAGCCAAAAACAGAAACAAAAACCATCCCAACACCGACACAAACAAAAAAAAAGAAAAAAAGACAACAGACTGCCAGAGAGCCGCAGCCGTTAGGCGCAGCCAACTCCTACAATGCCTGGGAATACTTCACAATGCCTGGGAATGGCAGCTAACATAATCAAAGATTATGTGGGGGAGCATGTAAATCAAAGCCGATCTAAACTTAAATCAAAACTAAGATTGTTGAATTCATGAGAGAGAAACTGGGGATCCATAAACCTATCCTCATTAGTATAAGAAAATAACTGCAGATGCTGGTACAAATCGATTTATTCACAAAATGCTGGAGTAACTCAGCAGGTCAGGCAGCATCTCGGGAGAGAAGGAATGGGTGACGTTTCGGGTCGAGACCCTTCTTCAGACTGATGTCGGGGGTGGGACAAAGGAAGGATATAGGTGGAGACAGGAAGATAGAGGGAGCTCTGGGAAGGAGGAGGGGAAGGGAGGGACAGAGGAGCTATCTGAAGTTGGAGAAGTCGACGTTCATACCACCGGGCTGCAAACTGCCCAGGCGAAATATGAGGTGCTGCTCCTCCAATTTCCGGCGGGCCTCACTATGGCACTGGAGGAGGCCCATGACAGAGAGGTCAGACTGGGAATGGGAGGGGGAGTTAAAGTGCTGGGCCACCGGGAGATCAGTTGCGTTAATGCGGACCGAGCGCAGGTGTTCAGCGAAGCGATCGCCGAGCCTGCGCTTGGACCCCACCACTGGCCATACCTACAACAGGACCCAACCACTGGCCATACCTACAACAGGACCCCACCACTGGCCATACCTACAACAGGACCCCACCACTGGCCATACCTACAACAGGACCCCACCACTGGCCATACCTACAACAGGACCCCACCACTGGCCATACCTACAACAGGACCCCACCACTGGCCATACCTACAACAGGACCCCACCACTGGCCATAACCTACAACAGGACCCCACCACTGGCCATAACCTACAACAGGACCCCACCACTGGCCATAACCTACAACAGGACCCCACCACTGGCCATAACCTACAACAGGACCCCACCACTGGCCATAACCTACAACAGGACCCCACCACTGGCCATAACCTACAACAGGACCCCACCACTGGCCATAACCTACAACAGGACCCCACCACTGGCCATAACCTACAACAGGACCCCACCACTGGCCATAACCTACAACAGGACCCCACCACTGGCCATAAAAACTAGTGACGGACATTTATTACAAGCCCACCGACTCGCACAGCTATCTGGACTACACTTCTTCCCACCCGGTCCCCTGCAAAAAGTCTATCCCCTACTCCCAATTCCTCCGTCTACGCCGCATCTGCGCCCGGGATGAGGTGTTTCAGACTAGGGCTTCCGAGATGTCCTCGTTTTTCAGAAAACGGGGCTTCCCCTCCTCCATTATAGATGAGGCTCTCACTAGGGTCTCGCAGCTCCGCTCTTGCTCCCCATTCCCCCAATCGCAACAAGGACAGGATCCCCCTCGTTCTCACCTTCCACCCCACCAGCCAGCGGATCCAACATATCATCCACCAACATTTCCGTCACCTACAACAGGACCCCACCACTGGCCATATCTTCCCATCCCCTCCCCTCTCTGCGTTCCGCAGAGACCGTTCCCTCCGCAACTCCCTGGTCCACTCGTCCCTTCCTACCCAAACCACCCTAACCCCGGGCACTTTCCCTTGCAACCGCACGAGATGCAACACCTGTCCCTTTACCTCCCCCCTCAACTCCATCAAAGGACCCAAACATTCTTTCCAGGTGAGACAGAGGTTCACCTGCACCTCCTCCAACCTCATCTATTGCATCCGCTGCTCTAGATGTCAACTTATCTATATCGGCGAAACCAAGCGTAGGCTCGGCGATCGCTTCGCTGAACACCTGCGCTCGGTCCGCATTAACGCAACTGATCTCCCGGTGGCCCAGCACTTTAACTCCCCCTCCCATTCCCAGTCTGACCTCTCTGTCATGGGCCTCCTCCAGTGCCATAGTGAGGCCCGCCGGAAATTGGAGGAGCAGCACCTCATATTTCGCCTGGGCAGTTTGCAGCCCGGTGGTATGAACGTCGACTTCTCCAACTTCAGATAGCTCCTCTGTCCCTCCCTTCCCCTCCTCCTTCCCAGAGCTCCCTCTATCTTCCTGTCTCCACCTATATCCTTCCTTTGTCCCACCCCCGACATCAGTCTGAAGAAGGGTCTCGACCCGAAACGTCACCCATTCCTTCTCTCCCGAGATGCTGCCTGACCTGCTGAGTTACTCCAGCATTTTGTGAATAAACCTATCCTCATTGATGGGACAGCTGGGGAGAAAGTTAACAGCTTTAAGTTCCTGGGTGTGTATATCTCTGAAGATTTGTGCTGGATCTAGCACATTGATGAAATCACAAAGAAAGCTTAACAATGCCTTGACTTCCATAAAAGATTCGGGAGATTCAGGATGTCACTGAATACTCTCTTGATCTTTCACTGGTGAATGGTAGAGAGCATACTGACTGGCAGCATCACATCCTGATTCAACAACCTGAACACCCAGGAGTGATGGAAACTACAGAGAGTGTTTGACTCTGCTTGGTCCATCACAGGTTCTGACCACTTCACCACCAAAGGGATCTTCAGGAGGCGCTACCTAAAAAAGGCAACCAGTATCATCAAAGATTATCTACATGACCCTGGCCATTTTGCCACTACCATCAGGAAGAAGATACAGGAGCCCAAGATGGAACAGCTTCTTCCCAACAACTATCAGGCTCTTGAATACTGCATAACACAACTTTCAAGGAACTATGCACCTGCACTTCTAGATTCCTCTGTTCTACAACACACCCCGAGCCTCAGGACACTGTGTAGGTCATGCCCACGTTAGACTTCCCAACATGCAACACCTCACATCTCTATTAAATTCTATCAACTATTCCTCATCCCACCAGCCCAACCGATCACGGTCCTGCTGCAATTCTTGACAACCATCTTCACTATCTATAATATCACGCACTATTGTGTCATCTGCAAACCTGCTAATCATGTCATGTACGTTCTCATCCAAATCATTAATATAGATTAATAGCACCAAACCTTGAAGCACACCACTAGTCACAGGCCACCAGTCTCAAAAGCAACCTTCCACCATCACCCTCTACTTCCTACCATGAGGCTAATTTTCTATCCAACTATCTCTACTTGGATCCCATGCTCTCTAACCTCCCAGAACAGCCTACCATGCAGAATTCTGTTGAATACTTTGCTGAAGTCCAAATACACAATGATGACAGCTTTGCCTTCCTCAACCTATTTGACCACAACTTCAAAAATCTAAATCAGGTTCGTAAGATACGACCTCTCATGTACAAAACCATGATGACTATCTCTTATCAGCCCTTGTCCGTCTAAATGCTCCTATCCCTCAGAATACTCTCGGGTACATTTCCAGCCACAGATGTTAGGATCACTGGCCTGTTGTTCCTAGGCTTTTACCTGCAGCCCTTCTTGAATAGAGGCACAACATTGGCCACCCTCCCTCTGGCACCTAACCTGTATTTAATGATGACTTGTTAATCACACGAAGGCTCCTGCAGTTTCCTCTCTAGCTTCGCACAGTGTCCTCGAATATATCTGATCAATCCCGGAAGGTTTGTCTATTCTCATATCCCTCAGGATCTCTTTGACCATAATATTGACTGCTCTCAAGACACTTCCATTGACTCCCCCAAGTTCCTCAGTCCTCATGTCTTTCTCCATGGTAAAAACAGGAGAAATACTCATTGAGGACCTTGCCCATCTCCTGTGGCTCCATGCAGTTGACTGCTTTGATTCCAGATGGGGTCCCACTCTCTCTCTGGTTACCCTTTTACCTTTTATGTACCCTCTAATGAAATCTGTCAGGGCTATCGCCTGTCCCTTTTTTGCCCTCCTGATTTCTTTTTTTAGCTTACGCCTTAGTTCCCAAAACTCCTCCAGGGATACACATGATCCCAGCTGCTTATATCTGCCCCATGCCTCCTTCTTACTCTTGGCCAGAGCCTCAGTTTCCCGAGTGATCCAAGCTTCCTTACGCTCATTTGCCTTGCCCTTCACTCTCGCAGGAACTCTTCTGGGGCAGAGTTGACCTGTACAAGAGGGATGGGTTGCACCTGAACTGGAGGGTATCCAATATCGTGGTGGACAGGCTTGCTTGTGTTCCATGGGATGGTTTAAACTAGATTGGCAGTGGACGGTTTACAATGCAGAAGTGAAGCAGTTGAGAGGCTTGAAGTCAGTGACAAAGGTGGCAAAATCAAGTTCAGTAGACAGGATAGGCAGGAGCATGGCAGGGTGCAAGGAGGGACTGTTGGATTACATTGCATTTATTTCAGTGATAGAGGCCTGATGAGTTAGGCGGAAGAACTCGGGCGTGGATAGCTATATGCTGCCTGGTTGTTACAGGTATTACAGAAACATGGCTAAGGAAGGGACAAGATTTGCAGCTGAATGTTCCAGGGTACACGCGCTGCAGGTGAAATGGAGGTGAGGACTTCTTCTTGCATTTGAGGCAGCAGAAATTATGTAACGGCCTCCAGGCGCTGTAGCCAGTGCAATGTGCTGTTGTCAAGGGCCGTGAGGTCTACCCCTCCACCAGGGGGACGGAGGACAGTGCAGTCGAAAATGACGTGCTGCGCTGTTTGCTGGTCTGCTCCACACACGCAGGCTGCTAATGGACGCAACCCCCAATGATGCATGTTGGCGTTGAACCGGCCGACCCCTGTGAGGAGCCGGTTCAGGGCGACCCACTCTTTGCGGGGTGTGTCCAAGCCGGGTGAGGCTGTGGTGTTCGTTGCGACAGTGAATTGAGGAGGTGGCAATGTCTGTTCCCAGCTGGTTCTCCATGCTCCTAGTATGTTGAAACCGGAGCCAAAGAGGTTCGCTGCATGACGGGAGAAAGGGTGACGAGATGACAGTCGTTGAGGACTCAGTGGCTGTGAATCCTGGGCGAGGTGGTGTAAAGGATGTTTGGCATCCGATGGGGCCTTGCACACCAGCCTATGAGTGAAGAACTCTCTGTGAAGCTTGGCAGGTGCGATACCTGCGAGCACCGGCAGGAGATCCGGCGGAGTAGGGCGTAGGCAGCCAGTGATGATCCGCATGGTGTCATTGAGGGTGACGTCTAGCTTGCTGGTATGAGCGCTGCGGCACCATGCTGGGGCGGCGTACTCAGCGGCTTTGTACACGAGTGCAAGAGCACTGGGTCGAAGAGTAGATGAGAGAACATCCTCAACATTTGACCAGCTCTTGTCCGAGTGCAGTTGGGCCAAGTCATCTGCGTATCCATACTGGCGCGAGGTCGTGCGTGGCAGATCGCTGATATAGAGATTGAAGAGCATGGGGGCCAGTATCGAGCCTTGGGGGACTCTGATTCTTAGGCGTCGCAGTCGGCTAGATTGTCCTTCGCTGGTCTTGAGTACAAAACTGCAGTTGGCAAGTATGTTGGCAAGGAGCCGCACTAAATGACGGTCAGGAATGTTTCGGAGGAGCTTCAAGATCAAGCCCTGGTGCCACACAGTATCATACGTGGTGGTGGGGCCCACCAGATCAGGCCCTGGTGCCACACAGTATCATAAGCGGCGGTGGGGCCCACCAGATCAGGCCCTGGTGCCACACAGTATCATACGTGGTGGTGGGGCCCACCAGATCAGGCCCTGGTGCCACACAGTATCATACGTGGTGGTGAGGTCCACCAGTGTGATGCCCGCCTTGTCACCCTTTTCCAAACTGTCTTCGATGTCATTGGTCAGCTTGACTATTTGGTGGGTGGTGCAGCGGCCACGCCGAAATCCGGCTTGTTCAGCGGGTAGTTGAGGTCAACGATTGGATCGAGCCAGGCCAGGAGAAGCCGTTCGAGGAACTTGTACGGGACACAGAGGAGTGAGATGGGCCGATAGTTCCTTGGGTCGTCCGCAGGCTTGTTTGGTTTTGGTAGCGCAATGACGGTGGCTTTCCGCCAGATCTTCGGAATGGACTGACCAATGAGGTAAGAGGAGTAAAACTCACGGACCCAGGTCAGGCATTTAGGACCGCAGTGTTTCAGGAATTCTGGGGGGATGTTATCAGGACCCTGAGCTTTTCCACATTTCAGTTGAGAGATGACAGAAGAAAGTTCTGCAGAGGAAAAGGGTGAGGTTAAAAGAGGAGTTGATTTATTGATTGAGTAGAACGTCATTGCAGTAGTCCGAGATGACATGGGGCTGAGATATATAAAGGGGATGATCACCTTGTTGGGAGTGTACTATTGGCCCCCAAATAGTCAATGGGAATCATAAGAACAAAAATGCAAGGAGATATCAAGCAGCTACAAGAATAATAAGGTTGTCCTAGGGAAGAAGGTTACGACTATCTACCCCATCTACGCCTCTCATGATTTTGTAACCTTCCATCGAGTCTCCTCTCCAGTCCAGTGTTCCAGAGAAAACAATCTGTCTGTCCAATCTCTCCTTGTAGCTAATACCCTCCAATCCAGGTATCATTCTGGTAAATCTCCGCATCCTTTCCAAAGCCTTCACATTGTTTCCTTAATGGGGTAACCAGAACTGCATGCAATACCTCAAATGCGACCGAAGAAAAGACCTATAAAGCTGCATCAAGACCTCTTGACTCTTATACTCAATGTCTCGACCAATGAAGGCAAGCATACCATATGCCTTCTTTACCACACTACTCTCTGGGCGTTACGGACTTGGACCCGAAGATCCATCTGTACATCAATGGTGTTAAGCATCTTGCCATTAATTGTATGTTTTCCCTCTTACATTCAACCTTCCAAAGTGCAACACCTCACACTTGCTCTATAAATTCCTTCTGCAATTTCTCTGTCCATTTCCATACCTGCCCTTTATCCTGCTGTGTACTTTCACAATCCTCCTCACAATCTGCACCTTAATGTCATCTGCAAATATGCTAACAAGCCCATGTACATTTATGTCACAAACAACAGAAATCCCAGCACAGATCCCTGCAGAACTCCACCGGTCACAGCCCGGTGTGAATACCACCTTTCCACTGCAACCCTCTGTCTTCTATCAATAAGCCAGTTGTGAATCTATATGACCAAGTCACCGTTAATCCTTGTGTATCTTAATCTTCTGGATCAGCCTACCACGGGGGACTTTATTAAATGTTTTTCTAAAATCCATATAAACAACTGCCCTCATCGATCACTTTTGTCGCTTCCTTAAAAAAAGCTTGATCAAGTTAGCATGACAATGCCTGCCTTAATGACTGTCCCTCATAAGGTTTTGATTTATCCTTGTTCAAAACAATCTTGAAACCAATGGAGCAGATCCTCAAAATGCTCATGCACTGTAAAACCAGTCACTTGGCCGGGCTTGTTTAAAGGCTGAGTACGTCCCTTTCATGGGTTAGACTGTCCACATACAATTTCAGGAAACTCTTCTTGGAAAAAACTAACAAATTCCCACCGTCTCAGCCTTTGCCACTAAGCAAGCCCCAGTGAATTGTGGAGAATGTGACGTCACCCACAAAGTCAACCTTTTTGCTTTGGCATCTCTCAGTAATCTGTCCACTTATCTCTTCCTCTGTCTCCCGCTGGCCATTGAGTTGAACCCAAAAGGTTTGAACCCATTTACTGGAACTGTAATGCAATAGCTGTACTTGCTGTTCAACTGCGCATTCAGATTACATTAACTGCAGTAAGAGTGCTTTAACTGTGCATTAATTGGTACAGTGATGGTAAGTTGACTACAGAAGATTACAGTAATAGTGCATTACCTCCAATTTAAATTATGGAAGATTATATTAGAAAATGATTACATTTTAATGTTTATTGCAGCTATTTACACAGCAGTACTGAATCCTGGGGTCATATTATACTGTAAATATGCCTTCAAATCCTTGAGTGCAAACTATTTATGTGTGTGCAGCAGACATATATTTTTTTAAGTAAACATGACTGAATATTTTAGTAAACAATGAATTAGGTTTTGTGCAAGAATTTGAATATGCTTTAATGCTGTCAAGCAGGAAAGCCGGCACTTTCCACCATTGCCCTTGGACAGTTGGGATTTGGTTGCATGGCTCATAGAGTTATACAACATGGAAACAGGCCCTTTGGCCCAAATTATCCATGACCACCAAGGTGCTTCATCTACTCTAGCCCCACCTGCCGAAGTTTAGCCCATATCCCTCTCAGGTGTTTCTATTTATTAACCTGCCAAAATGTCTTTTAAATGTTGTTATAGAAACATAGAAACATAGAAAATAGGTGCAGGAGTAGGCCATTCGGCCCTTCGAGCCTGCACCGCCATTCAATATGATCATGGCTGATCATCCAACTCAGTATCCTGTACCTGCCTTCTCTCCATACCCCCTGATCCCTTTAGCCACAAGGGCCACATCAAACCTTCTTAAATATAGCCAATGAACTGGCCTCAACTACCTTCTGTGGCAGAGAATTCCACAGATTCACCACTCTCTGTGTGAAAAAAAACGTTCTCATCTCGGTCCTAAAAGACCCCCCTTATCCTTAAACTGTGACCCCTTGTTCTGGACTTCCCCAACATCAGGAACAATCTTCCTGCATCTAGCCTGTCCAACCCCTTAAGAATTTTGTAAGTTTCTATAAGATCCCCCCTCAATCTTTTTAATTCCAGCTAGTACAAACCGAGTCTATCCAGTCTTTCTTCATATGAAAGTCCTGCCATCCCAGGAATCAATCTGTTGAACCTTCTCTGTACTCCCTCTATGGCAAGAATGTCTTTCCTCAGATTAGGAGACCAAAACTGTACGCAATACTCCAGGTGTGGTCTCACCAAGGCCCTGTACAACTGCTGCAGAACCTCCCTGGTCCTATACTCAAATCCCCTCACTATGAATGCCAACATACCATTCGCTTTCTTCACTGCCTGCTGCACCTGCATGCCTACTTTCAATGACTGGTGTACCATGACACCCAGGTCTCGTTGCATCTCCCCTTTTCCAAATTGGCCACCATTCAGATAATAGTCTGCTTTCCTGTTCTTGCCACCAAAGTGGATAACCTCACATTTATCCACATTATACTGCATCTGCCATGCATTTGCCCACTAACCTAACCTATCCAAGTCACCTTGCAGCCTCCTAGCATCCTCCTCACAGCTAACACTGCCCCCCAGCTTCGTGTCATCCGCAAACTTGGAGATGTTGCATTCAATTCCCTCGTCCAAATCATTAATATATATTGTAAATAGCTGGGGTCCCAGGACTGAGCCTTGCGGTACCCCACTAGTCACTGCCTGCCATTCTGAAAAGGACCCATTTATTCTTACTCTTTGCTTCCTGTCTGCCAGCCAGTTCTCTATCCACATCAATACTGAAACCCGTGTGCTTTAAGTTTGCATACTAATCTCTTATGTGGGACCTTGTCAAAAGCCTTCTGGAAGTCCAGATATAACACATCCACTGGTTCTCCCTTATCCACCCTACTAGTTACATCCTCGAAAAATTCTATAAGATTCGTCAGACATGATTTACCTTTCAGAAATCCATGCTGACTTTGTCCAATGATTTCACCACTTTCCAAATGTGCTGCTATCCCATCTTTAATAACTGACTCTAGCATTTCCCGATGTTAGACTAACTGGTCTGTAATTCCCCGTTTTCTCTCTCCCTCCCTTTTTGAAAAGTGGGGTTACATTAGCTACCCTCCAATCCTCAGGAACTACTCCAGAATCTAAAGAGTTTTGAAAAATTATCACTAATGCATCCACTATTTCTGGGGCTACCTCCTTAAGCACTCTGGGATGCAGCCTATCTGGCCCTGGGGATTTATCGGCCTTTAATCCATTCAATTTACCTAACACCACTTCCCGACTAACCTGGATTTCACTCAGTTCCTCCATCTCATTTGACCCCCGGTCCCCTGCTATTTCTGGCAGATTATTTATGTCTTCCTTATTGAAGACAGAACCAAAGTAGTTGTTCAATTGGTCTGCCATGTCCTTGTTCCCCATGATCTATTCACCTGTTTCTGACTGCAAGGGACCTACATTTGTTTTAACTAATCTTTTTCTCTTCACATATCTATAAAGGCTTTTGTAGTCAGTTTTTATGTTCCCTGCCAGTTTTCTTTCATAATCTATTTTCCTTTTCCTAATTAAGCCCTTTGTCATCCTCTGCTGGACTCTGAATTTCTCCCAGTCCTCTGGTAGGCTGCTTTTTCTTGCTAATTTGTATGCTTCATCTTTTGTTTTGATACTATCCCTAATTTCCCTTGTTAGCCACGGATGCACTACCTTCCTTGATTTATTCTTTTGCCAAACTGGGATGAACAATTGTTGTAGTTCATCCATGCGGTCTTTAAATGCCTTCCATTGCATATCCACCGTCAACCCTTTAAGAATCAATTGCCAGTCTATCTTGGCCAATTCACATCTCATACCCTCAAAGTTACAGTCACGTCTCATACCCTCAAAGTTATGATACCTGCCTCATCTACCTCCTCTGGCAGCACATTCTGTACACTCACAACCCTATGTGTGAAAAAAGTTGCCTCTCAGGTTCCTATTAAATCTTTCCTCTCTCACCTTAAATTTCTGTCTGGTTGTTGATTCCTCTACTCTGGATAAAAGACTGTGATTTCACCCTATCTATTACCCTCATGATTTTATACACTTCTAAAAGTTCACCCAACAGCTTCCTGTACTCCCTGGAATAAAGTCCTAGCCAGTCCAAGTTCTCCCTGTAGCTCAGGCCATTGAATCCTGGCAACATCCTCGTACATCTTCTTTGTCCTCTTTCCAGCTTAGGAGAATTTCTATACAGTTGCAACATGACTTCCCATCTTTTACACTCAGTGCCTCGACTACTGAAGGAAAGTAGTCTGTGTGCCGCCTTTTTCACCCTCTCTGCTTGTGTTGTTGCTTTCAGGGAGCTACGGACTTGCATCCGATGATTCCTCTGTACATCAAAGCTCCTAAATGCCCCACCATTTTCTAACAATGAACATTAATTTTGTAAACACCAACTGTGACATCAAACAGGGTAAAGACACAATAGGTTTCATGAATTAACTTCAGAGAGAAATCCAAAGAAGGCAACCCTTGTACATATTTATACAGACTTACCTCAAAAGTGGACTCCACTCCATATATTTAATGGTATAGGTGGTGCCATGTCTTGGGGGCAATGTAGTTAATACGTGATTGAAGAAACAACTTGAACATGACTATTGCTTTATCTACAAACATTTTGCCATAACGGATGCTAACCACTGTTTAAATGATTGAGATTGAGAACCTCGTGACTTGGTCTCAAGACAACAACCTTTCTCTTAATGTCTGCAAGACAAAGCCGATAGTGATCAACTTCAGGAAGTGGTACACATACCCCAGTATACACTGACGGTACTATTGTAGAGACGGTGGAAAGCTTGAAGTTCCTAGGAGTAAATATCACCAGCAACTTGGCCTGGACTAGCTATATCGAAGCAATGGCCAACAAAGCGCATCAATGCCTCTACTTCCTTAGAAGGTTTAGGAAGTTCAGCATGTCCCCACCAACTCTCAGCAACTTCTACAAATGTGCCATGGAAAGCATTTTATCGGGATGCATCACAGCATGGTTTGGCAACAGCTCCATCCAGGACTGCAAGAAATTGCAGAGAATTATGGACGCAGCCCAGACCATCACACAATCCAACCTCCATTCCATTGACTCCATCTACACTTCACGCTGCCTCGGCAAAGCTACCAGCATAATCAATGACGAGTCTTACCCTGGTCAATCCCTCTTCTCCCCTCTCCAATCAGGCAAGAGGTACAAAAGTGTGAAAACGCACACATCCAGATTCAGAGACAGTTTCTTCCCGGTTGTTATCAGGCAAATGAACCATCCTACCAACAACTGGAGAGCAGTCCTGAACTACTATCTACTCATCGAAGACCCTTGGACTATCTTTAATTAGACTTTACTGGACTTCTTGTACCAAACGTTATTCCCTTTATCATGTATTTATCTGTATATTGTGCACGGCTCAATTGTAATCATGTTTCCGCTGACAGATTAGCAAGCAACAAAAAGCTTTTCACTATACCTTGGTGCACGTGGCAATAAACTAAACTAAACTATTATCTTTCTGGGAAAATCCAAGGGTAGCAAAATGACACAATCTAACTTGAAAGAAAATAACAGCATTTTCCAACAATGAAAAATATGAATAATTTGGATCAATTGCCAGCTCATCTCTGGTCACATGGCCAACTGGCTTAATTTTCCATTAGCAAGCAGTTGCTTACCTGAGTTGGTAAATGTTGGATGGAATGCTTTTCCAGTCATTTGTTCTTTGCACAGGGGCTATCAAGAGTCAAATCCAGAGTGTGTTGGAGTGCTGGAATAACTCAACAGGTCAGATAGCATCTTTCGAGGAAAGGTATAGGTGATGTTTCAGGTTGAGACCCTTCAGATTGAGAGTCAGGAGAAAGGGAAGCGAGAGATATAGATGGTGATGTACAGAGATATCGCACAAATGAATGATAGATATGCAAAAAAGTAACAATGATGAAGGAAATAGGCCATTGCTAGCTGTGGCCTAGGTGAGAACGTGCACAATTATACTCAATGAAATGACTCGGAAGCTGGTACGACTTGGGCCGAGGTGGGATGGAGAGTAAAGGAATGCAAGGGTTACTTGAAGTTAGAGTGTGCTTTATTGTTGTATGCCCCAAAGTGGAACAATACAATTTCTTACTTGCAGCAGCACAACAGATATGTAAACGTAGTACAGGTCCACCACCAATTTTCCGGCAACTGCTGTTCTGGCACCTCCTGTAATCTGGACAACAATACGAGAGGGCACTTGAAATTTCCTCCCGAAAATATGGTACCTAGGCTGAGTGAGGTAGCCGATCTCGACCTCATTGGGACTCCCTCGCCAATCGGTGGCTCGAATTTGCCCCCTGTAGCTGGGGCTCTGAAACTAAAGGTGATTGAGAGATACCACCACCTGCAGGTTTTGTTTTTCCCCACGCAATCCTTACTTGTAATTGTACCACTTCCTTCAACAGAATACCACAATGCTGGCAATCCCTTTCTACTGGGCATCACCAGGCACCCATCGGGGGTCAGTAGTGGAGGGAATGAACATGTAGTGTGGTGGGTTGGGCACTAATCAACTGGGTTAGTCACTAAATGCTGGCAGTCAGGTAGCATCTCTGGAGAAAAGGAACAGGTGACATTTCGGGTCGAGACTGCGAATCAGGGTAGAGGGAAACTAGAGATATGAAAAAGGTGCAAAGAATAAATGAATGAAAAGTTTGAAGAGAACAAATCAAAGCCAGCAACTATGATCAAGGAAAGATAGAGCCCATAATGGTCCATTGTTGGCTGTGGAAAAGGTGATAACAAGTGGATACTAACAGTGAAACTAAGCAGGAAACAGTGAAACTAGTAGGACGACTAGGGTGGGAGACGGACAGAGAGAGATGGAATGCAAGGGTTATTTAAAATGAGAGAAATCAATATTCATATTGCTAGGTCTCCAATTTGCGTTTGGCCTCACTCTGACAGTGGAGGAGGCCCAGGATTGAAAGGTCAGTATAGGAATGAGAAGGGGAGTTAAGGTGTTTGGCAATCGTGAGATCACATAGGCCAAGGTGGACTGAGCAAAGGTGCTCAGCGATATGATCGGCAGGTCTGCGCCTGGTCTCATTGATATATAGGAGTCCACACCTAGCACAGCGGATACGTCATGACAGATGTTGAGTTTTTGGAGCTGCGCTCGTCTGGGCAGTTGGAGAGTACTCCATCACTATTTTGACATGTGCCTTGTTGGTGGTGAGAGGGGCATCAAGAAAGTGGTCACCCACCATAGGATACGCATCCTTTGCCTTGCTTGTGATGTCGGTAATATATGGCAAGTTTCCGATCAATGGTAAGCCCTGACCTCTTGAGGATCGAGTAAATGGTGTGGATAATGCAAAAATGTTAGACTTTAGCATTTAGTTTTAGAGATTCAGTGCAGAAACAGGACCTTCGGTCTTCTGAGTCCGCACTGAGTCCCTATACACGAATACTCTCCAACACATCAGGGACAATTTACAGTTCTTACCAAAGCCAATTAACCTACCAACCTGGATAGACACAAAATGCTGGAGCAACTTAGCAGGTCAGGCAGCATCTCCTTCCTGCACAACCTACAAACCTGTATGTATTTGGAATGTGGTACAAAACCGGAGCTCCCGGAGAAACTCCATGCGGTCTCGAGGAGAATGTACAAACTCCGTACAGACAGCACCCATTGTCAGGATTGAACCCAGGTCTCCAGCTCTGAAAGGCAGCAACACTACTGCTGCACCACCATCCCACCCTTGTTAGGAATGGCCATTGTCTGATTCTTTTGTGGCACAAATGATAATTGTCACTTTTCACCCCATGTCTGAATGTTATTGTGGTTTTGTTGCATGAAGCTTCATATGCTCAGGTGTTGCAAATGGAATGATGTCTTGGGCCTTGTGAGAATAGCATTTTTCAGCAGCAGAACTCAAAAGAAATTCTGTAGCTTGCCACATGTTGCATGCTTAATATGCCTCTCCAGACACCAAAGCATTTTTAGGGCATTATATTATGTGTTGTTAGGAAACCCAATGTCATGCAATATCACAGCAAAGAGTGAAACAAGCTTCACTGAATGTGACTGTGAAATGCAGAAACAGGGCGACGGTGTGAATGCCCTGTTCATCTTTGCTCAATTCTCACATCTAGTTAGGATCAGCATGAGCAGTGATGCAGACATTTTCAGCTTCATTAAGTCAATGCAGAAAGAGAAAGCATTGTTTGCAATGACCACAAGATGGAGCATCAGTTTTATTCACTTAAACAAACAGGTTTCCTAATCCTTTATATCATTTGTAAGATATGCAAACATATTAACTGTAAAATATATAATGAAGGCACACTGTAGAATCACAATAAAGGTTACATTTTAACTGAAGCTAGACACAAAAAGCTGGAGTAACTCAGCGGGAGAGGCAGCACCACTAGATAGAAGGAATGGGTGATGTTTTGGGTCGAGATCCTTCTTCGGACAGAGTTACAATCTGCTGTACAGTCTTACAGCTTTAATAGGGAGTGCATATCATGGGCTTGCTGGAAGGAAAGATCCAATGAATGTCCTCGCTAAATAACACAAGTGGCAAGGTCTGGCATTGGTTAGACCTTTTGGATAAGTACAATTGAGCAGTGTAACATTTTTGAAATTTGTTATCACAATTAAAATATTTTACGTGGCTCAGAAAGCAGACATGAAAGTAGAATGCCTTTTCACATCACAGAGAGGTTGTGCTGTTTGTTTTAATGTTATTGTGATAAAGGCTATGAGTGTCCTTTCTGAGCAGCAAAATTAATGATTGGTTCTGCTGTTGTCATGACTGTGACTGCTGGGACAAATTCAATTGGTTAGCTGATGTCTCTTTATTGGTGGGAAGGTGGTTACTAAGGCTGCATTCGTGCTATATTTCAGGGGTAATTTACAGTAGATTTGCATAAGGATACTCTGCACTTTTGATATCTGGGGCCATATTTTTCACTTACCCAAAAATGTACTCACTGACTTACAAAATACTATAGTAGAAACATATGGACATGAAGCCATATAATTTGGCTGATGTTTTTTTTGTGACCAACAGAGAGAAAAGATAATTTATTCAACATTTTTCAAGAAGCAAACAACCTAGTTATCCAATAATAGACACAAAAGTTGGAGTAACTCAGTGGGTCAGGCAGCATCCCTGGAAAAAGGGATAGGTGACGTTTTGGGTCAAGACCCTTCTTCAGACTAGCTAAATATTCAAGACTCATTATGATTTCAATGCCTGCATGTATATGACACATGTTACAGTAATCCTGGGCATCATGAAATCCTACATAAAAACACATAACACAAAGTCATTCATCAGAACTAGCCAAAGATACATGTATCCCATTTAAGATGTGGTTCAGATTGGAATGTAACAACATGTCCACCTCACACTACACTATCCCAATGCTTGCAAACCTTCATTGGCTTCTAATTTGACAATAGCTCTCTTTAAAAAAATTCTCATCTGTTTTTAAATCACTCTGTGGCCTTGTCCGTTCCTATTCTTCTAATCAGTCATTGTCCTACAATCCTCCACAGTCTCAAACCGGGCCTAAAGTAGAATAAATAGTGGTCCAGGCAGGTACTATCAAAATGCGGAAGAAACATTTTGACAAGTACGTGGACAGGATTGCTTTGGAGGGATATGGGCGAAAAATTCACATAGCTGGGACGAGTGTAGATGGGGCATCTTCATCGACGTGGGCCTGTTTCCATGCTGTATGACTCTATGCGTCCATAAAATCCCAAGTCAATTATACTTCATCAGAGAATGATTGAATAGGTTTCTATGAGTGATTTATGCAAATTTTGAGGTGGGAAAGGAAGGAAATTTCCTTTGGAGATGGATCATTTGTATGTTATGACCATTTGGAATGTTATGGGAAAAGGGCACAAATAAGCATGAGCATGCCTCCATCACACTTATCATAGCTCAATGCTTGCTAACGTACATTGGCTTCTAATTTCAGAATAGCTCTGCTTATAAATTCTCATCTGTTTTTAAATTTCTCTGTGGCCTTATCCATTCCTATCCTTCAAACCAGTTATTGCCCTGTAATCTTCCATGGTCTCTATGTTTCTTGGGTTCTGACCATTTATGTTTCCCGTATTTTTTTATGGCTATTCCATCAGTTGTGCAGCCCTTAAGATCTAGAATTCCTTTCCGAAGACTCTCTGCTTCTCTGCCTTTGCTTTTTGATGCTTGCAAAAACTTATTTCTTTGGTTATCTTTCCTAATATCTCAAAATCGTATTTTGTCTAATAACTGGCACATGGTTGCTGACTTGTAGCGCCAGAAACCTAGGTTCAATCCTGACTACAGGTGCTGTCTGTACGGAGTTTGTACGTTCTTCTCTTGACTCGTTTTCCCCGGGTGCTCCGGTTTTCTCCCACACTTCAAAGATGGACAGTTTGGTAGGTTAATTGGCTTCGTTAAAAATGGTAAATTGTCCCTTGTGTGTGGAATAGTGTTAGTGTACGGGGATCGCTGGTTGGTGCGGACTCGGTGGGCCGAAGGGGCCTGTTTCCGTGCTGTATCTCTAAACTAAAGTGTTGTGTGACGTTGGGAGATTTTGTAAGTCAAGGTGCCTTATGCTGTTGATTGTGTCTGCATGGAACACCTTGGGATATTTCTCAATATGACATAATATTGGGCCTTGGGAACATCTTTGGCAAAGACTTACAAAATATTATGAAGAAAAATAAACATTTTGTCCCAATTCCTTTCTTCTGAAAATGTTGCTTGCATTGGTTTATTTGCAGGTAGATATCAATGAAGAGTAGAGGTCTTTTGCTGAATATTTTGATTGGTTTAAATAGTTGATTTCGAAGAGCAATCTTGCCAGTCCCATTCCTGTGCTCTTGCCCCACCTCCCTTCAAACCTTCCTCCAAACGTTTGGCCAATCTGTCTGATTCTTTTGTAGTTGTGACTAACAGAATGTGGAAGGCGGAACCGTGAGCCGGTGTATTTGAATTTGTAAAACACTTTGAATGAGGTGATACAAAATTGCAAATCAAAATGAGAGCATGGAGGATCGGTTAGCAAGAGACAATGGGTTGTCTGAGAGGGAAAACAGAACAGGAATAAAAGGGTCTTTTCTCAGATTGGAAAGCTGTAAATTGTGGGATGGCTGGGCTGTAACTGTTTACAACCAATCTCAGTTAATGTAATGAGGATATCAAGTGTAAGTAAATCCAGGTTTGCCAATAATTTACAGCTTTTGTGACTGTATGAATTGTGAGAAGGATGCAGAGAGCCTTAGGAAGTATATAAATAAGCTACCTGACATGGGGAAAATGTGAGGTTATTAATTTAATAGGAAAAAAGGAAATGCGGAGTATGTTTTAAAATGGTAAGAGACTGTAAAGAGTTTTGTTGTACAGTATGATCTCTATATCCTTGTACATAATCATTGAAATTTATCATGGTGGTATGACAACCAGTTAGGAAGAAAAATAGTCATAGAGCCATACAGCATGGAAACAGGCCCTTCGGCCTGACTCATCCATGCTAACAAAGCTGGTCCCATTTGCCTGCATTTGACCCATATCCCTCTAAACCTTTCCTATCCATTTACCTGTCCAAGTGTATTTTAAATGGCAGCTCCTTTCACATACACACCACCCTCTGAGTGAAAAAGTTACCCTAGAGGTTTGTATTAAATCTTGTCTCTCACCTTAATATATGTCCTTTTGTTGTGGATTCCCTTTCCCTAGGTAAAATACTCTGTGTATTCACCCTCTCTATTCCCCACATGATTTTACACGGCCCTATAAGATCACCTCTCAGCTTCCTGCACTCCAAGGCATGAAGTCTTAGACTGACCAATTTTTCCCTATAACTCAACTCAAAAGTTCTAACAACATCCTCATTAATCTTCTCTGCACCCCTTCCAGCTTAATGATATCCTTCCAATAGCAGAGCGACCAAAACTAAACATAGTATTCTAATTGTTCTAAACTCTATATATTCAAGAGAGTGTTAGATAGAGCTCTTAGGGCTAATGGAATCAAGGGATTGGTGGAGAAAGCAGGATTGGGATACTGATTTTGGATGATCAGGCATGATTATATTGAATGGCTCGAAGGACCAAATGGCCTACTTCTGCACCTATTTTCCATGTTTCTCTACTCAATGCCCTGACTGATGAAGGCCAATGTTGCAAAAACCTTCTTGACTACCCTATCAACCTGTCACACTGCTTTTAGAGAAGTATATACCTGTACTCCTAGGTCCCTCTACTCTACAACACTCCCCAAGGCCCTACTGTGATGACCATGCCCTGGTTTGACTTCCCAAAAAGCATTCCTCACCCACTTGCTGGCTGATCAAGAGCCTGCTTTCACTTTTACTGACCATCTTCACACTCTACAATCCACTTTAGCATCATCTGCAAACATGGAGAACATATATAGGTGATGCTTCTGATCTGGGCTCTTCACTCACAGGATGCTGTGTGAAGAGGGGTCCAGACCCAAATCATCACCTATCTATGTTCTCCAGAAATGCTGTCTGACCCCAGCACTTTGTTTTTTTTCTCTCTCAACATACCTGTTTAGTCATTCACGACTGAGATGAAAAAAAATCTTCACATAGGATGGTTCAATGGTTCTTTATTATCACATTTACCAAAGTACAGTGAAATTCTTTTTTTGCATACAGTTCAGTAAAATTATTCTCATACATAAATACAATGTCAGACAAAGTAAAGCATGTATAAAAACAGCCCACTGAGTCCATATGAAATATTTGCCAGGTTTTGGTGCCATTTTCAGTCTCACTGCAGCTGGCTATAAAGGCCCATTGCAGTCGTCGCCTCTATTCGGATCGACCAGTGAACCGTCGTCCCTCTCCTCGCCTGGCCACCTTGGCCTTTGTGCTCCAGGGTCGCTTTCCGCAGCCGACCTTGAGGCTGTGGAAGGTAAGATGCTGGTTCTTCTTACCAATACTTTGGTCTTGCGTCCATCGCTGTCGCCAACTCCCACCACCCTCCTCTCCGGTTCCCCGCTCCTTGGAGTCGAGCAGGAGCCTGGCTCGGCGGCTTCCCTCTCCAGGTGGGTTCCTGGTTCTGCGGCAGGTGAGCCAGTCCTGCTGCTGCAGTATGACCACGACCCGGGGCCCAACAGGTCCTTCCACCATGTGGCCCAGCGGGATGGTGAACCATCAGAATCCTCTACACAAGAAGCTTAGTTACTATTTACATCCAAATCAAAGATCAAAAGATTTTATGAAATCAAAGGCAATAAACAATAGGTGCAGGAGGAGGCCATTCGGCCCTTCAAGCCATTCAATGTGATCATGGCTGATCATTCTCAATCAGTACCCCGTTCCTGCCTTCTCCCCATACCCCCTGACTCCGCTATCCTTAAGAGCTCTATCTAGCTCTCTCTTGAATGCATTCAGAGAATTGGCCTATACTGCCTTCTGAGGCAGAGAATTCCACAGATTCACAACTCTCTGACTGAAAATGTTTTTCCTCATCTCAGTTCTAAATGGCCTACCCCTTATTCTTAAACTGTGGCCCCTTGTTCTGGACTCCCCCAACATTGGGAACATGTTTCCTGCCTCTAACGTGTCCAAACCCTTAATAATCTTATACATTTCGATAAGATCTCCTCTCATCCTTCTAAATTCCAGTGTATACAAGCCTAGTCGCTCCAGTCTTTCAACATATGACAGTCCCGCCATTCCGGGAATTAACCTACTAAACCTACGCTGCACGCCCTCAATAGCAAGAATATCCTTTCTCAAATTTGGAGGACAAAACTGCACACAGTACTCCAGGTGTGGTCTCACTAGGGCCCTGTACAACTGCAGAAGGCCCTCTTTGCTCCTATACTCAACTCCTCTTGTTATGAAGGCCAACATTCCATTGGCTTCTCTTCACTGCCTGCTGTACCTGCATGCTTCCTTTCAGTGACTGATGCACTAGGACACCCAGATCTCGTTGTACGTCTCCTTTTCCTAACTTGACACCATTCTGCCTTCCTATTCTTACCACCAACGTGGATAACCTCACACTTATCCACATTAAACTGCATCTGCCATGCATCCGCCCACTCACACAACCTGTCCGTCACCCTAAAACCTCATAGCATCTTCCTCGCAGTTCACACTACCACCCAGCTTTGTATCATCTGCAAATTTGCTAATGGTACTTTTAATCCCTTCATCCAAGTCATTAATGTATATTGTAAATAGCTGCGGTCCCAGCACCGAACCTTGCAGTGCCCCACTAGTTACTGCCTGCCATTCTGAAAGGGACCCATTTATCCCCACTCTTTGCTTTCTGTCTGTCAACCAATTTTCTATCCATGTCAGTACCCTACCTCCAATACCATGTGCTCTAATTTTGCCCACTAATTTCCTATGTGGAACCTTGTCAAAGGCTTTCTGAAAGTCAAGGTACACCACATCCACCGGCTCTCCACTGTCAATTTTACTAGTTACATCCTCAAAGAATTCCAGAAGATTAGTCAAGCATGATTTCCCCTTCGTAAATCCATGCTGACTCGGAACAATCCTGTTACTACTATCCAAAGGCGAAAGGGTTAGTAAAAGATAGTGTAGCACAGCTGATAGAGCTGCTGCCTCACAGTGCCAGAGACTCGGGTTCGATCCTTGCCTCGCGTACCATCTGTGTGGAGTTTGCCCCTTCTCTCTGTGACCATGTGGGTTTCCAGTTTGGGTGTGGGTTTGTGGGTCAATTGGCCTCTGTAAATGGGCACTCGTGTGCAGGGAATGGGTGATCGATAGTCACGTGGACTCACTGGGCTGAAGGGCCAGTTTCCATGTTGTATCACTAAAACTAAAGTGCCCTGATCTTGTTAAATAGCAAATGCTCGAGGGGCCAAATGGCCTAGTCCTGTTTAGATTACAATGTGCTGGAGGACCTCAGTGGATCAGGCAGCATTAGTGGAGAACATGGATAGGAAACGTTCTGGGTCAGGACCCTCCTTCAGACTTTTCAGACTTAGTCCTGTTATGTTCTTTTTCCAGTTTTATTTGCAAAGCTTCTAATCACCAACCTACTAGGTACCACATTCCCAATTCTGCCCACTCATTGCATTAAACAGTTTCTCCTTATTATCTCTGGCTCTTTTTGCCAATCGCCTTAAATATATTTACTGATGATGGCTTTTGATTTATTCACAGTGATCAATAGGACATTTGTTATGTTTGTAAATGTTTCACTTCCCCCTCCCACTGGACATTCAGTTATGATACTCAAAAGTTTTGATGTGTATACATGTATGAGATGGGTATACATTAAACACAAGATTATTAATAATTTAATAAGATCCCTAGCGGTGTTTGTATATTTATATCTCTTGAGTGTATGCCAACATCAAGAGATATCTGAAAGCTGTGATTACTAATACACAAGACACTGTAAAGACAATAACCGTTTAATTTACACTTCAGTCAGCACTGTACAAAGCATCAAAGGCTCAGGCATATAATTTTAATTTTCCACTTGAATATTTTCATTAAGACTACCTACTATGTACTGTAATTTTACCAAAAATAGTATTAGCTTTTGTTTCATTTTCAGTATCATATTTAATGCTACATATCATTCAGATTATAGTCTGCGACCTTCTGTTGCACTTTTCTTTAGTGCAACTCTTTTCTAATCAGCAGTTACACCCTGTTCTAACCGTATCAGCTTTCTAAACAGGAAACTTTCGTGAAGTTCTTACCCTTTGGCATAATTTAACTTTTTTTTCATCATGGAAATAATTTCTGGTTACACCTCATCCATTTTATTGTTTGTTCTCTTAATCAGATTTCTTTCATCTTTAAAAATTCTCTACAGTTGTTTAAATTTAACCATCTAATTGTCCCATGTGCTCCCATTGCTTCCACAAATTCAAGTTGACATTCTTTTGATGCAATGAAACATTAAATATAAGGTTTTACAGTTGGAGTCTTTGCCCCAAAAGTAAAAAAGTCTGACACTATCTAAAATTGGATCTCCTTTAAGATTTAAAAAATCCTTTACTATATCAAGGAGTGATATTCCAATCTGCAGTGAGGATTGGCTTCTTTGATACCCAGTTATTACCTTCCCATTCTAAATTTGAAAGCTTGCTGCGACAAGCCATGAAAGTGATATTCAGCTTTTACAGAAAACCTGTGCCTTCAAAACCGGTCCTAAAGTAGAATAAATAATGGTTGAGGCAGGGACTGTCACATTTAAGAAACATTTGTACAGGTACATGGATAGGAAAGGTTTGGAGGAGTGTGGGACCAATGCATACAGGTGGGACTAGTGTAGATGGGGCAAGTTGGTCGGAATGGGCAAGTTGGGCCAAAGTGCCTTTTTTCCGCACTGTATGACTCTCTGGGTCTAAATGTAGTCTTTCCACTTCCATAAAATCCCAGTCAATTAAACTTTCTTATAGGATGATTAAAAGCATTTCTCTGAGTGAATTTTGCAAATTATGAGATGGGAAAGGAAGGAAATGTATTTTAGAGATGGACCATTTGTATGTTAAGACCATTTGGAGTGTTATGGGAAATGGACAAAAAATAAGTATTTAGGGTAGAAGCCACTGATCAGGTATTTCCATTTGTTTAGTTCATTAGACAAAGGGCGGGAAGAATTTTGAAGGCAAGTCTCACATCTTGGCTAATTGGGTAATTAACAGCTGCCAATAAAAGGAAGGCAGGCTTAAGTGGAGCAGCCATAGTGGGAGTCCCCTGAGTAAGAGTGGGACTGTGAAGCTTGTGCTCAAGGCTTTGGCCCGTGGAGGCTTTGGCAAGGGCATGCTTGGCCACTGCTATGTGGAAATTCAGGAAGATATCCAGCATCCCTGAGGACTTCATCTGCAGGAGGTGTGTAAAGATGCAGAAACTTAAAGGCCATGATAGAGAACTGGACCTACAGCTGGACAACCTCAGGCTCTTCCAAAGGGAGCAAGTCATAGATAGGTAGGAAAATAACTGCAGAGTCTTGACCCGAAATGTCACCCATTCCTACTCTCCTGAGATGCTGCCTGACCTGCTGAGTTACTCCAGCATTTTGTGTCTACCTAAGTCATAGATAGGAGTCATCAAGAGGTAGTCACACCGAAGGTGCAGAGAGTGAGAATAGATGGGTGACCACCAGCAAAGGGAGTAGGCAGAATGTTCAGGAATCCCCTGTGGCCATTCCTCTGCAAAACAGATTCATAGCAATTTACAGGTTGGAATCAGGTTCTTCAGCCCAACTTGCCCACACTGGCCAACCTGTCCCATCTACACTGGTCCCACCTGCCTGCGTTTGGCCCATATCCCTCTAAACCTATCCTAACCATGCACCTGTCTACATGTTTCATGAACATTGCAAAAGTACCTGCTTCAACTACCTCCTCTGGCAGCTCGTTCCATACACCAACCACACTTTGTGTGAAAAAGTCACCCTTCAGATTCCTAGTAAATCTCTCAAACCCCCACCCCCCCCCCCCCCCCCCCTGCTTTTGGATCCTGTTGAACTCAAAAATAAAAAAGGATCAATCAATTGAATGGGATTATATTGTAGGCCATCCAAAGCCAGCAGGATATAAAGGATCCGATCTGTAGACAGATTACAAAAGGTGCTAGAACCAGAGGGTTGTTGTAGTGGGTGTCTTTAACGTCCCCAATATTTACTGGGACTTACTCAGAGCAAAAAATCAGATGGTGTAGAATTTGTTTGGTGTATCTCAGGTTTCCTTAATCAGTATGTGGATTGTCCAAACCGAGGAGAAACCATACTGGATCTTGTATTGGGAAATGAACCTAGCCAGGTGACTGATGTTACAGTGGAAGAGCATTTTGGAGATAGTGATCACCACTCCATAAGTATGTAGGAAAGAACTGCAGGTGCTGGTTTAAATCGAAAGTAGACACAACATGCTGGAGTAACTCAGCGGGACAGGCAGCATCTCTGGAGAGAAGGAATGGGTGACGTTTTGGGTCAAGACACTTCTTCAGACTGTAAGAGGGTAAGAGACCCTTCTTCAGACTGTAAGAGAACTTAGGGGGTCTGAAGAAGGGTCTTGACCTGAAACATGAGGTGCTAAATGAGTACTTTGCATCTGTATTCACTGAGGAGAAGGACTTGGAGGACAGCAAGATCATTGTGAATAATACGAATGTGCTCGGATAGTTTGAGATTGGGAAGGAGGTGGTGCTGAGGTTCTTGAAAAGCATTAAGGTGAATATCTAATAGGGCTTAATGGGATCTGTACCAGGTTATTGAGGGGGGCAAAGGAGGAGTTTTGTAGGGGCCTTGATAGGGATCTTTGTTTCTTCTCTAGCCACAGGTCCCAGAGGAGTGGAGAGTGGCCAATGTTATTCCTTTGTTTAAGAAGGGAAGCAGAGAGAATCCAGGGAACTATAGGCTGGTGGGTCCTGCATCTGTGATAGGGAAACTGTTGGAGAGAATTCTTTGAGATTGGATTTACTCCCATTTGGAAGAGAATGGGCTAATTGGGGATAGGCAGCATGGCTTTGTACCCAGCAGGTTGTTTTACTAACTTGCTTGAGTTTTTGAGAGACAAAGGAGATTGGTGAAGGTGGATGGTGGAAACATGGATAAGGCTTTTGATAAAGAACCTAATGGTAGGCTGATCCAGAAGGTTAAGTTGCATGGGATTCACGGTGACTTGGTTGTATGGATTCAGAACTGACATTCATAGAAGTCAGAGGGTTGTGGTGGAAGGAAGATATTCTGGCTGGAGGTCTGTGACGAGTGGAGTTCCACAGGGATCTGTGCTGGGACCTGTGCTGTTTTTGATATTGATTAATAATATATATGTATACCTAGACATAAATATGGATGGGTTGGTGAGTGGGTTTGTGGATGATCCCAAAATTGGAGGAGTTGCATTCGGTGAGGAAGGCATTCGGAGAAAACATTGGGATATAGAACATCTGCAGAAATGAGCAGAGAAATGACAGATGAGATTAATCTGAGCAAGTGTGAGGTGTTGCACTTTGGAAGCTGAATATACAGTTAATGACAAGATCCTTAACAGCATTGATGTGCAAAAAGATCTCGGTGTCCAAGTTTATAACTCACTGAAGGTGGCAGCACAAGTTGATAGGGTGCCAAGGAAGGCATATGGTATGCTTGCCTCCTCTGCTAGGGGCTTTGAATGTAACAGTTAGGAAGTCATGATGTAGCTCTACAGGACTTTGGTTAGGCCGCACTTGGAATACTGCTTGCAGGGTGCAGAGGTGGTTTAACAGAATCCTGCCTGGATTATAAGGTTTTAGCTACAAGGAGAGGTTGGATACACATGGATTGTTTTCTCTGCAACGACAGAGGTTGAGGGGAGACTGGATAGAAGTAAATAAAATTATGAGAGGTAAACATCAGACCCTTTTTCCCAGAGCGGAAATGTCCGCGAGAGGGAGAGGGCAATTTTACACCGAGAGTGGTAGGGGTCTGGAACATATTACCAGAGGGGGTGGGGGCGACAGATACGATAGTGGTATTTAAGAGGCTTTTAGACATGCACATGTATGTGCAAGGAATAAAGGGACATGAATCCTGTACGGGCAGATTAGATCAGTTTGACTTGGTATCATGTTGAGCACAAACATTCCTGTGCTGTACGGTTCTATGTTTAGATTTTCCCTCTTTTTCTTTATTACAAGTTAACACTGAAATGAGATGACCCAAGGAATTGTTAAAATCTCAATAAAGTTGGTTATGAGCTTAAAGGTTTCTCACAAAATCCCTCGTTTTGTGAGCCTAGATAATGGGCTCAGAGTCTTCAATTAAAAAAGAAAGTGAATGACAACTTGAATGAAGACACGGAAGAAAGCAGATTCTGGAACCCTGTGCAAAAAATAGACTGCTGGAGAAACTAAGCAGGTCCGGCAGCATCTGTGGAAGGAAATAGACAGATGACTTTTTGCATTGGGCCCCTTCAGACTGATAGTAGTAAAGGGGAGATAGTTAGTAGGCAGTGGTGAGGCCTCAGAAGACCTAGCAAGTGATGGGTGGATTCAGGTGAAGACGGATTGATCGACAGATTAGTCAGGTGGGGGGGGGGGGGGGGAGTGATAGGTGGAGATTGGAAGCAAGGGTGGAAGTGTTATCTGATGAGGGAGGATGAAGATGGGGAGAGAAATGTAGACCCAGATGGAGGAATAATGGGGGGGGGGTGGAAGATGAATGGATGGAGGAGGGGAAAAGTACTGGGTCGTGGTCAGAGGGAGTGAAAAGGAAGGCGTGTGTGGACGTAGTTTGGAAAGAGGGAGAGGGGGTGGAGAGAGAAGGCAGAAAGAGAGGTATGAGAATGGGAAGGATACTGTAATTCCCATAAGCCTACTCTACTGTCAGAGTGAGGACACACAAACTGCAAGAATAGCACATCATATTCCGGATGGGTAGCCTACTGCCCAGCAGCATGTACAGTGAATTGTCCAATTTCAGGTAAACCCTCCCATTCCCCTCCTTTTATCCACCCAGTTTTCTTCACCCTCTGCACACTTTCTTTCCACTCCATCCAACACCCCTTCATCCGCTCATCGCCCACCTTTCCCTACAATAGGGCCCCAATTTCCTGTTACTGCATCTTCTCGTTTCCTTCCACCCATCCTCCCTCCCTCTGGTTCTACATTTCACTCCCCATCTTCCTTCCTTATCAGATTTCACATCTGTGTCATTTTATCTTCTCCACTTCAGCTCCAACCTTGGTTACCATCTCCACCCATCTCTCCCCCAACTAACTAATCTGCCAATTAACCCCTTCTCATCTGAATGCACCTCTGATTTACTGGTTCTCCATCACCCCTAACCCACTTCTCTCTATCAGCTTTCTCCCCTCGCCTCCATCAGTCCTGAAGATAGATCCCAACCTAAACATCGTCGGTTCATTTCCCTCCACAGATATGCTACCTGGGAATCTAGTTTACTTGAGTTTAGAAATACAGCATGGAAACAGGCCCTTCGGCCCACAGAATACGCACCGTCCAATGATCCCCGCACACTAGCACTATCCTACACACTAGGGACAATTTACAATTTTTTTTACCAAAGCCAAATTATCCTATAAACCTGTATGTCTTTGGAGTATGGTGGGAAACCAGAGGACCCGGAGAAAACCCACGTGATCATGGGAAGAGCATACAAGCTCTGTGCAGACAGCACCTGGAGTTAGGATCGAACCCGGGTGTCTTCGCTGTAAGGCAGCAACTCTACCCCTGTGCCGCCCAATCATTCCTCCTCCAGTTTGTTTATTGCTCAACATGAACAATTTCACACGATGGTCAGAGGGACTATCCTCCAGCAGGGGTCATCGGTTGATAAGCAATTGTTGGGAAGCTGTTTGATAAGTTCCCCTCTTTATACCGAACAGATGCTGTGAACATCATGTTCTGCAGAAACATGCCTGGAAACCAAAGAAGGCAGCTTTCATCTTCTGGCCTGACCAGGCTAATGGATGGCACGTCACTGGTTTGAATTTGACCTGTTTTATTCTTGATGGGACAATTTTCCATATTGTTCATGCCAGCGTTGTAGCTCAATTGGAATAGATTGGTGAGGGGTTTGGCTTGTTCTGAAGGACCACAGTCGTTGTGCTTTGTGGCTCCAGAGCTGCGGCAGTATTATGTGCCGTCCATTGTTTCTGCTTTTTAAAACAATTGGATGTAGATTGTTTAGTTTAGTTCAGTTTAGACTTGCAGTGTGGAAACAGACCTCTCAGCCCACCGAGTCTGTGACGACCAGCAATCCCCGTACACTTGCACTAGCACTTTCCTACACACCAAGGACAATTTACAATTTTTTACCAAAGCCAATTAACCTACAAACCTTTGGAGTGTGGGAGGAAACCAGGGCACCTGGGGAAAACCCACGTGGTCATGGGAAGAACATACAAACTCCGTACAGACAGCACCTGTAGTCAGGATTGAACCCAGGTCTCTGGTGCTGTAAGGCAGCAACTCCACCGTTGCGCCACCATGGCCCCAAAATTTGTTAGTGGGATGTTGGGGATGTCAAGACAAAGCTGTGATGGATCATCCATTCCTCACTGCTTGCTGAAGATAGTTGAAACAGTGTTATTCATGTTTTTGTGACTTAAGTGCTGATCTCTGACATCTTTGATCATGGAGTGGTTCAACAAGCCTCGTCTTAGTTCTTCCATGGCCCACAGATAATTTGAGGAATCTTCTCCTTCTTAGACAATCCTTCATGTTGAGAAGGAATTTCTTGTGGGCAGCACAGTGGTGTAGCGGTAGAGTTGCTGCCTTTCAGTGCAAGAGACCAAGGTTTGGTTCTGACTACATGTGCTGTTTGTACGTTTTCCCGGTGAACGCGTGGGTTTACTCGGGGTGCTCCAGTTTTCTTCCACATTCCAAACACGTGCAGGTTTGTAGCTTAATTGGCTTCTATAAATTGTCCCCAGTGTGTAGGATAGAACTAGTATATGGGTGATCAGTGGTCAGCATGGACTCGGTGGGCTGAAGGGCCTGTTTACATGCTGTATATGTAAATAAAGCTAAACGAAACCTGTTTCGATGGTCTGGGCTTCATCCACAATTCTTCCAATTTCTTGCGGTGTTCAGTGAAGCTGTTCCCAAACCATGCTGTGCTGTCCTCCAATAAAATAGAATGGAGTAGAATGTTTGTTTTCATGGTCCAGTGTTGGGCATGGAAATATAGAAGCATCCCCTTCAAGAAAGTTAGAGCCCCTGGGAATATCAGCCAGGATATTACTTTACTTATGCTGGCAGTGGATTTGCATGATTTTACAGATTCAGTTTGTTAGTATCTCCCTGGTGCTTTGAAGTGCCTGTGATAAATAGATCGTCTTAATTAGTCAAATCTGTGCAGTTGTTAAATTGTTAAATTGAATAAATGTGCAATAATTCACAGCTGGTTTCTCATTTTCCTATAAGGTGGGTATATCGAATGAGCTGCCAGAAAAGGGAGTTGAAGCATGTACTTCAATAGCTTTTAAAAGACATTTGGACAGGTATATTCTTCTTGTGACTGCATGGGTTTCATCTGGGTGTTCCAACCACATCCAAAAGGTTAATTGGCCTACGTTTGCATAGGTACATGTATAGCAAAGATTTAGAGGAATATGGGCCAAACGCAGGTAAATGGGACATCTTGGACAAGTTGGGCCAAAGAGCCTGTTTCCGTGGTGCATGACTAACTCTATATCTGTATAATCCTATTTTCAATACACTTTAGCATGCAGTCAGAAAGGCATCATTGCTACGCAATACACCATGAGTTTTATATCTTGACCTTCAACAATTTCAGTTGAACTAGAAAACTGAAGGCAATGGTGAATTTCATCGTCAATATCTGCTTTCATTGAGAGGTGATTGCCAAAATATGGGAAGCAGGCCATGCTTTCCAGGAAATCTCATCGAACTTCATTGTCAGAGGACAGAAATCTGGCGCTGGTAGAGAACCTTTGCTTTGCAACTGTTACGTGTATGGCTCTTTCTGTTAGACGATAGACAGCAGGTACAGAAGTAGGCCATTCGGCCCTTCGAGCCAGCACCGCCGTTCAATGTGATCATGGCTGATCATCCACAATCAGTACCCTGTTCCTACCTTCTCCCTATACCCCCTGACTCCGCTATCATTAAGAGCTCTATCTAACTCTCTCTTGAAAGCATCCAGAGAACTGGCCTCCACTGCCTTCTGAGGCAGAGAATTCCACAGATTTACAACTCTCTGGGGGAAAAGTTTTTCCTCATCTCCGTTCCAAATGGCCTACCCCTTATTCTTAAACTGTGGGCCCTGGTTCTGGACTCCCCCAACATTGGGAACATGTTTCCTGCCTCTAGCGTGTCCAATCCCTTAATCTTATGTTTCAATAAGATCTGCTCTCATCCTTCTAAATTCCAGTGTATACAAGCCCAGTTGCTCCAGTCTTTCAACATACGACAGTCCCGCCATTTCGGGAATTAACCTAGTGAACCTACTCTGTTGTATGTTTTGGTGAACTAGTCAACAATGACTTGGAGCTTGGCTTCTAAACTTGCAGATATATAAACCTCAACCGTATAAGGCAGCTTGATGACTGAATTTGGAGTCACTGCAGTCCTCTTGTGATGTCCAATAATAGTGATCAAATAAAATCTGCAAGAAGTTAAACACAATTAGATTTTTGTTAAATAACATCTGAACATAATAAAGGAAACTAACTAAAATCAATCTAATACGTTTACACTTACTTTACCAGATGTGATCTACTGGCAGTTAATCATTAAACTTTCTTTGGAATGGCTTATCAGATGATTGAATAGTTAAATTGCCCTTTTCTCATCTATAGAGAGACTTTGAGTGACTATCTATTTGAGAGCTTTTGCAACAAGGAAATTGATTAATGGTTATTTGAACAGTGTGTATATTCAGTGATATTGGGTGGCATGCATGCTGTCTCCGCACAGCTCCAGCGATCCAGGTTTCAACCAGGTTTCAACTCAAATACTATGTTCACACCATGTACTCGGGTTTCCTCTGACAAAGTTAATCTCCAAATCGAATCATTAGTCAGGAAGGCGAACGCAATGCTAGGATTTATTTCAAGAGGACTAGAATACAAAAGCAGGGATGTAATGTTGAGGTTCAATGAGGCACTGATCAGGCCGCATTTGGAATATTGTGAGCAATTTTGGGCCCCATATCTGAGTAAGGATGTGCTGGCTCGGGAGAGGGTCAGGAGGAGGTTTACGAGAATTATCGCATGAATGAGATGGTTAACATACGATGAGCATTTGACAGCACTGGTACTGTACTCGCTGGAGTTTGGAAGGATGAGGGGGGGGCCTCATAGAAATTTACTGAATAGTGAGCGGCCTGGATAGAGTGGATGTGGAGAGGATGTTTCCACTAGTGGGAGTGTCTAGGGCCAGAGATCATAGTCTCAGAATTAAAGGACATTGCTTTAGGAAGGAGATGAGGAGACATTTCTTTAGTCAGAGAGTGGTGACTCTGTGGAATTCATTGCCAAGTCAATGGATATTTTTAAAGCAGAGATAGATTCTTGATTAGTCCGGATGTCAGGGGTTATGGGGAGCAGGCAGGAAAATGGGGTTAGGAGGAAGAGATAGATCAGCCATGATTGTATGGCGGAGTAGACTTGATGGGCTGAATGGCCTAATTCTGCTCCTATCATTTATGAACTACAATGGCATGACAGTTACATAAATTACCCCTTGGTGTAGCTCCGTGGTAAAAGAATTAAAGGGGAATTGATGGACATTGATGGAATTGAGTGTGACTTGCAGGGCTACAAGGTAATAAAGAAGGGAGAATGGCACTGGTGGGATTGCTCTTCTGGGAGCTAGTATGGAGCTGGTGGGCCAACTGGCTCCTTCTGACTCTTAATGAGTGGTAAGATATTTATTAATATTGTTAAATTACGTCATAGACTCGTAAGGACACAGCATAGAAACAGGCCCTTCAGCCCAACAAAGATGTGACATCTAAGCAAGTCCCACTTGCCCACATTTGGTCCATTTCCCTGTAAACCTTTCCTATCCATGTACCTGTGCAACGTTGGCAATTAATCTACAAACACGCATGTCTTTTGGATATGAGAGGAAACTTTTATAACAATATAAAACAATAATAACACACACCGTAGTTCTATATTAGACCAGTTTTGCATCATACATACTCGGGGCAATTTACATCAGTCTGAAGAAGAGTCTCGACCCGAAACGTCACCCATTCCTTCTCTCCAGGGATGCTGCCTGACCTGCTGAGTTACTCCAGCATTTTGTGAATAAGCACCCGTAGGCAGGATCGAACCCGGGTCTTTGGCGCTGTAAGGCAGCAATTCTCCACTGCAATACTGTGCTGCCCCTTTCTTCAATGATTTGAAGCAGTCTCCCTTTGTCAGGTGATCTTGAACAACATTGGTCTTTTTGCAGGCTGCAAAACCATCTACGTTACTTGAGCAAAGTAAATATCTGGTGGATCAAGTGCTGATATCCTTTGTGACGTTATAAACATGGACCAGTGAATCCCATTCATACTATTGGCATAACTGCACTTCATAAACAGATTGTAAAAGTCATATTTATAATCAGTTTCTAGTAACCATGAACCAGAGACAGCCATAGAACAAAACAAAGATTACGCATCACGGCTAACGTTTTAAAATCAAAGTTTATGGAGCACGGCTAACTTTTTAAAAACAAAGTTTATGGAGCACACCTAACACGCCACGACTTTTTACATTTGTGCAACATTCTGGGTGAATACATTCTGCTGATGTGTGGTCTATGGGTGGGGCATCAGTTACTGCAAGGAATTCATATCGTTTATAGAGCTGGGTGTTTTATGATTAGTATGCAATCTCTTCCTATCTATTTTCTTGTTATTTTTATCTTTCTCCACCCTTTCTGTTTCAATGTTTTTTAGCACCATTATGTTTCCTTTGCAAACTTCTTTGCTATCACTTTGTTAAACCTGTGTTTTTATAAGCTTGGTTTTTTTCCAGTATTTCTCTGCCTCTCTTATTTGATCCAACTTTGTAAACAGTTAACAATTATATGCAGCAATTTTTTTTCACATGCATAGGTTTCAAGGCTTGTCTTTACTGCTTGTTGTCTGAATCAAACCCATACACAGGATTAAGAATTGGAAATATTTAATTTCAGGATTATTTTGATACCCCTAAAAAGAATTTAATAAGAAATTAGGCGGAAGTGTTTCCTTCTTGTCTCCAGGTTCCCTTCTTTC
The DNA here is from genome assembly GCF_053455715.1 of Rhinoraja longicauda. Lineage (NCBI taxonomy): Eukaryota > Metazoa > Chordata > Chondrichthyes > Rajiformes > Arhynchobatidae > Rhinoraja > Rhinoraja longicauda. The sequence continues at coordinate 1,205,017 of NC_135980.1, forward strand.
TTCTTTCTTTCTTTCTTTCCTTTTTTAAAATTTTTATTTCTTTATCTTTCTTCTTCTCCTTTTTCCTCTTTTTTCTAACTGGGGGGTGGGGGGAGGGGGGTTGTGGGTGGGGAGATAATACAGAACAATACAGGTATAATCGAATTTAAATGTATAATCGAATTTATAATGTAGGTACCATCGCGTACTATGAGTTCATACATGTATTTGTTTTGTTAAAATTTAAATAAAATTAAAAATAAAAAAAAACAAGGGCGGCACGGTAGCGCAGCGGTAGAGTTGCTGCTTTACAGCGAATGCAGCGCCGGAGACTCAGGTTCGATCCTGACTACGGGTGCTGCACTGTAAGGAGTTTGTACGTTCTCCCCGTGACCTGCGTGGGTTTTCTCCGAGATCTTCGGTTTCCTCCCACACTCCAAAGACTTGCAGGTTTGTAGGTTAATTGGCTGGGTAAATGTAAAAATTGTCCCTAGTGGGTGTAGGATAGTGTTAATGTATGGGGATCGCTGGGCGGCACGGACTTGGTGGGCCGAAAAGGCCTGTTTCCGGTTGTATATATATGATATATGATATGATATGATTTTTAAAAAAAACATACACAGGAGTACCAACTCATAGTTTTATTGTAACACAAGCGGAGGAAACATTACATGCTATCGTCTCCGTGGCCAGCATCTAGTCTGCTGCGAGACAGTGTAAGGCAGCTTACATAGTCCAGGTAGGGATACAGATCCGGACTGGATCACATGTGGAATGTGCAGCATGCATAATAAGTGAGGTGATCTAATATGGTTATCTTCATCCTTCCTCTTAAGGAATTAATAATAAAATAGATATGGATATGGTGGTCACTCGCAAAAATATATGTAACACCGATTATATGTGATTAGAGCAGACTTTATCTGCTAAGGAGACTCGGGTCCTTTGGAGTGCAGGGGGCACTCCTAAGGACCTTCTACAACACGGTGGTTGCATCGGCCATTTTCTATGGAGTGGTCTGCTAGAGCAGCAGCATCTCAGCGGTGGAAGGGAAGAGACTCGACAAGCTGGTCAGGAAGGCCAGCTCTGTCCTGGGTTGCCCCCTCGACTCAGTGCAGGTGGTGGGAGAGGAGGATGATGGCAAAACTAACATTGCTGCTGGACAGCGACTCCCACCCCATCTAGGACACTGTCACTGCACTGAGTAGCTCCTTCAGTGACAGACTCCATCACCCCAAGTGCATGAAGGAGAGATATAGGAGGTCCTTCCTTCCCGTTGCTGTGAGACTCACAACCAGCACTGCTCCCAGCAGACGAGCCAACAATAACAGCTAAAAACACACAGAAAATTGATGACAATTTATGTATCTTTTATTTATAATGAATGATCTTTGGCGAGACGATCGGATCAGGAGCGTTGGGCAACGGTGGCAAGGTCGGGCCGGGGCTGCTAGGGATGCTTGTGCAGTCGGGCAGGTACGGAGGTAGCGCTGGCTCATTCACAGGCAGCATGTGCTGTCGATTACATCTGTAGGTGCCGCCGTCAGCATTGACCAGATATGAACGTGGTTCGAGAGTAGTTCCAGATATCACGCCAAGGCGATCGTGGCCCTTTTCAGTTTGCAAGCGGACCACCTGTCCTTTAGCTAGTGGTGGAAGAGGTCTGCTCGTCTTGTCATGCCATCGTTTCTGAGCGTCCCATTTTTGTTGCAGTTTGGAATGGATCTCGGATGGAGTTCGAACTTGCGGCTCCAATGTCTGTTTAGCAACTGGTAGTGCGGCCCAGGTCTGTCGTGACATCGGGTGTTGGACGGGTGACAACTGGTAGTGCGGCCCAGGTCTGTCGTGACATCGGGTGTTGGGCGGGTGACAACTGGTAGTGCGGCCCAGGTCTGTCGTGACATCGGGTGTTGGGCGGGTGACAACTGGTAGTGCGGCCCAGGTCTGTGGTGACATCGGGTGTTGGGCGGGTGACAACTGGTAGTGCGGCCCAGGTCTGTGGTGACATCGGGTGGTGGGCGGGTGAACCCAGTAGGTCTGTGGTGACATCGGGTGGTGGGCCGAGTGAACCCAGTATCGGGTCATGGGAGATGTTGCTCAGGTTGAGCAAGTCAAGGAAGACGTCAGATCCTGCTCTGTGGGATGGTTCCATCAGCTGTTTGACAGCACGCTCAGCCAGCCCGTTTGACTGTGGGTACTCGGGGCTGCTGGTGATATGACGAAGGTCCCAGCTTGTAGCAAAGTTTTTGAAGTGTTGGCTGGTAAACTGACTGCCGTTGTCGGAAAGTAGCTGATAGGGAGCCCCATGGACAGAGAGGTGGCGTGCCAGTTTCTGGGTTAGTGCTGTGGAGGTGGGGCTCGGGAGTAGATCAATTTCAAGGTGAGGTGATCCAAAATGGTTATCTACACTGCTACTGTTCCCCTGATTGCCCAAAAGGCCCCTAATCATTTCTGAACTGTATCATTGGCACTGAAAAAAAGTGTTTTATTTTTGTAACATGCCTATATAAAATATTTTAAATTTGGGAAGATTTTAGAATTTGTATTCAACGGGTTGTAAAAGCATTTAAAAGACACTTGTACATGGAAGGGAAGGTTTAGAGGGATACTAGACCAAGTGGACCAGTTGGGTCCAAATCTCTCCTGCGGCCCTCTCCTGGGGCAAACCTCCCCCGACTGACGATCCTGCAAGCCTCTCCAACTGACGAAGCCCATTGCCGGACGGGTAGTGTCTCCCGGGGCCGTGGGCGGGAGGGGGGAAACAGGGAAGGGGAGAGAGTGCCACTCACCTCGGCCCCATGCCGCCAGCGCTGCAGCCAGAGTGAGGCGTGAACCCAAAGCCTCTCCTACATTGGTCCAGCAGCCTCCCCTCCCCCACTCCCTCTCCCCTCCCCACCCCCACCCCCACTCCCCCTCTGCTCTCCACCCCACTCCCACACACCCTCGCCCCTCCCCCTACTACCACCCTCCCACTCCCACTCCCACTCCGCCCCCCACTCCTGCCCTTCCCTCCCCCCACACTCCCCCTCCATTCCCCCTCCGCTTCACTCTGAACCAATTGGGCGTCGAGCTGGATCAAAGGCCTTTTTTTTTAAAGGGCGGCGCTTCCCCCACGTGGGACCTGGACCAATCGGCCGTCGAGTGCAATTGAAGGACTTTTTTTGAAAGAATGGAATAAACAAAAGTTTTTTTTCCTCTTTAAGCTAAACTATTTTTAAATTAGAAAATTCGACCCCCCCCCCATTGGCCGCCACTACCGACACTCTGGCAGGTCCCGCCCCCTCCCTCATTGGTCGTGCCCCCCCTCCCGTTGTGATGTCACACGCTAAACATGGCAAGAAATCGTTTTTATAAGGACATTTTAATCTTAAAAATCTCTGCAACTTAAAAAATATAAGACCAACTTGAATGAAACTTGTTTGAAAGGGTCCCCACGACAAAGGTGAATAAGGTGGTCCTAAAATTGCAGCGCTATCATGTGACGGGGGCACAAAAACATGGCTGATAACTAACAAACATCCTAACATATATAACAAATAACAAACAAATAACATAACAAACAAACACAGAGTTTTAGTAATATATAGATGGGCCAAAACAGGCAAATACAGTATTTAGTTTGTTATTATTCTCATGTGTCAGGAGATACAGTGGAAATCTATTTGCATGCTATCCAGTAAAAAACACTATCCATTAATACAATCAAGCCGTCCACAATGCAAAGATAAAGGATAAAGGGTAGAACATTAAATGCAAAGTTATAACATTGAAGATCAATTGAGTTCGATTATAGAAAGTGAAAAGTCTCCAATGAGGTAGATAGGAGGTCGGGACTAAACACGAGCTGATGAGAGGACCATTCAGTTGCCTGATAACAGCTGGGAAGAAACTGTCCCTGAACCTGGAGATATGTGTTTTCAAAGTTTTGTACCTCTTGCCTGATGGGAGAGGGAAGAAGAGGGAGTGACAGGGGTGTGACTGGTCCTTGATTATGCTGGTGGCCTTGCCGAAGCAGCATGAAGTGCAGATTAAGTATATGGAAGTGAGCTTAGATGGGGCATTTTGGTCACCATGGACAAGTCGGGTCGAAGGGCCTGTTTCTGTGCTGCATGACTCTGACTCTATCTAACCCCGCAAAATGAAAATCAAAGGCTTCTCTCCAGTAAAGCACATTAACTACTGTGTATCCAACCAAATGTTGTCACTTCAATTATACGGAATCACAATCTGAGAACTATTGACTATAAATGGAAAAAGCCTCTAACATATTGGATAATCTCTCTGATTTATCAAACTATAAATCGAAGGTACTCGTCGAAGAGAGGAGGAGAACTTCGTCAAACTAGGCATACCTTGAGGAGAAATCGCAGTGGAGCTGCAAGTTGTGTAGGAAGTAGTGTAGTTTCCTACACTTTCAAACTATAAACATCGCACTGGAAACAAACGCATGATACCAGACGAGCCATAGCAACTCATTTTTTGCAGAATTCATGAAATTTATTTTTAAATAAAACAATTATAATTGTATACACTTAAACCTAAATATTTCATAATACAAGTTATTTTTTGAAGCAGAACATATAGTGTCCAATCAGGTCGGGCTGAGAGACAGCTGATGGTTCAGGTGTCAGCTGCTTGGGTCTCAGTTTATCACTGACTTACACAATGCCGATGCTCGAGCCAAAGGAACAGTGCATCTGACCGCCCGCACCACCGCTGGACTCACCAGTACCGCCCAGCATTGCAGCAGAGGTGCTCTGAAAGGGTTGGCTGCATTTTCCATCAGCCTTGCCTCAGGGGTGCTGGAGATGAAGCTGTTTATCTGTGTGGAGTTTGTAAGCCTGGGGGAGGAGACAAACACAAGTGACTCTTCATTAAAATAGAGTAATCTTTCTTAGCAGCCTTAATTCTGAGGTTATTTATCACCTTATCAAAAGCTTTCTGAAAATCTAGGTAAACAACATCCACTGACTCTCCTTTGTCTGTCCTGCTATTTACTTCCTCAAAGAATTCCAACAGATTCATCAGGCAAGATCTCCCTTTCACAAAACAATGCTGACTTTGGCCTATTTATCATGAACGTCTAAGTACTCCGTAACCTCATCCTTTATAATGGACTCTAAAATCCAACCAACCACCAAAGTGAGGCGAACCGGCCGATCCGAACAGGTCCACGGATGATGCGGTCTCCCAGGTTCTACACACCGCTCTCTCTCATCTGGACAGCCAGGGGGGCTATGTGAGGATGCTGTTCTTTGACTTTAGTTCAGCTTTCAACAAAATAGTCCCCAGCAGACTGGCTGAGAAGCTGCTGGAACTGGGGCTTAGCACCCCTCTGTGTGACTGGGTCCTGGATTTTCTCACCGCCAGGCCCCAAGTGGTCAGGATGGGGAACACACATCTAGCTCCCTCACCCTGAACATAGGATCCCCCCAGGGTTGCGTCCTTAGCCCCCTACTGTAGCCAGGTTCAGCTCAAACTCCATCATCAAGTTTGCTGATGACACTGTGGTGGTGGGCCGGATCTCCGACAACGATGAGAAGGCTTACCGGGAGGAGGTGGCTGATCTGGCACTGTGATGTCAGGACAATAGCCTCCTCTTGAATGTCACTAAAACTAAGGAGCTGATTGTGGACTTTAGAAGGGCTCAACATCCAAAGACGTACACGCCACTGGAGATAAATGGGTCTACTGTGGATAGGGTGGGCAGTTTTAAATACTTAGGAGTCCACATCACAGAGGATCTGATATGGGCAACGCACATTGCCGCACTGGTGGGTAAGGCAAAGCAGCACCTTTACCACCTTAGACAGCTGAGGAAATTCAGAGTGTCTCTGAGGATCCTTCATTGCTTCTACTCTGGGGCTGTAGAGAGCATCCTGTCCGGCAACATTACAGTCTGGTTTGGGAACAGCTCTGCCCAGGACAGGCAGAGAGTAGTGCGTTCGGCAGAACGCACCATGGGAACTACACTCGCCCCCCCTGCAGGACCTATACATCAGGAGGTGCAGATCCAGAGCAAGCAAGATTATGAGGGACCCCTGCCACCCCAGTAACGGACTGTTCCAGATGCTACGGTCAGGCAAACGCCTCTGCTGTCACGGTGTGAAAACGGAGAGGATGAGACGGAGTTTCTTCGCACAGGCCATCAGGACTGTTAACTTTATAACTTTATAACTCCAGGGACTAAATTTTGTCTTCTCTATATTAACTTTATTAACTTTATTTATATGCTGTAACTGTAATTCTTCTTTGTGCACAATCCGCAGGCATTGCCACTTTCATTTCACTGCACATCGTGTATGTGTATGTGACAAATAAACTTGACTTGACTTGACTTATTGTTTCCACGCTTCTGCTTTGCTCCCTTCTTGTACAGCGGGGTAATATTTGCAATTTTCCAATCGTCTGGAACCACTCCCGACTCTAGTGTGTCTTGAAAGACCACTACTAATGCCTCTACAATCTCTAAAGCTGCCTCTTTCAGAATCTTGTGTAGGAAAAAACTGTAAATGCTGGTTTAAATCAAAGATCTGAAGAAGGGTCTCGATCCGAAACGTCAGAGATGCTGCCTGTCCCGCTGAGTTACTCCAGCATTTTGTGTCTACCTTTCTTCCAGAACCCTGGGGTGTAGTCCATCTGGTCCAGGTGACTTATCCACATTCAGTTCTTTCAGTTTCCCAAGCACCTTCTCCTTAGTAATAGCCACAGCACTAATTTCCACCCCCTGACTCTCCTGAATTTCAGGCCGTTGCTGGTGTCTTCCGCTGTGAAGACAGATACAAAAAAGTTATTCAGTTACTCTGCCATTTCTTTATTCCCCATTATCACTTCTCCTGCATCATTCTCCAGCGGTCCAACGTCCACTCTTGCCTCTTTCTTGATCTTTATATAACTGAAGAAACTCTCGCTATCCTCTTTTAAATTATTATCTAGCTTACAGTACCTTTGCATTTCATCTTTTCTCCCCGTATTGCCTTTTTAGTTACCTTCTGTTGTTTTTTAAAAGCTTCCCAATCGTTTGGCTTCCCACTCATCTTTGTATTATATACCTTCTCTTATAGTTTTATGCTGTCTTGTCAGCTCATTCCTCCCTTAGAATCTTTCTTCCTCTTTGGAATGAAATGATCCTGCATCTTCCGAATTATTCCCAGAAATTCCTGCCATTGCTGTTCCACCATCATTCCTTCCAGGGCCCCGTTCCAGTCAACTTTGGCCAGCTCCACCCTCAAGCCTCTGCACTCCCTGTGGTCAGCTGTAATAGCGACACATCCAATTTCATCTTCTCCCTCTCAAATTGCAGGTTGAATCTTATCATATTGTGATCCTTTACATTGAACTCCCTTATCAAATCTGGTTCATTACACAACTCTAAATCCAGAATTGCCTTTTCCCTGGTAGGCTCCACCACAAGGCGCTCGAAGAAACCATCTCGGATGCACTCTACATATTCCCTCTCTTGGGGTCCAGTATCAACCTGATTTTTCCAGTCTACCTTCATATTGAAATCCCCCATGACCACCATAACATTGCCTTTCCTACATGCCGATTTTATCTCTTGATATAACTTGTATCCTATATCCTGGCCACTGTTTGGGGGCCTGTAAATAACTCCCATTGGGGTATTTTTATCCTTGCTGATGATTTATTAATTGCTAATGAACTGCACTTATCAAGAGGAACCTGGATTCATATCCTGATTCATTCTGAGTTATGCAATAGTGGTGTTACTTCAATTTCCCTTTTTGTGCTTCCTCCTCTCCTCCCTATATATTTCGTCATGAAGCCATACAGCATGAAAACAGATCATTCAGCCCAGCTTGCCCACGCCGACCAAGATGGTCCACCTGCCCCATCTAAGCCAATCCCACTTGCTCATATCCCTCTTGTACCTGCCGCAACTACATCCTCTGGCAATTCATTCCATGGACTCACCACCCACTATATAATGGTGAGCAGGAATGCTTTTGAGCTGGAACTGGAGACCAGTGAGTCTAACATCTGTGGTAGGTAAGTTACTGGAGAGGATACTAACAAATAAGATACACAGATGGGTAATTAGGGATGGTTTAACATCAAGGAGCTCGCAGTCTCGAGTTGAGACTGACGTCGGGAAGCTCCAAAAGCCGCACGACGTTCAACTTGCCCCAACCCGGGGTAGATCATCTGGCGCAAGAGAGCTGAGATTCCCCCCCCCCCCCCGATGCCAGAGCTGGATCACCCCGATGAGGAAGGCCCGCCGCCAGCTACGGGAGTAAGATCATCCCGTCAACGGAAGGTTAGAGGCCCCCGACCACTGGAGGACAAAGAAGGGAGAGATTGAACTTTTTTTTGCATTCCATCACAGTGAGGAATGCGGAGGAATCACTGTGGTGGATGTTCATGTTAAAATGTATTTTGCGTGTTATGTTGCTTTTAATTGATATGACTGTATGGCAAGTGAAATTCCTTGTATGTTGCAAAACATACTTGGCTAATAAAGTATGATTATGATTATGATTTAGCATGATTTTTAGTTAGTTTAGAAATACAGCATGGAAACAGATGCATTGGCCCATTGAGTCCATACTGACCTGTTTACACTAGTTCTATGTTATTCCACTTTCTCATCCATTTCCAACACACAATGGGCAATTTACAGAGGCCAAGTAACCTACAAATCTGCACGTCTTTGGGATGTGGGAGGAAACCCACGCGATCACTGGGAGAAAATGCAAACTCCACACTGAAAGCACACAAGGTCAGGATGGAAACCCTGGTCTCTGGTGCTGTAAGGCAGCAGCTGTAAGGCCACCCTAACATAAGATCCTAAGTGGACCAGCCAGAATAGATGTTCCAAGATGGACGGGTAGTTATTTAAAAATGAGGAGCATAACATTTCTTCTATGAAGATAGTAAATCTCAGAAGTACTGAACCCCAATGTATGGTGGAGGCCAGATCATTTAAATATATAACATGGAGATAAATATTTAAAATATTGAGGATTAAACAGAGAAGAAGAGCTGAGGTTTGGAGCTTGGTGGTCTACTCCTGCTATTTTCTTGTCAAGACAGACCCTTTGGTCCAACTCGTCCATGCCGACTAAAGAAAGTATGCGGAGATGATTTACGAGGTTGTTGCCAGGACTCAAGGGCCTGAGCAATAGCGAGAGGTTGAGCGGGCTAGGATTTTATTCCTTGGATCGCAGAAGACTGAGGGATGATCTTATTGAGGTGCGTAAAATCATGAGAGGAATAGATGGGTTGAATACATGGCGGCACAGTGGTGCAGCAGTGGAGTTGCCTAATGTGTGTAAGATAGTGTTAGTGTGCGGGGATCACTGGTCGGCGCGGACTCGGTGGCCCAAAGAGCTGTATCTCTAAACAGGGTGCGGGGATAAAGAACCAGAGGACATAGGCTAATGGTGAGAGGGGAAATATTTAATAGGAACCCGAGGTGCAACGTTTTCACACAAATGGGGTGGGTATATGGAACAAGCTGTCAGAGGAGACGGTTTAGGCATGTACTATAACAGCATTTAAAAGACCCTTGGACAGGCACATGGATAGGAAAGGGATATGGGCCAAACATGAGCAAATGGGATCAGCTTAAATGGAGAATCTTGTTTGGTATGGATGTTTGCAGTGGTGAGGCCTCAGCAGTGGTGAAGCCTCGCAGTGGTGGCGATGCCTTAGAAACATAGAAAAATAGGTGTAGGAGGAGGCCATTCAGCCTTTTGAGCCAGCACCGCCATTCAATATGATCATAGCTAATCATCTAAAATCAGTACCCCGCTCTGGCTTTATCCCCATATCCCTTGATTCCTTTAGCCTTAAGAGCTAAATCTAACTCTCTCTTGAAAACATCCAGTGAATTGGCCTCCACTGCCTTCTGTGGCAGAGAATTCCACAGATTCACAACTCTCTGGGTGAAAAAGAAATTCCTCACCTCAGTGCTAAATGGCCTACCCCTTATTCCTAAACCGTGACCCCTGGTTCTAGACTTCCCCAACATCGGGCACATTTTTCTTGCATCGAGCCTGTCCAATCCATCAAGAATTTTATATGTTTCTATAAGATCTCCTCTCATCCTCCTAAATTCCAGTGAATACAAGCCCAATCGACTCATCATATGTCAGTCCCGCCATCCTGGTGAACGTACACTGCACTCCCTCAATAGCAATAATGTCCTTCCTCAAATTAGGAGAACAAAATTGCACACAATACTTCAAGTGTGATCTCACCAGGGCCCTGTACAACTGCAGTAAGGCCTCCTTGCACCTAAACTCAAATCCTTTTGCAATGAAGGCCAACATGCCATTAGCTTTCTTCACTGCCTGCTGTACCTGCATGCTCACTTTCAGTGACTGATGTACAAGCACACCCAGGTCTCGTTGCACCTCCCCACCTCCTAACCCGACACTATTTAGATAATCTGGCTTCCTATTCTTGCCATCAAAGAGGATAACCTCACATTTATCCACATTATACTGCATCTGCCATGCATCTGCCCACTTACCCAACCAATCCAAGTCACCCTGCAGCCTCATAGCATCCTTATCACAGCTCACACTGCCACCCAGCTTCGTGTCATCCGCAAACTTAGAGATGTTGCATTCAATTCCCTCGTCCAAATCATTAATATACACTGTAAATAACTGGGGTCCCAGCATTGAGCTTTGCGGTACCCCACTAGTCACTGCCTGCCATTCCGAAAAGGACCCGTTTATTCCTACTCTTTGCTTCCTGTCCGCCAACCAATTTTCTATCCACCTCAACACTGAACCCTCAATACCGTGTGCTTTAAGTTTGTACACCAATCTCCTATGTGGGACCTTGTCGAAGGCCTTCTGAAAGTCCAGATATAACACATCGACTGGTTCTCCCTTATCCACTCTACTAGTTACATCCTCGAAAAATTCTATAAGATTCGTCAGACATGATTTGCCTTTGGTAAATCCATGCTGACTTTGTCCGATGATTTCACCACTTTCCAAATGTAACGCTATCACATCTTTAATAACTGACTCTAGCATTTTCCCCACTACCGATGTTAGGCTAACTGGTCTATAATTCCCCGTTTTCTCTCTCCCTCCCTTTTTAAAAAGTGGGGTTACATTAGCTACCCTCCAGTCCTCAGGAACTACTCCAGAATCTAAAGAGTTTTGAAAAATTATCACTAATGCATCCACTATTTCTGAGGCTACTTCCTTAAGCACTCTGGGATGCAGCCTATCTGGTCCTGGGGATTTATCTGCCTTTAATCCATTTAATTTACCTAACACCACTTCCCGATTAACCTGGATTTCCCTCAGTTCCTCCATCTCTTTAGACCCCCGGTCCCCCGCTATTTCCGGCAGACGGTTTATGTCTTCCTTAGTGAAGACAGAACCAAAGTATTTGTTCAATTGGTCTGCCATCTCCTTGTTCCCTATGATCAATTCACCTGTTTCCGACTGCAAGGGACCTACATTTGCCTTAACTAATCTTTTTCTCTTGACATATCTATAAAAGCTTTTGCAGTCTGTTTTTATGTTCCTTGCCAGTTTTCCCTCATAATCTATTGTCCCTTTCCTAATTAAGCCCTTTGTCCTCCTCTGCTGGACTCTGAATTTCTCCCAGTCTGTATGCTTCATCTTTTGTTTTAATACTATCCTTGATTTCCCTTGTTAGCCACGGATGCACTACCTTTCCTGGTTTGTTCTTTTGCCAAACTGGGATGAACACTTGTAGTTCATCCATGCGACCTTTAAATGCCTTCCATTGCATGTCCACCGTCAACCCTTTCAGCATCAATCGCCAGTCTATCTTGGACAATTCACGCCTCATACCCTCAAAGTTACCTTTCTTTAAGTTCAGAACACTTGTTTCTGTATCGACTTTTTGTCACTCTCCATCCTAATGAAGAACTCTACCATATTATGATCACTCTTGCCCAAGGGGCCTCGCACAACAAGACTGCTAACTAACCCTTCCTCATTACTCAATACCCAGTCTAGAATGGCCTGTTCTCTCGTTGGTTCCTCGACATGTTGGTTTAGAAAACCATCTCTCAAACATTCCAAGAAATCCTCTTCCTCAGCACCCCTGCCAGTTTGGTTCACCCAATCTATATGTAGATTGAAGTCACCCATTATAACTGCTGCGCCTTTAGTGCATGCATTTCTAATTTCCTGCTTGATGCCATCCCCAACCTCCCTACTGCTGTTAGTTGGCCTGTACACAACTCCCACTAGCGTTTTCTGCCCCTTAGTGTTTCGTAGCTCTACCCATATCGATTCCACTTCCTCCAAGCTAATGTCCTTCCTTTCCACTGCTTTAATCTCCTCTCTAACCAGTAACGCTACCCCACCTCCTTTTCCTTTCTGTCTATCCCGCCTGAATATAGAATATCCCTGGATGTTGAGCTCCCAGCCTTGGTCACCCTGGAGCCATGTCTCCGTAATCCCAACTATATCATAATCATTAATAACTATCTCCACATTTAATTCATCCACCTTATTACGTATACTCCTTGCATTGAGACACAAAGCCTTCAGGCTTGTTTTTACAACTCTCTTACCCCTTGTACGATTATGTTGAAAAGTGGCCCCTTTTGATTTTTGCCCTGGATTTGTCTGCCTGCGACTTTTACTTTTCACCTTGCTACCTGTTGCTTCTACCCTCATTTTGCACCCCTCTGTCTCTCTGCTCCAGCTCCCATGGAGAAGTAAGAGTACTTTTCAAACAAGAGCAAACATCTGAAACTGAATGGAATCTGTGCATACATAAATTCATGGAAGCGAAGAAAGGGTTTCTGTGACATTCAAACCTGTTTCCTTTTGCCGAAGAATCACAACGTTTCTCCTCCCCTCCCTCAGGTTATTGAGTTTGGCTGTTACATGCGTCAAAATGTGCCAGGCTGTTTTTTTGATGATCTGATATGTAAGGCAGTAGAATCAACTGAGTCCTGTTCACAACTGAGTCCTGTTCACAACTGAGTCCTGTTCACAACTGTCCTGTTCACAACTGAGTCCTGTTCACAACTGAGTCCTGTTCACAACTGAGTCCTGTTCACAACTGATGCTTGCATGCAAGTGCCCTCTACATGGAGCCATGCAGCACAGAAACAGGCCCTGCACCTCCCCAAAATGGAATGGAATGGAAAACTTTATTGTCACATGTAACAAGGCATAATGAAATTCTTTGCTTGTACACCCACTGTATACAAATAGCAGCCACCTATGGCTCTGACAAGGTTACGAAGCATGCCGGCTCCTCCTTTTGTTCTCCCCCCTTCCTCCCCCTCCCACCCACCACCCACAGTGGTCCCTCCCCACGCCGGGACCTCCATTGTTCTTCCCTCTCACTCACGGTGGTCCTGCACGCTCTTGTTGACCATCGACCGCGTGAAGCCAAATGTACAATCTCCTTACAATCAGAGACAGGGGAATTTATAATGGGAAACAAGGAAATGGCAGAACAGTTAAACGAGTACTTTGGTTCTGTCTTCACTAAAAAAGACACAATCTCCCAGAAATACTAGGGGATCGAGGAACTGAAGGGAATCCACATTAGTCAAGAAATGGTGCTGGGTAAACTGTTGGGACTGAAGGCAGATAAATCCCCAGGGCCTGATAGTCTGCATCCCAGAGTACTCAAGAACGTGGCCCTAGAAATCGCAGATGCGTTGGTGATCATTTTCCAATGTTCTCTCGACTCTGGATCAGTTCCTGTGGACTGGAGGGTAGCCAAAGTAACTCCACTTTTTAAGAAAGGAGGGAGAGAGAAAACAGGGAATTTTAGACCAGTTAGCTGTGCATCAGTAGTGGGGAAGATGCTGGAGTCGATTATTAAAGATTTTATAGCAGCGTATTTGGAAACAGTGACAGGATTGGTCAAAGTCAGCATGGATTTATGAAGGGGAAATCATGCTTGACTAAACTGCTGGAATTTATTTGAGGATGTAACAAGTAGAATGGATAAGGAAGACCCAGTGGATTTGGTGTATCTGTACTTTCAAAAAGCTTTTGACAAGGTCCAACACAAGAGATTAGTGTACAAAATTAGAGCGCATGGGGGTAGGGTATCGACATGGATAGAGAGCTGGTTGGCAGACACGAAGCAAAGAATAGGAATTAATGGGTCCTTTTCAGAATGGCAGCCAGTGATTAGTGGGGTGCCACAAGGCTTGGTGCTGCGAGGAGGATGCTAGGAGGCTGCAGAGTGACTTGGATAGATTAGGCGAGTGGGCAAATGCATGGCAGATGCAATATAATGTGGATAAATGTGAGGTTATCCACTTTGGCGGCAAGAACAGGAAAGCAGAGTATTACCTGAATGGTGGCCGATTGGGAGAAGGGGAGATACAACGTGACCTGGGTGTCATGGTGCACCAGTCATTGAAAGCAAGCGTGCAGGTGCAGCAGGCAGTGAAGAAAGCGAATGGTATGTTGGCATTCATAGCAAGAGGATTTGAGTTTAGGAGCAGGGAGGTTCTGCTGCAGTTGTACAGGGCCTTGGTGAGACCGCACCTGGAGTACTGTGTGCAGTTTTGGTCTCCTAACCTGAGGAAAGACGTTCTTGCCTTAGCGGGAGTACAGAGAAGGTTCACCAGATTGATCCCTGGGATGGCGGGACTTACATATGAGAAAAGACTAGATAGTCTGGGCTTGTACTCGCTGGAATTTAGAAGACTGAGGGGGGATCTTATAGAAACATATAAAATTCTTAAGGGGTTGGAGAGGCTAGATGCGGGAAGATTGTTCCCGATGTTGGGGGAGTCCAGAACCAGGGGTCACAGCTTAAGGATAAGGGGGAAGTCTTTTAGGACCGAGATGAGAAAACATTTCATCACACAGAGAGTGGTGAGTCTGTGGAATTCTCTGCCACAGAAGGTAGTTGAGGCCAGTTCATTGGCTATATTTAAGAGGGAGTTAGATGTGGCCCTTTTTGCTAAAGGGATCAGGGGGTATGGAGAGAAGGCAGGTACAGGCTACTGAGCTGAATGATCAGCCATGATCATATTGAATGGCTCGAAGGGCCGAATGGCCTACTCCTGCACCTATTTTCTATGTTTCTATGTTTCTAAATCACTGGATGGATTTAAGAGGGATAGAGCTCTAGGGGTTAGTGGAATCAAGGGATATGGGGAGAAGGCAGGCATGGGTTATTGATTGGGGACGATCAACCATGATCACAATGAATGGTAGTGCTGGCTCGAAGGGCTGAATGGCCTCCTCCTGCACCATATTTTCTATATTTCTATGTTTCTATGCTCAAAATAGCCAGGTCAACTACAACAACCATCAGAGAAACAATGCATAGCAATACAATTTGGGCAGTTTTTCCTGTGGGGATGGGTTAAGTTTAAGAAGGAACTGCAGATGCTGGTTTACACCGAAGATAGACACAAAATGTTGGAGTAACTCAGCGAGACAGGCAGCATCTCTGGAGAGAGGAATGGGTGATGTTTCGGGTCGAGTCCCTACTTGAGACTTAAATTCTTCAGATTAAGATCCTTCTTTAGTTTGTTTAGATTAGTCTAGAGATAGAGTGCAAAAACAGGCCCTTTGGCCCAGTCGACCAGCAATCCCCGTACACTAACACTATCCGACACATGATGGACAGTTTACAGTTTTTACTGAAGCCAATTAACCTACAAACCTGTATGCCTTTGGAGTGTGGGAGGAATGGTGGTGCAGTGATAGAGTTGCTGCCTCACAGCGCCAGAGACCCCAGTTCGTTCCACAGCCAGCACTGGGGTTTTTCTTTAACTGCCAAATGCAAGGGCAATTCTGTTGCATGTTGGGCATATCTATCCTCTCACCTACCCATATCTAAGCAATTCTTCGGTTCCAGGAAGGTGGTTTGCTGGAGGTTTAAAGTGTGTAGTAACTCGGGGAGTGGATGCCAAAGTAGGATTACACAGAACTGTGGTGAACGGGTGATCAATGGTCGGCATGGACTTAGTGGGCCGAAGGGCCTGCTTCCATACTGCACCTTTCCATTCTGTTCCGTCCAGAGAGTCTAGAACCACAGGTCACAGTTT
Source organism: Rhinoraja longicauda (assembly GCF_053455715.1). Lineage (NCBI taxonomy): Eukaryota > Metazoa > Chordata > Chondrichthyes > Rajiformes > Arhynchobatidae > Rhinoraja > Rhinoraja longicauda. Next base: position 1,221,005 of record NC_135980.1, read on the forward strand.
GAGAATAAGGAGTTGGCCATTTAGGACAGAGATGAGGAAAAGCTTCTTTACCCAGAGAGTTGTGAATTTGTGGAATTCTCTGCCATGGAAGGCAGTGAATGCCAATTCACTAGATGTTTTCAAGAGTTAGATGTAGCTCTTAGGGCTGAGGAATCAAGGGATATGGGGAAAAAGCAGGAACGGTGTACTGATTTTAGATGATCAGTATGATCATATTGAATGTGGTACTGGCTCGAAGGGCCGAATAAACTTTTTTCTAAGTTTCTAATTCTAACTAGACTCTAAAGTCTGAAGAAAGGTCTCGACTCGAAACACCGCCTGTCCATTCCCTCCACAGATGTTACACGGCCTGCTGAGTTCCTCCAGCACTTTGTGCTTTACTCAAGATTACAGCATATGCAGTTCCTTGTGTCTCGAAAAATTCCTTCTCTTTTTAAATACTTAGATGAAGAAACTTTATTTCTTTGGCTCAAAGAAGCTTTTTACTTAGTACCTCATCGCTAAGCCCACATGTAACTAAATGCAACTTTTAACGGTATTTGGAAACAGCATAGATGATAAATACTTTAATGGCACAGGTGAAGATTTTTTAAGTTGAAGGCCAACGAGAGGACAAGTAATCACCTCCTGCAACAGGTGGATGTCTGTTTCATTGTGCATGGGAGTAAGTCAGAAAATACTGCCAATTTCCCCCAGTCCAGGAGTTTTGCACATCAAGTATTGTTTGGCAACCTGATTCTTGAATATGTGCAATGAACTGCAGATGCTGCTGCATCAAAGAAAAAAACGTGGTGGAGAAACAGAGTGAGCCAGGCAGCATCTCTGGAGGACATGGATTGGAGATGCTTCAAGCCAGTGTCGGTGACTCCACCCCGGCCTGTGGGTGAGGGTCAGTGACCCTGGTCCATGGGTGAGGGTCAGCGACAGGTGGGTGAGGGTCAGTGACCTTGGTCCATGGGTGATGGTGAGTGGCCGGTGGGTGAGGGTCAGTGACCCTGGTCCATGGGTGAGGGTGAGTGACCGGTAGGTGAGGGTCAGTGTCGGTGGGTCAGGGTCAGGGTTGGTGGGTCAGGGTCAGTGTCGGTCGCCCTCTGCAGGACATGGATAAATGACATTTTGGGCCAGCACCCTTCTTCAGACTGGTTGTCAGAGTGGGGTGAAAGTTGGAAAAGGGGTGGGGGCATGGGCAGACAAGGCCTGGCAAGTGATAGGTGGATACAGATAAGAAGGGTCAGTGTCGGTGGGCATTGTTTTCACCGTGTAACACTTCAATGTGTGTTTAGTTCAGTTTAGTTTAGTCTTGAGATACAGCATGGAAACAGGCCCTTGTGCCCACTGAGTCCGCGCCGACCAGCGATCAAACTTGTGCATCTTTGGAGTGTGGGAGGAAACCAGAGCATCCAGAGAAAACCCACGTGGGCACAGGAAGAACGTCCAAACTCCATAGCACCCGCAATCAGGATCAAACTTGGATCTCTGGCAACAACCTGTAAGGCAACAACTCTACCATTGGGCAATTGTGCCACCCTAACTGGCACCTATAATTGTTTAGGCTTAAGAAATAAATACTGTAGAGCCAAAGTAACATTTAATTTGTGAAACTGCAGATGTTAGTTATAACATCCAGCTTAAGGTTGGCTTAAATGGTGAACAGCTCAGGGATAAAAGTTAGAGAAGGCTTTGTCTTGAGCAGTTTTCAGGCATGGGCCAGTGGAGAAATAGAAGGGATGAAAATATAAGCTGGTGCAGGTCCACCACCGGTTTTCCAGCACCCTTGATTCCAGTCTTTCTGGTTTATCAGTTTTGCCAGACCAAGAGGTCACGACCTTGGGGGGGGGGGGGCAGAGATACCGGCCCACTAAGTCAGGCTCGGAAGTCGGCTATGGGAACAGAACTGCCGGCTCCAGAGTTCCACAACCCCGGCCACAGGGGAAAAATCGACCTGCCAAACGACGCAGAAGTCCCGATGATGTTGATCGCCCGCCTCACCCGTTCTGGGCTCCACATTTTGGGAGAGGGGGGGGTTAAGTGCGTTCTCATAATTTGTCCATATAAGGCGCAGCATGGTGGCGGTCCTGACAACGAGTGCTGTCTGTATGGAGTTTGTATGTTCTCCCTGTGACCATGTGTTTTCCAAAGAAGTACAAGTTTGTAGGTTAATTGACTTGGTATAAATGTAAAATGTTCCTAGTGTGTTTTAATGTGCTGGAATCGCTGGTCGGCACGGACTTGGTGGGCAGAAGGGCCTGTTTCCGCACTGTATCTCTAAACTAAACTGAAGAAGGATCTCGACCCTAAACATCACCCATTCCTTCTCTCCAGGGATGCTGCTTGGCCCACTGAGTTACTCCAACATTTTGTGTCTACCTTCAACTAAAGGAGGTGCCAGTTGCTGGAAAATCAATGGTGGACCTGTAACACATTTATTTTAGAGACCAACTTCGAGAGCCCCCATTTCGTATAAGAAAGCAGCACATAGTTTTCTTTAATTAGGACATCATTGTTTATTCACTCTATACAAAATTCAGTCAACCATGCAAAATGTCAAAGAGTAATCTCTCTGTGATGCTTTGTAGCTTTCTGCAATTATCAGCACATGTACTAATATAACTGACCACCAGAATATTATAAAAGACAATATCCATAAAAGACTGTAAAAAAGTAAAATACAAAGTTTCCAACTGCTACATGGGTACTACATGTACAGACTTAGGAAACACAGGGATATTAATAGTGAAAAAAGGATTCCTCTTTAGGCACATACACTGGTAATTCCTGAATAAGACGCTTCTTTCTGAAGCTGCATCTATTTTGAAAGATTAAAAACATTGTTTAAATTGCCAAACTTTGACGGACTAGATACACAAAAAACCCAGTTTATATTCCACACTTGTTTGTATCTTTAAAGGTTTATTATTCGACGGCGCTCCCATCGAATAATTTTTTTTAAAAAGAGGCATTATTTTTTACTTTTATTAAATGCCAAATTTAAATGGAGCCAATAGGCAATGCTCCTTCATTAAAATTATCCCCCGTTTTCAACCGATTGCCTGTGTGTGAGAGAGACTCTGAGCCATTCAAACCAAGAAAACCCCAGTCCGAGTTATGTGACCTCAGACAGCAATGGACATTCTGTAGTTTTTCCCTAAAAGTATGGGGGTGGAAAGAAGTGTCAGTCAGGATTCTCTTCCTGACCCTGATGCGTTTTCAGATGCAAAGTGAGATTATTGCATTGACAGCCTTTGAGTTTGGAAGTAGACCACCAAATTACCAAAGACAAGTGAGTAAAACTGCGCGAGCATAAATTGTCACCCTCACAAGCGGGACGTGATAAAGGGAGAAAAATGAGGGAAAAAAGTGATAAAGTAAAAAAGGTATCAGCCATCAAAATGTTAATGCTCGTGTGCATCTTTCAGTTGCTTTAATAAAACAATGAAAACAAAAAAAAACAGTTACCAAAGTACAAATTAAGTAAAACACGCTGAATAAAATAATGATTTGTTTAATAAAATGTGCAATATGTTCTGAAAACCAGAAGCGCTCTCCTTACAATAAATATTTCTACCAGTTAGATTCCTCCCAAGAGACAGTATTGTTTTCTAGGGTTTTGATTGTGCAGGAGTTGTGGCTAACATCTTCCCCTTTATCTACAGTTGCTACCAGCAGAACAGCACGGTAGAGGCAGTCAGAGGAAGTGGGCAATGACATGCAAGGTCAAAAGTGACCCTCAGTTTAAAACATTCTGGATTTCACGTCACTGAAGCCAAAAGTTATATAATTTATCCATTGTCTGCCTGGAGAAGGCAATTTACACAACAAGATAAATTTGACCCAAGAAGCTACTTATTATGGAAGCTTATTGTTGGATCCACACTGATACACTATTACTGGCCTCATTGTATTGAATACTTATTTTATTGCAAATAAATGAAGGGCTGCCTGCAGCCTTAGTTTCTGAGTTAAAAACAGGAATGATACAATCCTCACATCCTTAAATACTAACATCTCAACGAATGGCATTCCTCACACCTCAACAGCAACACCTACAAATGAAATAAAAAGTATGTCACAAAGCAAGCTCCATGGTCGCCCATTGTTCAGTCACACTATCTTGGTGATCAGATGATGCAGAGCCAACTGCAGGCTTCTCCAATATCATGATGAACAACGAACAGAAGGCCGATCAAACCGAGCCATATGCCCGACATCCTAATTAAAAGTTGGACCGTCACACAATTAGAAAACTAAATGCAATCCCCCAGAGGAAAGGAACAGAAATTAGCTTTATTCTATGGGGCAGGTTGATAGATATATTGCGAGACATTGGTATTGGGCCACAAATCAATCCTCGCGTTAAAAATTAATCCATCTTACTACCACCGTCACCAGCCTAGAGGGCCAGGCTTTGGGAATATTGCTACTTTTCTCACAAAGCAACGTCTAATTCTTGAGGGACCTGATGGGAACATTAAGGGACTCTGCAAATGATAGTGATTACAGATCAAGGTAAATGAGGCTTTACGAAAGAAGAGTTAACTAGTTCAGTTTTTTAAAAAAAATCAGTTTTAGTTTAGTTTATTGTCACGTGTACCGAGGTACAGTGAAAAGCTTTTGTTGCGTGCTAACCAGTCAGCGGAAAGACAACACGTGATTACAATCAAGCCATTTACAGTGTAGAGTAAAAGTGTGGAGTGATTGTAATATGTGTGATTGTAGATCTGCTTCTGTGGCTAGCAGGCAAATCGTAGCTTGGGTTGGGTGCTATCTTGCAAGCATTACCATGGTAGGCTGCAGAATAAGTGATAAATAAACAGTCATTGAGGACATTAAAAAATAAAGCTGTTTTTTTCCCTTAAAAAAGGAAAGTTTAAGACAAAGTCAAACAAAGCATTCAAGCAAGAATTCTAGTGCAGCCACAGGGGGAGTTTAAATAACTCAATGGTAAATTGTGAAAGCCCAGAATATTACTTCAGGTATGGGAAGGTTCCAGCAAAAGGTAAAAAATGTTAGAATTGTCAACGGTTTAAGGACATCGATGGAATTATCTGTACAAAGAGCTTTCTTCAGCCAAAAAGCCTGCCCTAGACTGCATGTTCTTGCAAATCAGTGTCCAAATCCTTCATCACCAACCTTGGCAGCATTGCGATAAATATCAGATAGGCGGGAGTAAAATGTCACGTTTGCAAAATGGAAATAAACTACAAAACTATGCTAACAAAAATTGGAATGCTTCAAGGTTATGCATTGCTGTGATAACTAGTGGACCATTTATTCATTTCTGTTTTTCATTTAATGAGGAATTTCTGTCCATGATCTAAAACCTACAGCAATATGGTAATGAAAACAACTATTACAGTTTTGTCACGTGGGGAATGTGGACAATTAAATATAAATCACAAATCATGTCTTCACATTATTTTGCAATGCAAAAGAATCTTGACATACAATAGGAATATTAACTCCAATAACAAGTCATTGTTTATTTGAGAATAAACTCCCAAATTATGTCAAGCCATCAAATAAAAGTAACAAAAGTTGTTCATCATCACCTGGACCCAAAAAGGATTTATTTGAAACTGCCTAAATAAACTGGAATATGTCACAGCCAATTTAGGACCAACATCAATAAGAAACTTTTACATATGGATATGGGAGAGATAAAATAATCATAACTGCCTATCAGATCACACTATTTAAAGAAAGATTGGCGACTGAAATGGGGACATTTATATGAAAGATGACCCATGGTTGAATTCCTGAAACATAACTGGTTGAGTTGCGTGCATTAGTGCACAAGCTATTTATAGTAAAATAATTAGTGTAGATTTAAAATCACCTTAAAAACATGCTTTCCACAGATATTTACATTTACCTTTTTTAAAGTTATATTTATCATTTTTCTTCCAAACACACATCTAGCAAATTTAGTAGAGTAGAACACTTTTAGATAAAGAATATGAATATTTTCCCTTTTGGTAACTGGTCAACAGTTTACCACAAGCAAATTACTGGGAACAATACAGTTCCAAATTTCACACACTGAACAGGTAAAAACTTTATATTCACACACTCCACATGTATATGGTGAAATGCATGCATTAGCAACACAGCCCCCTGAGTAGAAATGTTACAAAAATACGTTATTAAAAGGAGCACTTTAAGAAAGGCAGTATGCACATAATCCCACTGCTATATCATTTTTGCACACAGATGACTTTGAGTAGGTTAATGCCGGTCAAACGCCTTTCAATAAAATTTCAGCAAAAGCTTTAAAAAAATGCAACTTTCTTGCTGTGCATTTGTGTGTACAGTTCTCATCAGTGATGAGCAGATCTCAATAAATATCCCAACTATGTTGAAAGAGCTGCAACTTTTACTCGGAAGCTTTCTGTAACATTTAGTTTTATGAGCAAAAACAGCACTGTCATGTTATTTACTTTCAGCCAATTCCATTGAACAGGTTTCCCAGGAAATGGTAACTGACTTCCAAAGTACCAGGACAGAAAATACTGTTGTGATTCACGTAAAGGCACCTCGTGTTTCACGCGTGTCTGATTTATGGGTTTTGGAAATAACGCGCTTGTTCCTTTGACACCAAAGCTTGATTTACGCACTGGTATTTTGGAATAGCGCGCTCAAATTTACTGCTGACAGCATAGTCGTGTTTACATTTAACTTGCACGCTCTTGAAATACGCTCCACTTTTCAAGCACGTAACACCCTCCCCACATAAAACGCGAGGTGCCTGCACTCAGAATGAAGGTGTGCCACTTAGATACATTTTTGCCACTTAATCGGTTTACAGTGATGCTCGCAGAGAAACAGGTATCGTTACAGACGCCATGTTTTTTCTTGAACATTACTTCGATATTCAGGGTGCATTTAATCTTCAAAAGACCAATCAAACAAAAAGCAGATTGATGCTACAAGTTTTGTTTAGTACCAAATGGCATAGCTCTTTCTAATCTGGAAAATTCGCAACAGCAGAGTAAAAACTGTCAACTGGGAGATTTGCTAAAGGCTGAGATTAATCTCAATATCGGTTCTGGTCTGGCCTGCCCATTGTGCGACTAGCAGGCTGCATACAAATGTGCAGTCGGACTTCGCCATTTTGCTGTGGAACACAGCAGCCTCCCCTCAAGTGAAAAGCGATTGTTTACGACAGAGATGTCAGCGCCCAGAATTGCAGTCCTATGTCTGTGTCTGTAACATATTGGAAAGATCTTTTGTAGCCCTGAGAGGTATCAACTGGAAAGCTGCAAATCATTGTCACTGTATGAACCCTGCAAGTTACAATAATTTGGATCCTTAGCTGAACACAACGTTCAGGGGAGGGAAACTGTGTAACAATAGATGACTGGAAATTGATGGACAAACTAAGCAGATTTGATTCCTCAAGGTTTTTTAATTCATTTGAACATATAAAGACTTATTCATAAAACCTGAAAAAAAGTGACTTCACTTTTAGTTTCCCTGATCCAGTTAAAACTGCCCTAAAATGTATTTTATAGTTCTTTTTCAATGATGTGTTAGCACAGTGGAGCTTTGTTTAGCTCTTTAGTTTACTGCTGCTCATTCAGTCCACTAAAATAGGTCAATTTTCAACTAGGTTGATTAAACATAATGGCTATACTTAATATACTTCAAAAGCTTGTGTGGAGTTTCTGCAATAAGTTAAAATTATTTTTTTTCAAAAGGGCATTGGGTCTAATAGGACAAATAATACTGGGGACAATATTAAAACAACATCCACAACTCACACTATTTTACTCTCGTACTATCCCAACAAAGAAGCAAGCAATTATGTGGCTGGCTACAGTCACGGTGTGTGCAAAAACAATGCTTATGATAAAGGCCCTTCTCCCAACACTTGTCCGCAGAGACCGAAAAGGTTCAAAAGCGAAGATCATCTATAAGCACAGTCCACACATGCTCAGAGGGTAGGATGCTAAACTCCCAGCTTAAACAAGACTTTTGGTACAAACTGGACTCTCTTCAGTCTAACTGAACACGGGACTAGCTGGGTTGAGAGACGGAATGACGATGGAAGGGGGTGCCAGGCTGTGGAAGGTGGGGGCCAGCATTTTGGGGGGCGATGCACTTCTACTGTTTGGCTTGACGATCATGGCGGGCTTGAAGTCGGGGTGGCGGCGGGCGTGCTTCATCAGGTGATCGCTGCGCATGAACCTCTTCTCACACATCGGGCACTTGAATTTCTTCTCGCCCGTGTGCGTGCGATAGTGTCGGGCCAGCTCGTCCGAGCGAGCAAACTTCTTCAAACACTGTGGCCAGGTGCAAGGAAACGGTCGCTCTCCTGCAAAACAAAATGGAATCCACCATCAGACACTGGACGGAAGCTTTAGTTTAGTTTAGTTGAGTTTATTGTCACGTGTACCGAGGTACAATGAAAAGCTTTTGCTGCGTGCTATCCAGTCAGCGGAAAGACAATACATGATTACAATCGATCAATTTACCGTGTATAGGTACATGATAACGGAATAATGTTCAGTGCAAGGTAAAGCCAGCAAAGTCCGAACAAGGATAGTCTAGGGGTCACCAATGAGGGAGATAGTAGTTCAGGACTGCTCCCTGGATGTGGGGTAGAATGATTCAGTTGCCTGATAACAGCTGGGAAGAAACTGTCCCTGAATCTGGAGGTGTGTGTTTTCATGCTTCTGTACCATTAACCTGATGGGAGAGGGGAGAAGAGGGAGTGGCCGGGGTGCAACTCATCCTTGATGATGCTGCGGGCCTTGCCAATGCAGCGGGAGGTGTAAATGGAGTTGATGGAAGGGAGGTTGGTTTGTGTGATGGTCCGAGCTGTGTCCACAATTCCCTGCAATTTCTTGCGGTCCTGGATGGAGCTGTGCCCAAACCAAGCGGTGAGACATAGACAAGTGCACAGAAAGTATTCTGCAGCCTCTCCTCTCTAAACCCCCACCCTCAGCTCTCTCACTATATGCATCAGGCAGGGTACACAAACTCATCTTCGCTCCTCTCTTCCTGTACCCATCCCTCATTTCACAAGAGTCCATAAACCAAGGGGGCAATTTTAAATCTACAGTGCCCTCCATAATGTTTGGGACAAAGACCCATAATTTATTTATTTGCCTCTGTACTCCACAATTTGAGATTTGTAATAGAAAAAAAATCACATGTGGCTAAAGTGCACATTGTCAGATTTTAATAAAGGCCATTTTTACACATTTTGGTTTCACCATGTAGAAATTACAGCAGTGTTTATACATAGTCCCCCCATTACAGGGCACCATAATGTTTGGGACACAGCAGTGTCATGTAAATGAAATAAGTAATGTTTAGTATTTTGTTGCATATCCTTTGCATGCAATGACTGCTTGAAGTCTGCGATTCATGGACATCACCAGTTGCTGGGTGTCTTCTCTGGTGATGCTCTGCCAGGCCTGTACTGCAGCCATCTTTAGCTTATGCTTGTTTTGGGGGCTGGTCCCCTTCAGTTTTCTCTTCAGCATATAAAAGGCATGCTCAATTGGGTTCAGATCGGGTGATTGACTTGGCCACTCAAGAATTTACCTTTTTTTAGCTTTGAAAAACTCCTTTGTTGCTTAAGCAGTATGTTTGGGATCATTGTCTTGCTGTAGAATGAACCACCGGCCAATGAGTTTTGAAGCATTTGTTTGAACTTGAACAGATAGGATGTGCCTGTGCACTTCAGAATTCATTATGCTACCATCAATAGCAATATCATCAATGAAGATAAGTGAGCCAGTACCTTCAGCAGCCATACATGCCCAGGCCATAATACCCCCACCACTGTGTTTCGCAGATGAGGTGATATGCTTTGGATCTTGGGCAGTTCCTTCTCTCCTCCATACTTTGCTCTTGCCATTACTCTGATATAAGTTAATCTTAGTCTCATCTGTCCACAAGATCTTTTTCCAGGTGGTAATGGAAAAGGATAAAGAGGGACCAGAGGAAAGAGGAAAATTTCTAAATTGGGGCAAGGCCGATTTTAATCTGATAAGGCAGAAGTTGGCCCTGGTGGACTGGGATCAGCTTCTCGTGGGGAGGACCGCATCAGAACAGTGGGAGTTATTCAAAGGAATAATTGTAAAAGTACAGAGGAAGCATGTTCCCCTAAAGTTTAAGGGTGGGACAAACAAGTCCAAAGAACCTTGGATGTCGAACGATATAGTAGGATTGATTCGAAAAAAAAGGGGAGCTTTTGGAAGGCATAAAGAACTTAAGGCACAGACATCATTAGAGGAATACAGAAGGTGTAGGGCGGTTCTTAAAAAAAAATTTAGGAGAGCAAAAAGGGGCCATGAGATAGCACTAGCGGGCAAAATAAAAGAAAATCCCAAAGTGTTCTATAAGTATATCACGGGTAAGAGGATAACGAGGGAAAGAGTGGGGCCCATCAGGGACCATAGTGGAAAGCTGTGTGTGGAGCCAGAGGATGTAGGAGATGTTTTAAATGAATTTTTTGCATCTGTTTTTACGAGGGAGGAGGGCGATGCGGACTTAGAAATGGAGCAGGAGGGTTGTGATGTTCTGGAGCATATTGCTATTGATAGGGAGGCGGTGCTGGAGGCTCTGGCAGGCTTAAAAGCGGATAAGTCTCCGGGCCCTGACGAGATGTATCCCAGGATGCTGAGAGAGGCAAGGGAGGAGATTGCGGGGGCTCTGGCACAAATTTTCAGAGCCTCTCTTGCAACAGGGGATGTACCGGAGGACTGGAGGATAGCTAATGTGGTGCCATTATTTAAAAAGGGCAGTAGGGATAAACCTGGGAACTACAGGCCGGTGAGTCTGACATCGGTGGTGGGGAAGCTGCTAGAAAAGATTCTGAGGGACAGAATCAGTCTTCACTTGGAGGATCGAGGGTTAATTAAGGATAGTCAACATGGCTTTGTTAAGGGAAGGTCGTGTCTGACTAACTTGATTGAATTTTTTGAAGGGGTGACCAAGGAGGTAGATGGGGGTAATGCAGTGGATGTGGTATACATGGATTTCAGTAAGGCTTTTGACAAGGTCCCACACAGGAGACTAGTCAAGAAGGTAAGTGCCCATGGGATCCAGGGCACCTCGGCAAAATGGATAAAAAACTGGCTTAGTGACAGAAGGCAGAGGGTGATGGTAGAAGGTTGCTTCTGTGACTGGAGGCCGGTGTCCAGTGGGGTGCCGCAGGGATCGGTGTTGGGTCCCTTACTGTTTGTAATCTACATAAATGATCTGGATGTCAACGTACAGGGCATGATCAGCAAGTTTGCAGATGACACAAAGGTAGGGGGGGGTGGTGAATAGCAAGGAAGGGATCTGCAAGCTGCAGGAAGATATAGATGAGATGGTCAGATGGGCGGAGCAGTGGCAGATGGAATTTAATCCTGAAAAGTGCGAGTTGATGCGCTTTGGCAGAAATAACTTGGAGAGGGAGTACACCATGAATGGAAGGACCCTAGGGAAGACAGGGGTACAGAGGGACCTTGGAGTACAAGTACACAAGTCCTTGAAGGCAGCAGGACAGGTGGACAGGGTGGTTAAAAAGGCATATAGGTTACTGGCCTTCATTAGCCGGGGCATCGAATATAAAAGTAGGGGAGTAATGATGGAATTGTACAGAACACTAGCGAGGCCACAGCTGGAGTATTGTGTACAGTTCTGGTCACCACATTATAGAAAGGATGTGATAGCTTTGGAGAGGGTGCAGGGGAGATTCACCAGGATGCTGCCAGGGATGAAGGGCCTCGGCTATGAGGAGAGACTGGGCAGACTGGGGTTGTTTTCCCTGGAGCAGAGAAGGCTGAGAGGGGACATGATCGAGGTGTACAAGATCATGAGGGGCATAGATAAGGTAGATGGCGGGGAACTTCTTCCACTGGTGGAAGGTTCAACAACGAGGGGACATAGATACAGGGTAAGGGGAGGGAGGTTTCGGGGGGATGTGAGAAAGAACTTTTTCACCCAGAGGGTGGTTGGAGTCTGGAACTCACTGCCTGGGGTGGTGGTGGAGGCGGGAACACTCACAACGTTTAAGAGGCATTTGGATGGGCACTTGAAATGCTACAACATTCAGGGCTACGGTCCAAATGCGGGAAAATGGGATTAAAATTAGACTGTGTTTGGTAACGGGCGGCGCGGACACGATGGGCCGAAGGGTCTCTTTCTGTGCTGTAGGACTCTATGACTAACTGTGGTTGCTCTTTTAAGTACTTCTTGGCAAACTGAAACCTGGCCATCCTATTTTTGCAGCTAACCAGTGGTTTGTATCTTGCAGTGTAGCCTCTATATTTCTGTTCATGAGGTTTTCTGCAGACAGTGGTCGTTGACAAATCCACACCTGACTCCTGAAGAGTATTTCTGATCTGTCGGACAGGTGTTTGGGAATTTTTTCGTTATTATAGACAGAATTCTGTCATCGGCTGTGGAGCTCTTCCTTGGCCTGCCAGTCCCTTTGCGATTAATAAGCTCACCAGTGCTCTCTTTCTTCTTAATGATGTTCCAAACACTTTGATTTTGGTAAGCCTAAGGTTTGGCTGATGTCTCTAACAGTTATATTCGTGTTTCTCAGTCTCATAATGGCTTCTATGATTTTCATTGGCACAACTTTGGTTCTCATGTTGATAAACAGCAATAAAAGTTTCCAAAGACGATGGAAAGACTGGAGGAAAGACTAGGTGCTGAGAGCTCTCTTATACCTGCATTAAGGAGGCAATTAAACACACTGGAGCAATTACAAACACCTGTGAAGCCATGTGTCCCAAACATTATGGTGCCCTGAAATGGGGGGGACTATGTATAAACACAGCTGTAATTTCTACATGGTGAAACCAAAATGTATAAAAATACCCTTTAATGAAATCTGACAATGTGCACTTTAACCACATGTGATTTTTTCTATTACAAATCTCAAATTGTGAAGTACAGAGGCAAATAAATAAATGATGAGTCTTTGTCCCAAACATTACCGGATACAAAACCAACAAATATGTATAAATGTGTATAAATATGTGAACAAGGAACTGCCGATGCTGGTTTACACAAAAGGACACAAATTGCTGGAGTAACTCAGCAGGTCAGGCAGCATCTCTGGAGAACATGGATAGGTCTGAAGTCTAGAAACCAATGAGTAACTAGGGGTGGCATAGCTGTAGAGTTGCCGCCTTACAGCGCCAGAGACCCAGGTTCGATCCTGACTATGGGTGCTGTCCGTACGGAGTTTGTACATTCTCCCCGTGACCGTGTGGATTTTTTCTGGGAACTTCAGTTTCCTCCCACACTTGCGGGCTTGCGGGTCAGTTGGCATCTGTTAATTGTAAATTGTCTCAAGTGAGGTAGGATAGTGCTAGTGTACCGCTAGTGTATCACTGGGCAGCATGGCTTCAGTGGGCCAAAAAGCCTGCTGCCACAAGGTATCACTCCAACTTTAATCTAACTTGCCAGATGTAAAACGAACAGAATGGTATTAATGTAGAAAGAAAGAACTGCAGATGCTGGTTTACACAAATTGACTCAAAGTGATGGGTCAGGCAACATCTCTGGAGAACATGGGTAGGAGATATTTTGGGTTGGGACACTTCTTCCGACAAAAGTGGAAAAACTCAAAGTATTATTGGGCCTCTGTTGAGAATTGACCGTTCTGCATCCAAAAGAGGGTCCGAAGAGTCCCGACCCGAAACGTCAGCTATCCATGTTTTCCAGAGATATTGACTGACCCACTGAGTTACTCCAGCAAAATGTGCCTAGAACGGGATAAATGTTGTGCTTCTGGATCCTGCAGCGGAAGAATAAAATTAAGCAGAATGTTGAAACAACCATTAGACCCAATCCCATATGTTTTCCACGCAACAGATTAAAATTAATTGTTTAAAGCATATCGACACAACAGCAAATGAGAACTCTGACCAGGCACACTTTGTTGGGCACCCCACACAAATCAGCATTGAGCTAGTAGATTATTGCACAGCTATAACAGTATTATAACAATGGTCCACTTGTTTCTTGGATAGGGAGCTTTGCACCAGTCTATCCCGGTTTAGCTCAGGGACTAATGACAAGGTTACTCCTACCAAGGCAGCAAGAGCAACTCGACTGTGGAGTTTGCACATTCTCCCTAGGACTGCAAGGGCTTTCCCCAGGTGCCTCACTTTATCTTCAACGTCCCAAAAGATTACAGTGATAAAGGTTAGACAGATAGACATTTTTGGGTCTGAAGAAGGGTTCCAACCCAAAAGTTCACCCATCCCCTTTTCTCCAGAGATGCTGCCTGTCCTGCTGAGTTACTGCAGCACTTTATGTCTATAGTCGATATATACCAACATCTGCAGATCCATCCTACACAGTTTTAAAGGTGACTTGGCCACTGTACATTGACCCGAAAGTAGGCCAGCAGTGGGAGGTTTCGGCTGGGGCAGAGGTGTTGATGGGTCTGAGAAAGAAAATAGATTATAAGAAATATGTGGGTGGGGGGGAAGGGATTGCTGAGAACCTGCATAATTATATTATTCCTCCTGTTATGTAAAGAAATAAGAAAAGAAACAATGTAGTAATTGTTGCGAGATGAAACTCTGTATGGCTCCTGCTCACTTGGAAACATCGCACATCAGAGAACTCTGGCCAGACTCTGGTGCCGCTGAGATGAGCTCAGTTCCATCCATTTACCAATTGCAATGGAATTTGAACTTGCACTTCAGATTCAGTCCACCACAATTCCAGGCAATGTACCTACCCCAAATGGGAATTTGGTGCTTACAGTGATCATTTGAATGAATGTAATTCAGAGGAAGGGACGACACAGTGGTAGAATTGCTGCCTTACAGCGCCAGAGATCACGGTTAGATCCTAACCATGAGTGCTGTCTGTACAGTGTTTATACGTTAGCTCTGTGACTGCATGGATTTTCTTCAGGTGCTCTGGTTTCCTCGCATACTCGAAAGATGTACAGGTTTGTAGGTTAATTGGCTTGTGTAAAGTGTCCCTAGTTTGTAGGATAGTGCTAGTGTACGGAGTGATCGCTGGTCGGCGCAGAGTCGGTGGGCCTGTTTGGCGCTGTATCTCTAATGTCTAAAGTCCTGGCACAACCAGGAAACAAGTCCAAACGTTGTTCAAGAGTTCAATTAAGCCAAGGTCTGCTGAATACAGCACGTTGTTTGACCCTCACAAGCCTTTCACCCATCTGCCAGGACTGAAGTTAACAGAGCTGTTTATTCTTGCTTCTTAGACCATCCGGCCTGTCACATCACTGGCATCCAATGTGGGTTAAGGAACCACTCGTTAGCGCCACTGACAAGACCAAGACATAAAGACAGGTTCATGATACGAAGCACATGAACTACATTGAACTTGGGTATGTGCAGCTGCTGGGGACAGGGACGGTTTCTAGGATTATAATGTATGCCATAAGCTATCAACTATAAGTGATTTTAACTGTGGTTGCCAACAGCCTTTGTCGCAGTGACAGAGTAGGAAAATAAAAACACGGCAAATGCGCTCCAGAAATAAGTCAGCTAAATATACCAGTGCCAGAAGGCATCGCGATTCTGCTTCATAAGGTGCCGGGATTTGCTAAATGGCCAACACTCAACAGTATAGTAGCCTTGGGAGTAAATGTGGTGTCAGATCTACAGCCAGCCCTTCCTTGCACAGGTCCACCAGACTTTCCGGCAACTGGTGGTCTGGCACCTCCTTTAATCCGAACAAAATTACCAGAGTGCATTTGAAATCACCTCCCGGATCTCCCAACCCCACCCCCTCCGAATATATATGGCGCCTAGGCCCAGTGAGGTGGCCAATCTCGACCTCATCGAGACTTCCACGGCCGATTGGCGGGTCAAGTCCGTCCCCCCCTGCGGCCGGGGCTCTGGAACTCTGGCCCAGCCGGAGCCGGCAGATCCGTTCCCATATCCAACTTCGCAGCACCTCGGCAGACTGCTCAGCTCTTCCTGGAGGCCGTCACCTCTGTTAGTCCAGCAAAACAGATCATTCAGAAAGGCTCTGGAACCAAGGATGCCGGAAAATCAATGCTGGGCCTGTAGTCAGCAAATATGCGCATTCGGCAAGCGATTCAGTGTACATTGAAAATACACTTCAACAGGCAATGTTCAACGTGCACCAGGCAATCAGCATCCACAAAACTATCTGCAGTCACTTCCATCAGGCCGATTTCTTCACCCTCAATGGGGATGACACCCAGAGTTGGGCAGCTTCTTTGCTATTTATTGACCTCCGAGATTCATCTATTACAATGGTTTGTAACAATCTGGTGCTATAAAGGACACTGCATCTGCTTGTCTGCCTTACAAGGTGAATTCAGACACATACACATCTCTTATGGAGTCATACAGCATGGAAATAGGCCCTTTGGCCCAACCTGCCCACACCAACAACATGACCCATCAACACTAGTCCAGCTGCCCACACCAACCAACATGACCCATCAACACTAGTCCCACCTGCCCACACCAATCAACATGACCCATCATCACTAGTCCCACCTGCCTGCATTTGGCCCATATATCTCCAAACCTATCATATCCATGCACCTGTCTAAATGTTTCTCAAACGTTGATAATAATCTCCCCACAAAACATTATTGAACTCTGAACCATTTACCCCATTCAAGGTTAGCCACCACCTGCATGATAAGAAAAAAATGCAGAAGCTAGTCAAACCAGAAAATACTCAGCGGGTCAGGCAGCCTCTGTGGAGAGAGGAAGACTTAGTGCTTCTCTTCACTTTCAAACAGACACATTATCACAGTTGCATAGATGCTGCCTGGCCTACGGAGCATTCTCAGCTTTTCTGGTTTTATTGCATGCTGCCATCTTTGCAAGCATTTCCACTGGCCTTGTCTGCCCCCCTTCCACTGCTTCCCCAGAATGCACTGCGCCAGATTTGCAAGCCACCTTTTCATTAAAGTCAAATTCATTTGGCTCAGGATCGAGTGGAGTCAAAACCAAAGATAATAGAGCAAGATAGACCACTCAACCCTAAAAACCGTAGTATGTCACGGCACCATATTAGTGGGCAGAAACTTGCAGAAACATTTTAAAAGAAAAATAACAAAAATCTGAATTGCTAGATGAGATATATTCTGCATTTTAATGGTATCATCACACATACTGATCCCCCAAAACACTGATTACACTGCGAGAGGTATAGCGAACGGCGGGTTTTGCTTACTAAAATGGCTCCTTTGCGTACTACTTCAGTGTAATAATATATTCCTTTATTCGTCCCACACCGGGGAAATTTACAGAATTCTTCCCCTAGGTGATTTTGACGGAGTGGTCTATCTTGCTCTGCTCTATTATCTTTGATCAAAACATTGCCAGTAATATTGGAACTGTGTTGTAATGTTCTTCATCATCATTGCCACAGAGACATAAAGTGCTGGAGTAACTCAGCAGGTCAGGCAGCATCCCTGGTAAATATGGATAGATCACGCTTCGGGTTGGGACCTTTCTTCAGATCGATAGTGGAGAAGGGGGGGGAAGGGGAAGAAAGCTGGAA
The DNA here is from genome assembly GCF_053455715.1 of Rhinoraja longicauda. Taxonomy (NCBI): domain Eukaryota; kingdom Metazoa; phylum Chordata; class Chondrichthyes; order Rajiformes; family Arhynchobatidae; genus Rhinoraja; species Rhinoraja longicauda. The sequence goes on from NC_135980.1 coordinate 1,238,495, forward strand.
GAGAGGAGAAGCTGGGCAGACTTGTCAACCGTTTTGCTCGGTCTGCCAAGGCCTACTGGATCTCCTGGGTACCAACCATTTTAACCCCCTCCCATTCCCACACTGACCTCTCTGTCCTGGGCCTCCTCCATTACCAGAGTAAGGCCACATGCAAATTGGAGGTACTGCTCCTCATATGTTGCTTAGGTAGCTTAAAACCCAACATTATGAACGTTGGATTCTCTAATTTTAGGTAAAATCGATAAACACTCCCCTCCCTCCTCCCCATCCCCCCACTAAAAGTCAGTTAACCAGTTCCACAACGATATATCCCTCTTGGAATCAAACAACAATCAGCCTATCAGGGAACCTCCCAGCCCGAGATCATCCATTGCCAACTCAGATTTGTCCTGATCGTTTCTTGCTTCCAGTTCCCCCCTCCCCACAACCAGTCTGAAGAAGGGTGCCACAAAAAACATCACCTATCCATTTTCTCCAGAGATGCCATCTGACTCGCTGAGTTCCTCAAGCATTTTGTTTCTATTGGAAGCATGACAAGGCCTGGCATGTAATAGTTGGATGTGGATGAAGAGGGGGGGGGGGGGGGGGGATTGATAGGCAGACGGTTGGACAAAGGCCAGAAAAGAAAAGATAGAAGGTGTGAGACAAAAGGATTGTGAATTATAAAGTAAGAGGAAGGAATGTGGGTAGAAGTGGCGGGGTGGAGACATAGGTGAAATGGGTAGCAACTGGGGGACCTGGGTAGGCCGAGTGCAAGTGTTTGGTGAAATAGTCGGCAAGTCTATGCTTGGTCTCGCCGTATTACAGGAGGCCACACTGGGAACATCCACAATCCCTCAGGTCTGGAATCTGCACGAGCACCATCAAAGTGTTTTTTAATGAAGTGTGATGTGACCGGAGCAAAGGTCATTCTAGTCCACAAGAGGAACGAAGCAAGGAACGAAACAACATGAGCAAGATATAAAAATGTGCCTTCCTCTCCCACATGTGGAGGGCTCCAGATGCTCACGATGCAGTGAATGTAGATAGAGGAGGTACACGTTAACCACTGTCTCAACCGAAAGGACTGCTGGGGTCCCTGGAAGGAGGTGAGGGGGTTAAAAGGACAAAGGCCTACTGGATCTCCCGCTTGGTAACCACATTAACTCCTCTTCCCATTCCCACTGACCTTTCTATCCTGGGCCACCTCCATTGTCAGAGTGAGGTCAAATACAAACTGGAGGAACAGCACCTCGTATTCCACTTGGGAAGCTGACATCACAACAGCATGAACATGGGCGGCACGGTAGCGCAGCGGTAGAGTTGCTGCTTTACAGCGAATGCAGCGCCGGAGACTCAGGTTCGATCCTGACTACGGGAGCTGCACTGTAAGGAGTTTGTACGTTCTCCCCGTGACCTGCGTGGGTTTACTCCGAGATCTTCGGTTTCCTCCCACACTCCAAAGATGTACAGGTATGTAGGTTAATTGGCTGGGTAAATGTAAAAATTGTCCCTAGTGGGTATAGGATAGTGTTAATGTACGGGGATCGCTGGGCGGCACGGACTTGGAGGGCCGAAAAGGCCTGTTTCCGGCTGTATATATATGATATGATGATATGATGATATTGAATCCGTCAAATTTAGGTAACCACTAAACTCCCCCTCCCTCACTATCTTTCACCAGGAGCTTAATCAATTGCAGAATTGAATAATAATATTTGTAATTCAAAGTTAACAGCTTCATGTTTACTACCATTATCACACTGTTGTAAAACGCATCTGGTTCAATTCCCTTTAGGAATTTCTCATCCTTATTTAATCTGATCTCAGCACCAATGTAGTGGGCATTATTCTGCTTTAGACTTCAGTCTTTAGGGGGATACAGCGTGGTCGCAGGCACTTCGGCACACCGAGTCCGCACCGACCAGCGATCACCCCATACGTTATCCTACCCACTAGGGAAATGTTACCGAAGCCAATTAACTTACAAACGTATGCGCCTTTGGGATGTGGGAGAAAACTGGAGGACCCAGAGAAAACCCACACGGTCTTAGGGAGAACAGTCATAGGGAGAACAGGCAGGATGGAACCCAGGTCTCTGGCGCTGTAAAGCAGCAACTCGACCGCTGTGTCACTGTGCCTCCCCGCTGCACCAATGCCCTCCACTGATATTCCAGCAAGCCTCTCAATCGCCCCCAGGAACACATCATCAACGATAATTGTACCTCAGCACACAAACGCAAAATATTGCAGATGTAGGAAGCCCAAAATAAAATTGAAAATGACGGGGTTGGGGGGGAATAAAAAAAAGAGACGTTAACTCCAAATGTTCATTCTGTTTCTCTCTGTGATCTGTGTTGGGGGTTACAGGGAGAAGGCAGGAGAATGGGGTCGAGAGGGAAAGATAGACTTGATGGGCCGAATGTCCTAATTATGTTCCTAGAACTTATGAACAGCTGCCCATGTCCAGGAGGGAATCAAAAATAAATCTGTCTCTCTGTAACATTAAGGATTGAACCGATACTTATTTCACAAATAGTCTGGATACAAGTTCCCCTCATGATCCAGTGAGGAAAATAAACATGAAGTTACACAATTAGACAACGCTGCAAAAAAAACAAAACAGAAAGGTCAGAGACTGTGAAAGAAACTAGGCAGGAAGTATTGACAATACCTCTAGATGGCCTATACCATGAACACCCTGCCCCACCGCTCTCTCTTTGCAGAGTCTGTACATGGGCCTGAAATAAGGATTCACATGCGAGTGCTTAAGCAGTTATTGGTGCCAATAGCATGTTTGAGCTCAGAGTTTGAGCGTGCTCCCTGTGTAGCCATCCACAATCCATCAGGTCTGGAATCTGCGCGAGCACCATCGAAGTGTTTAATGAAGTGTGATGTGACCAGAGCAACGGTCACCTTCGTCCGCAAGAGGAACGAAGCAAGGGCTTCTTCAACATGAGCAAGGTATAAAAATGTGCCTGGTTTACCAAGGAAAGACACAAAATGTTGGAGTAACTCAGCGGGTCAGACAGCATCCATGGAGAATATGAATAGGGGCTTTAGAGTCATGGTGTCTTACAGTGTGGAAACAGAACCTATGGCTCAATTTGCCCACATGTCCCATCTCCATTAGTCCCATCTGCCTGCGTTTAGCCCAAATATCCCTCTGAACCTGTCCTCGGCCTTCCTCATAGACCGAGTCTAAGGAAGGGCCCCAACCCCAAAATGTCACCTATCCATGTTCTCCAGGGATGCTGCCTGACCCGCTGAGTTACTCCAGCAATGTGTTTCTTTTCTATGTTGATGTGATATATCTATATCCTCTGAAGCTTCCCATCCTGATGCTTAGAAAAACGGTCAGGCGTTGTCCTTAACTTCTCCTTCCTCCTTTTAAAAAAAACTCTTTCACTTCATTTTTCCCAATATTCCCTTCCAAACTTGCTGCAGCTTTCTGAATTCGTTGTGATTATTCCGAGATCAGGTAATAATAATAATAATAATAATAATAATAATATTCATTTATTGTCATTGCAACGAGTACAACGAAATTAAAAAATAGCCAATCCTGACGGTGCGTACAAACATATATGCAATAAATGCAAAAACAAATAAATACATAAATACAATTATATTAAGTACAAGATTTTTTAACGGTGTTGCCTAGTGCAAAGGTAGTGTTCAGTTCTCGTATGGCCCTGGGGTAAAAACTGTTCTTAAGTCTGTTTGTTCGGGATTTGATCGACCTGAAACATCGACCAGAGGGCAGATGAACAAACAGACGGTGGCCGGGGTGGGATGGATCTTTTATTATTTTGCCTGCTCTACTGAGGCAGCGTAGGCTGAACAGGTGCTCCAGGGAGGGCAGTGAGCAGCCGATGATCTTCTGGGCCGTCGTGATGACCCTCTGAAGGGCCTTCCTGTCCTTTTCTGAGCAGCTGGCATACCATGTGGTTATACAGTATGCCAGCACACTCTCGATGGAGCAGCGATAGAAGGACAACATGAGCTTCTCCTGCAGGTTGGTTTTCCTGAGGATCCTCAGGAAGTGGAGTCTCTGCTGTGCCTTCTTTACTGTGGTGATGGTGTTGGTAGACCAGGTAAGATCCTCTGCGATGTGCGTACCCAGGAACCTGAAAGCGGGTACCCTTTCCACACAGACCCCATTGATGTAGAGTGGGTCCTATTCTACACTGGTTTTTCTAAAGTCAATTATAAGTTCCTTTGTTTTGGAGGAGTTCAGGACCAGATTGTTCACTGAACACCATGCTGCCAGCCTTTGGATTTCATCCCTATAGGCTGTCTCATCTCCTCCTGAGATGAGTCCAACCACAGTCGTGTCATCCGCGAACTTGATGATGGTGTTGGTGGGATGGGTGGGGGCGCAGTCGTGAGTGTAGAGGGAGTAAAGGATGGGGCTCAACACACAGCCCTGTGGTGAGCCAGTGCTCAGTGTAATGGTGGAGGAGAGGTGAGGGCCTATTTTGACGGACTGGGGGCGGTTGGTCAGGAAGTCCTTGATCCATTGGCAGATGGTTTGGGAAAATCCAAGGTCGGAAAGTTTGGTGACCAGTCTGCTCGGGATGACCGTGTTAAAGGCAGAGCTGAAGTCGAGGAAGAGCATCCTCACATAGCTCCCCTGGTGTTCAAGGTGGGTCAGTGCAGTGTGAAGAGCAGTGTCGATGGCATCCCCTGTAGACCTATTTGCTCTGTAGGCAAACTGGTGTGGGTCGAAGGTGGGTGGGAGGCTGGCTTTGATGTGCTGCAGGACCAGTCTCTCGAAGCACTAAACGCTAAGTATTTGTGATTTGACCAGAGCAAAGGTCACTTCTTCGTCATCTGTCCGTAGCCTTTGACGCAAGTAATCATTCCGTCCACCCCCAATACTTCTCCACAAATCTGCTTCCTCCGTCACTTCCATTCTCAATCCCGCCAAAGCCCAAACCTGCCCACGATGATGTCCCCTCCCCCCATCCTAAACCAAGACTTCCCATGTCCGACCCGGAATCTGCCAGTGGACCCTTCCCCCACATCATCTAAAGGAAAAGCCATCAGCTTCCACCAACACGTGAAAGTGGCAAAGTTCAGACATCAACCCCTGGATGATCTGCAAGCAGGAGAACTGGTTGCTGGATGGACAGTAACTTCCTTCAAGTACACATTTGTGAAAGCCTAAACCACTTATTTTGTCACAATCGCTTACACTGCTCCACTGTCATAAACTCCATTAACCTTTGGCACCCATCTTAAACAATGTTTAGATTAGTTTAGTTTAGAGATACAGCACGGAAGCCCATAGAGCACACCCGACCAGCGTTCCCCGCACACTACCACTATCCTGCACACACCACACACTAGGGACAATTTATATTTATACCAAGTCAATACGCCTATAAAACCTGTACGTCTTTGGAGGAACCAGAAGATTCCCGGAAAAAACCCAAGCAGATCACGGGGAAAATGGACAAACTCCATACAAACAAGCACCCTTAGTCTGGATCAAACCCGGGTCTCTGGTGCTGTAACGCTGCGCCACCGTGCCACCTACTGTTCAAGACCTCTGTTTCGTATCCAACTAATAGGTGAGTACTGGACAACTCACCTGGGTCATCACCAAGACCACCTCCAATGAAGGATACCTCTTCAACTCACGGTGCAGCTGGGTGGCACGGTGGTGCAGCAGTAGTTACCACCTTACAGCGACAGATATCCGCGTTCAATCGTGACATGGGGTGCCGTCTGTACGTTCTCCGTGTACAAATTCCATCTAGACAGCACCTATAGTCAGGATCGAAACCAGGTATCTGGCAGTGTAAGGCCAGCAACTCTACCACTGTACCACTGTCATTCCAAAATGCAATTATAGACCTATTAGTTTGACATCTGTGGTGGGAAAATTAATGGAAAAGATACTTAGGGACAATATATATAATTATTTGGATAATCAAGGCCTGATTAGAAACAGTCAACATGGATTTGTGCCTGGAAGGTCATGTTTGACTAATCTTCTTGAATTTTTTGAAGAGGTTACCAGGGAAATTGATAAGGGCAAGGCTGTGGATGTTGTCTATATGGACTTCAGTAAGGCATTTGACAAGGTTCCACATGGAAGGTTGATTAAGAAGGTTAAATCGTTGGGTATTAATAGTGAGGTTGCAAGATGGATTCAACAATGGCTGAATGGGAGATACCAGAGGGTAACGGTTGACAATTGTATGTCAGGTTGGAGGCCAGTGTCTAGTGGAGTGCCCCAAGGATCTGTGTTGGGTCCACTGTTGTTTGTCATTTACATTAATGATCCGGATGATGGTGTGGCAAATTGGATTAGTAAATATGCAGATGATACTAAGATAGGTGGAGTAGTTGATAGTGAGGTAGATTTTCAAAGTCTACAGAGAGACTTGGGCCTTTTGGAAGGGTGGGCTGAAAGATGGCAGATGGAGTTTAATGCTGATAAGTGTGAGGTGCTGCATTTTGGTAGGACAAATCAAAATAGGACGTACAGGGTAAATGGTAGGGAATTGAGGAATGCAGTGGAACAGAGGGATCTGGGAATAACTGTGCATTGTTCCCTGAAGGTGGAATCTCATGTGGATAGGGTGGTGAAGAAGGCGTTTGGTATGCTTGCCTTTATAAATCAGAGCATCGAGTCTAGAAGTTGGGATGTAATGTTGAAATTGTACAGGGCATTGGTGAGGCCGAATCTGGAGTATGGTGTGCAGTTCTGGTCGCCAAATTATAGGAAGGATGTCGACAAAATGGAGAGGGTACAGAGGAGATTTACTAGAATGTTGCCTGGGTTTCAGCACTTAGGCTACAGAGAGAGGTTGAACAGGTTGGGTCTTTATTCTTTGGAGCGTAGAAGGTTGAGGGGGGACTTGATAGAGGTTTTTAAAATTTTGAGAGGGACGGACAGAGTTGACGTGGGTAGGCTTTTCCCTTTGAGAGTGGGGAAGATTCCAACAAGGGGACATAGCTTCAGAATTGAGGGACAAAGGTTTAGGGGTAACATGAGGGGGAACTTCTTTACTCAGAGGGTTGTGGCTGTATGGAATGGGCTTCCGGTGGAAGTGGTGGAGGCTGGCTCGATTTTATTATTTAAGAGTAAATTGGATAGGTATATGGATAGGAGGGGATTGGAGGGTTATGGTCTGAGTGCAGGTAGATGAGACTAGGTCAGGGAGAATGGTCGGCGTGGACTGGTAGGGCCGGACAGGCCTGTTTCCATGCTGTAGTTGTTATATGTTATATATGTTATATGTATAGTCACGGATTTACACAGCACAGAAACAAGCTCTTTTGTCCATGAGGATCACTGTACTGCCTTATTCACAGTGGGTTCTCAACCATCTATGCATACAAAAAAAAAGCAAAGCAAAAATGCTGAAACTGGAAATTTGTAAATGGTGCAGTTGAAATTTATGCAACCACCAAGCATTCAAGATGTGGAACACCTTTCCAATACAGCCAATTCACTTGCTCTTTTCATTACACAACTTATATTATACAAATCACATTAATCTGAACAAAAGCTCGCAGGAACTATTATTAAAAAATATATTTTGAGTCACAAAACATAGATGTTCAGAAGTATGGCCATTTTAATGAGCTTCACAGAGGAAACCATGTAGACAGGCCAAAGGTTGGCCTTGGCAGCTGATGGCCCAGACAACAAGGATCAGTAATTATGTCGTGAAGGCCAAAATTACAGGTGCAGAGATATCCTGAAATTTTACAGGGATGTCAAAGATTACAGACACAGGGAGTAATTTGCCCAGATGGGATTTAGAAAACGGTGGACAGATTTTGGATGTGGGCACACATCACAAGTTGGTTTGGCAACAGGTCTACCCGAGACTGCAAGACATTGCAGAGAGTTGTGGGTGTAGCCCAGTCCATCACACAGACCAGACTCCCCACCTTCATAAGTGATAGGAGCAGAATTAGGCCATTCAGCATATCAAATCTACTCTGCCATTCAATCATGGCAGATGTATCTTCCCCATTTAACTCCATTCTCCTGCTCATAATCCCTGACACCCGTACTAACCAAGAATCGACCTATCTCTGCCTTAAGAATGTCTATTGACTTGGCCTCCACAGCGTTTTATGGCAATGAATTCCACAGAATCCCATCAACTCCATCTACACTTTAGGCTACCTCAGAAAAACAGTCGACAGAGTCAAGGACCTTTGTCATCCTGGCCATCCCTCCTCCTTCAGGAAGAAAATATAAAAACCTGAAAACATGTACCTCCAGATTCAGGAACAGCTTCCTCCCCACCGTTATCAGAGTAGTGAACAGTTCTCTCATAAACGAGAGTGGAGCCCCGATCTTCCAACCTAACGCCCGACAGACATTGTACTTTCTCTCTCAGTGCTGTGGCAGGGGTGGAAACGCAATTCAAAGGAGTTCTCAATTTGGAAGGTTTTGCGAAGAAGGGGATTTTGAAGATGTGTTGATAGCTTACAAGGGGTGGGGGTTGCTATGGACAAAGTCTTTCAAGAAGTGTTATCATGATAGCAGACTTAGAACATAGAAAAAAGCAGCACAGCAACAGGTCATTGAAATTTGCCAAGTAGTGAAAGTGGTATTTTTAAAGTGGAGATTGACAGATATTTGATTGGGAAGGGTGTCAAAGGTTATGGGGAGAAGGCAGGAGGATGGGGTTGAGAGGGAAAGATAAATCAGCTGTGATTAAATTGCAGAGTAGACTCAATGGACCAAATGGCCTATGTCTGCTCCTTTGACTTATGAACATGATGCCGACTACAGGTGCTGTCTTTACGGAGTTTGTATGTTCTCCCTGCAACCTTGTGGGCTTTCACCTGGTGTTTAGTTTTTAAGTTTAGTTTAGAGATACAACACGAAAACAGGCCCTTCCACACATCGAGTCTGCGCCGACCACCGATCCACACCCACTAACATTATCCTGCACACACGAGGGACAATTTACCATTTTTACCGGAGCCAATTAACTTACAAACCTGTACGTCTTTGGAGTGCAGGAGGAAACTGGAGCACCTGGGGAAAACCCACGCAGGTCACGGGGAGAACGAACAAGCTTGTACAGACAGCATCCGTAGTCAGGATCGAACCCGGTTCTCTGGCGCTCTAAGGCAGCAACTCTACTAGTGCGTTACTGTGCCGCCCGTTTTTTTTAACATTTCTTTTTTTTTTTAATTCTTGAGGGAATAATGGAGGGAATTAGACCAAGTGGACCTGTTGGGCCCAAACCTCTCCTGTATTGGTGCAGCACCCTCTCCTCCCCCCTTCCCCTCTCTCCCCTTCCCTCCCCTTATCCTCTCTCCTCCCCCCCTCCACCCCCCTAGGAGATAGATTTGAACTTTAAAATGTGAATAAGTTTTAAAATATAGCACCGATTTCAATTAAACTTCTTCCATTGCCACCAAAGTGACGATGGTGAGTAAGGTGGGCCTAAAATTGTCGCGCTATCGTGCACCGTTTTGGCTGTAGTTCGGGAACAAACAAACAAACAATAGTTTTAGTATATAGATAGATGGATAGGTGACGTTACAGTGCTCCAGTTTCCTCCCACACTCCAGACATACAGTATTGTAGGGCAATTTGCTTCTGAAAAATGTCCCTATTGTATAGGATAGTGCTAGTGTACAGGGTGATCGCTGGTCGGCATGGTGTCGGTGGACCAAAGCGCCTGTATCTCGAAAGTCCCGACTTTTAACGATCTGTTTTCGAAAAAGATCCATCACTGTTGAAATCAGCTTTTTTTAAAAAATTGCATTAAAGAAAAGGACTTGGTCACATAACCTTCACATTGACGATCAAGAATGCAAATCATTCCACCTTCTCAGTCAGGCATGCGATGCGAGCACACAACCCCACACCAAACTATATGATTTTCCAACTATTCTATTGTCAGATCTGTGAACTTCAAATTATGACTTTTTTATCAACTGCAATAACAAAGAGTATTTTTCAAATGTTAAATTATAAAAAATACTGGCAAAACTAAATTGAAACTCTGCATTCTGAATGCTTGGTAAAAGATCAGCAACCAATGCTTTTGAGCTTCTATTTGCTTCTATTTGCTTCTATTTTCTATTTGGAAATCGTACCTCCTCTCCACAACTAAATCTGTACTGACAATGCATTCGTCTTCATTTAGCATTTGGAAATAGCAGCAGTGAGATTTTGCTGTTGCGCAACAGGAAGAAGAAAAAAAAAGGGAGTATTTTAGTTTTGTAAACCACAAAGCCAGAGCTACATTTTAGACACACTTATGTAAATAGCCCCAAAGAGAACAACAATTTTCCCAGATAGACTCGTCCTATCTTCCACCCCCAGCACAACTTGTGATCGGTGGGGGAGGGGGTGAGATGGCTGCTAAATATGGTGCTACACCAAGCATCCATCTCCTACCGATGAAGAATTACCTAGCAGCACAGTTTCATTGACAAACATGCTCATTGTCCAAATAATGCAGAATTGTTTATTACAATTGGGAAACCCATGGCACAGGATGTGTGAAGCACATTGTTTACTTTAGCTGCAAATTTCCTCAACAGGATTTTGCTTAAGTTATTCAAGGCAAATCTTGGCCATACATATTTATTTGCCCCCCAAGACACACTATTTTATTTTGATCATTGTGTGTTCCTGACTCATTCTAAAATTACCCCATCCTTGATCCCAGTAATTGGAAATTTTAAAAGATGGAGAAGATTCATTTGGATATTTAGTTTCGAGATACAGCGGCGAAACAGGCCCTTCGACTCACCGAGTCCGCGCCGACCAGCGATCCCTGCACACTAACACTATCTTACACACATTATACCAAGCCAATGAACCTAGAAATCTGTACGTCTTTGGAGCGTGGGAGGAATCCGGAGATCGCGGAGAAAACCCACGCAGGTCACGGGGAGAACTTACAAACTCCGTACAGACAGCGCCCGTAGTCAGGATCGAGCACGGGGCCATGGCGCTATAAGGCAGTAACTCTACCCTTGCGTCACCGTGCTGCCCGGATTTGAACTCTATGAGGCTGGATAGGTTGACCTTTTCCCCTGGAGCAAAGATGCCTAAGAGATGACTCAAAGAGGGATATAAAATCATGGTTGCAAAATAAAATAAATATAGATGATCACTGTCTTAATTCGCTCCCTGATATAGGAATCTAAAATTAGAGGGCAGATTTAAGGGGCAAGGAGAAAGATTTCAAAGGAACTCTATAAAGATTTTGGACAGGCCGCATTTGGAGTATTGCATGCAGTTCTGCTTGCCCCATTATAGGGTCATAGAGTCTATTCCCATTACAGAAAAGACAGGATGGCTTTAGAGGGGGGTAGAGGAGGTTTACCAGGATGCTGCCTGGATTAGAGGGTTTCAGTTAGAGGGAGAGGTTGGATAGACCTGAACTGGTTTCTCTGTAGCGCCAGAGTTTGATGGGAGGCTTCATAGAAGTATATAAATTTATGAGAGGCTTTGACAGTGAGAACTTTTTTCCCCCAGGGTGAAAATATTCAGTACTAGAGAGCATAGAGTATTCAGTACTAGAGAGCATAGCCACAACATGAGGGGGGTGGGGGGAGGAGGAGAGCATAGCCACAACATGAGGGGGATGGGGGGGGGGGGAGAAGACGTTCAATGAAAGTAGACGGGGCAATTTTTTTACAGAGTGCAGCGAGGGTCTGGAACACACTGCCACGGTTGGTTGTGGAGGCAGATACGATGGTGGTGTTTAAGAGGCTTTTAGACAGGCACATGGAGGTGCAAGGAATAGAGGATTACGGATCATGTACAGGTAGATGAGATCTGTTTAACCTGGCACCATGTTCGGCACAAACTGTGGGCTGAAGGGCCTGTTCCAGGGCTGTACTGTTCTATGGTGCCGAGAGGCAACCATTTTCACAAACGATAGAGGCTATATGGAACAATTTGTCAGAGGAAGCGATAGAGACAGATACAATTGTAAAAGTTAAAAGCTAATTAGTCAGAAACATGGATAGTGCATGGTAATAGACAATAGGTGCAGGAGTAGGCCATTCGGCCCTACGAGCCAGCACCACCATTCAATGTGATCATGGCTAATCAATCTCAATCAGTACCCTGTTCCTGCCTTCTCCCCATACCCCCTGACTCTGCTATCCTTAAGAGCTCTACCTAGCTCTCTCTTGAATGCATTCAGAGAATTGGCCTGGAGAGAGTGGATGTGGAGATGATGTTTCCACAAGTGGAAGAGTCTAGGACCAGACATGGCCTCAGAATAAAGGACGTTCTTTTAGGAAGGAGACGAGGAGGAATTGCTTTAGTCAGAGGATGGTGAATGTTCTAGTGGCCAGATGTTCTAGTGGCCAGAGATCCTAGGGTGACGGAGGAACTGAAGGAAATCCACATTAGGCAGGAAATGGTGTTGGGTAGACTGATGGGACTGAAGGCTGATAAATCCAGAGTACTTAAGGAGGTGGCGCTAGAAATTGTGGACGCATTGGTGATCATTTTCCAATGTTCTATAGATTCAGGATCAGTTCCTGTGGATTGGAGGGTAGCTAATGTTGTCCCACTTTTTAAGAAAGGAGGGAGAGAGAAAACGGGAAATTATAGACCAGTTAGTCTGACATCAGTGGTGTGGAAGATGCTGGAGTCAATTATAAAAGACGATATTGCGGAGCATTTGCATAGTAGTAACAGGATTGTTCCGAGTCAGCATGGATTTACGAAGGTGAAATCATGCTTGACAAATCTTCTGGAATTCTTTGAGGATGTAACCAGGAAAATTGACAGGGGAGAGCCGGTGGATGTGGTGTACCTTGACTTTCAGAAAACCTTGTCAAAGGTTCCACATAGGAGATTAGTGGGCAAAATTAGAGCACATGGTATTGGAGGTAGGGTACTGACAAGGATAGAAAATTGGTTGACAGACAGAAAGCAAAGAGTGGGGATAAATGGGTCCCTTTCAGAATGGCAGGCAGTAACTAGTGGGGTACGGCAAGGCTCGGTGCTGGGACCGCAGCTATTTACAATATACATTAATGACTTGGATGAAGGGATTAAAAGTACCATTAGCAAATTTGCAGATGATACAAAGTTGGGTGGTAGTGTGAACTGTGAGGAAGATGCTATGAGTTTGCAGGGTGACTTGGACAGGTTGTGTGAGTGGGCGGATGCATGGCAGATGCAATTTAATGTGGATAAGTGTGAGGTTATCCACTTTGGTGGTAAGAATAGGAAGGCAGACTATTATCTGAATGGTGTCAAGTTAGGAACAGGGGATGTACAACGAGATCTGGGTGCCTTAGTGCATCAGTCACTGAAAGGAAGCATGCAGGTACAGCAGGCAGTGAAGAAAGCCAATGGAATGTTGGCCTTCATAACAAGAGGAGTTGAGTATAGGAGCAAAGAGGTCCTTCTGCAGTTGTACAGGGCCCTAGTGAGACCGCACCTGGAGTACTTTGTGCAGTTTTGGTCTCCAAATTTGAGGAAGGATATTCTTGCTATTGAGGGCGTGCAGCGTAGGTTTACTAGGTTAATTCCCGGAATGGCAGGACTATCATACGTTGAAAGACTGGAGCGACTACGCTTGTATACACAGGAATTTAGACGGATGAGAGGAGATCTTATCGAAACGTATAAGATTATTAAGGGGTTGGACACGTTAGAGGCAGGAAACATGTTCCCAATGTTGGGGGAGTCCAGAACAAGGGGCCACAGGTTAAGAATAAGGGGTAGGCCATTTAGAACTGAGATGAGGAAAAACTTTTTCAGTCAGAGAGTTGTGAATCTGTGGAATTCTCTGCCTCAGAAGGCAGTGGAGGCCAATTCTCTGAATGCATTCAAGAGAGAGCTGGATAGAGCTCTTAAGGATAGCGGAGTCAGGGGGTATGGGGAGAAGGCAGGAACGGGGTACTGATTGAGAATGATCAGCCATGATCACATTGCTGGCTCGAAGGGCCGAATGGCCTCCTCCTGCACCTATTGTCTATTGTGAATCTGGGGAATTCTAGCCACAGAAGGCTGTGGAGGCCAAGTCAATTGATATTTATAAGGTAGGTATAGATAGTTTCTTGATTAGTACGGTAGTCAGGGGTTACGGAGCGGGCAGGAGAAATGGGTTAGAAAGGTGAGATAAATCAGCCAGGATTGATTGGCAGAGTGGACTTGATGGGCCAAATAGCCTAATTCTGTTCCTATCATTTATGAACTTATGATAAGTACAGTTTGTAAGGGCAAACACAGGCAAAATGGATTAACTCAGAAAGTCATATTGATAGGCAGACTAACTGGGCTAAGGGGCATATTCATATTGTTCATTGCTGCAGCTATTTAGTTGCTGTCATACAGTGCCAGAAACCCAGGTTTGATCCTGTCTGTGTAGAGTTTGCACATTCTTGCGGTGACCACTTGAGTTTCCAGCAGATGCTGCGGCTTCCTCCCATATTCCAAAAACATGCAGGTTTGTATGTTAGTTGACTTCTGTAAATTGTCCCTAGTGTGTAGGATAGAACCAGTGTACAGGTGATTGCTGGTCCGCACAGACTCGATGGGCCTGTTCCCATGCTGCATCTCAAAACTCTCCAATTCAAAATTAAATCATTCAACATGTAGCCCATTATTCCATACAAACCTTTTTTGGTAAACTATTCTTCATTCCCAGTATTTGTTCCAGAGTAATTCAGCGCCTGACCTTTTTTTGTAAACCAGCACCCGCATCTCCTTTGTTCCAGATTTTGTTTGCTTCAACGTTGTTTATTTTGGAAAATGGAGTGATATTTTATATTTTGGATTTCACCATTTGTAATCGCTACTGTCCTCTGAGCCAAACCAAGTTCTGGGAAATAACAGGGGCGGAATTCCACTAATCTGAATGTATGCTTGGCAACGGGGAAACAGGATGCCTTCTAAATCCAGGCAGTTCTCAGAAACTCCCAGCCGGTTGCATCACATTCCCAGAGAACCGTGCCTGTGCACAGCCCACATGCTGCAAAACAAGCGTGGTGGCGTGCGAGGCGAGGCAGGCAGCAGAGGGCTGCAGACTGAGTCACCAGGACCAGGAAGCGGGTGGGTGCTCGCAGGCAGCGGCGCACGTGGCCCACGGCTGGCCCCGCCCCTTTCCGCCTATTGGCGCATGCCAGGATAACCACGCCCTCCATCACTCCCGATTGGCTTACCGCACCACGAGGCCCCACCCCCGCTTCGCATTGTGGGAAATGTAGTCAAATTGAATGATACAACGTGCTGGAGTAATTCAGCAGAACATGGAATATAGGTGCAGCAGGAGGTCTTTTGGCCCTTCGAGCCAGCACCGCCATTCATTGTGATCATCTACCATCAGTAACCCGTGCCTGCCTTCTCCCCATATCCTTTGATTCGACTAGCCCCAAGAGCTCGAACTCTCTTTTAAATTCATCCAGTGTATTGGCTTCCACTGCCTTCTGTGGCAGAGAATTCTACAAAAATTCACAACTTTCTGGGTGAAGTTTCTTCTCACAGTTTTAAATGACCTCCCCTTTATTCTTAGACTGTGTCCCCTGGTTCATGGATGGGCAACGTGGATGCAAGCGTTGTGCGGCAGTAACTCTACCACTGCGCCACCGTGCTGCCCTGAGTGATGGGTGGAAAATGCGAAACATGGCAGATGGAGGTGACCATTTACATGAAAACACACTCCCCCCCCCCCCAATAAAGGGTGCAGCTCTTCAAAAGTATGCCCTAACAGTTAAACATTTTGGAGGATTCTACTTCCACTATTTCTGTTGGGTTTGTTTTTCAGACCACCATCCTTTGGATAAATCGAAGGTATTTATTCACAAAATGCTGGAGTAACTCAGCAGGTCAGGCAGCATCTCAGGAGAGAAGGAATAGGTGACGTTTTGGGTTCACCCATTCCTTCTCTCCGGAGATGTTGCCTGTCCTGCTGAATTACTCCAGCATTTTGTGAATAAATACATTCGATTTGTACCAGCAGTTATTTTCTTACACATCCTTTGGATAAACATTCCTTCCTCACCTCTCCTCTAATTCATGTACGAAAAATGGTTAAATCTGTGTACTAGATCATGAGTGGTATAGATTGGGTATATGCATAGAAACCTTTGCCCTTGGTAGAGGAAACAAAAATCAGAGCAGATAAAGTGTAAGAAGGAACTGCAAATGCTGCTTTAAACTGAAGAAAGACACAAAATGCTGGAGTAACAACGGGTCAGGCAGCATCTCTGGAGAAAAGGAATAGGTGACTTTTCAGGTCAAAACCCTTCTTCAGACACAAAGTGCTGGAGCAACTCAGCAGAACATGGATGGGTAATGTGTAGGACGGAACCACAGATGCTGCTTTAAACAGAAGATAGACACTGAAAGCTCGAGTACCTCAGCGGGTCTGTCTGACCCGATATATCACCCATTTTCTCCAGAGATGCTGCCTGCCCCGCTGAGTTACTCCAGCATTCTGTGTCTATCTTGGGTGTAAACCAGCATATGCAGTTCCTTACTACACATATTATGGTGGGAAGGCAGGAGAATTGGGTTGAGAGGGATAGATCAGCCATGATTGAATTGCAGAGTAGACTTGATGGGCCGAACGGCCAAACTCTGCTCCTAGAACTTATGAACTATATATTTTGTTTTGTATATTTTATTCCGAATAAAGTGTATTTTTGGAAAGAAAAGTAACGTCGCCCGCTTGGTCTCTTAGCAAAGTAAAGAATCAGAACTTGGAAGACGACCTATCTACAGAAATCCTGATTTTTCTTGGAGGAAAGAGATAAATGTCTTCACAACTGTGCGTTAAACCAGTGTCTGAAGGGGGTGAGTAAAAGGACTCCTTGTCCCTATTGATGTTGCCTGTCCCGTTGAGTTTATCCAGCATTTTGTGTCTATCTTCAGTTAAAAGCTGCTGATACTCACGCTTGCCTCAAGCACACGTGCCTCTTTGAAAAATAATCGGGCCCCTCCCATCTCGGTCCACTGACCCTTCTCAGTCACGCTACGCGGTCAGGGGGGGGGGGGTCTCAAAAAGCTCTATTCCGATGTACAAGCCGCGCCCCGCCCTTCTTGGATCAATATTACTGCAATCGGTCTCCTGCAATCCAAACTCCCAGCAAATCAGCCCACCGCCGTCACCTGACGACCAGTTCCGGCGTATCCCAATTATGGGCTTTTTCTCCTCCTTTTAGGAAGCAGAAAGGCGCTAGTTCTCCACCCTTGGCCATTACGACGCGAGTGGGAGGAGGAGGAGATCTACACATTGGCTGCCCGCCAGCCAGCCTGGTGTCTCCGCGCTGCCACCTCTAGCTCTCTCTCTCCCCCCCCGCCACATCCCCTCCCCTCCCTCCCCCAGAGGGATGAAGCCCGCAACCAAGGGCACACGGTGGGAATGACGCGGGCCGCAGACATTTTACTGGAGTGGGTGGGGTTGGAGGGGGTTGCATTAGGACGGAGAAACGCCCAGGCAGCCTCCCCGGGGCGCAGCACCATCGCCCACCGAGTGCCATGTGGCCTCAACCCCACCGTGCCACACGGGGGGACCGCACACACACACCCGCCCCTTTCCCCGCGTTAGAAGGAGGCCGCTGTGAATTAACCGACTCAGTAACAGGTGGCGTGACCCACCCCGCCCCCTCTCCAGATTATCCACACCGGCCGCAAGGAACCAGCTGGCATTTAATTTTAAAAAAGGGACAGAATCCCAACAGCAGCCAACCCCAGCCACATAAGGATACAAACTCTCCTCCTCGGACCCCTCGGCTTGCCCCACACACACACCGACCGTCTCACATCCCCCACACCAGTTGCAAACCTGCGGATTCCAAAATAAACTCAACCCATGAAACTTAACCCCGCACCAACAAAGGCACTTTAAATATCAAGCGCCTTTTGTCCAGCGTCAAACTGAATCCGCCAAATGATACAATATTTATGGGCCAGCTAACGAGACCTCTCATTGTCTGGCTCCATTAGTGACCCTCCCCTTCTCAGAACTGGTACGTCTGCAAATGGGGATGTTACCGTCCGAGGGAGAGACGGGGGGGGAGTATGGTCCAAGGAAACTTCTTTGTTTCATGCCAATCAACAATATATTTCTTCAAAATACACCATCGGCAACTTTTATTCAGTTGGAACGATGGCTACCTACTATCGTTGAACTAAAACAAAGCCCCAGGAATAAAACTCACAACATCGAGAACTGTTAATGGCCATTAATTATGTTCTGGTTTACACTACAAAATGCGTGGCGTTACAAAAGACCAAGATGAATGCCCGTGAATTACACAGAACAAAGAAACAGCTCGCGTAATCGAGCACAAAATGAAACGTGGTGGCAACTTTGTATCATGGGTCAAGTGAATGAAACCTACGCTCCTACCTGTGTGAGTCCTCATGTGTGCTTTCAGATGAGATGATTTCCCGTACACTTTATCGCACCCCACAAAGTAACACTGGTGCTTTTTCGCCGACTTGTCCGACCGCTTGATTTTCCGCTTTTCCAGCGTGCAGTTAGCGGCGACCAGGGTCGGGGGGGTGACCGACGTGTAGGGTCCTTCAGACAGCGTCGTGTAGCCGCTCTCCAGACTCTCGCCGGAGGATGAGTTGCTGCTCTCCGAGTTGGAAGACATCGGCCTGGATTTCTGCAAGCCGGTCAAAATGCTGGCGACCATCAGCAGGTTGCCGCCCTCCTTCAGCGTGTCGCTCACCTCCTTGTCCTCCTTTGAAGTTAGCTCGCAAGTTTCCCCTTTGAGCGGGGAGCGGTGCACCACCGCGCCGCTGGAAATGGACATCAGGCACTCGGCGGCGAAGTAATCGCGGCAGGCGAACGCAGACATGGCCGGGAATGGAAGGAGGCCCCTGTGTGGGTGGGGGTGTAGGGGTGTGTGTGAGGGTGGTGGGACCTTGATCTCCCCCCTCCCTCCTCGGGCAGCCCGGGCCGGGGTTGGGGTAAGTCAAGAGCGGCTGGTGGGGAGCGGGCGGAATGAGGCCGCTTCTCCCCGGCCCCGATGCTTTGTCTGCGGCCCGGACCGCCTCCTCGGGTCGGGCGGTGACGCGCGGGTCGGGCGGATCCCAGGCTGCAAACCGCTCGGTGACGCTGGAAACCCCTGTCCCCGGGCACAGAGAGAGAGAGAGGAGAGAGGGAGGCAGAGAGAGAGGCGAGGAGAGAGAGAGGGAGGCAGAGAGAGAGAGGGAGGCAGAGAGAGAGAGGGAGGCAGAGAGAGAGAGGGAGGCAGAGAGAGAGAGGGAGGCAGAGAGAGAGAGGGAGGCAGAGAGAGAGAGGGAGGCAGAGAGAGAGAGGGAGGCAGAGAGAGAGAGGGAGGCAGAGAGAGAGAGTCGAGGAGAGAGGGAGGCAGAGAGAGAGTCGAGGAGAGAGGGAGGCAGAGAGAGAGAGAGAGGCAGAGACACAGAGACGCACACACACAGACAGAGCACCACCACCCAGGGGCAGGGACGAGTTTTCCAAGATTTCAGAGCCTCAAAAGGCGAGTGCGCAGTGAAGATAGAGCCTGCAAGTTCCTCTCGCCGGCTAGTGTGCGAGGGCGTTTGGTGAAACTGGTGGATGATGCTGTAGAGGGGGAGGGGAGGCGAGGCTCCAGCAGCCCAGCCCAGGCGTTAACTTCAGCGAGAACTGTTCTCCATGTGCCCGGTGGGCGGGTATGACGGGCCATGCCATGTTCCCGCAGAGAACAGGCGGGCGGGAGAGAAACGTGCAAGGTCCACAATGCGGAAATAGATCCTTTAACCCACCCAGAGTATCCCAGACACGTGAGAAGAAGCCCCCTCCCCCCTGTCTCAGAGACCCACAGCGCACAAACAGGCCCGGACGGGCCGTGTCCCATTTACCCTTATCCCTCCAAACCTTCCCTGTCCAGTTTTATTTTAAATGCTTTTATGGTCCCTGCCTCAACTGCCTCCGAATAGGAACCTAAGGGGTAACTTTTTCACGCAAAGGGTGGTGGGTGTTTGGAACTAGCTGGTGGAGGAGGTAATTGAAGAAGGTCGCATCTCAATGTTTAAAAAGCATTTAGATACATGGACTATGACTCTGGCAGCAGGTTCCATACACCCGCCATGTGCAGTGGTCTGGCTGCAGGAGAGGCTGAAAAATGATCTCCAGTTTCTTGGGTGGTTGGGAGGAGGGGAATAGTGGTGACCCGCTTCCCCATACATGGCCATGGGTCCTGATGAGCCCAAGGTGGGAGCCACTGATTCGGTTGTAAGTGGGCAAGAGTGGGGTGGTGGGCAGGCTGGGGTAGTAGGAGGTTTGCATCAATCCGCTGTTTCCAATGTTACCATTATCCTCCTGCAAGGTCTTGAGGTTTTCCATACCGTTCCAAATGCTCTTTCTTCATTTTAAACAGTCTAGGTGCATGGGTCCTCAAGAATTGGAGAAGACATCCCCAGGAAATAGTGGTTGATTGGCTAGGCTGAAGGGCCTGTTCCCATACTGTATCTCTCAATGAGATTTTCCACAAAGTCAAGTCAAGTCAATTTTATTTGTATAGCACATTTAAAAACAACCCACGTTGACCAAAGTGCTGTACATTTGATTAGGTTCCAATAGAAAAAAAAATGAAAACATACAGTAGCACGCAAACAGTTCACAGCGCCTCCTCAATGAGCCTCAAACGCTAGGGAGTAGAAATATGTTTTGAGCCTGGACTTAAAGGAGTCGATGGAGGGGGCAGTTCTGATCGGGAGAGGGATGCTGTTCCACAGTCTAGGAGCTGCAACCGCAAAAGCGCGGTCACCCCTGAGTTTAAGCCTAGACCGTGGGATAGTGAATAGCCCCAAGTCGGCCGATCTGAGGGACCTGGAGTTAGAGAGGGGGGTTAGAAGATTTTTGATGTAGGGGGGGGAGTGTCCATTTAGGGCTTTATACGTGAATAGGAGGAGCTTGAAGTTGATTCTGTACCGTACAGGGAGCCAGTGGAGAGAGGCCAGAATCGGGGTGATGTGGTCCCTTTTACGGGTACCCGTCAGGAGTCTCGCTGCGGCGTTTTGGACCAGTTGCAGGCGGGACAGGGAAGATTGGCTGATCCCAGTGTATAGGGAGTTGCAGTAGTCTAGGCGGGAGGAAATGAAAGCGTGAATGATTTTTTCTGTGTCGTCGAATTTGAGGAAAGGTTTGATTTTAGCTATGGTTCGAAGTTGGAAGAAGCTGGCTTTTACCACAGCGTTGACTTGCTTATCAAATTTTAATGCAGAGTCAAATATCATGCCGAGGTTTTTGACATGCGGTTTGACTAGGCAGGATAGGCTTCCAAGACTGCCTGTTATCAATTTGATGGAGTCGGGGGGGCCGAATAGGATGACCTCAGACTTGCTCTCATTTAATTGGAGGAAGTTCTGTGCCATCCAACATTTTATGTCCTCAAGGCAGTGTGAGAGGCTGTTTAAATTTGACTGGTTGTTGGGTTTCAGGGGGAGGTAAAGCTGAGTGTCATCGGCATAGCAGTGGAAAGAAATGCCGTGCCTTTGAATGATTTGGCCAAGGGGGAGCATGTATAGAGAAAAGAGAATGGGGCCTAGGATTGAGCCTTGTGGAACTCCGCAGGAGAGGCTAGCTGGAGCAGAGGAATAACTGCCTATGTTGATGGCGAAACTCCTATCTTTGAGGTACGAAGCGAACCAGCTCAGGGCAGTGCCATCAATGCCAACCGCGTACCGGAGACGGTCAATAAGGATGGTGTGGTCCACTGTATCGAATGCTGCGCTGAGGTCGAGAAGGAGCAGGATTGCACAGTCGCCGGTGTCGATGGCGAGAAGCAGGTCGTTGTGTACCTTCAACAAGGCAGACTCTGTGCTGTGGTGGGCTCTGAAACCTGACTGGAAACTTTCCAGGATGGTGTTTTGGTGCAGGTAGGGCACTAATTGGTTAAGGATTGCCTTTTCAAGGACTTTTGACAGGAATGGCAGTTTGGAAATGGGTCTGTAGTTGCTAGGCAAGGTGGGGTCTAGGTTAGGTTTTTTCAGTAGGGGCTGGACCACTGCGTGCTTGAAACTGGTTGGAACAGTGCCAGTGGCCAGAGAACTGTTGATAATAGAGAGGATGCTGGGACCAGCTATTGCAATGACATCCTTCAGAAGGGCAGTGGGGGCAGGATCAAGGGGGCAGGTTGCAGGTTTCATAGCGGAGATAAGCTTTGCAAGGGAGGATAGAGTGACGGGTTGGAAGCAGTCCAATTTAGATGAACAGACTAGTGAGACAGCTAGGTC
The DNA here is from genome assembly GCF_053455715.1 of Rhinoraja longicauda. NCBI lineage: Eukaryota > Metazoa > Chordata > Chondrichthyes > Rajiformes > Arhynchobatidae > Rhinoraja > Rhinoraja longicauda. Next base: position 1,260,651 of record NC_135980.1, read on the forward strand.
ACGGGTGGGAGGGGAAATGTTCATTCTAATATTCTCAACAAAGGGGACACAAATGTGCTGGAGTAACTCAGCAGGCCATGGCAGCATCTGTGGAGATGTTTCGGGTCGAGACCCTTCATCAAATCCTCTTTGGGATGCACAACAGTCAGTCCTCAACAGAGGAGAACATCCTGGAACCTTTTCCGTTATCCACCTGGTAATCTCTTGTCGAGATGGAGTTCAGAATAGAGAGCCTCTGTCAGGGGGTCTGTGGTTGTACATGTGGAGATCCTGCCTTGCCCATCAGAGCTGAGCCGAGATGCCAATAAACTAATATATGATGGACAATGCAGATATCAGCCTCTCAGTCTCTCCCACTCAAATTCAATCACTGCAAACCTCTGCAGAAAATCAGTAATCCCGGATGTATCCAGAAAGCATCTCTCCATGGAAACATTTTGTTTCTCTCTCCACAGATGCTGTTTGACCTGCTGAGTGTTGCAAGACATTTAATTTTAGATTTCTTGTATCTGCTGTATTTGGGTTTTGCAGCATAACCTTCACTCCCTCTCGCATTATTATCTTATTGATTCCTACATTGTGTAAGCAGACCCATCTGCCCAACGTGCCAACACCGACCAACATCCACACCAGCCCCATCTGCCTGCGTTTGGCCAATATCCTTCCATATACCCACCACATTTTGTGTTTAAAAAAAAGACACCCCATAGGTTCCTAATAAATCTTTCTCCTCTCACCTTAAACCTATGTCCTCTGGTTCTTAATGCCTACATTCTGGGTAAAAGACTGTACAGTTACCCTATCTATTTCCCCTCATGCTCTCATACACCTCTATAGGATCACCCTTCATCCTCCTGCACTCCAAGGAATAAAGCCCTCTCCTGCCCAAACTCTCCCAATAGCTCAGGCCCTCATATCCTGGCAACCACCTCGTAAATCCTCTCTGCACCCTTTCCAGGTTAACAACATATTTTCTTGTGAAGAAAACTGAAACCCCAAATGTGGCCTCACCAATGGCTTTGTACAACTGTAACATAACGTCCCAAGTTCTATACTCAATACTCTGATGAAGACCAATGTACTGAAAGCCTTCATGAATCAGGGAAGCAAAACAAAATATGTAGCAAGATGCTGCTTTATTTCCGAATGTAGACATAGGAACATAGAAAAATAAACAATATAACAAATGAGAAAAAAAATTCAGTGTGTGTATAGGCACGGTAGCGCAGCGGTAGAGTTGCTGCTTTACAGCGAATGCAGCGCCAGAGACTCAGGTTCGATCCTGACTACGGGTGCTGCACTGTAAGGAGTTTGTACGTTCTCCCCGTGACCTGCGTGGGTTTTCTCCGAGATCTTCGGTTTCCTCCCACACTCCAAAGACGTACAGGTATGTAGGTTAATTGGTAAATGTAAAAATTGTCCCTAGTGGGTGTAGGATAGTGTTAATGTGCGGGGATCACTGGGCGGCACGGACTTGGAGGGCCGAAAAGGCCTGTTTCCGGCTGTATATATATGATATGATAGAGATGTACACATACATGCAGACATATGTGTATCTATCCAAACACACACATATACGTACATCTAAAAAGCAAACAATAATTGTGCAACAAAAAAAACAATGCCCTAAGTCTATGTAGTTCAGAACTTATTTATAGTGTTTAATAGCCTGATGGCTGTAGGGAAGAAACTTCCTGAACCTGGACTGTACAGTTTTCAGATTCTTATACCGTCTTCCCGATGGAAGAAGTGGAATGAGAGTGTGGCCAGGGTGGTGCAGAAACATAGAAAATTAGGTGCAAGAGTAGGCCATTCGGCCCTTCGAGCCAGCACCGCCATTCATTGTGATCATGGCTGATCATCCATAATCAGTACCCAGTTCCTGCCTTTTCCCCATATCCCTCGATTCCTTTAGCGCTAAGAGCTCTATCTAACTCTCTTTTGAATGCATCCAGGGAATCGGCCTCCATTGCCTTCTGTGCAAAGATACTAGAGGAGCAAGATAAACCACTCCATTCAAATCACCTATATGAAGTGTTGTACGCAAAGGAGCGGAACGGCCGCCATTTTAGTAAGCAAAACCCACCGTTCGCTATGCCTCTCATAGTGTAATCAGTGTTATGGGGGATCAGTATGTGTGATGATACCATAAAAATGCAGAAAATATCTCATCTATCAACTTACAGATTTTTGTTATTTTTCTTTTTAAGTGTTTCTGCAAGTTTCTGCCTACTAAAATGGCGCCATGACATACTACGGTTTTTAGGGTCGAGTGGTCTATCTTGCTCTGCTCTATTATCTTTGCTTCTGAGGCAGAGAATTCCAGAAATTCACAACTCTCTGTGTGAAAAAGTTTTTTGTCATCTCCGTTCCAAATGGCCCACCCCTTATTCTTAACCTGTGGCCCCTGGTTCTGGACTCCCCCAACATCGGGAACGTGTTTCCTTCATCTAGCGTGCCCAATCCCTCAATAATTTTATATGTTTCTATAAGATTCCCTCTCGTCCATCAAAATTCCAGTGAATACAAGCCCAGTCGCTCCATTCTTTCATCCCTGGAATTAACCTGGTGAACCTAAGCAGCACTCCCTCAGTAGCAATAATGTCCTTCCTCAAATTAGGAGACCAAAATTGCACACAATACTCCAGGTGCGGTCTGACCAGGGCCCTGTACAACTGCAGTAGGACCTCCTTGCTCCTAAACTCAAATCCTCTCGCATTAGCCATTAGCTTTCTTCACTGCCTGCTGGACCTGCATGCTTACTTTCAGTGACTGATGTACAAACACACCCAGGTCTCGTTGCACCTCCTCTTTTCCTAATCTGACACCATTCAGACAATAATCTGCCCTCCTGTTCTTGCCACCAAAGTGGATAATCTCACATGTATCCACATTATACTGCATCTGCCATGCATCTGCCTACTCACCCAACCTATCCAAGTCACCCTGCCTCCTCATAGCATCCTCATCACAGCTCACACTGCCACCCAGCTTTATGTCATCCGCAAACTTGGAGATGTCACATTTAATTCCCTCATCTAAATCGTTAATATATATTGTAAATAACTGGGGTCCCAGCACTTAGCCTTGCGGCACCCCACTAGTCACTGGCTGCTATTCTGAAAAGGGCCCGTTAATTCCTACTCTTTGCTTCCTGTCTGCCAACCAGCTCTCTATCCATGTCAATATCCTACCCCTAAAACCATGTGCTCTAATTTTGCACACTAATCTCTTGTGTGGGACCTTGTCTAAGTCCTTTTAAAAGTACAGATACACCACATCCACTGGCTCTCCCTTATCTATTCTACTTGTTACATCCTCAAAAAATTCCAGAGGATTAGTCAAGCATGATTTCCCCTTCATAAATCCATGCTGACTTTGACCGATCCTGTCACTGCTTTCCAAATGCGCTGCTATAACATCTTTAACAATCGACTCAAGCATCTTCCCCACTATCGATGTAAGGTATCTTACTGGTCCATAATTCACCATTTTCTCTCTCCCTCCTTGCTTAAAAAGTAGGGTTACATTTACAACATTCCGCAAGAACTGATCCAGTCTAGAGAACATTGGAAAATGATCACCAATGCATCCACGATTTCTAGGGACACCTCCTTGAGTACTCTGGGATGCAGACCATCAGGCTCTGGGGATTTATCTGCATTCAGTCCCAACAGTTTATGTAACACCATTTCCTGACTAATGTGGATTCCCTTCAGCTCCTCCCTCCCACTTGATCCTCAGTCCCCTGGTATTTCTAGGAGATTGTTTGTGTCTTCCTTGGTGAAGACAGAACCAAATTACTCGTTTAACTGTTGTGCCATTTCTTTGTTTCCCGTTATAAATTCAGCTGTCTCTGATTGTAAGGGACCACAAATACAGGAGTATTTCAGCGAGTCTAGCAGCATCTCTGGAGAAAAGGAATAGGTAACATTTTGGGTCGTGACCCTTCTTCAGGCTCAGACTCTGAAGAAAGGTCTAGTCCCGAAACGTCACCAATTCCTTTCCTCCAGAGATGCTGTTTGTCCCGCTGAGTTACTCCAGCATTTTGTGTTTTTTTAAGAATCACTGGACATACGTTTAAAGTGAGAGGGGAAAGATTTAATGGGAACCTGAGGGGCCCTTCCCTTCCCTCTAAGGCCATGCCGAATGGGATTCCACCAAAAGCTGGAAAGACTGCAGAGATGTACGAGGATGTTGTGCAGACGCGAGGGTCTGAGCTACAGGGAGAGGTTGGGCAGGCTGGGACTATTCCTTGCATCGCAGGAGGAGAGGGGTAATCTTATAGAGGTGTATAAAATCATGAGGGGAATAGATAGGGTAGATGCGCAGAGATGTTTACACAGAATAGGGAGAGCAATAACCAGAGGATATAGGTTTAAGGTGAGAGGGGAAAGTTTTAATGAATATCTGAGAGGTAGCTTTTTCACACCGAGGGTGGTTGGTATATGGAACAAGCTGCCAGAGGAGGTAGTTGAGGCAGGTCTAATAACAATATTTAAAAGGCAATTAGGCAGGTGTGTGGACAGGAGAGGTTTAGAGGGATATGGGCCAAACACGAGCAGGTGGGACTAATGTAAGTAGGCCATGTTGGTCAGCATGGGGAAGTGGGGCTGAAGGGCCTGTTTCCATTTCCTGTGACTTTATCTGTGTCCCTTAATTATTCACATAGCTGAGAGAAAGTAATATTCTCATTTCATCCTAGTTGATCCCTTTGGCAGCTTAATGTACAAATATCACACCTATCTTCAAAGTCAGTCTAACCAACCTGCGTTGATCACTATGTGTGGAGTTTGTACATTCCTCACATGACCACAAGAGCTTTCTCCAGATGCTGCAGATATTCCCTCCCACATCCCAAAAAAGTGAGAATCGGCTGGTTAATTTTCCCTGCGTATGTGGCTGACTGGTCGATTCCATGCCAAGTGGGGGATTTTGGGGAGAATAAAATGAGGTTAGTGTAGGACTCGTAGAGATGAGTGCATGACAGTGGTGTGCACTTTTTGGGCTGAAGGACCTGTTTCCATGCCGCATAACATTACAAAACTATAATTCTCCAATCCTGCAAGTGTTTTATATATCTCTGTACCTAGAATATACTTTGGGTATGTCTTGACCAAGGGTTAGAAAGGGTATCAGGGGTTATGTGGAGAAGGCAGAAGAATTGGGTTGAGAGTGAGAGGTTGATCAGCCATGATTGAATGGCAGAGTAGACTCGATGGGCTGAATGGCATAATTCTGCTCCGAGAACTTAAGAACTTGTGAGCAAGGGTTTTTCAGGCTGGGGAAGAGAGAAGTCCAAGACCTCCAAGTAGTTGCCTGAGGACATACATGACTCATGGTTTCCCTATTCATCTGCTCCTGTCCTCTTCCCCATCTGGGTTATTTTGCCCATCATCACTCCCTTATCCAGTGTCATTCTTAATTATCAGATTTCTCATCCACAGCCCCTTGTTTCTACATCATTCTGTAGCCTCTGTTCTCTCCCTCCACCCCCTCCTCCCCCATCTTGGCACCAACTGCCCTCATTATTTTCTCTTTCCCTATCTGTCTCTACCTTTCACTCACTGGTCACCATCTCCCACCCCACTGCTTCCTCACCTTCATCTGCTCACCATCTCTCTCCTCTCCTGGTTCAACCTGTCAACCCCTGCCTCACCCCTCCATCTCATTTCTTTGAACATCTCTCCTCTCACCATCTCCCCTCAACATCTCAGGCCTGAGGCAGGGTCTCGACCCAAAACAATGACTTTCCCACTGAGATTCTTCGACACGTTTGTTTCTTTGTCCAGATTCCTGCAGCTGCCATCTCTTGTCCCCTCATGTTTCTCTTGCCAGCAAGGGAACTGAAAATCAATTAACAAATACCTCTCATATTTTATTTTTCATATTTCAGATACAGCGCGGAAACAGGCCTTTTCGGCCCACCAAGTCCGCGCCGCCCAGCGATCCCCGCACACCAACATTATCCCACACACACTAGGGACAATTTTTACATTTACCCAGTCAATTAACCTACATACCTGTACGTCTTTGGAGTGGGAGGAAACCGAAGATCTTGGAGAAAACCCACGCAGGTCACGGGGAGAACGTACAAACTCCTTACAGTACAGCACCCGTAGTCGGGATCGAACCTGAGTCTCCGGCGCTGCATTCGCTGTAAAGCAGCAACTCTACCGTTGCGCCACCGTGCCTCTCAGCCTCTTAGAGTCCCACAGCCTGGAAACAGGCCTTTCGGCCCAACTTGCCCATGCCAACCAAGATGGCCCATCTACAATAGTCCCACTTGCCCACGTTTGACCAATGTTCCCCCAAAACCTTTCCTATCCATGTGCCTGTCCAATATCTTTTCAATGTTGTTCCAAATACCCACCACCACTTCCTTGTGTCAAAACGTTGCCCTTCAGGTTCCTATCAAATCTTCCCCCTCTCACCTTAAACCTATGTTCTCCGCTTCTTAATTCCTGTACTCCTGTAAAAGACAGCATCTTTCCAGATCTTTCCAGATCTACGCTCCAGATTCAGGGACAATTTCTTCCCAGCTGTTATCAGGCAACTGAACCGTCTTATCAACAATGAGAGAGCAGTCCTGAGCTACTATCTACCTCATTGGAGACTTTCGGACTATCTCTATCTTTAATCAGACTTTCCTGACTTCATCTTGCAATAAAAGGAATTGCCTTTATCATGTGGCTGTACACTGTGGGCGGCTTGATTGTAATCATGTATTGTCTTTCCGTTGACTGGTTAGCATGCAGCAAAATCTTTTCACTGTACCTCGGTACATGTGACAATAAGCTAACCTCTAAATAAACTCAACTCAACTCAACTATTCCCTGGTGGCGCAGAGGTAGAGTTGCTGCCTGAAAGCACTTGCGGCGCTGGAGACCCGGGTTCGATCCCGACTACGGGGGCTGTCTGTACGGAGTTTGTACGTTCTCCCCGTGACCTGCGTGGGTTTTCTCCGAGATCCGCGGTTTCCTCCCACACTCCAATGTAGGTAAATTGGTTTGGTAAATGCAAAAAAAAATTGTCCCTAGTGTGTACGATAGTGTTAATATGCGGGGATCGCTGGTCGGCGCGGACAAGTTGGGCCAAAGGACCTGTTTCTGGGCTGTATCTCTAAACTAAACTAAAACAAAAAAAATCCCCTCATAATTTTATACAACTCAAAAAGACCAACCCTCAGCTTCCTGTGCTCCAAGGAATAAAGTCCTAGCCTGCCCAACCTCTCCCTATAGCTCAGGCCCTGAAGTCTTGGCAACATCCTCGTAAATCTTCTCTGCACTCTTTCCAACTTCTTGTGAAATCCAAGTAGGCACGGCCTAAGACGGACGGGAAGGGCACTTCTGCTGCTCTGACCTGTGTTCAGAGCATGGGCTCCAATGACTTCATCAGAACTTGACCTGCATTTTTAAAGAGGTTTTTTAACCAGCTTTGCACGTTGCCTTTCTGATTTACATTTGTAATTGATTAGGCTGGGTCGGTAAAGCATCAATCATTTGTTTATGTTTAAGTTGCTTACTCCTACTCATGAAGTCTGCTTTTCTTCAACCTTTATTTATTTCCTCACGCAGGCTGACTTAGAGTCACTGTGACTGTAAATCCTACACACACCCTTTGGCTCGGAAATCGGGGATTTGAGTTCCTCTTTGAATACAAGAGTGTCAGAAGAAAGGAAGACTCCAGTGCTGTCCTGGGGTGGTCATGGAGCAAAGTGGATGCACGCTCAGAACCCACATGATAGCAAGAGCATTCAATATCACCCATGATAATCAATTACTTTGTGCATAGCAGTATAGTTATGCCCATTGCACATAGTACATGACGCCACAATACTTCTGAAAGCAGGAGTGCCTTGTAGTGGGTTGCTCCTTATTATAAACAGAATATAGGCATAACTGCTAATAAGAAAAATAGATCGTGCTACTTTATTAATTTGCTGTTTGTATTTTTTTTAAAAGACACAAGATGCTGGAGTAACTCAGCAGGTCAGGCAAAATCTCTGGAGAACACTGTAATGCCAATAGACAATGGACAATAGGGCCATTCGGCCCTTCGAGCCAGCACCGCCATTCAATGTGATCATGGCTGATCATTCTCAATCAGTACCCCGTTCCTGCCTTCTCCCCATACCCCCTGACTCCGCTATCCTTAAGAGCTCTATCTAGCTCTCTCTTGAATGCATTCAGAGAATTGGCCTCCACTGCCACTGGAAGAGCTGTCTGAACAAGGGTCTCGACCCGAACTTCACCTGTTCCTTTTCTTCAGAGATGCCACCTGACCCACTGAGTTAATCCAGCATTTTGTGTCTATCTTTAGAACAGCTGCCTCACAGCACCAGAGTCCCAGGTTTGATCCTGACCCTGGGTGCTGTCTGTGTGGAGTTTGCATATTCTCTCTGTGACCAAGTGGGTTTCCTCTGGGTGCTCCGGTAGACATGTGGGTTTGTAAGTTAATTGGTCAATTTTAATTTCCCCTTGTATGTAGCAAGTGGATTTGAATGTGGGATAACACTGAACTAGAATGAATGGGTGATGGTCAGCATGGACTCGGTGGGACGAAGGGTCTGTTTCCATGCTGTAACCAAAGGTGCACAGCTGACGTTTCGGGTCGGGACACCTTTTCAGACTGATTGTGTGGAGGGGTGGGGTGGGGGGAATGAAAGCTGAGAGAGAGGAGGGGCAGGACAAAGCCTGGCATGTAATAGATGGATAGATACAAAGTGCTGGAGTATCAGCGGGTCAGGCAGCATCTCTGGAGAAATAGGATGGGGGATGTTTTGAGTCAGATCCCTTCTTCAGACTGAAAGTAGGGAGAGGGGGTAGAGATAGAGGGGGCCTCGCCTCCACTTTCAGTCTGAAGGGTTCAGATCTGAAACATCTCCCTCCCCGCTACTTTCAGTCTGCAGAAAAGTTCCGACCTGAAACATCACCCATCATTTTTCTCCAGAGATGCTGCCTGACCCACTGAGTTGCTCCAGCACTTTGTGTCTATCTTTGCTATAAACCAGCATCTGCAGTTCCTTTTTACACATATAATAAATAGGTGGATAGAGGTGAGGGTTTTTTTTGATAGGCAGATTATGGGCAAAGGCCAGAGATGAAAAGACAGAAGGTGCAAGACAAAAGGATTGAAGAGTTGTGAATTGTGAAGCTAGAGGACGGAATTGTGAAACTAAAGGGGATGTGCAGGGGAAGTTTTTACACAGAGTGTGGTGAATGGCAGGAATGAGCTGCCAGGGATGGTGGTTGAGCCAGATATGATAGTGGTATTTAAGAGATGTTTGCATAGGCATATGGATATGGAGGAAATAGAGGGCTGTGGATAATGTGCAGACGGATAAGAGTTGTTGTTGGCATCATGTTCGGCATAAATATTGTGGGCCGAAGGGCCTGTATTTAGAGTCGTGGAGTGACACAGCGTGGAAACAGGCCCTTTGGCCCAACTTGCCCACACCGACCAACATGTCCCATCTAAACCTGTCCTGCCTGCCTGTGTTTGGCCCATATCACTTTAAACCTGTCCTATCCATGTACCTGTCTATTTGTGTTGTACTGTTCTTTGTTAAATGTAGCAAGGCTTTTGACAAGGTCCTGTGTGGTAGGGATGGAGGGGAAGGAGAGAAATAGGTGCAATAAGAAATAGGTGTATTCCTTTTTTCTTGATAATAAATACACAAACATATCCACATTACAGCAGAGGAGATGCTTGGGTTCATGAGGCATTTTAAGGGGGATAAATCCCCGGGCCTGACCAAGTGTATTTTAAGATATGGTGGGAAGCTAGGGAAGAAATTGTAGGAACCTAGGCAGACATATTTGCATCATCTGGAGCCCACGGTGAGGTACCAGAAGACTGTAGGATGGCTAATGTTTGTGTTTTTATTTAAAAAGAGCTGCAAGGACAAGTCAAGGGTGGCACAGTGGCGCAGCAGTAGAGTTGCTGCCTTACAGCGCCAGAGACCCCGGTTCGAAGGAGTAAAGGTTTGCAGGTTCATTTGACTGCATTAAAAATTGTAAATTGTCCCAAGTGTGTAAGATCGTACGAGTGTACGGCCGTGTGGACTCGTTGGGCCGAAGGGCCTATTTCCACCCTGCATCTCTAAACTAAACTAAAGGCTGGGAACTACAGGCTAGTGAGTCCAACATCAGTGGTGGGAAAGATACTGGAGGGAATACTGAGGGACACCAACTTTTGGAAAAGGAAGGACATTAGTAAAAATCCACATGGTTTGTTGCATGGGAAATTATCTCACAAATTTGATTGAGTTTTCTGAAAAGGTGATGATAATTGAGGGCATGTGGTATGCTTTCATAGGTCGGAACATTGAGTAGAAGAGTCAGGAAGTCATGATGCAGCTTTATAGAACTTTGGTTAGGCCGCATTTGGAGTATTGCGTGCAGTTCTGGTCGCCACGTTACAGGAAGGATGTTGAGGCTTTTGAAAGGGTGCAGAGGAGATTTACCAGAATAGTGTTGGTTTTAGGGAGTATTAGCTACAGGGAGAGGTTGGACAGACAATAGACAATATTGTCGGCAGGAGGAGGCCATTCGGCCCTTCGAGCCAGCACCACCATTCAATGTGATCATGGCTGATCATTCTCAATCAGTACCCCGTTCCTGCCTTCTCCCCAAATCCCCTGACTCTGCTATCCTTAAGAGCTCTATCTAGCTCTCTCTTGAATGCATTCAGAGAATTGGTCTCCACTGCCTTCTGAGGCAGAGAATTCCACAGATTCACAACTCTCTGACTGAAAAAGTTTTTCCTCATCTCAGTTATAAATGGCCTACCCCTTATTCTTAAACTGTGGCCCCTTGTTCTGGATTCCCCCAACATTGGGAACATGTTTCCTGCCTCTAACGTATCCAACCCCTTAATAATGACAATAAAGTTCTGTACTACTACTATTGTACTAATCTTATACGTTTCGATAAGATCTCCTCTCATCCTTCTAAATTCCAGTGTATACAAGCCTAGTCGCTCCAGTCTTTCAACATATGACAGTCCCGCCATTCCGGGAATTAACCTACTAAACCTACGCTGCACGCCCTCAATAGCAAGAATATCCTTTCTCAAATTTGGAGGACAAAACTGCACACAGTACACCAGGTGTGGTCTCACTAGGGCCCTGTACAACTGCAGAAGGACCTCTTTGCTCCTATACTCAACTCCTCTTGTTAAGAAGGCCAACATTCCATTGGCTTTCTTCACTGCCTGCTGTACCTGCATGCTTCCTTTCAGTGACTGATGCACTAAGGCACCCAGATCTCGTTGTACGTCCCCTGTTCCTAACTTAACACCATTCAGATAATACTCTGCCTTCCTATTCTTACCACCAACGTGGATAACCTCACACTTATCCACATTAAACTGCATCTGCCATGCATCCGCCTACTCAACCTGTCCGTCACCCTAAAACCTCATAGCATCTTCCTCGCAGTTCACACTACCACCCAGCTTTGTATCATCTGCAAATTTGCTAATGGTACTTTTAATCCCTTCATCCAAGTCATTAATGTATATTGTAAATAGCTGCGGTCCCAGCACCGAACCTTGCAGTACCCCACTAGTTACTGCCTGCCATTCTGAAAGGGACCCATTTATCCCCACTCTTTGCTTTCTGTCTGTCAACCAATTTTCTATCCATGTCAGTACCCTACCTCCAATACCATGTGCTCTAATTTTGCCCACTAATTTCCTATGTGGAACCTTGTCAAAGGCTTTCTGAAAGTCAAGGTACACCACATCCACCGGCTCTCCCCTGTCAATTTTCCTAGTTACATCCTCAAAGAATTCCAGAAGATTAGTCAAGCATGATTTCCCCTTCGTAAATCCATGCTGACTCGGAACAATCCTGTTACTACTATCCAAATGCTCCGCAATTTCGTCTTTTATAATTGACTCCAGCATCTTCCCCACCATTGATGTCAGACTAACTGGTCTATAGTTTTCTCTGGAATGATGGAGGTTGCAGGGAGACCTGACTGAAGTATATAAAATGATGAGAGGCAGAGATAGGATAGGTAGTCAGGACCTTTTTCCCACGATGCAAAAATGAAATACTGGAGGGCAAAGGTTTATGATGAATGGGTCAAAGTTGAAGGAGATGTGAGGGCAAGTATTTTACACAGGGGGTGGTGAATGCCCGGAACGTGCTGCCAGGGGTGGTGCTTGAGCCAGATGTGATAGTGGTATTTAAAAGATGTTTGGATAGGCACATGGATATGCAGGAAATGAAAGGATATAGATAATGTGCGGACAGATAAGTGTTGGTCTTGGCATCACGTTCGGCACAGACATTGTGGGCTGAAGGGCCTGTTCTTGTGCTGTACTGTTCTATGGTTTATTTTAACTTTGGCAAGGCATTTGAGAAGGTTCTGCATTGCAGGCTATCCTGGAAGGTTAAATCATATAGGGTCCAGGGTAAGATAGCCAAGTGCATGCAAAAATTGGCTTGGTGAAGAAGACAGAGGGTGGTAGTGGTGCTCCAGGGATTAGTGCTGGGTCCACTCTTGTTTGTCATCCATGTTAATGATTTGGGTGACAACAGTGTTAACATGCTTATTAGGTTTGTGGATGACACCATAATTGTTGGTGTAGTGGACAGCAAAGAAGGTTATCTATGATTACAACAGGGTGTCGATGTGGGCTACGTAATGGCAGATAGAACTTAACTCAGACAAATGCAAGGTGTTAGTACATTAAACCAGGGCAGGACTTGCACAGTAAAGGCAGGGTCCAGGTCTCTGTATTATAGAACAGAGAGGACTGTAGGCGCAGGCTTGTGACTCCCTGAAAGATGCGACACCCTGAAAGAGGGTGATAAAGAAAGTGTTTGGCATTCTTGCGTTCATCAGTCAGAACAATGAGTACAGAATTTTGAGATATGGTTTTCAACTGTATAAGTTGTTGGTGCGACCACACTTTGGAGTATTGTGTGCAGTTCTAGTCACCCAGCTATAGGAAGAATATCATTAAACTTGAATAAGAGCAGAAAATATTCACGGGGATGTTACCAGTTTCAGTTTCAGTTTAGTTTATTGTCACGTGTGCCGAGGTACAGTTAAAAGCCTTTGTTGAGTGCTAACCAGTCAGTGGAAAGATAATACATGATTACAATCGAGTCATTCACAGCGTGCAGATACATGATAAGGGAATGTAACTGAATGACCAGTACTGAAGGGCTGAAGTTATATGAGGTTGGATAGTCTGCGGCTTCTTTCCCTGGAGCAAAGGAGGTGACCTTGTAGAGATACATAAAATCTTGAAGGACGTAGGCAAGGTGGAAGGCTACGGACTTTTTTTCCCAAGGCAGGGGACTGTAAAACTGGAGGACATGGATTTAATCTGAGATAGGAGAGATGTAAAAGGAAGATAGACACAAAATGCTGGAGTAACTCAGCAGGTCAGGCAGCATCTCTGGAGAAAAATAATATGCAATGTTTCACATTGGGAGAAAGGTTCTGAACTGAAACATCACCTATTCCTTTTCTCCAGAGATGCTGCCTGACCCGCTCAGTTACTCCAGCATTTTGTGTCTGTCTTCGGTATAAACCAGCAGTTCCTTCCTACTAAAGATTTAAAAGGGACTTGAGGGGCACCTTTTCACACAGGGTGGAGTGCTATGGAATGAGCTGCCTGGGGAAGCTGCAGACATGGGTTTAGATACTAGACCAGGTGGACCCATTGGGCCCAAAACTCCTGCATTGGTGCAGCACCCTCTCCTCCCCCCCCCTCCCCCCTACTGCCCCTCCCTCCCCTCCCCTTCCCCTCCCCCCCACTCCATCCCCCTCAACCCCCCCTTATCCTCCTTCCTCTTCCTCCCTCCCTCCCTCCCTCCCCCCTCCCTCCCTCCCTTCCTCCCCCCTCCCTCCCTCCCTTCCTCCCCCTCCCTCCCTAGGAGATAGATTTAAACTTTAAAATGTGAATAACTTAAAATATAACACCGATTTCAATGAAACTTCTTCCATTAGCACCATAGGGACGACGGTGAGTAAGGTGGGCCTAAAATTGTCATGCTGTGGTTGTACCATTTTGGCTGTAGTTCAGGAACAAACAAACAAACAAACAAACAAACGAGAGTTTTAGTATATAGATTTGGACAGTCATGTGGCTAGAAAAAGTGCAGAGTGATATGGACTAAAAGCAGGCAAATGGACCCAGCTGGGATAAATATCTTGCTCGGCATGGACAAGTTGAGTCAAAGGGCCTATTGCCGTGCTGCGTAACTCTATGACTCATAGGATTTTTGCAATGAAACATAAATCTAGCATGCATAAAGCAAATAACACATTTGTTATTGGTATTGATTTATAATTGTTAAGTATACTGGGATACAGTGCTAAACTTTATTTTGCATGTTATCCAGGCAGATTATACCATACATCATAGAACAGTGCGAATATAGAATCAAAATCATGGGGGTTAATGTATAATGTATAAAATGTTATGTGTAAAATCATACGGGTAATGTGTATAAAATTATTAGGCTAATATGGTGAATGCCCAGAGTGTTTTACCCAGGGTTGGGGAATCAGAAACAAGAGGACATATGTTTGAAATGAGAGGGGCAGGATTTGATACAAACCGAGGGGAAATCTTTTCACTCAGAGGATGATGAGTAAATGGAACAGGCTGCAAGAGGAGGTAGTTGAGGCAGGTACTATAACAGCATTTAAAAGACACTTGTCAGGTACATGGAGAGGAAAGCTTTAGAGTGATGAGGGATACGCAGGCAAATGGGGCTAGCTTTGATCTTGGTCGGCATGGACCAAAGGGCCCTTTTCTTCAGAGATGCTGCCTGACCCACTGAGTTACTCCAGCATTTTGTGTCTATCTTTAGAACAGCTGCCTCACAGCACCAGAGTCCCAGGTTTGATCCTGACCGTGGGTGCTGTCTGTGTGGAGTTTGCATGTTCTCCCTGTGACCAAGTGGGTTTCCTCTGGGTGCTCCGGTTTCCTCCCACATCACATAGACATGTGGGTTTGTAATTTAATTGGTCAAAGGCCAAAGGGCTCATTTCCGTGCTGTGTGACTATGAAGTAGAGTGCAAAATATAGTGTTACAGCTGTCGAGAAAGTACAAATAAAGAAAGTGCAAAGGCTGCAACAGGGTAGATTGGTAGATGAGAAATACATCTATAGCATATGAGAGGGCTCTTCTAGAGTCAGATAATAGTGCGGCACGGTAGCGCAGTGGTAGAGTTGCTGCTTTACAGCGAATGCAGCGCCGGAGACTCAGGTTCGATCCTGACTACGGGTGCTGTACTGTAAGGAGTTTGTATGTTCTCCCCGTGACCTGTGTGGGTTTTCTCCGAGATCTTCGGTTTCCTCCCACACTCCAAAGACGTACAGGTTTGTAGGTTAATTGACTGGGTAAATGTAAAAATTGTCCCTAGTGTGTGTAGGATAGTGTTAATGTGCGGGGATCGCTGGGCGGCGCGGACTTGGTGGGCCGAAAAGGCCTGTTTCCGTGCTGTATCTGAAATATGAAAAATAAATAAAATATGAATAGGGTAAAAAGCTGTCCTTACATCTGGTGCTATATGCTTTCAAGCCTTTGTATTTTCTGCCCGACAGGAGAGGGGACGAAAAAGAATAATCTGGATGTGTCATCCTTGATTCTGTTAGCAGCTTTTCGAAGGCAGAATGAAGTGTATTTGGAGTTGATGGTGAGGGAGGCTAGTTTGCGTGATGGACTGGGCAGTGTCCACAACTCTATAAGTTCTCACATCATTGGGCAGAATACTTGCCAAACCAAGCTGTGATGCATTTGGATAGGATGATTTCTATGGTTTATCTGTAGAAATTGATTAGAGTCATTGGAGTTGTGCTCAGTAGTCAGCAGAAGAAAGGTGTTGATGTGCTTTCTTTGCCATATTGATGATGTTGATGGACCAGGTTAAATTGTAGGGAATATTTATGGCACAGTAGGGTGCATTCAGCCCATTGTTTCTGCCAGCCAACAAAGAATACAATTGGTAGAGCTGCTGCCTTTCAACGCCAGAGACTTGGGTTCAATACTGATCTCAGGTGCTGTCTGTGTGGAGTTTGCATGTTCTTCCTGTGATTGCGTGGGTTTTCTCCAGGTGTTCCGGTTTCCTCACACATCCTAAAAGTGTGCAGGTGTCTAGATTAATTGGGATCTGTAAATTGCTCCCAGTATGTAGAGAGTGGATGAGAAGGTAGGATTACATAGACGCCGGCACGGTGGCAGAGCGATAGAGTTGCCGCCTTACAGCGCCAGAGACCCGGGTTCAATGCTGACTGCGGGTGCTGTCTATACGGAGTTTGTACGTTCTCCCCGTGACCGTGTGGGTTTCCCCTGGGTGCTCCAGATTCCTCACACACTCCAAAGACATTTATGGGGTTAATTGGCTTTGGTAAAGATTGTAAATTAACCCTAGTGTGTAGGATAGTGCTAGTGTGTGGCGATCGTTGGTCGGTGTGGAGTCAGTAGGCCGAAAGGCCAGTTTCCATGCAGTATTTCTAAACTGAATTAAAACTAAACTCGTGTGAATGGGTGTTCAGTAGTGGGCGTGAAGTGAAGGGCCTGTTTCATGCTGTATCTCTAAATTAAGTCACTGCTTCACTTAGAAGGATTTTTTGGTTTCTAGGATGGTGGGAAGAGGAACAAAAGGAAGTCCATCATTTCCTTCGCTCATCTGGGAAGTGCTGTGGGAAGTGGAGTTGGTGGAGATGGAGGAGGGGATGTTGAGCAGAGAGGGTAGATGTATTTAGTGGTGGATTTATGTTGAAAGTGGCAGAAATGATGATGAATGTTCCATTTATGACACAGTACGATGCATTCAGCCCAGTGTTACTGCCAGTCAATAAAGAATGCAGTTGGTAGTGCTGCTGCCTTACAGGGTTTGAGACCTGGGTTCAATACTGACCTCAGGTGCTGCCTGTGGGGAATTTACACGTTCTCCCTGTGACCATCCGGGTGCTCCGGCTTCCTCCCACATCCCAAAGACACACGGGTTTGTAGGACAATTGGCCTCTTTAAACTGCCCCGAGTGTGTAGGGAATGGATGCAAAAGTGGGATAACAGAACCAGTGTAATTGTGGCTGGGTGAAGACTCCATGGGCTGCAAGTGTGCAAATGAACTGCAGATGCTGGTTTAAACAGAAGATAGATTAAAAAAAAGGATGGAGTAACTCAGCAGGTCAGACATCTCTGGAGAAAAGGTATAGGTGAGTCTGATGAAGGGTCTCGACCCGAATCGTCACCTTTCCTTCTCTCCAGAAATGCTGCCTGACCTGCTGAGTTACTGCAGCTTTTTGCGTCTTTCCATGGACCGCTAGGCTTGTTTCCATGCTGTATCATTCAATCAATTCAATCAATCAACAACATCTCATATTTCGCTTGGGCAGTTTACAACCCAGTGGTAATATTATTGATTTCTCTAACTTCAAATAACCCTTGCATCCCCTCTCTCTCCACCCCTCCTCCAGCCAAATCATACTAGCTTCAAAGTTGTCTTGTTGAGTCTCATTGTCTGTAACTCGTTGTCACCTAGCCCACAGCTAACAATGGCCTGTTTCCTTTAGCATTGTTACCTTTTTGCATATCTTTCATTCATTTGTTCTCTATCTCTCTATATCACCATCTATATCTCTCGTTTCCCATGCCCCTGACTCTCAGTCTGAAGAAGGGTCTTGACCCAAAACGTCACCTATTCCTTTTCTCAAGAGACGCTGTCTAACCTGCTGAGTTACTCCAGCTTTTTGTGTCTATCAATGATCTAGCCCAATCCTATGTGCCAACACTGGGCTCCTAGTCCCTGCAAGTCACAGTCCTCCAAGGACACTTCCATGAACTTGTTTTATTATTCATTACTTCATCCGAATCAAACTTTTTTGCCTGCGCTCACCCCACCCAATAATTCCTCCTTCACTTCCAAGTTGAATGAATGAATGAATGAATGAATGAATGAATGAATGAATGAATAAGTTTATTGGCCAAGTATGTACACTTACAAGGAATGTGCCTTGGTGCTCCGCCCGCAAGAAACAACATGAACATACAGTAAACAATTAAGAATAAGTATAAAACATTAAGAATACCTCATTACGGTTTAAACATGTGAGTGAAATAAACCAGAGCAAAAAGAGACTACAAACTTTTGGTTACTGAGTAGAGCTACTACTCACGGAAAAAAAGCTGTTTTTATGTCTGGCTGTGGCTGCTTTGACAGTCCGGGGTCGCCTTCCAGAGGGAAGTGCTTCAAAGAGTTCAACTCTGAAGTTAATAAATGAAGAGAGAAATCAGAAGATGCTAGCGATTATA
This sequence comes from Rhinoraja longicauda, assembly GCF_053455715.1. Classification (NCBI taxonomy): domain Eukaryota; kingdom Metazoa; phylum Chordata; class Chondrichthyes; order Rajiformes; family Arhynchobatidae; genus Rhinoraja; species Rhinoraja longicauda. The sequence goes on from NC_135980.1 coordinate 1,278,946, forward strand.
GAAACAAGAAAACTCTGGTGAGGCAATTGATTTTAAAATCACCAAGAAAAACAAGAAAAATAAGATTGCTAAAGACTGAAAATATTCTACAGTTCAGGCAGCATCTGTAGATAGATACAAGGAACTGCAGATGCGGGTTTACAAAAAAAAAGACACAAAGTACTGGAGTAACTCAAGCGAATCGGGCAGCATCTCTGGAGAATATAAATTAAAGACCGACTCAAAATGTTGCCTATCCCTGTTCGCCAGAGATGCTGCCTGACCTGCTTAGTTACTCCAATACTTTGTGTCATTTTTGTTTCTATAGAGTGTTCCCTCATTTTACTGTACATTAGTTTCAAACATGGATTCTTCTCACAATTCCCCAGGATACTTGTCTGAAATTGCTAATATTGTAAATGTATTTTTGTACGATTTGGTTTAATGTCATATTTAATGTTTTTGTTTTCACCAATACTTCGAGCTTGATTGATTTTTGAAAGCCAGGATTAGTTATTTAACAATACGGAACACTGCATAATAGATAATGATATGCTGGAATTTGTACCAGAAAGGCAATGATCAATGTAATAACTGCACTCTTACCCACTGGATAGTGAGAGGAAGTAGATAGATGATGGATTACCTGGAGATCAATGGTGCCAGAGGTTTTGGGGAGAAGGCTGGAGAATGGGGTTAGGAAGGAGAGATAGACCAGTTATGATTGAATGGCGGTCGACTTGATGGGCCAAATGGTCTCATTCTGCTCCTATCACTTATGAACTCTGAAGCAAAACATCAGCTTTTTCATTGAAAAGATAAACAAAACTGCAGTTGCCTGAAGTTTGAAATAAAAAATGAAAATTGCTGGAAATGTTTGTCACGGCAGTCAGCATCCATGGTGAGAAACAGAGTTAATATTTCTGGTCATTGGCTGTTCATCTCCAGCATTTTCTGTTTTTACCTTTTTAATAGTTTCTTCTGTTGCTTACCAGTCATTCTCTCACTGTGAGCTGCCTGTTCTGTTGCCTACACAAATGCTTTTTTTTCTTATTGTAGAAACAAGGAACAACAGATGCTAGTTTAATCAAAATGACATAAAGTGCTGGAGTAATACAGTGGGTCAGTACACAGGGGCACGGTGGCGCAGTGGTAGAGTTGCTGCCTTACAGCTCCAGAGACACGGGTTCGATTCTGACAATGGATGCTGCCTGCTCAGAGATTTTACTTTCTCCCGGTGACCATGTGGGTTTTACTGCAGTTGCTCCGGTTTCCTCCCACACTCCAAAGATGTACAGGTTTCTAGGTTAATTGGCTTCTGTAATTGTAAATTTCCCCTTGTGTGCAGGATAGTGCTGATATCACTGGTCAGCATGGACCTGTTGGACCGAAGAAACATAGAAACATAGAAACATAGAAAATAGGTGCAGGAGTAGGCCATTCGGCCCTTCGAGCCTGCACCGCCATTCAATATGATCTGTGCTGTAACTCTGCAGTCTAAAGTCAGGCAGCATCTCTGGAGAAGGAACCCGACCCGAAATGTCACCTTTTCTCCAGAGATACTGCCTGGCCCGCTGAGTTACTCCAGCACTTTGCATCCTTTTCCTGGTGCAGCAGAGACAGTATTCAAATTATTCTACCTGCATTAGAAAGCTTAAAGACGTCATTGTTATGCAATGGTGAAACCTCTCTCTGGTTATCTCCATCACACATTTTTATTAAGCTTTTCCAGTGGAACAGGAGTATGCATCTATTATCATTATATATTCATTTATTAGATTCTGCTATATGAAATTATTTTACTTGACAGATTCACTCTTGAAACTATGAAGAGCTTAAACATTTTCAGATTAGTGCCATTTGCTTCAGAATCAAATTAGTTCCAATGGTTCAACTTGCCACAGTCATTAAAATAATAGATACAGTGAAGATATAATGAATATATAATAAAAATATATAAATAAATCTATGGCTAAAAAATATATATAAATAAAAATAAATATAGGACTCCATTTTATAAATAATTTCCTCTTTCATTCTTGGTCTGATTTACTCAAGTAAAGAGCATGTTAACCCCATTCAAAAAAACGGTTTTAGTGCCACATTGGTACTTGGAGTAAAACTGAAACATGAAGCATTCATAATGGTTCTTTGTCCTGGAGAACCATGGAAGCAACCCGAGTGTTATTGCCATTTATTTTAGAAGCAAAGATTGGACGTAACAAGGCACAATTTGTGGCACATGAGTCGCAGTCCACTGCTGAGGGAAAAGTCACACTGCCCACTCAACTGCTCTTCACAAGAAACTATGGGTTTTAACAATGCTGCAGATTTCCCTCTTGTGTAATAAAACATCAAGGGTCCCAGAGATGCATTTGAATTTCTTGAGCAACACTGTTATAGGTGACCACAAAGAGTATGGCACAGAAACAGGTAGTTTGACCCACCGTGTGTGTGCGTGCCAGTTGAAGTGGAGCAGTAAGGCCAGCCTGACCTTCCCAGACAGTCCCACAGCCCCAGAAACCAGCGCTCTTAAAGTACACATCATCTTACGTCATAACTCAATGATACTTTATTTTCTTATTTTCTTTATAAGCCTCAGAATAAAAGGACGTGCCTTTAGAAAGGAGTTGACGAGGAATTCCTTTAGTCAGAGTCAAAGAGTCATAGTGATTCAATGTGGAAACAGGCTCTTTGGCCCAACTTGCCCACACCGGCCAACATGTCCCAGATACACTAGTCCTACCTGCCTGCGTTTGCCCATATCCCTCCAAACCTGTCCTATCCACGTGTCTGTCTACCTATTTCTTAAAACAAAGGATAGTGAATCTATGAAATTCATTGCCTCAGATGGCTGTCGAGGCCAAGTCAATGGATGGCTTGAAGGCGAAGATTGACAGTTTCTTGATTAGTGAGGATGCCAGTGGTTATGGGGCGAAGGCAGGAGAATGGAGAGGGAATAATAGATCAGCCATGATTGAATGGCAGAGTAGATTTGATGGGCCAAATTGTCTAATTCTGCTCCTAGAACTTATTTTTTGCTTTATTTTCAGTGATGGTCTCACCAAGGGTGAGGGGTACGTCTGTGCCTTCCACCTATTCAGGCAGCCTTCCTGACGTGCCTGAATAACTACTTTAAATCAGTCTGAAGAAGGGTCTCGACCCGAAATGTCACCCTTTCCTTCTCTCCAGAGATGCTGCCTGACCCGCTGAGTTACTCCAGCATTTTGTGTCTGTCTTAGGTGTTCATAATGTGCACCCAAATTAAGTCTTTCTCCAGCCTCGCCTGCTTCAAAGTGTACAGCGTGGGGCGGCACGGTGGCACAGCTGTAGAGTTGCTGCCTTACAGCGCCAGAGACCCGGGTTCCATCCTGACTGCAGGTGCTGTCTGTACGGCTTTTACACGTCACCCCCGTGACCACGTGGGTTTTCCCCAGGTGCTCCGGTTTCCAACCACATTCCAAAGACGCGCAGGTTATTTGGCTTTGGTAAAAAATTGTAAACTGTCCCTAGTGTGTAGGATAGCGCTAATGTATGAGGATTGCTGGTTGGTGAGGACTCGGTGGGTGAAGGGCCTGTTTCCACGCTGTATCTCGAAACTAAACCCTGACCTTACCCAATCCTTCTTTACAGCTGTCATTTTCCAGGCAGATCCTCATTTCCTCGCAAATCCCCACTGCACCCTCTCCAATGCATTTACACCTTTCCTGTCGGTGAAATCCAGACTGCACACAGATCTAAAGCTGCATCCTCTGTATAAATTCTACAAGCACTAAACTTAGTTTTAGTTTTAGAGATACAGGTTTAGGTTTATTATTGTCACATGTACCGAGTTACAATATAAAACTTTGTTTTGCTCGGTCCTAACAGACCAGTTACACCGTAACTGATTGAGGATGTTGCCAGGACTCAAGGGCCTAAGCTATAGGGAGAGGTTGAGCAGGCTTGGACTCTATTCCGTAGAGCGCCGGAGGATGAGGGGTGATCTTAAAGATGTGCATAACATCATGAGCAGAATAGATCGGGTAGACGCACAGTGTAGGGGAATCGAGAACAGGAAGACAAAGGTTTAAGGTGAAAGGGGAAAGATTTAATAGGGAACTGAGGGGTAACTTTTTCACACAAAGTATGGTGGGTGCATGAAACGAGCTGCCAGAGGAGGTAGTTGAGGCAGGGACCATTGCAACATTTAAGAAACAATTGGACAGGTACATGGATAGGACAGGTTTGGAGGGATATGGGCCAAATGCAGGCAGGTGGGACTAGTGTAGATGGGACATGTTGGTTGGTGTGGGAAAGTTGGGCCAAAGGGCCTGGTTCCACACTCTATCACTCCAAGACCAGAAAAGATGCAATCAGCATATATTCGTACAATAGAAAAATTGTAAATTGTCCCTCGTGTCCCTAGATAGTGGTCGGCGCGGACCCTGTGGGTAGTTCCGCGCTGTACCTCTAAACTAAACTAAACTATCTTGTTCTTGGTGTTTGTGTTTGGGATCTTGCCCTGCATCAATTAAGTACTGCTTTTCCTATGTTTCAACCGCGAATGCAATTCAAAGTACTTTGAAATGTTTTGAGGTTGCAAAAGCTACTTTTGAGATTGCAAAAGCTACACAAAAACAATTTCTTCCTTATATGTTCCTAGTTTGGTTTCTCATGAGTTCCAGCAAGTCGTTAAAATCATTTGTACATCCAGATCCACAGTGAAAAGTTACACTAATGTAATAGCCTTTTAAAAAAATAAGCTCTGTTACATAAATGTGGTTGAACTAATGCTTCAGCGTGGTATATTTTTCAGTAATCATTTCAAAGCCTCTGAGTTGATATTCCATAAAAGTTTTTGTAAGTAGTAGAACATAGTACATTGAGCATACAGCATTAAACGGACCATTCGGCCCACAATGTTTGTGCTGAACATGATGCCGTCAAACTCATCTGTCTCTACATGATCCATATCCCTCTGTTGCCTGCACTTCCACGTGCCTCTCTAAAAGCCTCTTAAACACCACTATCGTATCTCCCTCCACCACCACCCCTGGCAATGCGTTCCAAATGTCCACCACTCTCTGTGTAAAAATCTTACCCCATACATCTCCATTAATGGTTCAATGGCCACTCCCTCTTCTCCCCTCTCCCATCAGGCAAAAGGTATCGACGTGTGAAATCGCAAACCTCCAGATTCAGGGACAGTTTCTTCCCAGCTGTTATCAGGCAACTGAACCATCCTACCACAACCAGAGAGCAGTCCTGAACTACTATCTACATCATTGGTGACCCTCGGACTATCCTTGATTGGACTTTCCTGGCTTTACCTTGCATTTTGTGTCTACCTTCGATTTAAACCAGCATCTGCAGTTTTTTTCCTGCACAGTAAAACTAATCAGATGGACAGTGAAAGTAGTCAAGGAACTAGGGTGGGGAAGGCTCGCTCTGACAGTGCAGGAGGCCGAGGACAGAAAGGTCAGTTGGGAATGGGAGAGGGAATCAAAGTGTTCAGCAGCCCTTGTGTTCCCTCACTCTCCGGCATGGGAGGGTGGGAGCCGGGAGCACAGATGGACCATTGGGGACCACATTGAACACTTTGTAACATTGTTGGCACCCTATATGTGGTGACGCTTTGCCCACTTTATTGTACATGGTAAGTAAAACAAAAGATTTCACTGGGACATGTCACATGTGATAATAAAGTATCCATCAAAAAAACCCTCCCCAAAGCCTCCACATTCTTCCTGTAATGGGGCAACGGGAACTGTATGCAAAAAAACACTTGCGCTTCCCTTTCATCCTCACTGGCTGACTGGTCATTCATGTTAAGGTGCAGTACTTGGCCGGTCCGAGCCCCGGCTGCTCTCCCAGGGGCCTGCTCTAACTCATGAACATGGCCAGTGACTGCTGGTAGGCTGTTGCGGTCCGACAGGCCACACGTGATCCGCCCCTACCCAGCATCAACACACATGTACATCTGACTCCCATTAACACTCAACAGGTGCCAATGAAAGTCGTGTGGAAACACTTGGCTGTTTGTGTGATTCCTGTGGCAGAAATAGATTCCCTCAACACCTTCTCCTTTGACAAGTTCCAATTTCTCAGCCTCCATTGCCTCATCTTTACCAGAGACAGCAAGTCCCTCTACACCTCCAACCCCATCTATGGGTCTCAAGACACTCTGTTTCTCCCTCTCACAGATGGTGGCACGGTGGCACAGCGGTCGAGTTGCTGCCTCACAGCGCCATATAAAACTAAACTAAACTTGGGTTCGATCCGGACTACGGGTGCTTGTCTGTACTGAGTTTGTATGTGACCTGCGTGGGTTTTCCCCGGGTGCTTCTGTTTCCTCCCACACTCCAACAACATACAGGTTTCATATCATATCATCATATCATATCATATATATACAGCGCGGAAACAGGCCTTTTCGGCCCTCCAAGTCCGTGCCGCCCAGCGATCCCCGTACCTTAACACTATCCTACACCCACTAGGGACAATTTTTACATTTGCCCAGCCAATTAACCTACATACCTGTACGTCTTTGGAGTGTGGGAGGAAACCGAAGATCTCGGAGAAAACCCACGCAGGTCACGGGGAGAACGTACAAACTCCTTACAGTGCAGCACCCATAGTCAGGATCGAACCTGAGTCTCCGGCGCTGCATTCGCTGTAAAGCAGCAACTCTACCGCTGCGCTACCGTGCCGCCCTACCGTTTGTAGGCTAATTGGCTTGATATAATTGCAAATTGTCCCTAATGTGTGTAGGATAGTATTAGTTTCTGGGGATCACTGGTCTGCGTGGATTTAATGGGTGGAAGGGCATGTTTCCGCGCTGTATCTCTAAACTAAACGAAAAACTAAACTAAAGGGACCCTCAATTTCCCTCTACTAACACTCTCCTCCAGCTGGCAAAACCTGTCCTCACACTCAAAACCTTCTCCTTTGATTCCTCCCACTTTCTCCGTGTTAATGGTGTAGGCATGGGCACTCACATGAGCCCCAGCTGCACCTGCCTCATTGCAGGTTACATCGAACTGTCTTTACTGCAGACACACGCCGGCACCATCCGCCAACTCTCTCTCCACTGCATGGATGACTGCATTGGGGCTGCATCCCGCACACGTGCAGAGCTCGTGCAATTGCATCTGCAGTGCCTTGTTTGCAGATTACCACCGTGCGGGCACACACTACCTATAACGGGGCAGCACACACAGAATTCCCTGTGATGCCTCACCTCGTGACCGGGCCATGTGACGATTCTATTTAAACCAGACAAATGGAAGGAAGAAACAAGAACATGTGGGGATTTAAGCACGAGATGCCCATTGCAGAGTCACTCTGCTGCTGTAAATCACCTGGTCCAGACATTTGAATCTCATAGAGCCATACGTAGCCGTATGGTGGCGCAGTGGTAGAGTTGCTGTCTTACAGCGCCAGGGACCCTGGTTCGATCCTGACTATGGGTGCCTGTGTGTACTGAGTTTATATGTTCTCCCTGTGTCCTGCGTGAGTTCGCTCCAGCATCTCCTGATTCCTTGCACACTCCAAAGACATACAAGTTTGTAGGTTAATTGGCTTGATATAATGACGAGGGGGCGTGGCTGCGTTCTGCAGCTGTGGCTCACCGGCAGTCTCTCTGTCTCTCTGTCTTTTTTTTGTTTTTGTCTATTGTTATCGTTTAAATGTTTATTTTTAACTCTGTATATGTGGGGGGTGGTGGGGGGGTGGGGGAAACCTTTTTTTCTAATCTCCTCCTCAACGGAGATGCGACCTTTACCGTGTTGTGTCTCCGTTCGTGCTACGGCCTAACACCATGGAGTCGGCGGCCTCCAGCTGGGATCGACCTTGAAGACTCCGGTCGCAGGGCCTGGACTTACCATCTCGGAGGCTTCGGCCGTGGGCCCTGCAGACCGCAACATCGGGAGCTCGCAGTTCCCTGGCTGGCGACCGGCTTTCGGGAGCTCCAGCCGTAGCAGCTTCGACCACCCGAAGCGCGAGGTTTGATTGACCCGCTCGCAGGCCCTTCATCGCCCTGCGTGGCCTGGCCGTGGCACTTTCCATCGCCCGGTGGGGGCTCAGGACCTTCATCGGTCTGCTCGGCTCGGCCCTGGGACTTTCCATCGCCCGGTGGGGGCTTCAAAAGTCGGGAGCCTCGATCACCTCGTGGCACCACGGGAGAAGAATGAGGAGGAGATAAGACTTTTCTTTGCCTTCCATCACAGTGAGGGTGTGCCTGGAGCAATCACTGTGATGGCTGTTTGTGTTAAAAATTGTAATTGTGTGTCTTGTGTTCTTTATTGTCTACTGCCGGACCCTGATGTGAGAGGATGCTGGCGCTATTTGTTCGCCGCTTCTCCGTCGGGATAGTTTGTCTGTTTGTTTTTATGTCTTGACTGTTTTTGTAAAGCGTCTTTGAGCATTTGGAAAAGCGCTATAAAAAATAAATGTTTATTATTATTATTATTATTGTCCCGAGTGTGTGTAGGATAGTGTTAATATGCGGGGATCGCTGGTCGATGTGGACTCGAGGGGGCAAAGGGCCTGTTTCTGCTAAACTAAACAAAACAGGCCCTTCGTCCCAACTTGCCCATGCTGACTAAAGTGCCCCATCTACACTGGTCCAACCTGCCCACGTTTGGCCCATGTCCCTCTAAACTTTTCTTATCTATGTACCTGTCCAAATGTCTTTTAAATGTTGTTATAGTACCTGCCTGAACTACACCCTCTGGCAGCTATGAGAATGATTCCGGGGATAATTGGGTTACCATATGCTGAGTGTTTGACAGCTGTACTCGCTGGAGTTCAGAAGGATGAGGGGGGGACCTCATTGATGCTCACCAAATGGTGAAAGGCCTGGATAGAATGAATGTGCAGAGGGTGATTGCACTACTGGGAGAGTCTAGGACCAGGTGACACAGCCTCAGAATAAAAGGACATACCTTCAGAAAGGAAATGAGGAGGAATTTTTTTCGTCAAAGGGTGGCGAGTCTATGGATTTTGTTGCCACCGATGGCTGTGGAGGCCAAGACTTAAAGATATTTTTTGCAAAGTGGAAATTGATAGATTATTGATTAGTAAGGATAATAACGGTTTTGGCGGAGAATGAGGTTGATAGAGAAAGATAGATCGGCCATGATTGAATGGCGGCGTAGACTTGATAATTCTGCTCGTATGACTTATGTTCCATATACCCCCACCCTCTGAGTGAAAAAAAATGCCCCTTTGGTTTTTAAAAACTTTTTACCCTCTCACCTCCAACTTGTTTCCTCTGGTTCTTGACTTCCCTATTCTGGGGTAAAAGACTCTGTGCATTTAACCTATCTATTCCAAATCTGATCTGATAGCACTTTTGCAGTTGTGAACTCTGAATGGGCAAAAAGACTCACTGTGGAGACGTTTGTTAGTGCTCATCCCTCAGGGAAGTTTCAGTGATGGGACAGGAACGGCAAGGTCAGAGGTGGACAGTAAATTGAGGTCACATCAGATCATTAAGTCTGGTGTTATCCATTCTGTATTTTGTATTTACTGGCTGTATATCCATTTGCTGGCTCGAAGGGCTGAATGGCCTACTCCTGCACCTATTGTCTATTGTCTATTTAAGTTCAGATGTCCACACTGTCTTGACTCTACCTCCTCCGTTCCATCCTCACAGATTTTTCCAGCTCCTCTGTGCGTTCTGACACCAACATTTTTCACTCGATGTTCCTGAGACTTTTTCTTTAATAGTGGGTTCCCCTCTACTATAGTTGACAGGAGTCCTCAAACTATTTGTGCCCTGCTACACAAAACCCTTTATTCTCCCAAACAGAGGAAGGACAGTGCCCACACTCCCAGCAACTTCCCTATTAAATGAATAATTCCTCAATCATTCCTGTCACTTACAAGGTGCTACATGGTGGCACAGCGGTAGAGTTGCTACCTTACACCACCAGAGACCCGGGTTCGATCCTGATTCCGGGTGCTGTCTGTACAGAGCTGGTGCATTCTCCCCATGACCTGCGCGGGTTTTCTCCGGGTGCTACGGTTTCCTTCTACACTCCAAAACATGCGAGTTTGCAGGTTAATTGAGTTGGTAAAATTGCACGTTGCCTCTTGTGTGTTTTGGATAGTGTTAGTACATGGGGATCACTGGTCGGCACGGACTCAGTGGGCCGAAGGGCCTGTTTCCGCACTGTATCTCTAAACTAAACTGAACTAAGCATGATTCAACCACCAGATACATCTACTCCCCTCTCTGCTCAACATCGCCTCCTCCAACTCCACCACAGCTCTTCCCATATATGTGCAGGAAATGCACTATTTGCCTTTTTATCTCTTCCGTTCATCCTAGAAACCAAAACTTCCTTCCAAGTGAAGGTGGGGGGGGAGAGGAGGGGGGGAGGAGGAGGGGGGGAGGAGGGGGAAGAGGAGGAGGAGGAGGGGGAGGAGGAGGAGGAGGAGGAGGCGGCGGCGGCGAGTCGCAGCGCCACCACACCCTCCGAAGGCAGCCAGCTCTGCAGATGGTAAGTCTGGTCCGCGGGCTCTGCGAACCAGGGCCCAGGTGGTCCCAGGTGGAGGCCACCAGCTCCAGGTGATTGGCCGATGGTAGGCCGCAGCGGGAACGGAGACACCATCCAGAAACAAAGGTTGCATCTCCGTACGGAAGAGACAATTTTACAGTTTCTCCCCCCCACACACATAGTACACATCCACAAAACAACACTACATCACATCTAAACACTACAATTAAGACAAAAAACAACAAAAAACACAAAAGACAAACGGACTGCAGGTGAGCCACGGCTGCTGGGCAGCACTGCCACTTAGTTGTGTGTTATCCCACTTTGTCATCCACACCCTACTGACTAGGGCCATTTGCACTGATGAATCATTAGCTTAGGTTTAGTTTAGTTTAGTTTGGAGATACAGCATTGTAACAGGCCCTTCAGCCCATTGAGTCCTTGTCATCAATCAATCGCCCGTCGTTCTAGATTCTATGTCATCCCACTGTTTCACCCACATACTACACACTCGGGGCATTTACAGATGCTAAATAGATGCTGGCTCGAAGGGCCAAATGGCCTCCTCACGCACCTATTTTCTATGTACAAAACTGCACGTCTTTTGGATGTGGAAGGAAACCAGAGCACCAAGAGAAAACCCACGCGGTCACAGGGAGAATGTACAAACTCTGTACAGACAGCAACTTTAGTCACGATCGAACCCGGTTCTCTGGCGCTGTAAGGCAGCTGCCCTACCACTGCATCACTGCACTGCCCTTCCATTATAGAACTTCTCTAAGTCAACTGCTAAAGCCACCCAGTTTTCAAAGACATGAGCCTTATATGGCCATGATCTCTGTTTATTTCATGTCTGAATACGGAGCACTGATATAACGAAAATTTCCTCTGTTGACTTAAAGGCTGAATAGATCCCACTTAGAAAATAATGCTGTGGTTAAAGATTGAAGTTTTGAGGGAGACAGTGTTGTTAATGCACTTTATAACTCATTTCCACTATATTCTGAAATATAAATATTAAATGCTGGCAACATTCAGCAGGGCAGGCAGCATATCTATATCTATGGAGGGAGAAATAGAATGAATGTTGCCCAGTTTTCACTTTCATTTTCTCATGACGTACAGGTATGTAGGTTAATTGGCTGGGTAAATGTAAAAATTGTCCCTAGTGGGTGTAGGATAGTGTTAATGTACGGGGATCACTGGGCGGCACGGACATGGAGGGCCGAAAAGGCCTGTTTCCGGCTGTATATATATGATATGATGATATGATATGATATGATGTCCAACACTCAAATTTGTCAATTGTTTTAGTTTTAATTTTAGAGATAAAATGTGGAAACAGGTCCTTTGGCCCACCAAGTCTGCACTGACCGCTGATCACCCATACACTAGTTCTATGTTATCCCAGTTTCACATCTGGATGGGTCTGTCAAAGAGTCTCGACCCGAAACATCACCCATTCCTTCTCTCCAGAGATGCTGCCTGGCCCGCTGAGTTACTCCAGCATTTTGTGTCTACCTTCGGTGTAAACTGGCATCTGCAGTTCCTTCCTTTACACTTTGCATCCTACACGTTTAGGGCAATTTACAGAAGCCAATTAACCCATAAACCTGCAAGTCTTTGTAATGTTGTATGAAACCGGAGCACCCGGAGAAAACTCACGCAGTCACAGGGAGAACGTACAAACTTTATACAGACATCACCCATAGTCAGGATTGAACCCAGGTCTCTGGCGCAGTAAGGCAGCAACTCAACTGGTGCACCACCATGCCGTCCTTGGACTGTAGTTGAGAAACATTCAGTAGTAATGGACCATGTGCCATGCCTGAGGGATATGAACCAAATGCAGGCAAATATGATAGCTTACATGGGTCATCTTGGTCAGCATCGATGAATTGGGCTGAAGTGTCTGTTTCTGTGTTACATCGATACACAGAAAATAGGAGTAGGCCCTTCGGCCCTTCGAGCCAGTACCACCATTCAATGTGATCATGACTGATCATCCACAATCAATATCCCGTTCCTGCCTTCTCCCCATATCCCTTGATTCCGCTAGCCCTAAGAGCTCTATCTAACTCTCTTTTGAATGCATCCAGTGAATTGGCCTTCACTGCCTTCTGAGGCAGAGAATTCCACAAATTCACAACTCTCTGGGTGAAAAAGACTTTCCTCATCTCAGTTCTAAATGGCTTACCTCTAATTCTTAAACTGTGGTCCCTGGTTCTGGACTCCCCCAACATCAGGAACACATTTCCTGCATCTAGCATGTCCAATCCTTAAATAATTTAATATGTTTCTATAAGATCCCTCTCATCCTTCTAAATTCCAGTGAATACAAGCCCAGTCGTTCCATTCTTTCATCATATGACAGTCCTGCCATCCCGGGAATTAACCTTGTGAACCTGCGCTGCACTCCCTCAAAAGCAAGAATGTCTTTCCTCAAATTAGAAGTCCAAAACTGCACACAATACTCCAGGTGTGGTCTCACCGGGGCCCTGTACAACTGCAGAAGGACCTCTTTGCTACTGTACTCAAATCCTCTCGTTATGAATGCCAACATGCCATTAGCTTACCTCACTGCCGAGTGCTGTATGACTCTATGACTCTATTTCTATGCACCAATGGTACAGCTAAATTGAGATATAAGATACACAAATATAAACAATTGTAGAAGAACAGGTCTCAAAGATTTTGGGTTATCACTTCTAGCCAGAACTAGAAAAGGATTATGATGTAGAAACAAGACACTGCAGATGCTGGAATCTTGAGCAAAACAGAGAATGCAGCAGTAACTCAGCGGGTCAGGCAGTATCTCTGGGGGACATGGATAGGTGACATCTTGGGTCGGTCGGGGCTCGTCCTCGTATTATGAAGTGGGCTACAATGGTTTTAGATGATAACTTTAATAACAGGCCTTTTTGTCAGGCTTGCATCTTTGACTCCAAAAATATATGAACATAGTCTAAAATCAGACAAATAGGAATCTTATTTATGTAAGAATAAGGGGTAGGCCATTTAGGACAAAGATGAGGAAAAACCTTTTCACTCAGAGAGTTGTGAATCTGTGGAATTCTCCGCCACAGAAAGCAGTGGAGGCTAATTTTAGATTTAGATTTAGAGACACAGCGCGGAAACAGGCCCTTCGGCCCACCGAGTCGGCGCCGCCCAGCGATCCCCGCACATTAACACTATCCCACACACACTAGGGACAATTTAAAAAAAAACATTTACCCAGTCAATTAACCTACATACCTGTACGTCTTTGGAGTGTGGGAGGAAACCGAAGATCTCGGAGAAAACCCACGCAGGTCACGGGGAGAACGTACAAACTCCGTACAGGTCATATTGAATGGCGGCGCTGGCTCGAAGGGCCGAATGGCCTACTCCTGCACCTATTTTCTATGTTTCTATGTTTGGGATTTTGATAAGTGGCCTTCGTTCTGTTAAAAGCAAATTAATATCGTAATTGCATTAGTAATTAGCAAAATGCAACAATGAATAAAATGCATGGTGTTAAAGCTAACTAGAAGTCTGCTGTCAATGTACTGTTCCTGTTCGTCATAGCTAGAGTGTCCTAGTAGGATTTCATGTTCATATTCTTGAACTGTAAATGCTTTGGGCAAAATACTGATGCTTTTTATGCAATTAATTTTTCATTCACAAGAGTACACTGATTTTGCCAAGGGTCATCCTGCTGGGGCTTTATAAGGTTTATAAATTTGAGGCCACACTTGGAGTATCTGAGGAAGGATGTGCTGGTGTTGGAGAGGGTCCAGAGGAGGTTTACAAGAATGATCCCAGAGATGATTTGGGTTAACGTATGCGGAGTGTTTGAAGGCTCTGGGCCTTTAGTTTAGTTTAGTTTAGTTTAGTTTAGTTTAGTTTAGTTTAGTTTAGTTTAGTTTAGTTTAGTTTAGTTTAGTTTAGTTTAGTTTAGTTTAGTTTAGTTTAGTTTAGTTTAGTTTAGTTTAGTTTAGTTTAGTTTAGTTTAGTTTAGTTTAGTTTAGTTTAGTTTAGTTTAGTTTAGTTTAGTTTAGTTTAGTTTAGTTTAGTTTAGTTTAGTTTAGTTTAGTTTAGTTTAGTTTAGTTTAGTTTAGTTTAGTTTAGTTTAGTTTAGTTTAGTTTAGTTTAGTTTAGTTTAGTTTAGTTTAGTTTAGTTTAGTTTAGTTTAGTTTAGTTTAGTTTAGAGATATATGGTGCAAACTGCAATCCCTGACGCCGACCAGCGATCCCCGCACACTAACACTATCCTACACACACTGGAGACAACTTACAATTTTACTAAGCCAATATCAACGAGACCAAGTGCTGGCTCGGCGATCATTTCGCTGAACACTTCCGCTCAGTCCGCCAAGGCCTACGCGATTTCCCGGTTGCTAAACACTTTAACTCCCCCTCCCATTCCCATACCGACCTTTCTGTCCTGGGACTCTTCTACTGTCAGAGTGAGGCCCAACGCAAATTAGAGGAACAGCACCTTTTTTATATTTTATATATAACAGCACCATATTTCGCTTGGGCAGCTTACAACCCAGCGGTATAAATATTGATCATCTTGCACTAAACAATATTCCCTTTATCGTGTATCTGTACATGGATAGCTAGATTGTAATCACGTATTGTCTTTCCGCTGACTGGCTAGCACACAACAATGCACCTCGGTGCATGTGACAATAAACTAATCTAAACTAATGCCAATGATCTCAGTAAACTCAGATTCTGTGGCGCAGATAACTAGTTGTCATTAGATTGGTTTAAAATGCTAACTTTCCCAACATTGACCGCCTAGGCTCGTCTTGCTGAAACACATCTCGAGGAGAGAAAGAGACGTAAATGCTCAGCGAAGGGATGAAATTAAGGTTGCACTTTAAGTACGCTGATTGGCATTTCAAGATACAGTTCATTAATATTAGAGCACGGTACATTTGGAAAAGAAGCTGAAAGCAATTCTCATATTTCCTCACGGCAGAGAAGGATCCTTCAAGCCTACACCTGATCACAGAGCTCAACACAAGCTGCACGCAACAAAAGCTTTTCACTGTACCTCGGTGCAGGTGACAATCAACTAAAATAAAGAGCAATCCCATGCAACCATCTCATTCAATTCTTAAAAATAAGTGTCACCAGCCTACACATTTTCCTGGATGCAATCCAAAATCAACAATTGGGAACATGATATTCGAGAAATTGTTTTGGAAAGAAGGACCATTGGTTTGTGGAAACATGTAACTGCAGGTGCTAGTTTTCAACAAAGGACACAAAGTGCTGGAGTAACTCAGCGGGTCAGGCAGCATCTCTGGATAACAAAGAAATGTCCCGACCCGAAAGGTCGGGTAACATGGGGTAACATGAGGGGGAACTTCTTTACTCAGAGGGTGGTGGCTGTATGGAATGGGCTTCCGGTGGAAGTGGTGGAGGCTGGCTCGATTTTATTATTTAAGAGTAAATTGGATAGGTATATGGATAGGAGGGGATTAGAGGGTTATGGTCTGAGTGCAGGTAGATGAGACTAGGTCAGGGAGAATGGTCGGCGTGGACTGGTAGGGCCGGACAGGCCTGTTTCCATGCTGTAGTTGTTATATGTTATATGTTATATGTCACACGTTTTTGTTCTGTGGAGATCGTGCCTGCTCCATTCTGCTTGAGCTACTCCAGCATTCTGTGCCATCGTTTGTAAAACAGCATCTGCAGTTCCTTATTTCCCCATGGCTCCACTTCTTTCCTGTGTCCCAGTTTTTAGTTTAGTTTAGGGACACAGCGTGGAAACTGGTCCTTCAGCCCACTGAGTCCGCACTGACCAGCGATCACAGTACACTGCACTATCCTACACACCAGGGCCAATTTACAACTTTTTTTTACTGAAGCCAAATTAACCTACAAACCTGCATGTGTTTGGAATGTGGGAATAACCCGGAACACCCTGAGAAAAACCACGCAGACACAGGACGAATATACAAACTCCGTACCGACAACTCCAGGATCGAACCCGCACCTCCGGCACTGTGAGGCAGCAACTCTACTGCTGTGCCACCATGCTGCCCACTCCATATTCTCTAACATGTCCATCAACAATCTCCTCCAGCCAGTTACACTATGGCAAACTTAAGTCATTAAGTGCCCTAACAACCCGCATGTTATGCAACCTATGCAGTCACAGGGAGAACGTGCAAATTCCACATAGACAGCACCCAAGGTCATAACTGAAGAGGTACAGCAGCTGCAGTATGTATGGTTGTGTGCCATCCTCAATATCAGGCAGGGCACAAGCAGAGAGGAAGATGAATGTCAGACAGAACAGAGAGCAACCGAGTGCCACTGTGCAGCCATCCATCAGTAGCTCCACAGCGATGAACCATTAGATGGTCTGCTTCACTATTGCTAAAGATACAGGGCGGCACAGTGGTACAGCGGTAGAGTTGCTGCCTCACAGTGCCAGACACCCAGGTTCAATCCTGACTACTCTGTGCTTTCTGTATGGAGTTTGTACCTTCTACCTGTGACTGCATGGGTTTTCTCCGGGTGCTCTAGTTTCTTCCCACACTCGTGCATGTTTGCAAGTTGATTGGCTGCTTTAAAAATTATAAATTGTCCCCAGTGTGTAGGATAGTGCTAGTGTACGGGCTGGTCGCTGGTCAGCACGGACTCAGTGGGTCGAAGGGCCTGTTTCCATGCTATATCTCTAAAGTCTAAAGACTACAGCATTGATACATGCCCTTCAGCACACCGAGTCCATGCTGACCATTGACCACCCCACACACTAGTTCTATGTCATCCCACTTCTCATCCACTTCCTACTCACTCGGCACAATTTACAAAAGCCAATTATCCTTCAAACCCGCATGTTGCAGGGATTTGGGAGGAAACAGGAGCGCCTGGAGGAAACCCACATGGTCACAGGAAGAATGTGCAAACTCCACACTGACAGCATCCGAGGTCAGGACCGAACCGGGGTCTCTAGCGTTGTGAGACAGCGGGTCTAGTTTAGTCTTAACTAGACCAAGTGGACCCGTTGGGCACAAACCTCTCTTGCATTGGTGCAGCACCCTCCCCCCCCTTCCCCTCCCCCTCCCCTCCCCTCCCCCCTCACTCTCTCCCCCTCCCCCCTCCCTGTCCCCTCGCCCCCTCCCTCCACCCCCTCCCTCTCCCCCCTTCTCCTCCTCCCTTCCCCTTCCCCATCCACCTCAACCCCCCTTATCCTCCCTCCTCTCTAGGAGATAGATTTAAACTTTAAAATGAGAATAACTTAAAAAATATAACACCAATTTCAATGAAACTTCTTCCATTAGCACCAAAGCATTACTATTATGATTGGTATCTAAGCCCTAGATAGAGTGGATGTGGATGTGGAAATAAAGGTGAGTAAGGTGGGCCTAAAATTGTCGCGCTATCGTGTACCGTTTTGGCTGTAGTTCAGGAACAAACAAACAAACAAACAAGAGTTTTAGTATATAGATTAGTACGGGTGTCAGGGGTTAAGAGGAGAAGGCAGCAGAATGGGGTTGAGAGGGAAAGATAGATCAGCCATGATTGTATGGCAGAGTAGACTTGATGGACCGAATGGCCTAATTCTGCTCCTGGAACTTGTGAACTTACCTGCTGCCCACTGACTCGTCCCACTGACACCATCAGAGATTCCTCTTCATAAGACATGAAAGGGCTGTGAGCGAACGTGTTGGCCTCCATCTCCTTCAGCTGCCTCCTTGAAACAGAGCGAAAAAAAGTACAGACACTTTTTGTTGCTATGGCAATAAGTGCCAGTGTGCAGCCCAGAACTAATGTGATGGCAAGTAAATTAAATATACATTACATTCCATGCAGTGGGAATTGATTTAAGGGTGTAAATAACAATACATTTCCCAGTGAAAACTGGTGATGCAACCAATCCCTTCACACCACATGGATATTAATGGTCACACTGGAAGCAGATTGGTTCAATATGAAGGGAAGGGGATCACAAGCAGTGTTTCTACTTTGTCCAGTCTGTCATTGTGTGATGGAGCCAATTGTAGTTGTTTTCATATGTTCATAACCTCTAGAAGCAGAGTTAGGCCATTCGGCCCATCAAGTCTACTCCATCACTCACTAATGGCTGATCTATCTTTCCCTCTCAAACCCATTCTCCTGCCTTCTCCCATTAACCCCTGATACCCTTACAAATCAAAAATCTGTCAATCGCTGCCTTAAAAATATCCATTGACTTGGCCTCCACAGCCGACTGTGGCAATGAGTTCCACAGATTCACCAACCCCTGACTAAAGAAATTCCTCCTCGTCTCCTTTCAAAAAGTACGTCCTTTCATTCTGATGCTATGGCCTCTTGCCCTAGACTCTCCCACTAGTGGAAACATCATCTCCACATTCACTCCCTCCAGGCCTTTCACTGTTCGGTAAGTTTCAATGAGGTCCCCCCTCTTCCTTCTAAACTCCAGTGAGTACAGGCCCAATGCCTTCAAATGCTCATCATATGTTCACCCACTCATTCCTGGGACCATTCTCGTTTGGCTTGGCGAGGAAAGTCATTACCATTTCACCGTATTAAATGTATTTTGCATTGATATTCATTACTCTGGACATTTCTCACACTAGTCTAGAGCAACTACACCAGTTTGTTTCAAATGTGAACTACCCATGTTATTTTAACTTAATGCATCAGCATTTCAACATTCTATTCCATGAAGCAGTAAAGAGTGGGAGAGAGAAGAAGGACAGGGATGTTTAGTTTAGTTTAGAGATACAACGTGGAAACAGGCCCTTGGGTCCTCCTCGTCTGCACCGACCAGCGATCCCCCTACACTGGCACTATCCTACACATTAGGTGCCGTCCCTGTTCTTCAAACCAAGACCAGTTCCGTTCAGTCGGATGGACGCTGTCGACAAGGAACTCTGCCGTCTTGAAGAAATGGGAATGATCACCCATGTGGACCATTCAGAATGGGCCACACCCATAGTTGTCGTTCAGAAACCTTGCGGCAAGGTGCGCATCTTGGCGATTACAAAGTGACTGTAAACCCTCAATTGCACATTGATCAACACCCCACACCAAGAGTGGACGAGCTGTTCGTCAAGCTGCAAGAAGGACAATACTTCTCCAAATTGGACATGTCCGACGCGTATCTCCAAGTGAAACTGGACGACGAGACAAAAAACCTGCTGGTGATCAACACGCACAAGGGACTGTTCAGATACAACCGGTTGTCATTTGGTCCCGCACCGGCGCCGGCCATCTTCCTGAAACTGGTGGACAATCTGGTTGCCAGGATTCCATACGTAGCTACCTACCTGGATGACATCATTGTCACCGGCCGGACAGAGGAAGAACACCTGCAGAACCTAAAACAGGTCCTCACGGCACTGAACAACTACGGCATGAAGTTGCGCATGGACTGCGCATTCTTCCGAAAACAGGTCACTTATCTCGGACATGTGATCTCGGCAAGTGGTCTGAAGCCATCGGAAGAAAGAGTGGAAGTCATTGTGAGATTGCCGACGCCCGAAAATGTGAAGCAGCTTGAAAGCTTCATTGGCAAGTGAACTACTATGGCAAGTTCATACTGGCACGTTCCACTTTGTGCGTACCATTGAACAACCTGTGAAAACAGGATGTTGAATGGCACTGGTCCAAAGAGTGTGACCATGAATTCACCAGGTTGAAGGAGATGCTCGCCCAGAAGACGCGTTTGGTCCACTATGACCCATCGAAGCCGATCTCGCTGGCCGCCGATGCATCACTGTATGGTCTTGGAGCTGTAATCTCACAAACGGCGAAGAACCAATCACGTTCACATCCAAAACGCTAACGACCGCCATGATAAACTACAGCCAAGTGGAGAAAGAAGCACTGCCAATCGTGTTTGGTGTCCGGAAGTTCCACCAATATTTGAGTGGGCGCATTTCCTGCTCATCACCGACCACAAGCCGCTGCTGACTATTTTCAGTCTGGAGAAAAGTTTGCCTGTCATAACGTTGCAGCGTCTATAACGTTGGTCCCTGATCATGATGGGATATGATTACCACATCATTTACCGACAGTCTGCCATGCATGCCAATGCCGATGCACTGTCTCATCTACCGATTGGACCCGACCTGACGTTCTATAAAGAGGAGGCAATTATGAAAATTGAGACGGACGTGAACTTGCTCAACACGCGGGTCATCGCCGATTTCCCCGTCTCTGCAAGGACAGTCGCCAACTATACGAGCACAGACCCCATTTTGTTGAAGGTATGACATTTTGTCGCTTAGGCATGGCAGAACAGTCTCAAGCTGGACAAGGAATTCCACTCATTCTAGAATGTGCAAACGGAAATCTCCTCAAAGGATGGCATTCTGCTCCGTGACTGTCCAGTGATCATTCCGACGGAACTGCGATCGCCAATTCTGAAAATGTTGCACAAGACACACATTGGAATTGTGAGAATGAAGGCGCTCGCCCGCATGCATGTGTGATGGCCGAATATCGAGACCGATATAGCCGACCACTGCAAGGACTGCACACCATGTGGCGAAACAGTGCCGTATCCGCCGGAAAAGACTTCCCCGTTGCCCGTCCCCGACCAACCATGGCAGCGAATCCACATAGATTTTACCAGACCGGTCCTGGAGGACATGTGGCTGGTTGTCATGGACGCCCATTCAAAATGGCCACATGTTATCCAAATGAATAAATATCCAACCACCAAAACAACCACTTCTGCGCTCGATGATTTGTTTGCCATTTGGGGATTGCCCTTAACAATCATAAGCGACATTGGACCCCAATTTGCCTCGCAAATGTTCAGTGACTGGTGCAAACATCACTCAATCGTGCATCTGACATCAGCACCTTTTCATCCACCCTCAAATAGTGAGGCGGAGCGGCTCGTCGGCATTTTCAAGCAAGCCATGAAACGTGCTGTAGAAATTGAAAGGAAATCGAAACAATTGGCATTGCACAATTTCTTACAGCAGTATCGAACTGTTCCAAACTGCACTACCGGTCGAACTCCAGCGGAGATGATGCTTGGACGTCAAGTGCGCTCTCCCCTATCAGTTTTGACCATAACTCTAACACGGGGCACACTCAGCCAACGAAATCGAACAAGCCCAAATTCGACATTGGCTACTGCGTCGATCACAATTATACAACCAAGCGAAACAAATGGTGCGGTGGCAGGATCATGACTCACATTGGAACCAAACTGTCCACTGTCCAAGGACAAGAAGGACATTGCTGTTGGCATTAATTAAGAAGCCGCATTCCTCCAGCGAAGACTGCGCAGAGCCTGACCAGAACCAAGCAGTCGGACACCCCAGTGCCGAATCGTGTGGACACTGGTGTGCCTGATTTGCCCCTCCCCTGGCTTGATGAAGTTCCACCAGACAAACTCCCCGCCGATCTGCCTGTGGTCCTTCGTCGATCGACACATTGCAATCATGGTACTCCCCCAAGGCGACTCATTCAGGAATAGAGACATTCAAACTGGAAAGGGGGAGTGTGGTATTTGATGGACTGTGTGGGGTGGGAGGACCCGTTACTCCTCCCGTGCAGCAGGTGGCGCTGCACAGAACAAAGGGAGATGTTTTGTACATAGTTATCTTGGCTGTACACAGTGTGGAGTGGTTGTGTGGTTGCAGCCATTTTATTTGTCTTGCTGCCAGCATTGAGTTACTGCAATAAAGACTTCTGTACCTTGAAGACTCGCAAAGTTTCATACAGGCATAGAACAAGAACACGAAACTAGGGACAATTTACAATTTTATCAAGCCAATCAGCCTATAAACCTGTACATCTTTGGATTGTGGGAGGAAACCGGAGCCCCCGGAGAAAACCTGAGCAGGTTATGGGGAGAAGGTACAAATTCCGTACAGACAGGATTGAACCAGGGTCTCTGTCGCTGTGGGGCCGCAATTCTACTGCTGCGCCACCATGCCGGTCCGGATGTGTTGCTCTGTGTTTCTCATTAAAGTTCTCTTGTCCTCTCTTACAGTTGGATGAAACAAAATGGACGTCCTTGTGTTGCCCATGATGCTGGTCAATTTCCAACACAATTTTTCTGCAAGCATACTCCTAGGCTTATGCCTCCAATGGCAGGAACTTCCTTTATTTCAGGGGTTCCCAATCTTTTTCGTCCCGTTTACCCCTTTGCAACTTTTCGAAAGTAAATTTACCCCCACCCTGTTTTGTTCAGTAATTTGAGTTTACACTTCTACCATAATAAAGCAACTGACAAAGGGAAAATTTTAAAATACTGTTTTTAACATTATTATTTTAAGTTCAAATAACAATAATAATAGCGCACAACAATGTTTTTTCACTTATTTATGAACAACTAACGATGAACAGATACCGGTAAACCAGAACCAAACACAGTCAGTCAATATGTACACATCCAGAATCAACAAATTTATCCCCTGGGAAGGCGAAGTTTACCCACTTGGGGCAAATCTACCCCAGGTTGGGAACCCTTGCTTTAATTATTCATTTGAACTTAAGCTGGGAAATTGGGTCAGGTTCATTCTTCACGACATTGTGTAAGTGTCATTCCAGCCTTCTTGCAATAAATTAGTGCTCATCAGCAAACCGACACAGTAGAAACAAGGAACTGCAGGTGCTGTTTTACACAAAGGGACACAAAGTGCTGGAGTAACTCAACAGGTCAGGCAGCACCACTGGAGAACATGGATAGGTGACATTTTGGGTCAGGACACTTCTTCAGATTGATTGTTGGGGGAGGGGGCAAGAAAGCTGGGAGAGGGGTCAGGCATAGGTCAGGGGGGGTTTGATAGGCAGATGGTGTAAGACAGAAGTGTTGAAGAGTTGGGGATTGTGAAGCCAGAGGACATGTAGAAGGAGGGGGAGGGGAGAAATAGGTGGGAGTCCAGGTGAGGTGGGGCACAGGGGAAGATGGGGGGGGGTGGAGATAGTGTGTGTGTGTGGGGGTGGTAATTAAAGAAAGCTACACACTACCCACACAGGCAGCTTTATCACCCATGTCTAGATGCCCTTGAAGCCGCCCCTATATTGAAGAAGGGTCTCGACCCGAAGCGTCACCCATTCCTTCACTCCAGAGAGTTAACCGCTGAGATACTCCAGCTTTTTGTGTCTATCTCCAATATTTTGTTGGCAGCACACACACATACCCACGCACACATGCACACACACACACACAAGCATGCACACACACACACACACTCACGCACACATGCACACACACACACTCACTTGGTCAATTGCGCCTGATAAGAGTGCTAGAATTTGCAATCTGATTAAATTAGTGCTGTCATTTGGGAGTTTAGAGCTACTTCTAAATGTGACACAGGTCCATGCACATGCACAGCATGAAGGACACCGCTCGGTGGTGTTATTCAACAGTTGAATAAGCTGAACCATCAGCTTATTCAACTTATTTTCAAAATACTTTATTCAGAATAAAAATATACAAAACAAAATATATCATTCATAAGTTCTAGGAGCAGAATTAGGCATTTCGTCCATCAAATCTACTCCACCATTCAAACATGGCTGATCCATCTTACCCTCTCAACCTCATTCTCCTGCATTCTCCCCATAACCCCTGACATCCTTACTAATCAAGAATCTGTCATTCTCCACCTTAACAATATCCATTGACGGCCTCCACAGTCGTCTGTGACAATGAATTGCACAGATTCACCACCTTCTGACTAAATAAATTCCTCCCCATCTCCTTTCTAAAGGTAAGAATTGGTAACCAATGTTAGAATTGAAAAGTAATAAAACTGCAGGTGGTGAAAATCTGAAACACAATTTTAAAAAAATGATAGAAGCACTCGATGGATCAGACAGCATCTTTGGAAAGAATTAACACTTTGGGTCATAAAACAGGGAAAAAGAAAACGAGAGGACACAAAGTCCTGGAGTAACTCAGCAGGTCAGGCAGAATCTCTGGAGAACATGGATAGGTGATGTGGCAGGTTAGGACCCTTCTTCACATTGATTCTGGGGTGGGAGGGTGGGGGAATTGGGAGAGGGAAGGGCAGGACAAAGTGAGTAATTGGTGGACACAGGTGAGGGGGGGGGGGGGGGGTAGGGGTGAGCGGCACATGGTTGGAACAAAGGCCAGAGATTAAAACAGGTGTGAAACAAAAGGATTGAAGAATTACAAATTGTGAACCCAGAGAAAGGAATGTGGGAGGACGGGGAGTGAGAGGGGGGAGGGGGGGGAGGGAACAGGTGACAGTCCAGGTGGCACACAGAAGAGGAGTGGGGAGAGGAGAAAGAGGGTGTAGAGAAAAAGGGTGGAGGGGTTGTTGGAGGTTACCTAAAATTGGAGAATTCAACTTTCATACCATTGGGTTATAAGCTACTGAAGCGGAATATGGGGTGCTGTTCCTCCAGTGGCCTCACACAGGCAATGGAGGAGGCCCAGGACAGAAACGTCAGCGTGTAAAGTGAAAACAAAGATCTCTGGAGAGAAGAAATGGGTGATGTCCAGTCTGACGAAGGATCTCGACCTGAAACGTTCACCCATTCCTTCTCTCCAGAGATGCTGCCTGTCCCGCTGAGTTACTCCAGCATTGTGTGGCTATCTTCGATTTAAACCAGCATCTGCAGTTCTTTCCTACACAAAGTGAAAAGAAGTTTGTTTTAAGTTAAGGAAAGGTTGAACAAGGCAATGACTGAGCCTCGACAGATCTCTGGCATGGAAAAGTCCAGGATATAGGATACAAGTTACATCAAGAGATACAATTGGCATGTAAGAAAGGCAATGCTATGGTGGTCATGGGAGATTTCAATATGTAGGTAGACTGGGAAAATCAGGTTGGTACTGGACCCCAAGAGAAGGAATTTGTAGAGTGCCTCCGAGATGGATTCTTAGAGCAGCCTGTAGTGGAGCCTACCAGGGAAAAGGCAATTCAGGATTTAGTGTTGTGTAATGAACTGGATTTGTTAAGGGAACTCAAGGAAAAGGAACCACTAGGAGGTAGCGACCACAACATGATAAGTTTTAACCTGCAATTTGAGAGTGAGAAGGTGAAGTCGGATGTGTCGGTATTGCAGCTGAGCAAAGGAGACTAAAGAGGCATGAGGGAGGAGCTGGCCAAAGTTGAGTGGAAAGGTGACCTAGCAGAGATGACAGTGGAACAGCAATGGTAGGAATTTCGGAATAATATGGAGGATACGGGACCTTTTCATTCCAAAGAGGAAGAGAGGTTCTAGAGGAGAAAGAGGGGCTATTGGCTGACAAGAAAAGTCATGGACAGTATAAAACTAAAATAGAAGGCAGATAACATAGCAAATATTAGTGAGAAGCCAGAGGATTGGAAGCTTTTAGAGAACAACAGGAGGTAACTAAAAAGGAAATATGGGGAGAAAAGATGAAATACGAAGGTAAGCTAGCTAATAATATAAAAGAGGATAGCAAGAGTTTCTTCAGTTATATAAAGAGTAAGAGGCAAGAGTGGATGTTGGACAGCTGGAGAATGATGCAGGAGTAGTGATAATAAAGAATAAAGAAATGGCAGATGAGTTGAATCACCTTTTTGCATCAGTCTTCACAGTAGAATACCCCAGCAACGTGCCTGAAATTCAGGAGAGTCAGGAGGTGGGATAGTGGGGTGGCTATCACTGCGGAGAAGGTGCTTGGGAAGCAGAAAGGGCTGAAGGTGGATAAGTCACCTGTACCTGATGGACTACACCCTTGGGTTCTGACAGAGGTGGCTTCAGAGATTGTGGAGGCATTGACAGTGATCTTTCAAGAATCACTAGGGTCAGGGTTGGTTCAAGATGATTGGAAAATTGCCAATATTACGCTGCTGCACAAGAAGGGAGCAAAGCAGAATAGTGGGAACTATAGGCCGGTTAGTCAGACTTCGGTGGATGGTAAGATATTAGAGTCCATTATAAATTATGAGGTTATGGAGTACTTAGAAGTTTGTGATAAAAAAGGCAGAAGTCAGCATGGCTTTGAGAAGGGGAGGTCTTGCCTGACAAATTTGCTGAAATTCTTTGAAGAAATAAATAGCAGGACAGACAAAGGAGAGTCCGTCGATGTCCATACATTGGGAGAGGGAAGGGCAGGACAAAGCGAGTAATAGGTGGACACAGGTGGGGGGGGGATAAGATCTTCAGAAAGCCTTTGATAAGGTGCACATGGGAGGCTGCTAAAGAAGATGGGAGCCCATGGTATCAAAGGGCAGATACGAGCATGGATATCAGGTTGGTTGGATGGCAGAAAGCAGAGTGGTAATAAAGGGGGCTGTTTCTGGTTGGCTGCCAGTGACTAGAGGAGTTCGCAGGGCTCGGTGCTGGGGCCACTGCTCTTCACGTTGTATATTCATGATTTGGATGAGGGGAGTGAGAGCTTTGTGGCCAAGTTTGCGGATGATATATGAAAATAGGTGGAGGGGCAGGTAGAGTAGAGAAAGCAGGGACTCTGAAAAAGGACTTGGACAGGTTGGGAGAGTGGGCAGAGAAGTGGCAGATGGAATATAGTGTAGCAAAGTGTGGAGTCATGCATTTTGGGGAGTGAATCCAGAAATCAGAGGTGCAAAGGGATTTGGGAGTGTTGGTGCAGGATTCCCAAAAAGTTAATCTGCAAATCGAATCAGTGGTAAAGAAAGCAAACGCAATGCTAGCATTTATTTTGAGAGGGCTTGTATACAAAAACAGGGATGTAATGCTGAGGCTCTACAAGGCGCTGGTCAGGCCGCATTTGGAATATTGTGAGCTATTATGGGCACCGTATCTGAGGAAGGATGTGCTGGCTCTGGAGAGGGTCCAGAGGAGATTTACAAGAATGATCCCAGGAATGAGCAGGTTAACATATGATGAGTGTTTGACAGCACTGGGCCTGTATTCGCTGGAGTTTAGGGGGGACTTCATTGAAACACACAGAATAGTGAAAGGCTTAGAGCGAGTGTATGTGGAGAGGATGTTTCCACTGGTGGGAGAGTCTAGGACTAGAGGTCATAGCCTCAGAATTAAAGGATGTTTTTTTAGGAAGGAGGTGAGGAGGAATTTCTTTAGGCAGCGGGTGGTGAATCTGTGGAATTCTTTGCCACAGAAGGCTGCGGAGGCAAAGTCAGTGGATATATTGCAGACAGAGGTAGATAGATTCTTGATTAGTACGGGTGACAGAGACCTGGGTTCGATCATGACTGTGGGTGCCATCTGTACAGAGTTTGTACCTTCTCCCTGTGACCGCATGGGTTTTTTCAGGTTGCACCGGTTTCCTCCCACATTCCGAAGATGTGCAGTTTGTCGGTCAATTGGCTTCTGTAAATTGTCCCCAGTGTGTAGGGTAGACCTGGTGTACAGGTGATCATTGATAGACACATAATGCTGGAATAACTCAGCGGGTCAGGCAGCATCTCTGGAGAAAAGGAATATGTGACGTTTCAGGTCAAGACCCTTCTTTTGACTGAGGGCGATTGTTGGTTGATGAGTCAAAGGGCCTCTTTCCATGCTGTATCTTTAAAACTATAATTATCACTAGAACCAGTACTGGTAAGCAAGGGGTGAAGACAGACCCTGCCTGTTACTCTTCTTCTGTCTGGCATCTCCTATTCCCACTCAGTCTGCACATTCTTAATCTGCATCATGGTTGCCCCTGAGATGTGCTAACAATGTTAGTCATAGAGTCATACAGCATGGAAATAGGCCCTTCAGCCCAACTTGCCCATGCCAACCAACATGCCCACCTACCTGCATTTGGTCCATCCATAGACAGCCAAACATTTTTTAGAAAGAAAAGAAAAGTAGTCTTAACCCAAAACGTCCCCTATCCATGTTCTCCAGAGATGCTGCCTGACCCGCTGAGTTACTCCAGCACTTTATGTCTTGTTTCTAACAGTGTGAGTTTAGACTTTAGAGGCACAGTTCGTAAACAGGCCCTTTGGCCCATCGTGTCTGTGCCGACCAGCGATCACCCCATGCATGAACATTATCCTACACACTAGGGACAATTTACAATTTTACCGAAGCAAATTAACCAACAAACCTGCACGGGTTTGGAGTGTGGGAGGAAACCGGAGCACCCGGGGAAAACCTACGCAGTCACAGAGAGAACGTACAAACTCCTCACAGACAGCACCCATTGTCAGGATCGAACCGGGATCTTTGGTGCTGTTAGGCAGCAACTCTACCGCTGCGCCACTGTGCCGCCCTTCACCTGTCATCTATCACATTTCCCAGCTCTGATCCAAAAGCAGTGCACCTTCCTTTTAAAAAGTGCTATCTATAAACAGCGTAGGTTAGTCTTAACCTGAGCAACTTACCTCCAATTTGCCAGTGAATTCCATGCCCAGCAATGAATGCTTACAGATCATCTGAATAATCAGGTAGAAGGTAACAACCATCCTTGGGCATGTTTTCTGCAGATACACAAGTTGGTTCATCATTCAGATCATTCTGCCTTGTCAGTGATAAAGGTTGCTTCTCGTTACATGTGTAATCATGTTTCAACTGATCTTTGGCACTGGGACAATGCAGTTAAACACTCTGTGTGAATTAACTGCAGTAATGTATTGTGCTTGTTGGCATTGTTTTACATTTATCAGGTGCTTCCAACAGCCATGATCACATTGAATGGTGGTGCTGGCTCGAAGGGCCGAATGGCCTACTCCTGCACCTATTGTCTATTGTCTATTGTCTATTGCTTCCCTTATTTTGTCTTGTCATATTTAACGTGTCAAGTTCCCTGCAAGCCAGCAGCATAATCAAGGACAAGTAGCATCCTGCCCACTCCCTCTTCTCCTCTCTCCATCGGACAAAAGATATAGAAGTGTGAAAACACACACCTCCAGATTCCGGGACAGTTTCTTACCAGGTGTTACCAGGCAACTGAAACATCCTCCCACAACCAAGGAGCAGTCCTGAACTACTATCTCCCTCATTGGTGACCCTCGGATTATATTCGATCAGACTTTACTGGCTTTACCTTGCACTAAACCTCAATCCCTCATCATGTATCTATACCCTGTAAATCGCTCGTTTGTAATCATGTATTGTCTTTCTGCTGACGGGGAACATGCAACAAAAGCTTTTCACTGTACCTTTGTACACGTGACAATAAACTAAACTGAACTGTTCTCCTCAGAGGAGAACACCAGCCTATCTGTGGAATTCATTGCCACTGACGGCTGTGAGTGCCAAGACATTGGGTACTTTTCTAGCGGAGATTGAAAGGTTCTTGATTAGCAAGGGCATCAAAGGTTATGGGGAGAAGGCAGGGAAGTGGGGTTGAGAGGGAAAAATAGATCAACCTTGATTGAATGGCAAAATGGACTTGATGGGCCGAATGGCCTAATTCTACTCCTATGTCTTATGGTCTTATCTGTTAAACTTGCTTAAAGTGACATTGATCCAGAGCACCCTCGTGTGCTGTTCTAGTGAGGTGATACACAGTTGAAGTTGCTATTCTTTTCTAACATTAGTTTCCCATTTGTGATTTAAGCGGATTTTTACACGTAACAGGTCCATCCCTCCCAAGAAGAGCACTTGAAGAGAAGAGGCATTTCATGTTAATGTTCACAAGTGATAGGAGCAGCATTAGGCCATTCGGCCCATCAAGTCTACTCTGCCATTTAATCACGGCTGATCCATATTTCCCTCTCAACCCCATTTCCCTGCCTTCTCCCCAAAACCCTTGACACCCGTACTAATCAAGAATCTATCAATCTATGTCTTAAAAAATATTCATTGACATGGCCTCCACAGCCTTCTGTGGCAACAAATTTCACAGATTCACCACCCTCTGTCGAAAGAAATTCCTCCTCATCTGCTTCCTATCGATACATCCTTTAATTCTGAGACTATGGCCTCTGGTCCTGGACTCTCCCGCTTGTGGAAACATCCTCTCCACATCCACTCTATCCAGGCCTTTCATTGGTAAGTTTCAATGAGGTCCTCACTCATCATAACTTCATCGAGTACAGGCCCTGTGCAGGCAAATGCTCATATGTCAACCCACTTACTCCTGGGATAATTTTCATAAACCTTCTCTGGGCCCTCTCCAGCTCCAGCACATCCTTCCTCAGATATGGCACCCAAAATTGATCACAATACTCCAAACGCGGTCTGACCTGTGCCTTATAAAGCCTCAGCATTTTATTCCTGTTTTTAATAATAATAATAATAATAATGCATTTTATTTATATAGCACTTTTCATATACTCAAAGACGCTTTACAGAGATTTAGAGAACATAGGGAAATGAATAAATAGTTAAATAAGTAAATAAGTAAACGAACAGAGAAAGGAGACAGAAGGTGAGGTGACCTTCAGTGGTTGAAGGCAGTACTGAACAGGTGAGACTTCAGCGATGTTTTGAATGTGGTGAGTGTGGAGGAGTCTCTAACGGTTTGGGGTAGTGAGTTCCATAGGGTGGGAGCAGCGATGGAGAAAGACCTGTCCCCCCAGGATCTGAGTTTGGTCCGGATGTGGGGGGATAGGAGATTGGCAGCAGCAGAGCGGAGGGTGCAGGTGGGAGTGTGCCTGTGGAGGAGGTCGGTCAGGTAGGATGGGGCCAGGTTATGGAGGGCTTTGTAGGTTATGAGGAGGATTTTGTACTGGATTCTCTGGGGGATGGGGAGCCAGTGGAGTTTATAAAGGACGGGGGTGATATGGTCACGGATCGGGGTGTGGGTGAGTAGACGGGCAGCGGAGTTTTGAATGTATTGAAGTTTACTGATGATTTTTGAGGGTGCGCCATAGAGGAGGCTGTTGCAGTAGTCCAGACGGGAGGTGATGAAGGCGTGGATGAGGGTTTCTGCAGCTGTGGAGGAGAGGGATGGACGGAGACGGGCAATGTTTTTGAGGTGGAAGAAGGCTGTCTTTGTGATGTGTTTGATGTGTTTCTAGTTCTTTCGAAATAAATGCTAACATTGCATTTTCCTTCCTTACTACCGATTCAACTTGTAAATTAACATTATAAATCGTGCACCAGCATCCCCAAAT
Source organism: Rhinoraja longicauda (assembly GCF_053455715.1). NCBI lineage: Eukaryota > Metazoa > Chordata > Chondrichthyes > Rajiformes > Arhynchobatidae > Rhinoraja > Rhinoraja longicauda. The sequence continues at coordinate 1,310,330 of NC_135980.1, forward strand.
CCCTTTGCACCGATTTCTGAATAATCTCCCCATTTGGAAAATAGTCTATGCTTTTATTCCAACTTCCAAAATGCATTCTATATTCCATCTGCCACTTCTCTGCCCACTCTCCCAACCTGTCCAAGTCCCTGCTTTCTCTGCACTACCTGCCCCTCAACTGCATGATCCTATCACTAATAGAGACCTGGAGCTGTTCAGCACGGAAATGGGCACTTGCGCCCACCTTGTCCATGCCAACCTTGTTGGCAAACTGGGCTGGTCCCATTTCACCTGCGTATCACTCGAAACCCTTCTGTCCAAATATCTTGATTATTTGTATTCTCTTCTACAACTTCCTTTGGCAACTCGTTCCAGTGAAAAGGTTGTTCTTGAGGTTCTTCTTAAAATCTGTCCCCTCCCTCACCCTAAGCCTATGCACTCTAGCTGGAATCCGCTACCTTGGTAAAATATCTGTGAGCATACACTCTATCAATGCCCTTCATGATCACACCTCAGTAAGGTCACTCCTTTACTTGTTATCATTCCTATAACCAGGCAACCAGAACTGGGAGCGACAGTAAAACAATGTTTCACACGGTGCCACATGGCAGCACAGTGGCACAGCGGGTTCCATTCTAACTATGGGTGCTGTTTGTGCGGAGTTTGTACGTTCTCCCTGTGACCGCGTGGGTTTTCTTTGGGAGCTGCGGTTTCCTCCCATATCCCAAGGGTGTGCAGGTTTGTTGGTTAATTGCTTATGTAAGTTGTTCCAAGTGTGTCGGCAGTGAAAATGGCTTAACATGAAACTAGTGTGCGGGTGATCGGTGGGCCGAAGGGGCTGTTTCTCTAAACTAAACACAGAGGTATCTAACACAGATTGAAGTTAAAGGGTAGGAAACAGATGGGATCTAAGGAAGAGCTTTCTCACCCAGAGGGTGGTTGGAGTTTAAAAGGCAGGGTTTTTTTAGAGATACAGCGTGGAAACAGGCCCTTCAGCCCACCGAGTCGACAGTGGAAGGAGACATGCTGAGTGCCATGTTTACATTCCTGTTGTGCGGCTGCAAGTAAGAATTTCATTATTCTGTTTCAGGACATGTGACAATAAAACACTCTTATCTCTTGATAACTTATCGATGACCCACTGAGTTGCTCCAGCACCCTGTGTTTTAGCAGGAGGAGAAGGTTGCTCCAACAAACAATGACCAATTAATGCATCTCAAATGTGGAAATTGCTGCAAGGTGTTTCAAAGGAGTTCAACTGAAACTCCAAAGTATGGAGCACGTCACAGTCACACCCTTAAACGTCTCTTCCTGGGGCCGTTCTCCACAATGGTCCGGAATGATTGCAATAGGGATAATTTTGGTTTAGTTTCGAGATACAGCGCGGAAACAGGCCCTTCGGCCCAACAAATCCACGCCGACCAGCGATCCCCGCACATTAACACTATCCTCCATGCACTAGGGACAAATTTTAGATTTACCAAGCCAATTTACCTCATCCTCCTGCGCTTCAAAGAATAGGGTCCCAGCCGACTCAATCTCTCCCTATAGCTCATATTTCCTGTACCCTTTTCAGCTTGACAACATCTTTCCTATAACATGGTGCCCAGAACTGAACACAATACACAATGTGACCTCACCAACATCTTATACATCTGCAACATGACCTCCCAAATTCTATTTGCGTGGGTTTTCTCCGAGATCTTCGGTTTCCTCCCACACTCCAAAGACGTACAGGTATGTAGGTTAATTGGCTGGGTAAATGTAAAAATTGTCCCTAGTGGGTGTAGGATAGTGTTAATGTACGGGGATCGCTGGGCGGCACGGACTTGGTGGGCCGAAAGGGCCTGTTTCCGGCTGTATATATATGATATGATATGATATTCAATACTCTGACTGATGAAAGCCCATGTGCCAAAAGCCTTTTTATCCACCTTATCTACCTGCGACTCCACCTTCAAGGAACCATGCACCTGCACTCAAAGATCCCTCTGCTCTACAACACTCCCCAGAGCCCGACCATTCACGATGGATGGAAAGGCCTTCAGTCTGGAGAGCTTGGCTGAGCACGGCCTCTGTGAGTCTCGATCTTTTAGAGTCATCAAGTCATTAAATCACACAGTGTGGAAACAAACGCTTTAGCTGGGACCAACATGCACTAGTCCCACCTGCCTGTATTTGTCCCGTAAACCTCTAAACCTATCCTACCAATGTACCTGTCCAAATGTTTTTTAAATGCTTTTATAGTACCTGCCTCAACTATCTCCTCTGGCAGCTCGTTCCATACACCTATCATCCTTTGTGTAAAAATGTTGCCCGTAAGGCTCCTATTAAATGTTTCCCACTTCATCTTAATGAATATTCTCTGGTTCTTGATTCCCCTATTTTAGGTAAAGGACTGTGCATTTATCCTTTCTAATCCACTCATGGTCTGAAACGCCTCTGCAAGAGGGTGAGCCTCCTGTGCTCATCCTCCTGCGGTCCAAGGAATAAAGTCCTAGCCTACTCAACCTCTTCCTAGAGCCATGCTGAGCCAAGCTCTCCAGACTGAAGTCCTGGAAACATCTTTAGACTTTAGAGGTACAGCGCAGAAACAGGCACTTCAGGCCACCGAGTCCACGCTGACCAGCGAATACCCCATCCACTACCACTATCACAGAGTCATAGCGTGATACAGTGTAGAAACAGGCCCTTTGGCCCAATTTTCCCACACCGGCCAACATGTCCCAGCTGCACCAGTCCCATCTGCCAGCATTTGGTCCATATCCCTCCAAACCTGTCCTATCCATGTACCTGTTTAACTGCTTTTTAAATGTTGGGATAGTCCCTGCCTCAACTGTCTCCTCTAGCACAGGAAGCTGGGGTAACTCAGCAGGAAAGGCAGCATCTCTGGAGAGAAGGAATGGGTGACGTTTCCCGTCGAGAAGGGTCTTACACATATCTCCTCTGGCAGCTTGTTCCATACATCCACCGCCCTTTGTGTGAAAAAGTTACTCCTCAGATTCCTGTTACATCTTTTCCCCATTCACCTTAAACATATGTCCTCTGGTCCTCGATTCCTCTACTTTGGGCAAGAGACTCTGTGCATCGACCCGATCTATCCTGCATACACTAGGGACAATTTACAATTTTTAACCGAAGTCAATTAACATACAAATCTGTACGTCTTTGGAATGTGAGAGGAAACTGGTGCACCCGGAGAAAACCCATGCGGTCACAGGGGGAACGTACTAGCCCTTTTGCAGACAGCACTCTTTGTATTGAGCCCGGATCTCTGGTGCTGTAAGGCAGCAACTCTATTGCTGTGCCACCGTGCCTCGCCGCCTAAATCTTCTCTGGATCCTTTCCTGCTTAACAACATCTTCCCTGTAACAAGGTGACCAAAACATAGTTTAGTTTAGTTTATTATTGTCTCCTGCACCAAGGTGCAGTGAAAACGTATGTTTGCGTGCTATCTAGTCAAAGAAAAGGCTAGACAAGATTACAATTAAGTGGTCCACAGTGCACAGATAAAGGATACAGGGTACAATGTTTAGTGCAAGATGAGGCCTGATAAAGTCTAATTAAAGATAGTTCAAATGTCTCCATTGAGGTGGATGGGCGGCCAGGACAGCACACAAGCTGGTGAGAGGACTTCAGTTACCTGATAACAACTGGGAAGAAACTGTTCCTGAATCTGGAGGAATGTGTTTTCAAATTTCAATACCTTTTGCCTGATGGGTGAGGAGAGAAGACGGAGTGACCGGGGTGAGACTGGTCCTTGATTATGCTGGTGGCCTTGCCGACGCAGCTTGAAGTGCAGATGGACAATGGAAGGGAGTTTGATTTGTGTGATGGTCTGGGTTATGTCCATCCCCAATTCTCTGCAATTTCTCGGATGGAGCTGTTTCCAAACCATGCTGTGCTGTATCCCGCATCTGTAGAAGTAGTAGAAGTTGGTGGTGGTTGTTGGGGACCTGCTGTTGAGGAAATGGGTCTTCGATCTTGTTCTCCAGCAATTGTACTTTGGCCAGAAAAATGGTAGGGAGGGGTGCATTGCATGCTCCACACTTCAGTCTCGAGAGTTACTATCTACCTCAATCCTGACCTACCATCTACCTCATTGGAGACCCTTGGACTATTTTTAATCGGACATTATTGGACTTTATCTTTGCACTAAATGTTATTAATGTTATTTTCTTCATTGTGTATTTTTACGCTGTGGATGGGTCGATTGCAATCATGTATAGTCTTTCCGCTCACGGGTTAGCACGCAACAAAAACCATTCTGTACCTCAGTACACGTGACAATAAGCTAATCTCAAACACAAACTCAAACTCGATGAAGGCCTCCCCAACATCCTGGTTTTCTAGCTCGGTGCTTCCTGGCACTATGCTTGTGCTCTGAAGGGCTCAGGTCCACAGAGTTTGTTGGGTGATCGGAAGATCACTTATGGCTTTAAAACTCGTTTCTTCCAGCTGTCATTCTGTCTGCAAATTTCGGCTTTAAAACATCAGATGGTGAATATACGTGCATTGTCCTGAACACTGCCTGAACAAAGTCTCTCTCCGGTCCGGTGCCAACTTTAGAAAAAGATGAAAAAAATGTCCCGTGCCTGGGATGTGCAGTCAGGGGAGGTGGTGGAAGCACATGTGATGGCAAGGTTTAAGATACATTTAGGCAGGGATTAGTTAGATGCAGCAAAAATGTGCAAAGCACTGAATGAAGAAAAAGGACATAAAATGCTGGAGTAACTCAGTGGGTCAGGCAGCATCGCTGGAGAACATGGATAGGTGACGTTTTGGGTCGGGACCTTTCTTCAGACTGATTGTAGGGAGGAAAGTAAAGCTGGAAGAGAGGTGGGGCTGGACAAAGCGCAGCAGATAATAATTGGGAGGGGTTAAGGTGTTGATAGGCAAATGGTTGGACAAAGATCAGAGATATAAAGACAGAAGGTGTGAGACAAAAGGATTGAAGAATGGCGAATTGTGAAGCTAGAAGAAAGAATGTAGGTTGAAGGTGAGGGTGAGGAGAGAAGTAGGTGCAAATCCAGAAGGTGAACAGGGGAAGGAGGGAAAGTCAAGTCAAGTCAAGTCAAGTCAAGTCAATTTTATTTGTATAGCACATTTAAAAACAACCCACGTTGACCAAAGTGCTGTACATCTGATTAGGTACTAAGGAAAAAAAATGAAACATACAGTAGCACGCAAACAGTTCACAGCGCCTCCTCAATGAGCCTCAAACGCTAGGGAGTAGAAATAGGTTTTGAGCCTGGACTTAAAGGAGTCGATGGAGGGGGCAGTTCTGATGGGGAGAGGGATGCTGTTCCACAGTCTAGGAGCTGCAACCGCAAAAGCGCGGTCACCCCTGAGCTTAAGCCTAGACTGCGGGATAGTGAGTAGCCCCAAGTCGGCCGACCTGAGGGACCTGGAGTTAGAGAGGGGGGTTAGACGTTTTTTGATGTAGGGGGGGGAATGTCCATTTAGGGCTTTATACGTGAATAGGAGGAGCTTGAAGTTGATTCTGTACCGTACAGGGAGCCAGTGGAGAGAGGCCAGAATCGGGGTGATGTGGTCCCTTTTACGGGTACCCGTCAGGAGTCTCGCTGCGGCGCTTTGGACCAGTTGCAGGCGGGACAGGGAAGATTGGCTGATCCCAGTGTATAGAAGGGGGGGGAGCGGTTCAGTGGCCTAAAATTGGAGAACTCAATGGCCATATCATTGACGTGTAAGCTACCCAAGTGGAATTTGAGTTACTGCTCCTCCAGTTTGTGTGTGGCCTCACTCTGGCAATGGAGGAGGCCCAGGACAGAAAGGTGCGTGTAGGAATGGGAAGGGGAGTTAAAATGGTTAACAACCGGGAGATCCAGTGGTCCAATTGCCAAGTCTATGCTTGGTTTCTTTAGAATTTAGAGATACAGTGCAAAAACAGGCCCATTGACCCACCGAGTCGGCACCAACCAGCGATCACCCTGTACACTAGCACTATCCTACACAGTAGGGAGGATTTACAATTTTACCAATGCCAATTAACCTACACACCTGCACGTCTTTGAAGTGTGGAAAGAAACTGGAGCACCTGGAGAAAACCCATGCAGGTCACGGGGAGAAAGTACAAGCTCAATACAGACAGTACCTATAGTCAAGATTGAACCCGGGCCTCTGGCGCTGTAAGGCAACAACTCTACTGCTGTACCACTGCGCCACACCCTGTTTCGCCAATGTCCAGAACGTGCTGAGGGAACTCCGCTGTCACGCAGCATCTGTAGAGGGAAATAGACAGTGAAGTTTTGGATCATGATTCTTCTTTTCTGATGACTGATGAGGTACAGACCATGTGCAGGAAGAGGATTTAGATAGATTGGCGTCATAGTCGGCATTGACATAATGGGCCGAAGGGCCTGTTCCTGTTTTATGTTCTAATGTACTTCCTGAAATGTTCCTCTTAGATGCTTGGAGATTTTCCTCGGTGCTCTTGCCTCAGTTTGGATGGAATGCACAACCTAAGTTCACCAGGTGTTTATGGAGGAACTGTGGTCACACAATCTTGCTTTTTTATTTGGATTATTGCCTTAATTACCGTCACATCTTCTGCATGGGTACTCGCTCTTAGTCACCTCATTAAAAGCCAGTCTGCCTGGCTCTGTCTAAGGTGTGGTCACACCTCCGCACTGAGAGATTTTTTGTTAACAATACTGATGAAAAAGCAGACCAACCGAGCAGGTTTAACAAAACCTTGATTACTCTGAATAAAACGGGAACAGTGTCGTTTATGTGATAAAGGTGAGAGGCACCATACAGGGGTTGGGGGGTGGGGTGGGGGGAGTTGGCAGGACAGTCGGTGGGGCAGAGTTTCATGCTGGAGTAACTCAGCGGGTCAGGCAGCATCACTGGAGCACATGGCTAGATGACATTTCGGGTCAAGACCCTTCCTCAGTCAGAAGAAGAGTTTCGACCCACAATGTCAGCTACTCATGTTTCCATATCTCTAGTTTCCCTCTCCTCTGACACTGTCTGAAGAAGGGTCTCAACCCTGAAAAGTCACCCAATTCTTTTCTCCAGAGATGCTGCCTGTTCATTGAGTTACTCCAGCACTTTGTATTCTTTTGTGTAAAGCAGCATCTGCAGTTCCTTGTTTCTATGTTTAGAGTTTCAAATTCTGCTCATATAAAATATAATATAAAGGATTGAGCTTGCCTGTTTTGAAAAGCCATTTTAACCATTTGCAATGATGTGTAGGAAGGAACTGCAGGTGCTGGTTTATACCGAAGATAGATACAAAGTGCCGGAGTAACTCAGTGGGTCAGGCAGCATCTCTGGAGAAGAGGCTTGGAGAACAGGAGGTGTGGGACAGTCGGAGTGAGGGCCTGCTGTGCTGCCACATGGCAGCAAGTGGAGAACGCAGAAGGAGAAGTGTTGTGAGACACTGAGGATAGATACACAGTCAGTAATCTGGGTTGGCTCCGAACTGGGGGGTCTGGAATCAGTCTGAAGAAGGGTTACAACCCGAAACGTCACCCACCCTTTTTCTCCAGCGATGCTGCCTGACTTGCTGAGTTACTCCAGGTCTTTGTGCCTGTTAATTGTTTGCAAGTTGAATGCTTTGAGTCGTTTCATTCAGAGGTCATAAGGATAGGGCTGCAGGCTCATGGTGCCCCAAACACTCATCTGTTATGACCTCCAAACCTCCACGTCAGGGGTGGAGTTTGATGCAAAGTGCCAGAACGTGCAGCTTGTCACTTAGGCCTGAATAGAGTGGATATGGGGAGGATGTTTCCACAAGTGCGGGAGTCCAGGACCAGAGGCTATAGCCTCAGAATAAAGGGACGTAGGCTCGGTGGGACAAAGGTCATTTTTCCGCGATGAATCTCTATAAATTCGAAAGTAAAGTAAAGTCCAAAGAAGCAGAGTTATCAAACAATAGCAAGACACAAATGCTGGAGTAACTCAGCAGGTCTGGGGAGTATGGATGTAGCGTTTCAGGTCAGGACCTTTCTTCAGACTGAGTGCAGGGGGGAAGCGTGAAAGAAAGCTGGAATAGAGAAGAGGGCAGACAAATCAAGGCTGGCAACAGATGTCCTCAGGTGAGGAGGTTCCCTGATAAGCTGATTCTTGGACATCCTCTTCCAGGTTTCTTTGCCCGCTGCCCCTGCAATCAGTCTGAAAAGGCATCCCAACCCGAAAAGACACCATGACTTTACTTGACTTTATCTTGCACTAAATGTTCTACGCTTTATCCTGTATCTATACACGGTGTTTGGCTTAATCATAAGCATCGATTGTCTTTTCACTGACAGGATAGCACGCACCAAACAAATGTTTCACTCTAACCCCAGTATATGTGACAATAATCAACTCAACTAAACTATCCAGAGATGGATAGGGCGGATGTGGAGAGGATGTTTCATGGGAGAGTCTAGAACCAGAGGGCACAGCCTCAGAATAAAAGGACTTACATTTAGAAAGGAGATGAGGAGGAATTTCTTCAGGCAGAGGGTGGAGAATCTGTGGAATTAATTACCACAGTTGGCTGCCAAAGGGTATTTTTAAGGCGAAGATTGACAGATACTTAATTAGTCCGGGTGGCAGGGGTTATGGGGAGAAGGCAGAAGAATGGGGTTGAGAGGGAAAGATATTTCAGCCACGATGGGCCAAATGGCCTACTTCTGCTCCTATGACTTATGAAGACCGTGCCTGAGCTGCTGAGTTACTCCAGCATTTTCTATCATTCTACTGCATCTGCATCTCCTTGTTATTATATCTGGCAATAGGTTCATTGGGTTTCATTTTGTTGATGGAGCCTGATCTGATTAATTAGTTAATATTAAGATTTTCTAAAGGTTTTCAGATTGGCGGAAGTTTTCAACAGACTGCTAATGTCAACTGTTTTTAGTTTCCTGTGCTTTTTATTCAAAAAGCAGAGGAAACGAAACCTAGGTAACAAAAGGTCAATGTTACAATTGTTTCGTTTCGTTGGGTTGCTGTTAATTACTTAAATTATTGCATGGTATGGGAGGCGCATTCCCAATCTCGTTGTACCCCTGGGTACAATGACAATAAAGATATATTGTATTGTATTGTATGAGCTTAACCTCTGTTATTGGGAGATGTTGGCATCAGGCTTGCCAATGTGTAGGTTTTGTAAATGTTTGACCAATTCATTAGAGTTGTTTGAAGAGTAACAGGAACAAAAGGAGACCTGGTGGATGTTTTATATTTAGATTTACAGAAGGCTTTTAGTTTATAGATACAGCACTGAAACCGGCCCTTCGGCCCAACTTGTCTATGCCGGCCAAGATGTCCCATCTATACTTGTCCTAATTTGCCCATGTTTGACCCATATGCTCTAAATGTTTCCTATCTAAATGTTTCCTCTAAATGTTGTCTATATGGACTTCAGTAAGGCATTTGACAAGGTTCCACATGGAAGGTTGATTAAGAAGGTTAAATCGTTGGGTATTAATAGTGAGGTTGCAAGATGGATTCAACAATGGCTGAATGGGAGATACCAGAGGGTAACGGTTGACAATTGTATGTCAGGTTGGAGGCCAGTGTCTAGTGGAGTGCCCCAAGGATCTGTGTTGGGTCCACTGTTGTTTGTCATTTACATTAATGATCTGGATGATGGTGTGGCAAATTGGATTAGTAAATATGCAGATGATACTAAGATAGGTGGAGTAGTTGATAGTGAGGTAGATTTTCAAAGTCTACAGAGAGACTTGGGCCTTTTGGAAGGGTGGGCTGAAAGATGGCAGATGGAGTTTAATGCTGATAAGTGTGAGGTGCTGCATTTTGGTAGGACAAATCAAAATAGGACGTACAGGGTAAATGGTAGGGAATTGAGGAATGCAGTGGAACAGAGGGATCTGGGAATAACTGTGCATTGTTCCCTGAAGGTGGAATCTCATGTGGATAGGGTGGTGAAGAAGGCGTTTGGTATGCTTGCCTTTATAAATCAGAGCATCGAGTATAGAAGTTGGGATGTAATGTTGAAATTGTACAGGGCATTGGTGAGGCCGAATCTGGAGTATGGTGTGCAGTTCTGGTCGCCAAATTATAGGAAGGATGTCGACAAAATGGAGAGGGTACAGAGGAGATTTACTAGAATGTTGCCTGAGTTTCAGCACTTAGGCTACAGAGAGAGGTTGAACAGGTTGGGTCTTTATTCTTTGGAGCGTAGAAGGTTGAGGGGGGACTTGATAGAGGTTTTTAAAATTTTGAGAGGGACGGACAGGGTTGACGTGGGTAGGCTTTTCCCTTTGAGAGTGGGGAAGATTCCAACAAGGGGACATAGCTTCAGAATTGAGGGACAAAGGTTTAGGGGTAACATGAGGGGGAACTTCTTTACTCAGAGGGTTGTGGCTGTATGGAATGGGCTTCCGGTGGAAGTGGTGGAGGCTGGCTCGATTTTATTATTTAAGAGTAAATTGGATAGGTATATGGATAGGAGGGGATTGGAGGGTTATGGTCTGAGTGCAGGTAGATGAGACTAGGTCAGGGAGAATGGTCGGCGTGGACTGGTAGGGCCGGACAGGCCTGTTTCCATGCTGTAGTTGTTATATGTTATATGTTATATATCCACAGATGGTCACTTTTTCAGGATAGGACCTTTTTTCCTATCCATGTTTAGTTTAATTTAGTTTAGAGATACAGCATGGAAACAGGCCATTCGGCCAGCCGAGTCCACACCGACCAGCGATCCCCACACATTAGCATTACCCTACACACCCTAGGGACAATTTTTAAAAAACATTTATACCAAGCCAATTCATCTACAAACCTGTACGTCTTTGGAGTGTGGGAGGAAACCGAAGATCTCGGAGAAAACCCTTGCAGGTCATGGGGAGAACGTACAAACTCCATACAGACAGCACCCGTAGTCAGGATGGAACTCGGGTCTCTGGCGCTGTAAATCAGTAGCTCTAGCATTGCGCCACTGTGCCCGTGTACCTGTATGGAACTCGGGTCTCTGGCGCTGTAAAACAGTAGCTCTACCACTGCGCCACTGTGGCCATGTACCTGGCCAAATGTCTTTTAAATGTCTGCTTTTGCACAGACGTCTTTTGCACAGAGAGCTGCCGCAGAGGAGTCTCACACATGTTCAAGGCAGTGGTTGACAGACTTGTGAATTACAAAGCAGTCATGGGGCATAGAGAAAAATTGAGAGAAAGGTGTGGAGGCCACGATTAGGTCAGCCATGAGGTACTGAATGATAGAGGAGGTAGGAGCGAGGGTGGGCCGCTTCCTACCTCCACTTCCTATGTTGTTTGCAACGCAAAGTTTTAAGCCACCTTTAAAGCAAGGCATAGGTAAACGAATTCATGATAAGCAAGAAGTTAAAAGGTTGCAGTGTGTAAGTAGGAGCCAGAATCAAGGTTCCAGAGGACATCGGGTTAGACTTCAGACTAATATCATGGTGACCCCCGGATTATCTTTGAATGGTCATTACTGGCTTTACTTTGCTCAAAACGTTATTCCCTTTTCATGTATCTGTACACTGTAAATGGCTCCATTATAATGTATTGCCTTTCCGTTGACTGGATAGCACGCAACTAAAGCTTTTCGCTGTACAATAAACTAAATAAACTAAATTGATAAAGTGAACAATAAACTACATTGATAAAGTGATCTGATAAACTATAGAGTTACAGTGCAGAAACAAGCCCTTCAGCACACCGAGTCCATACCGACCAGCGATCACCGCGTACATTAGCACCATCCTACACACGAGGGACAATCTGCAATTTTACCGAATCCAATGAACCTACAGGCCTCTACATCTTTGGATTGTGGGAGGAAACTAGAGCACCTGGAGAAAAGATATGCTATCATAGAGAAAACGTACAAACTGTGCATAGCCAACACCCGTAGTCAGGATGGAACCGTGATCTCTGGCGCTGTAAGGCAGTAACTCTATCACTGTGCCTCTGTGCCACCCCTATGTGTGTACAAGGTGAGGGGGGAAAGATTTAATAGGAACCTGAGGGCCAAATTTCTTACACAAAGAGTGGTGGGTGTATGGAATGAGCTGCCAGAGGAGATCATTGAGGCAGGTACTATCACAATGTTTAAGAAACATTTAGCAGGTGCATGGATAGGATAGGTTTAGAGGGATCTGGGCCAAACGCAGGGAGGTGGGACTAGTGTAGATGGGACATGTTGCTCGGTGTGGGCAAGTTGTGCCGATGGGCCTGGTTCCACATTGTATGACTCTATGGCACGGTAGCGCAGCGGTAGAGTTGCTGCTTTACAGCAAATGCGGCGCCGGAGACTCAGGTTCGATCCTGACTACGGGTGCTGCACTGTAAGGAGTTTGTACGTTCTCCCCGTGACCTGCGTGGGTTTTCTCCGAGATCTTCGGTTTCCTCCCACACTCCAAAGACGTACAGGTATGTAGGTTGATTGGCTGGGTAAATGTAAAAAATAAATAAAAAATTGTCCCTAGTGGGTGTAGGATAGTGTTAATGTGCGGGGATCACTGGGCGGCACGGACTTGGAGGGCCGAAAAGGTCTGTTTCCGGCTGTATATATATGATATGATATGATATGACTGTAACACCAGCCAGGTTAGCCATGATCTTAGAGAATGGTCCAACAGGCAGGTGTCTCCTGGTCCTAATTCATGTCTGTGTATGTAATGCAAAACCATCATTGCACTTTCAGCTAAAATGTTTGATCCGTTGCAGGAAGTCCACTTCCTCATGTTATATCACAATCTAACACAAATGCGTTTGATAAATGAATCGTTTGATTAAAGCATCTGACTGCCAGACAGTTGACAGTAAACAGGACAATGTGGTGAATGTGACACCCCAGTGTCATTACCACTGTGCTTCCTGCTGGTTAGACATACGTGGTAGGATCTACTGCGTCAGAGATGTTTCTCTATAGTAAACAGCCCTGACCCTGAGCTTACATTTACCTGAAGTGTCTGAGTGGCTTGAATGCATGTGTTAATCTAGGCCTTTGCTGCGAAACAGAATCACCGTTCACAGCAGAAACACAGACTCGCCCCGGTCATAAAATCCCAGAGAATGCAAGTGAGTTTTCCACTTGGTTAGCTGCACTGCTTGGAAAATAAAGAGAATTTTTGTGTCTGTAGCTAACCCCAATTAGTTTAGTTTATAGAATCAGAATGCAGGAGAATGGGGTTAGGAGGGATTGTGATCAGCCATGATTGAAGGGTGAAGTGGCCTAATTCTACTCCTATCTCTTATGATCTTATGAATCAGCGTGGAAACTGGACCTTCAGCCCACTTGGTCTGTGCTGGCCAACTAGTTCTACCAGTTGAAGGTAGAAACAAAATGCTGGAGTAACTCAGCGGGTCAGGCAGCATCTCAGGAGAGAATAATAATAATAATAATAATGCATTTTATTTATATAGCGCTTTTCATATACTCAAAGACGCTTTACAGAGATTTTGAGAACATAGGGAAATGAATAAATAGATAAATAAGTAAATAAATAAATGAACAGAGAAAGGAGACAGAAGGTGAGGTGACCTTCAGTGGTTGAAGGCAGTACTGAACAGGTGAGACTTCAGCGATGTTTTGAATGTGGTGAGTGTGGAGGAGTCTCTAACGGTTTGGGGTAGTGAGTTCCATAGGGTGGGAGCAGCGATGGAGAAAGCCCTGTCCCCCCAGGATCTGAGTTTGGTCCGGATGTGGGGGGATAGGAGATTGGCAGCGGCAGAGCGGAGGGTGCAGGTGGGAGTGTGCCTGTGGAGGAGGTCGGTCAGGTAGGATGGGGCCAGGTTATGGAGGGCTTTGTAGGTTATGAGGAGGATTTTGTACTGGATTCTCTGGGGGATGGGGAGCCAGTGGAGTTTATAAAGTACGGGGGTGATATAGTCACGGATCGAGGTGTGTGTGAGTAGACGGGCAGCGGAGTTTTGAATGTATTGAAGTTTATTGATGATTTTTGAGGGTGCGCCATAGAGGAGGCTGTTGCAGTAGTTCAGACGGGAGGTGATGAAGGCGTGGATGAGGGTTTCTGCAGCTGTGGAGGAGAGGGATGGACGGAGACGGGCAATGTTTTTGAGGTGGAAGAAGGCTGTCTTTGTGATGTGTTTGATGTGTTTGTCGAAGGAGAGGGTTTGATCAAGGATGATTCCAAGATTCCGGATGTGAGGTGAGGTGGATACTGGGAGACCATCAATGTTGACGATGAAGTTTTGGGTGGATTTGGTGAGCGTTTTTGGACCAATGATGATGATTTCAGATTTGTTGCAATTGAGTTTGAGGAAGTTTGATTGAAGCCAAGATTTTATTTCAGTGATGCAGTTTGTCAGTGTAGAGTGTGTGGTGGGGGAGATTGACTTGGTGGAGATGAGGAGCTGGATATCATCAGCGAAGCAGTGGAAGTTGAGACCATGACGGCGGATTAATTGACCAAGGGGGAACAGGTAGAGGATGAAGAGGAGGGGGCCAAGGACTGAGCCTTGGGGGACACCTTGGGGGAGGGGAGCGGTGGGGGATTTACAGTTGTTAATGGAGATGAACTGGTGTCTGTCAGAGAGGTAAGATTTGAACCAGGATAGGGCTGTTCCGGTGATGTTAAGGGAGGTTTCAAGTCGGGTGAGGAGAATGGAGTGATTTATGGTGTCAAAGGCGGCGCTGAGGTCAAGTAGGATGAGGATGTTGAGGTTGCCAGCGTCGGAGGAGAGGAGAATGTCGTTTGTGATTTTGAGGAGCGCAGTTTCAGTACAATGGGTGACGTTTTGGAATGGGTGACGTTTTGGAATGGGTGACGTTTTGGGTCGAGACCCTTCTTCATTCCTTCTCTCCTGAGATGCTGCCAAACCCGCTGAGTTACTCCAGCATTTTGTGCCTACCTTCAATTTGAACCAACATCTGCAGTTATTTTCCTATAGCTCTACCTGTTGAGTCTGAGGAAGGATCTCGACTCGAAACGTCACCTATTCCTTTTCTCTTGTGACGCTGTCTCACCCGCTGAGTTACTCCAGCTTTTTGTGTCCATCTACCGATACACTAGTTCTATGCTACACACTTGGAACAATTTACAGAGGCAAATTAACCTATAAACCCGCACGCCTTTTGAATGTGGGAGGAAATCGGAGCACCCGGAGGAAACCCACGCGGTCACCGGGAGAACATACAAACTCCGTACAGACAGCACCCATAGTCAGGATCAAACGGGGCTCTGGGGTTTAAATGTTAACATTTAATGGGGATGTGCGGGGGATGTTTTCTACACAGAGCGTGGTGGGGGCCTGGACTGCAATGGTGGTGGTGGTGGTGGAGGCAGACACAAGAGTGGCATTGAAGAGGCTTTTAGATCGACCCATGGAAGTGCGGGGAATAGAGGGATATAGATCGTGGACAGGCAGAGAAGATCAGTATCGTGTTCGGGACAAACATTGTGGGTTGAAGGGGTTGTTCTTGTGCGGTACTGGTCTATGTTCTATATCCCCAACTGCTTTCATTTATGATGAAATAATATCCACTCGACTCTTTCTCCCTCATCAAAAACTGCCTGGCCCGCTGTGTATTTCCTGCATTTTCTGTTTTTTATTTCACACGTTTTTGTACTGAGCCCAATTTCAATGAATAAGCATATCTGGGTTTCGACAGATCAGGACAATGGAACTAAAACAAAATGTGCCATTTTCCCTTCGACATTATTCCGTGACATTTGATGACACAATTAGACGCACAGTCTCTTGCTCAGAGTAGAGGAATCGAGAACCAAAGGACATAGGTTTAAGGTGAAGGGGGGAAGGATTTAATAGGAATCTGAGGGATATTGTTTACACACAAAGGGCAGTGGGTGTATGGAAGGAGCTGTCAGTTGAGGCAGGGACTATTGCAATGTTTCAGAAGCAATGAGACAGGTACATGGATAGGACAGGTTAGGAGGGATATGGGCCATGTACAGGCCTCATTCCTCCACGCATGCTAGTCGACGACAGAGTTAAGAATAAATATGGGAGTTCCCAGATTAAAAACCAGTTCAGGAGCACAATTATCAAATAAACCATTGGAATGTGACCAATACATTGTTTAAAACTATGTCAAAGACATGAAAGGCAACTTTCTTTACAAAGTGACCTTTGAGGTGTTGGACTATCAGGTTTCGATCTCTGAAATAAAACCAGAACACGCTGGAGATACTCAACAAGTCAGGCAGCATCTCAGGAGAGAAGGAATGGGTGACGTTTCGTTTCGGGTCTGATGTCAGGCGGGCGGGACAAAGGAAGGATATAGGTGGAGACACTCTGGTTCAAGTGTGGTCATATTAATTGATCCTTTGGGTACTGATGTCCGTAGCAAGGACATTATTGAATGCCCTCATGAGCAGATCAATACAGCAGCCCAACACCCTTGGGAAGTTGATGTTGCTGTGGTTATGCTGAAAGTTCCTGGCTTGTGTTTTTCCATTGTTTAGTATAATGACTAAGAACATGACTAAAAAGGGGTGCAGCGGTAGAGTTGCTGCTTTACAGTGCCAGATACCTGGGTTCAATTCTGATTACCGGCGCTTGTCTGTACGGAGTGTATATGTTCTCCCTGTGACCGCGTGGGGTTTTCTCCGGGTGCTCCAGTTTCCTCCCACATTCCAAAGACGTACAGTTTTGTAGGTGAATTGGCTTTGGTAAATATTGTAAATTGCCCCTAGTGTTAGTAGGATAGTGCGAGTGTACAGGGTGATCGCTGGTTGGCTTTCTGTAAATTGTAAATTGCCCCTAGTGCTAGTAGGATAGTACGAGTGTACAGGGTGATCGCTGGTCAGCGTTGACTTGGTGGGCCGAGGGGCCTGTTTCCACACTGTATCTCTAAAGTCTAAAATATTACAACAGAATGCTAAGTTTGGCAATTCATCCATTGGCATCAGGAGTTGCCTTGTGTCAGTATCTCTATCTGTTTTATCAGGCAGTGGGCAGGTGTTTGATGTGTGAATCACAGAGTGCATGTACCATGTTCACACCTGGGTGGCCCTCTCATTTCCACTTGTGAAGGTAGCCATGCTTGCCTCATGTTGTCCACATGAAATTATTTTTTTTTCCAAAAATAATCTGCATTCAGAATAAAAAATCTATGCAAAACAGGAACCATGCAAAAACTGCTAAGGTACAGTGAGAAGCCTTTTTGTTGCATGCTACCCAGTCAGCGGAAAGACTATGCATGATTACAATCAAGTCGTCTACAGTGCAGATGCAGAATAATGGGAATAACGTTTGGTGCAAGATAAATCCAGTAAAGTCCAATTAAAGATCGTTCAAGTTATTCCAATGAGGTAGATGGCAGCTCAGGTCCGTTCTCTAGTTGGCGATAGGATGGTTCAGTTGCCTGATAACAGCTGGGAAGAAACTGTCCTTGACATTGGAGGTGTGCGTTTTCACAGTTCTGTACCTCTTGCCTGATGGGAGAGGGGAAAAGAGGGAGTGGCCGGGGTGAGACGTCCTTGATTATGCTGTTGGCCTCGTCATAGCTGCGTGAAATGTAGATGGAGTCAATGGAAGGGAGATCGGTTTATGTGCTAGTCTGAGCTGCGTCCACAATTCTCCGCAATTTCTTGTGGTCATGGATGGAACTGTTCCTACAGAACATCAGTAGAGGTTGGTGATAGTTGTTGGAAACGTGTCGAACTTCCCAAGCCTTCTGGTGGTGTGCTATCTTTGCCATTGCTTTGATATGACCGGTCCAGGAAAAGTTGCTGGTGATATTTACTCCTAGGAACTTGAAGCTTTCAATCATCTCTACTTTGGCACAGTCAATGTACACCCATTATCCTCTTTGCCTTGCCTGAAGTCGGTCATTATCCTCTTTGCCTTGCCGACATTGAGAGAAAGGTTGTTGTCAGTTTACGAGGTTCTCTATCTCCTTCCAGTACTCTCTCTCATCATTATTTGTACTCCTTCTGCAGAACAGCGCTGGATTTCACAAGTTGGGGCTGAATCGTGAGCCCTGCTCTCAGACGCAGGCATCAGAAAGGTAGGTGTAAGCAGCAACGGAAATTAATGGTAGAATTTGAAGTCAACTTCAAAACTGCAGCTTTCAGATTTCAACTGACTGTATCCCCCAGTGGAGCATAGAAGATAAAACATAGATCAGTACAGCACTGGAACAGGCCCTTCAGCCCAAACTGTCTGTGCTGACCATGATGCCAAGACCATCATTTATTTGCCTGCACATAATCCGTATCCCTCCATATCCATGTGCCTACCCAAGGTCTCTTCAATGCCATTATTATCTCTGCCTCAACCACCACCCTTGGCAGTGTGTGCTCGGCACCTTCTATACAAAACACATCTCCTGCACCTTCCTGTACCTCCCTGTGCCTCCCTGTACCTCTCCTTTACACTTTGCCCCTCTCACCTTGAAGCTATGCCCTCTAGTCTTTGATATTTCCACCCTGAGAAAAATATTCTCATAATCTTTTATAATTATTATATAAGATAATAATATAATCTCATAATTTTCCATCAGGTATCCCCTCAAGTTTAGTTTAGTTTAGTTTAGAGATACAGCGCGGAAACAAGCCCTTCAGCCCACCGCGTCCACACCGACCGCCGATCCCCACACATTAACACACCATGAACAATTCTTTTTTTACATTTACACCACGCTAATTAACCTACAAACCTGTGCATCTTTGGAGTGTGGGAGGAAACCGAAGATTTCGGAGAAAACCCACGCAGGTCACGGGGAGAACGTACAAACTCTGTACAGACAAGCGCCCTTAGTCAAGATCGCACCCGGGTCTCTGGCGCTGTAAGGCAGTAGCTCCACCGCTGAGCCACTGTGCCGCCTGTGTAGAAGGATGTTTTCTCTGGAACGCCAGAGGTTGAGGGGAGAGCAGATAGAAATATATACAATTATGAGAGGCAAAGATTGGATATGTTTAAAGGTGATCCGAGGGACAGGTTTTTCACACAGAGGATGGTGATTATATAACATATAACATATAACATATAACAACTACAGCATGGAAACAGGCCTGTCCGGCCCTACCAGTCCACGCCGACCATTCTCCCTGACCTAGTCTCATCTACCTGCACTCAGACCATAACCCTCCAATCCCCTCCTATCCATATACCTATCCAATTTACTCTTAAATAATAAAATCGAGCCAGCCTCCACCACTTCCACCGGAAGCCCATTCCATACAGCCACAACCCTCTGAGTAAAGAAGTTCCCCCTCATGTTACCCCTAAACCTTTCTCCCTCAATTCTGAAGCTATGTCCCCTTGTTGGAATCTTCCCCACTCTCAAAGGGAAAAGCCTACCCACGTCAACTCTGTCCGTCCCTCTCAAAATTTTAATATGGAACGAGCTGTCAGAGGTAGATACAATTAGAATGTTAAAATACCTGGACAAGTACTTGGCTAGGAAAGGAGTGGGGAGATATGGGATAGAACCTTTTCCAAGGATGCAAATGTCAGAGCGCATGGCTTTAAGATGAGAGGGGCAATGTTTCATGGAGATGTGTCTGGTACATTTTCTACACAGCGGGTGGTGGGTGCCAGGGATGTGCTGCCAGGGATGGTGGTGGAGGCAGTTACGATAGTGGCATTAAAGGGGTTTTTACATAGGCATATGGATATGCAGGAAGTGGAGGCATATGGATCATGCGCAGGCAGAGGAGACTAGTTTATCTTGGCATTGTGTTTGGCACAGACATTGTTGGCCAAAGGATGCTGTACTTTTCAATGTTGTGTGAAACCAGAATAGAGTCACAGAGTCAAGAAAACTGTACTTCACAGAAACGGGCCCTTCAGCCTAACTTGTCCATGCTGACTGTAATGCCATAGAGTCATAGAGTCATGAAGCATAGAATCAGACCACTTCAGTCCAACTAATCAAGTTGCCTACCTGAGTGAGTCCCATTTGCCTGCATTTGGTCCATATTCATCAAAACCATTCTTATTCATCTACCTGTCCAACTGTCTTTTCAATGTTGTAGTCGTACCTTCCTCAACTACTTCCTCGAACAAAAAATAGACACAAATTGCCAGAGTAACTCAGCGGGTCAGGCATCATCTCAGGAGAAATAGGACAGTTTGACTTTTCAGGTCGGGACCCTTCGTCTATCTTTGGTTTCAACCAACATTTATAATTCTTTGTTTCTACTTTCCCTAACAGCTTGTTTCACATCGGACAAGTTTAGAGGGGTATGGGCTAAAAGCAGGCGTGGGACTCGGGTAGATGGGACATGTTGTTCAGTGTGGGCAAGTGGGCTGTTTTCACACTAACACTCTCTAACTCTATGACCCTATACCCACAACTCTGGGTATGAAAATGCTGCCCCTACTTTTGCTTTAAATCTTTCTCTTCTTACCATGCCTTCTGGTTTTAAAATATCTTACCTTAGGAAAATGGAGGTGATGATTCACCTCATCTGATGATTTTACATTTTTACACATCTCTCGGGGCAACTACGCTCCAGGGCTAAAAGCCCCAGCATAACCAGTGCCTCCCTGTAACTCAAGCCCTTCATTCCCGCACACAACGTTCCATGTGGTCTCACCAACTTCTTGCATAGTTGTAACATGATGTCCCAACAATTGTACTCAATGAAGGTATTTATTCACAAAATGCTGGAGTAAATCAGCAGGTCAGGCAGCATCTCGGGAGAGAAGGAATGGGTGACGTTTCGGGTCGAGACCCTGCTCTGACGAATGAAGGCAAGAGACCCAAGTGCTTTGTTTACCACAATGTCTACCTGTGTCTCCACTTTCAGGAAGCTATGTCCTACCACTATCAACTTTAATCCTCTTCACCGACGTTAAGCCCATATTCCTCTCATTCCTTTCCTATACAAGTACCCGTCCAAATGTCGTTTGATATTCTAATTGAATCTGCCTTCACCATCTCTTTTGATCATTTCCATATAACCACCGCCAGCCCATGTAACATGCCCCAGATTTCCTTTTGAAATTTTGCTCCTCTCACCTTAAGCTTATGCCCTCCAGTATTAGACCCACCACCCTGGGGTAAAAACACTCCGATATCTACCATCCAGTCCCAAAACATTGCATGCCTTCCAGAGATGCTGGCTGACACGCTGGTTTACTCCAGCACTTTGTGTTCAACACAGGATTTTGTCATTTGCATTTCTTAGTATCCACCATCTTTATGATCCTCATAATAATATAACCTCGACCAGGTTACCATTTAGTCTCCTGCACTGCAGTGAGAACAATCCCAGACCCACCAATCTCTCCTTGTAACTAAAGTCCTGCATTCCAGGGAACATGCTGGTGAACTGTACTCTTTCTAATGCTCCAGCTTCCTTTCTGACTGTTGCAACCAAAACCAGCATGTAGGTTGACCAACACTTAGTCCAGCTACAGCATGATATCTCAACTCTAATAACATAACATAACATAACAACACTTTATTGTCACTCGGCTTTTTACACCGAACGAAATTTCAGCAGTCACACAAAACACAGCAAAAAAGAAAAGAACACAGGACACCCGACCCCAACACAAACATCCATCACAGTGACTCCAAACACCCCCTCACTGTGATGGAGGCAACAAAACTTCCCCTCTCTTCCCCCCCGCACCCACGGACAGGCAGCTCGACCCCTACCGAGGCAACCGACACGCACAGCCCCCGCAAGGGGATGGAAGGCCTCAGCATATGAAGGCAAGCAAACCAACTCCTGTATCACTACCCTATGCACCTGGAAAATCTGAAAGCCACTGAAAACATCCTATGCACATTCACTCTATCTAGACCTTTCATTATTTGGTAGATATGTTATTTATTTCCATAGTAGTTTAGTTTAGTTTGCTTCAGAAATACTAAGTGGAAACAGGCCTTTTAGTCCCACCAAGTCCACGCTGAGCAGCGATCCCTGTATACTAGTCCTATCCTACACACGAAGGACAATTTACAGAAGCCAATAAACGTACAGACCTGCACTTCTTTAGAATGTGGGAGGAAACGGAGCAGCCGGAGAAAACCCACATGGTCACAGGGAGAACGTGCAAACTCCGTACAAACAGCACCCGTGGTCAGGGCCGAATCCAGGTCTCTGGTGCCATAAGGTAGCAAGTCTACCGCTGTGCCACTGTGTACTGTACTGCACTGTAGTAACAGTCATCCCTTCTCAGTCACTGAAAGTAAGCGTGCAGGTACAGCAGGCAGTGAAGAAAGCTAATGGCATGTTGGTCTTCATAACGAGAGGATTTGAGTGTAGGAGTAAAGAGGTCCTTCTGCAATTGTACAAGGCCCTGGTGATACCACATTTGGAGTATTGTGCACAGCTTTGTGTCCTAATTTGAGGAAGGACATCCTTGCTATTGAGGCAGTGCAGTTTAGGTTCACGAGGTTAATCCCCGGAATGGCGGGACTGTCATATGAGGAAAGATTGGAAAGACTGGACTTGTATTCACTGGAGTTTAGAAGGATGAGATGGGATCTCGTATAAAATTATAAAAGGACTGGACAAGCTAGATGCAGGAAAAATGTTCCCCATGTTGGGGGAGTCCAGAACAAGGGGCCACAGACTAAAAATAAAGGGGAGGCCATTTAAAACTGAGTTGTGAATTTGTGCAATTCTCTGCCACAGAAGGCAGTGGATGGAGGCCAATTCACTGGATGAATTTAAAAGAGTTAGACATAGCTCTTGGGGCTAGCGGAATCCAGGGATATGGGGCGAAGGCAGGCACAGGTTACTGATTGTGGATGATCAGCCATGATCACAATGAATGGCGGTGCTGGCTCGAAGGGCCAAATGGCCGCCTCCTGCACCTATTTTCTATGTTTCTATTTTTCTATGTTTCTTCGTTATCCAGTTTCACTTCATCCCTTGGGCAATGAAGCAGAAGCTTTGAAGCAAAGCCACCAGCCATTGCTTCACCGCCCTCACGTCCATTATTGCTCTGCCGCTGTTGCCAGGTCTGTCAAGGCACAAGCTTTCAGCTGCAGTTCATGCCTTGAAATCAGTGTCACGATTTACCGACTGAGATTAATGAACCATTTTATCCCACAGTCCGTGTTTGTTCTCACTGTCCCTGAGAAAGAACAGTATCATTGCCCATACTTAGCTATCAGTCAAAATCACAATATAAATAGTGTGGTGATGACCGCAGACTTGTGGAAGCTTGCTCTGCACAGACCGTCTTGCTCTGCTGTAGTACCATCTACACCTATGGTGTTGCCTCTCGTGTCGGGTACACTATTTTCCAAATGGGGAGAAAATTAAAAAATCAGAGGTGCTAAGGGACTTGGGAGTGCTGGTGCACGATTCCCAAAAAACTGATTTGCAAGTCGAATCAGCAGTAAGGAAAGCAAATGCAATTTGCTTTGAGTGAACTAGAATATAAAAACATGGATGCAATACTAAGGCTTTATAAACCATAGGTCAGTCTGCATTTGGAATAATGTGAGCAGTTTTGGGCCACATATCTGAGGAAGGATGTGTTGGCTTTGGAGAGGGTCCAGAGGAGGTTTACGAGAATGATCCCAGGAATGATTGGGTTAGCATATGATAAGCGTTTGATGGCACTTGGCCTATACTCACTGGAGTTTAGAAGGATGAGAGGGGATCTCAGTGAAACTTACCGAATAGTGAAAGGTCTGGATAGAGTGGATGTGGAGAGAATGTTTCCACTAGTGGGGGAGTCTAGGACTAGAGGGCACAGCCTCAGAATCAAAGGACGCACGTTTAGAAAGAGATGAGGAGGAATTAGGGTCGGAGGGTGGTGAATCTGTGGAATTCATTGTCACAGAAGGCTGTGGAACCTCAGGAGAATGGGGTTGAGAGGGAAAGACAAGTGTTTTAAAACAGAAACAAGGTGGGAACTGTGAGGGAGGGTCTTGCAGTACTGCTGTCAAAGAGAGAGGAGAACTACTTCGAAGTAGGCAGACCTTGAGAAGATTTTGCAGTGGAACAAACAAAATGTAATAAAAAGGATCTGCAGATGCTGGTTTATATCAGAGACAGATTTTATACCAAAGAATATCTTCAAGATTTCAAGATCAATTTACTAATTAAGGTACAGTGAAATTTGAGTTACCATACAGCCATACCAAGTAAAAAGCAACAAGACACACAGCCACATAAAATAAAATTTAACATAAACATCCACCACAGCGGATTCCACATTCCTCACTCTGATAGACGGTAATAAAGTTCAATCATCATCCTCTTTGTTCACCCGCGGTCGGGGCTGTTGAACCGTCCGCAGTCGCCGCTGCCGACTGTCCGAGGCCCTCGCGTCGGGATGATCGAAACTCCGGCGTCGGGACGGTTGAAACTCTCTCCGCGGCATGGAGCTCCCAAGTCGTTTTCTTCTAACCAGAGACCGCGGGCTTCACGATGTTAAAGTCCACAGACCCCGCGGTTGGAGCTCTCCACCGTCGATCCTCGGCAAAGGGATCGCAGCTCCACGATGTTACGGTGTTGCCACCTCCGCGGCATGAAGCGCCGGGCCGGTTTCCAGGAAAGGCCGCCAACTCCTCGATGTTAGGCCGCAGTGGGGACAGAGATACGATACGGAAAAAAATCGCATCTCCGCCAAGGTAAGAGATTGAAAAAACAGTTTCCCCCAATTCCCCCCTCCCCCCCACATAAAACAAACCAAGAAACACTAAAACATACTTTAACACATACTTAAAATAATAAAAAAATAGTAGAAAGGACAGTCAGGCTGTTGGCGAGGCAGCCACTGCTGGTGGCGCCACCTGGTGACATGCACACAAGGACTCTAATAAGTGCCAGCTTTGCTTCATTATAGAATCCTGTGTTTGAATGTAAACTTGATTATGGGATGGCTCAATGGCGCAGCGGTGGAGTTATTGTCTTACTGCGTCAGAGACCCAGGTTCGATCCTGGCTATGGGTGCTTTTCTGTACGGAGTTTGTATGTTCTCCCCGTGACCTGCCTGGGTTTTCACCGGCTGCTCCGGTTTCATCCCGCATGGCAAAGACGTGGAGGCTTGTAGGCTAATTTGCTTCTGGTGCGGCTCGACCACGGGACTTTACATCGCCCGGTGTGGCTCGGCTGCGGGACTTAACATCGCCCGGTGCGGCTCGGCTGCGGGACTTAACATCGCCCGGTGCGGCTCGGCTGCGGGACTTTACATCGCTGGTGCGGCTCGACCACGGGACTTAGCTGCGCAAGGCTTGGTCGCGGGGCCTTTCATCGCTGGTGCGGCTCGGCCGCGAGACGTTTCAGCGCCCGGTGCGATTCGGCCGGGGGGACTTCCATCCCCTTGCGGGGACTGTGCGGGTCAGTCGGGGACGAGCTGTCTGTCCGTGGGCGTGGGGAGGAGAGTGGAAGTTTTGTTGCCTCTATCACAGTGAGGGGTGTTTGGAGTCACTGTGATGGACGTTTGTGTTGGGGCTATGTGCCTTGTGTTCTTTTTTTCTGTGGCTGCTATGTAGTTTCGTTCGGTACTTCGGTGCCGAACGACAAATAAAGCTCTGTTATACTGTTATACTGTTATTCTTTGTTGGATAAAACTAGCATGCAGGAATCACTGGTCGGTGCTGATTGTACCTTTTCAAGTATGCTGGTTTACAAAAAAACACACAGAGTGCAGGAGTAACTCAGCGGCTTTGGCAGCATCCCTGGAAAACAAGCATTGTTTCAAGAAGATTTTAGATTTTTTTTTAGATTTTAGAGATGCAGCGCAGAAACAGGCTCTTTGGCCTACCGAGTCCGTGCCGCCCAGTGATCCCCGCACACTAACACTATCCTACACCCACTAGGGACAATTTAAAAAAAACATTTGCCCAGCCAATTAACCTAGAAACCTGTACGTCTTTGGAGTGTGGGAGGAAACCGAAGATCTCGGAGAAAACCCACGCAGGTCACGGGGAGAACGTACAAACTCCGTACAGATGGCGCCTGTAGTCAGGATCGAACCTGAGTCTTTGGCGCTGCATTCGCTGTAAGGCAGCAACTCTACCGCTGTGCCACCGTGTCACCATTGAGCCAGAAGGATATAAAATTATGAGGAGCACAAAGCAGGTATACAGTCAACCTTTTTCACAGGGTGGAAATGTCCAACACTAGCTATAAGGTGAGCGAGGGAAAGTTTAATAACACAAGAGACACAACGTGCTGGAGTAACTCAGCAGGTCAGGCAGCATCTCAGGAGAACGTGGATAGGCGATGTTTTTAGTCGGGTCCCTTCTTCAGGCTTAAGAATACGTGTGTGTCAAAGTCTGAGAAGCGATAGGTGGATGCAAGTGACAGAGGTTCTTGATAGGTAACTGGTTGGACAAAGAATTTGGGTGAAAAGGCAAAAAAGTGTGAGATTAGGAGATAAGGACAGAAGATGTGTAAAATGTGATGCCAATGAACGGAATATAGGTGGAAGGAAGGGGGGAGGGGGAAAGGGAGAAATGGGTGCACATCTGAATGGGGCAAATGGAAGAGAGGAATAAAAAGGAGGTAATCGTCGATTATAACATATAACATATAACACATATAACAACTACAGCATGGAAACAGGCCTGTCCGGCCCTACCAGTCCACGCCGACCATTCTCCCTGACCTAGTCTCATCTACCTGCACTCAGACCATAACCCTCCAATCCCCTCCTATCCATATACCTATCCAATTTACTCTTAAATAATAAAATCGAGCCAGCCTCCACCACTTCCACCGGAAGCCCATTCCATACAGCCACAACCCTCTGAGTAAAGAAGTTCCCCCTCATGTTACCCCTAAACCTTTGTCCCTCAATTCTGAAGCTATGTCCCCTTGTTGGAATCTTCCCCACTCTCAAAGGGAAAAGCCTACCCACGTCAACTCTGTCCGTCCCTCTCAAAATTTTAAAAACCTCTATCAAGTCCCCCCTCAACCTTCTACGCTCCAAAGAATAAAGACCCAACCTGTTCAACCTCTCTCTGTAGCCTAAGTGCTGAAACCCAGGCAACATTCTAGTAAATCTCCTCTGTACCCTCTCCATTTTGTCGACATCCTTCCTATAATTTGGCGACCAGAACTGCACACCATACTCCAGATTTGGCCTCACCAATGCCCTGTACAATTTCAACATTACATCCCAACTTCTATACTCGATGCTCTGATTTATAAAGGCAAGCATACCAAACCCCTTCTTCACCACCCTATCCACATGAGATTCCACCTTCAGGGAACAATGCACAGTTATTCCCAGATCCCTCTGTTCCACTGCATTCCTCAATTCCCTACCATTTACCCTGTACGTCCTATTTTGATTTGTCCTACCAAAATGCAGCACCTCACACTTATCAGCATTAAACTCCATCTGCCATCTTTCAGCCCACCCTTCCAAAAGGCCCAAGTCTCTCTGTAGACTTTGAAAATCTACCTCACTATCAACTACTCCACCTATCTTAGTATCATCTGCATATTTACTAATCCAATTTGCCACACCATCATCCAGATCATTAATGTAAATGACAAACAACAGTGGACCCAACACAGATCCTGATCTGATTAGCTACCTGAAATCAGAGAATTCAATGTTCATACCAAGCAGAATATAAGGTGTTGTTTCTACAGTTTGCCTGTGGCCTCACTCTGGCAATGGAGATGGCCCAGGACAGAAAAGTCAGTAAGGGAATGGGAAGGGAAATTAAAACCGTTAACAACTAAGAGATCCAGCAGGGCTTGACAAACTTAGCACAAGTGTACGGCAAAACAGTCACCTAGTTTATTGGTGGCATGGTGGCGCAGCGATAGAGTTGCTGCCTTACAGCATCAGAGACCCGGGTTCAATCCTGGCTATGGGTGCTTGTCTGTATGGAGTTTTACGTTCTCTCCGTGACCTGCGTGGGCTTTCTCCGGGATCTCCGGTTTCCTCCCACGTTCCGAAGACGTATAGGTTTGTGGTTAACTGGCTTGGTATAATTGTAAATTGTCTCTAGTGTGTACAGCATAATGTAAGTGTGCAGCGATCGCTGGTCGGCGAGGACTCAATAGACAATAGGTGCAGGAGGAGGCCATTCAGCCCTTTGAGCCAGCTCCACCATTCAATGTGATCATGGCTGATCATTCTCAATCAGTACCCCGTTCCAGCCTTCTCCCCATACCCCCTGACTCCACTATCCTAAAGAGCTCTATCTAGCTCTCTCTTGAATGCATTCAGAGAATTGGCCTCCACTGCCTTCTGAGGCAGAGAATTCCACAGATTTACAACTCTCTGACTGAAAAGGTTTTTCCTCATCTCCGTTCTAAATGGCCTACCACTTATTCTTAAACTGTGGCCCCTGGTTCTGGACTCCCCCAACATTGGGAACATGTCAGTACCCTACCACCAATATCATGTGCTCTAATTTTTCCCACTAATCTCCTATGTGGGACCTTGTCAAAGGCTTTCGGAAAGTCAAGGTACACCACATCCACAGGCTCTCCCTTATCCATTTTCCTAGTTACATCCTCAAAAAATTCCAGAAGATTAGTCAAGCATGATTTCCCCTTCGTAAACCCATGCTGACTCGGAACGATCCTGTTACTGCTATCCAAATGTTCCGCAATTTCGTCTTTTATAATTGACTCTAGCATCTTCCCCACCACTGATGTCAGACTAACTGGTCTATAATTTCCTGTTTTCTCTCTCCCTCCTTTCTTAAAAAGTGGGATAACATTAGCTACCCTCCAATCCACAGGAACTGATCCTGAATCTATAGAACATTGGAAAATCATCACCAATGCGTCCATGATTTCTAGAGCCACCTCCTTAAGTACTCTGGGATGCAGACCATCAGGCCCTGGGGATTTATCAGCCTTCAGTCCCATCAGTCTACCCAACACCATTTCCTGCCTAATGTGAATGTCCTTCCGTCCTCCGTCACCCTAGGATCTCTGGCCACTAGAACATCTGGGAGATTGTTTGTATCTTCCTTAGTGAAGACAGATCCAAAGTACCGGTTTAACTCGTCTGCCATTTCCTTGTTCCCCATAATAAATTCCCCTGCTTCTGTCTTCAAGGGACCCACATTTGCCTTAACTACTTTTTTTCCTCTTCACATTCATGAAGAAGCTTTTACTATCCTCCTTTATATTATTGGCTAGTTTACCCTCGTACCTCATCTTTTCTCCCCGTATTGCCTTTTTAGTTATCTTCTGTTGCTCTTTAAAAGAGTCCCAATCCTCTGGCTTCCCACTCTTCTTTGCTATGTTATACTTCTTCTCTTTTATTTTTATGCTGTCCTTGACTTCCCTTGTCAGCCACGGGTGCCTCTTACTCCCCTTAGAATCTTTCCTCCTCTTTGGGATGAATTGATCCTGCAACTTCTGCATTATTGCCAGGAATACCTGCCATTGCTGTTCCACCGTCTTCCCTGCTAGGGCCTCCTTCCAGTTAAATCTGGCCAGCTCCTGCCTCATGCATCTGTAATCCCCTTTGCTATTCTGTAATACCGACACTTCCGATTTTCCCTTCTCCCTCTCAATTTGTAGATTAAAACTTATCATATTATGATCACTGCCTCCTAATGGCTCTTTTATCTTGAGTTCCCTTATCAGATCAGGTTCATTGCACAACACTAAATCCAGAATTGCCTTCTCCCTGGTAGGCTCCAGTACAAGCTGTTCTAAGACTCAGTGGACTGACGGGCCTGCATCCGCGCTGTATCTCTAAACTAACCTAAACTAAACTAGTCTACACTTGGAGGCCACATCAGGGGCAAACAATGCAGTAATGGTTAGAGGAGGTGCATGTCAACCTCCGTCTCACTTGGAAGGGCTGCTGGGATCCCTGCATGGATGTGAGGGAGGAGGTATAGGGATGGGCGTTACATCTCATGGGGGGATGGTTTGGGTGGGAGGGATGAGGGAACCAAGTGGTTGTGGAGGGAGCAGCCTCTGCAGAATGTGGGAAAAAGGTGGGGATGGGAAGATGTGTGGCGGTGGGATCTCGTTGAAGGTGGCAAAAATGTCAAATATGTTGGATGTTGGACATATGTCGGATGTGGAGGGTGGTGGGGTGAAGGGTAAAGACCAGGGAAACTCTATCCTTGTTCCATCTGGGGGGAGGGTGAGCATGTGCAGAACTCCAGGACACAGAGTAAACGCGGGTGGAGGATTCATCTACACCAGCAGGGTGGAAACCATGTTTACTAAAGAACGAGCACATCTTGGATGCCCTAGAAAGGAAAGCCACATCTTGGGAGCAGATGTGGCAAAGGCTAAAACATTGGAATTGGGGGATGGCGTCTTTGCAAGAGGCTGGGTGGGAGCAGATGAGCTTCAGATAATGATGGGTCCGTGGGTTTTAAGTAGTTGTAAGTCAATAGCCCATCCTCTGTGATAGTGACAGAGAGATCAATAAAACGGAGGGAGATGTCAGAAATAGTCCAAGCCAATTTGAAGGGTGAAAGTTAGCGGTGAAGTTGATGAAATCAAAGAGTCTTGCATGGGTGCACGAGGCAGCCCAACGCAGGTATTGAAGTCGTGGAGAAAGAGTTGGGGGATGACTGCTATGTAGTTTCGTTCGGTACTTCGGTACCGAACGACAAATAAAGCTCTGTTATACCTGTTATACTGTTATACCTGTTATCTGGAACAAGGATGGTTCGACGTAGTCAACGAAAAACATGGGCTTAGCTGGGGCCCATGTAAATGCCCATGGATATACCTTTAACTTGAAAGTTTCCACCTACCATTTGCAAAGCCTAGTCTCGTTTCTTTCCCAGCTCCCTCCACTCCCTTTAAAATCTTCTTTATCTTAAAACCTACTTTAGTCAGAGGGTAGTGAATCTGAGGAAATCATTGCCACACATGGTTGTGGAGGACAAGTCAATGGACATTTCTAAGGTGTAGATTCGTGTATGGGGATCGCTGGTTGGCACGGACTTGGTAGCCTGTTTCCACGCTGTATCACTCAATCAAACTCAACTAAGTGTAGCTTCAACAAAGCAGGACACTGCAGGCAGACGTAGTGCATTTCATGTACACTCTGTTGCAAGAGCTTGTGATGGTGCAATATGTTTTACAGTTTCCATGACTTGCTCAACTTTCCTGGAAGCCTGAAACATGAAAGCATAAAGTATTAGCACCAACAACAGTAAATCCATGTTAAAACAGTCAAGGAGACAGAGCAAGTTCATCAACCCATGGATTAGCAGCTTTGAAGCATGTCCAGAGTTTGTAGTTTTTCCTGACTACACCATAAGCAAATATGGTTCACACTTTGTTTATTTACACAGATGCTTGAAGAATTTGCATGTGAGGCAAATATTTGATAGACACAAAAAGCTGGAGTAACTCAGTGGGTCAGACAGTATCAGAGAGCCCAAGAAGGGTCTCGACCCAAAATGTCACCTATTCCTTTTCCCCAAAGATGTTTTCTGACCTACTGAGTTACTTCAGCTTTCTGTGTTTATCTTCAGTTTAAACCAGCATCTGCAGTTACTTCCTCAGCAAATATTTGATGATTGTTATGTCCAGACCATGTACTGAGTTTGTCTATATAGGCAGGGACTATCACAACTTTTGAGAAACATTTAGACAGGCACATGGATAGGACAGGTTTAGAGGGAAATGGGCCAAATGCAGGCAGGTGGGACTAGTATAGATGGGACATGTTGGCTGGTGTGGACAGGTTGGGCTGAACGGTCTGTTTCCCTGCTGTAAGATTATGACTCTGTGACTCCATGAATCTATCACAGCAGATTAATTTTAATTCAGGTTATTTCGCTTGCAACACATTTCATTTGATGATAGTATTTGCCCAAAGGAGCGGCCATTTTGACAACCAACTCCTGTGGCTTGCTGTACCTTGGACCATAAATGAACCTATTTTACTGTACTTTGAAACATCGTTTAAAATTAGCCCAATCTGAAACAGTGATTCCCTTCATTTACTTAGGAGGGTCAAGTTCTGGTGATTTGAACTGAATGAGGTCTCTTATTCAGAAGGAAGTTTATTTAGATTCGGGATATACCAGGAATAGACTAAACCCAAACCCCAGGGAAAGCACATAAACTTACTCAGGTGCTAACTTCTACAATAAATACTTACAGATAAAAACAAGAGTAGACTACAAAAATCAACAGATTGAATGTATAGAGTTTAAGCACTCTGTTTATTGAGTTGAGAAAAGACCAATTGGAATAGTTAGTAATGGGGTCAAATATAATCTGAGCATGCAGACAGCAATGATGTCACTTTCAGAGAGGGAATGGCAGAAATTACACTAAATGGTTATTTAAGTTTGTTTGGAGACATAATTCCCAAAGGGATGTTGTCAAATCTCCTTCATTACTCAAAGGTTCTGGCTTGGTAGCTTGACCACAGAACTAATATTAGAGTGTATTTTACAAACCGTGTGGATCTCCTGACTGTAATCACTGTTCTAAAGCAACCGTGAGGTAATCAGGTGGTCTGGGTGCATCGGAACAGTTCGAGAGATGTTGTAGAGTGGCGGGGCACAGCTTTGTGCTTGCGATTCTCAAGGTGTTGAGAGCCCTGGCCCCACCAGTGAGACAGACAGTGAAAGGAAGTCTGGTTCACCTTCAGAGAAGATAGACACAAAAAGCTGGTGTCATTCAGCGGGTTGGGCAACATCTCTGGAGAAAAGGAATAGATGACGTTTCAGATCAAGACCCTTCTTCAGACTTCTCGGCCCGAAACGTCACCTATTCCTTTTCTCCAGAGATGCTGCCTGACCCGCTGAGTCACTTCAGCACTTTGTGTCCATCGTCGGTGTAAACCAGCATCAGCAGATACTTCCTACTCATCTTCAGAGAGCTCTGCAATGTCTTTCACGGTGGCACGGTAGGGTTGGGAGTTTGCGTTTTTGCACCTGTACATCTTGCCTGATGGGAGGGGGGAGAAGAGGGAGTGGCCAGGTTGAGACATCCTTGATTATGCTGCTGGCCTTGATGAGGCAAGGATCAGTAGAAGGGCAGCTGGTGTATGTGATGGTCTGGGCTACGTCCATAATTCACTGTAATTTCGTGTGGCCTTGGCTGGAGCTGGTCCCACCCTTCTATTTGCACTCTGTGTTGCACGTGTGCAAGGCTTGATTGTACTCATGTAAATGATGACGACTGGATAACTAGCAAACATGCGGTAGACTTGCTGCCTCAGCACCAGAGACCCGGGTTCCATCCTGACAATTGGTGCTGTCTGTATGGAGTTTGTAAATGGGTTTAGAACCGAAAAACACGATGGGTTTCCCCACAGAGCTCCACTTTCCTCCCACATCCTGTAGACTGGATATTGTAATTGCTGTAAATATAGGTGGGCGCTAGGACAATTAGGAGGTAGCTGATGAGCACGTGAAAGAGAATGTATCAGAGGGAAATACAAGGGGGTATGCAGGAAGGCTAGCACAGACTAACTCGAATGGACTGAATGGCCTCCTTTATCTTGAGAGAGCAAAGATTCATTTCAATACATCTTTGGTGAAGATCATTGTACCACATTGTCAAGCACATACACTGTGTAGAGTTGTTACCTTACAGCGCCAGAGACCCAGGTTTGATCCTGACTACGGGTGCTGTGTGTACTGAGTTTGTACATTATCCCTGCGACCATGTGGGTTTTCTATGGGTGGTCCGGTTTCCTCCCACACTCTAAAGGTTAATTGGCTTCTGTAAATTGTAAATGATCCCTCCTGTGGAGGAGAGTGCTAGTGATCGCTGGTCGGCACGGACTCGGTGGGGCAAAGGGCCTGTTTCCACGCACTATGTCTAAAGTCTAAAGTGTAAGCTAGGAAATTGGAGCAAATAAAGGAAAGTGCAGCTAAACACATTCACCAGAAGAAAATAATGTTTCCACAACACCTTAGCTGGTAAACCCATGGTGAGGCACAAGTGCTTGGAGCTAAAAAGACCACTTGCATTTACAGAACGTCACAATCTCAGGAAACGCCAAACCGTCGTGCAGCCGATGAAGAAGCTTTTGTAGTGTCTTCTCTGTGGCACTGTGGAAAATGGCGTGACAGGTTCAGAGGTTGTGAGCTGCAGTAGTGTTGTTGATCTGTTTCAGTGAATTTGTACAAGGCCTCCTATCCCCAGACCCTCCCTCAGAGTTCGGTCGTAGACCTGAGACACAAGGCGTCAGCTTGAGGTTTCACCCATCAGGTCCTCAGTGCCACACACCAAGGCCACTGTACCAGGAAGGCACGGTAGAGTTGGTGACTGACAGCGCCAGAGATCTAGGTTCGATGCTTTCCATGGGTGTTGTCTGTACTGAGTTTGTACGTTCTCCCCGTGACCTGCGTGGGTTTTCTTCGGGAACACTGGTTTCCTCCCACACTCCAAAGATAAACAGGTTTGTAGGTTAATTGACTTCTGTAAAATTGTAAATCGTTCCAAGTGTGTGTAGGACAGTGCTATTGTGCAGGGATCGCTGGTTAGCGTGGGCTTGGTAGGCTGAAGGGCCTGTTGCCACGCTGTGTCTCTAAAATAAAATAAAATTAATTTGCCTTTAGTTTTATCAAAAGAAATCGTGAAGACAAAAGTCATCATGAGGTCAAGAGACAAGAGTATTTTATTGTCATATATCCCAGGCAGGACAATAGCATCTTGCAGCACAACGGAATATGTAAACCTAGAACACTGTAAACAATATAATAAACGAGAAAAAATGTTCAGTGTGTGTTATAGAGATGTACCCATACATGCAGACACATGTGTATCTATACACACACACATACGTACATCTAAAAAGCAAACAATAATTGTGCAAAAAGACAAAGCCAATGCCCTAAGTCTATGTAGTTCAGAGCTTATTTATAGTGTTTAATAGCCTGATGGCTGTAGGGAAGAAACTGTTCATGAACCTGGACCGGACAGTTTTCAGATTCTTTTACCTTCTTCCTGATGGCAGGGGTGGAATGAGAATGTGGCCAGGGTGGTGTAGAAACATAGAAATATAGAAATATAGAAAAATAGGTGCAGGAGTAGACCATTCGGCCCTTCGAGTGGTTCAATATGACCTGTCATTCAATATGATCATGGCTGATCATCTAAAATCAATACCCCGTCTCCTGCTTTTTCCCCATATCCCTTGATTCCTTTATCCCTAAGAGCGAAATCTAACTCTCTCCTGAAAACATCCAGTGAATTAGCCTCCACTTCTGTGGCAGAGAATTCCACAGATTCACAACTCTCTGGGTGAAAAGGTTTTTCCTCATTTCACTCCTAAATGGCCTACCCCTTATTCTTAAACTGTGACCCGTGGTTCTGGACTCCCCCAACACCGGGAACATTTTACCTGCATCTAGCCTGTCCAATCCTTTAAGAATTTTATATGTTTCTATAAGATCCCCTCTCATCCTTCTAAATTCCAGTGAATACAAGCCCAGTCGACCCATTCTTTCATCATATGTCAGTCCTGCCATCCCGGGAATTAACCTGGTGAACCTACGCTGCACTCCCTCCATAGCAAGAATGTCCTTCCTCAAATTAGGAGACCAAAATTTCACACAATACACCTGGTGCAGTCTCACCAGGGCCCTGTACAACAGCAGTAGGACCTCTTTGCTCCTAAACTCAAATCTTCTCGCAATGAAGGCCAACATGCCATTAGTTTTCTTCACTGCCTGCTGTACCTTCATGCTTACTTTCAGTGACCGATGGACAAGCACACCCAGGACTCGTTGCACCTCCCCTTTTCCTAGTCTGCCTTCCTGTTCTTGCCACCAAAGTGGATAACCTCACATTTATCTACATTGTACAGCATCTGCCATGCACCTGCCCACTCACCCAACCTATCCAAGTCAGCCTGCAGGGGGAAGGGAGGGGGGAAGGTGGGAGGGAGGAGGGAGCAAGGGGGTAGGGGAGTGGGGGGAAGGGTGGGGTGGAAGGGGGGAGGGGGAGGGTAGTGGTGAGGGGGGAGGGAGCTGAGGGAGGGGGAGGAGGGGAGGAGAGGTATAGTGAAAAGCTTCAAGGTTAATGTCCTTTCACCCTGAACTCTGGTTGGGCATTTGGTCTTGCGAGTCTCACCGAGGAGCACAAGGTTTCCTCGCCCCACTCCACCAACCACCACCAAGACCCAGACCTCCCATGTTGCTCCCAACCACCGCGTGGGGGAATCAGCAGCGGTAACCTGTGCGGTGGTGAACGCCGTTCCCCAGCTGGGCTGCACAAGGTGGTGCCGGGGGGCCTTCCTGGGCCTTTGTGCTGCATGTGGTGACAGAGGCCCCACTGGGCTCTCGGTGACGGGGCTCCAGGATTCTGACTCACCACCCGGGCAC
This sequence comes from Rhinoraja longicauda, assembly GCF_053455715.1. Lineage (NCBI taxonomy): Eukaryota > Metazoa > Chordata > Chondrichthyes > Rajiformes > Arhynchobatidae > Rhinoraja > Rhinoraja longicauda. The sequence continues at coordinate 1,346,414 of NC_135980.1, forward strand.
CGCGTCTCTTTCAAACTTTGGACTTTTAGAGATACTGGAGATACAGAGTGGATACAGGCCTTTTGGTTCATTGAGTCCGCACCGCCCAGCGATCACTGAGTCCGCACCGCCCAGCGATCACTGAGTCCGCACCGCCCAGCGATCACTGAGTCCGCACCGCCCAGCGATCACTGAGTCCGCACCGCCCAGCGATCACTGAGTCCGCACCGCCCAGCGATCACTGAGTCCGCACCGCCCAGCGATCACTGAGTCCGCACCGCCCAGCGATCACTGAGTCCGCACCGCCCAGCGATCACTGAGTCCGCACCGCCCAGCGATCACTGAGTCCGCACCGCCCAGCGATCCTCGTAATACAGTGTGGATACAGGCCTTTTGGTTCATTGAGTCCGCACCGCCCAGCGATCCTCGTACACTAACACTAGCCTACACACCAGGGACAATTTACTATTTTACTGAAGCCAATTAACCGACAAACGTGTACCTCTTAGGAGTGTGGGAGGAAACCGGATAACCCACACAGTCATAGGGAGAATGTACAAACTTCGTACGGACAGCACCCGTAGTCAGAATCGAACCCGGGTCTCCGACGCTGTAAGACAGCCAACTCTACTCCTGTACCACCGTGCCACCCTTAAGGTGTCGATGGGGGACAAACCCAAAATTGGTTATAGTGGACAATCGGCAATAACAGATGCCATTCACCCCCCCCCGGTCCATTATATAAGTGTTTACTGTATTTGTCGTGTAGTTTAGTTTAGAGATACAGCATGGAAACAGGCCCTTTGACTCACCATGTCCTGCCAATCAGCAATCCCCGCACATAAACACTATTCTACACACACTAGGGACAATTTACACTTATACCAAGCCAATTAACCTACAAAACTGTTGGTCTTTGGAATATGGGAGGAAACCGAAGATCACTGAGAAAACCCACACGGTCGGCACCCGCAGTCGGGATGGAACCTGTGTCTCAGGCCGCCCATTGTAGTTTAGTCAAGTTTAGTTTATTGTCACATGTACTGAAGCATAGTGAGAAGCCTTTGTTACATGCTAACCAGTTAGCGGACGTACAGCATCTCTCCAGAGATGCTGCCTGTCCCGCTGAGTTACTCCAGCATTTTGTGTCTACCTTCAATTTAAACCAGCATCTGCAGTTCTTTCCTACACATTTTGTCCGCTCCACTGCAAAATCTCCTCAAGGTCTGTCTACTTTGAAGAAGTTCTCCTCCTCTCTCCGACGAGAGTTCAGCAACATCCTCTCTCAGGGTCTGAAGAAAGGTCTCGACCCAAAACATCACCCATTCCTTCTCACCAGAGATGTTGCCTGTCCCGCTGAGTTACTCCAGCTCTACCAGCGGAAATACAATACATGATTACAATCGAGCCATCCACAGATACATGATGAAGGGAATAATGTGTATAACGTTTAGTGCAAGATAAAGCCCAGTAAAGTCTGGGCGTCTTCGATAGTAGCTCAGGACTCAGTTAGATAGTAACTCATGATAGTAGATCTCTAGTTGTTGGTAAGGGTGGTTCAGTTGTAACATGTGCTGGAAAGCTTTTGCTAGTGCTACTAAAGCAAACCATAGACATAAGGAAGAGAACAATTCATATTTCTTTGGAAAAGCCGTGTTGCATGAAACTAAATAGTGCAGCAAAAACAACTTGAGGCACTCTGAGTCATTCTGAACGAAACGTAAATAGAATCCTGCCAGGTGTTGAGAGAGTATTTATGAAAGGTCACCAAAGAAGTAATAGCCTCAAATGCAAACATGGTGTACAAGGAACACTTCAGTAAAATAAATTTATAGCATCTGTAGAAACATAATATTTAAAACTGGCATGGGAACATTCAAGGATCTGTGTCTGTGGCAAGGGCTTAGCAGAAAGCTCTTTGGTACAGTATTAGGCTGCAGCCCGAATCATAGAGTCATACCATGTGAAAACAGGCCCTTTGGCCCAGCTTGCCGACACCGGACAACATGTCCCATCTACAGTAGTCCCACCTGCCGGCGTTTGGCCTATATCTCTCTAAACCTGTCCTATCCATGTACCTGTCTAATTGTTTCTTAAACATTGCCATAGTCCCTGCCTCAATTACCTCCCCTGGAAGCTTGTTCCATACACGCACCACACTTTGCATGAAAATGTTACCCCTCAGGTTCTTATTAAATCTTTCCCCCTTTATCTTAAACCTATGCTCTCTGGTTCTTGATTCCCCCACTCTGGGCAAGAGACTCTGTGCGTCTACCCGATCTATTCCTGTCATAATTTTATTCACTTCTATAAGATCACCCTGCATCCTCCTGCGCTTCAGGAAATGGCCCCATCCTGCTCAACCTCTCCCTATAGCTCTGACCCTCGAGTCCTGGCAACATCCATGTAAATTTTCTCTGCATCCTTTCCAATTTAACAACATCTTTCCTGTAACATGGTCCCCAGAACTGAACACTGAGTGGATCCATGGAAATTCACTTCCTGTTATTCCTACAAGGTGATCTGATCGCAATCAGAGTTACAGCTCCTGAGGATGAAAGACACACATCACCACACATTACTGATGTAAACCACTGGTTTACTGACTGTGTATGGAACCAGAGGAGGTAGTTGAAGCAGGTTCGATAACAGCATTTGTACTACACTTGGACAGGTACAAGGCCAAACGCAGGAAAATGGGCAGGAAGGAAATGCAGATGCTGGTTTATACTGAAGATAGACACAAAATGCTGGAGTAACTCGGTGGGTCAGGCAGCATCTCTGGAGAAAAGGAATAAGGGATGTTTCGGGTTAGAACCTTTCCTCAGACTGGGGGACTGGAGGCAGGTAAATGGAACTAGTTTTAGATGGGGCATCATGGTCCACATTGATGTTGGGCCGAATGGCCTGTCTCCATGCTGTAAGTCTCTATGACTCTATAATTCTAGTTACAATGCAAAGTGTTATTTCTCCTTGTTTATGGCAACACAGAATGGAAAAAAGTTAAATCCAGGCAACTAAAATGAAAGTGGATTATTTTTTACAGAGAGAAGCACTTTCTCTCTCTGCCTTTGAGCGAGAGAACTGAAAGCTGGAATGATTGCTGAGGGTTGTTTTTTATTAATGCGGTTGTAGTTGTCTATGTCACTGAGAAGTGACACTTCCCGGTGAGTGTCCCGATGATCAGCGAGCCGAGTGCCCCCGGTAATCAGTGTGCCGGGAGTGTTCCCGGTGAGCAGGGTGCCGAGAGTGTCCCAGTGAGTGTCCCGGTGAGCAGGGTGCCGGGAGTGTTTACTGGTTAGCAGGGTGCCGGAAGTGTGCCGGTGAGTGTCCCGGTGAGCAGGGTCCCGGTGAGTGTCCCAGTGAGCAGTGTGCCGGGAGTGTTCCCGGTGAGCAGGGTGCCGAGAGTGTCTCAGTGAGTGTCCCGGTGAGCAGGGTGCCGGGAGTGTCCCAGTGAGTGTCCCAGTGAGCAGTGTGCCGGGAGTGTCCCAGTGAGCAGGGTGCCGAGAGTGTCCCAGTGAGTGTCCCGGTGAGCAGTGTGCCGGGAGTGTCCCAGTGAGCAGTGTGCCGGGAGTGTTCCCGGTGAGCAGGGTGCCGAGAGTGTCCCAGTGAGCAGTGTGCCGGGAGTGTTCCCGGTGAGCAGGGTGCCGAGAGTGTCCCAGTGAGTGTCCCGGTGAGCAGTGTGCCGGGAGTGTCCCAGTGAGCAGTGTGCCGGGAGTGTTCCCGGTGAGCAGGGTGCCGAGAGTGTCCCAGTGAGTGTCCCGGTGAGCAGTGTGCCGGGAGTGTCCCAGTGAGCAGTGTGCCGGGAGTGTTCCCGGTGAGCAGGGTGCCGAGAGTGTCCCAGTGAGTGTCCCGGTGAGCAGGGTGTCGTGAGTGTTTACTGGTTAGCAGGGTGCCGGAAGTGTGCCGGTGAGTGTCCCGGTGAGGAGGGTCCCGGTGAGTGTCCCAGTGAGCAGTGTGCCGGGAGTGTCCCAGTGAGCAGTGTGCCGGGAGTGTCCCAGTGAGCAGTGTGCCGGGAGTGTCCCAGTGAGCAGTGTGCCGGGAGTGTCCCAATGAGCAGGGTGCCGGGAGTGTTCACGGTGAGTAAGGTGCCGGGAGTCCAGCCGGCCCGGCTCACCACCAGGGACGGAGGACCCTCCACATAGGGCGGTGTCGACTGGACCCAGGCCTTGAGAGTGAGGAGGGACCGTCAGAGAGTGAGAAGGGCCGTCGGAGAACAAGGAGGGCTGTCGGAGGGTGAGGAAGGTCACGGAGAATGAAGGCAGTGTCGTAGGCAAATTTGTAAACTGAGTTGGATTGGTATTTGACAGCACAGTCCTGGGTGTATAAGGAGTAATTAATGAAGGGGGCTGAGAACAAATCGCTGCAGAGCACTAGTGTGGAGGATTATCCTGGAGGAATGATTTGTCCATTCCTCACTGATTGTGGTCTGTTGGGCAGGAAGTCACGGATCCAGGTGCAGAGATAAGTGCCGATTCCAAGTCCCATGAGTTTGGAGATGAGCTTGGATGGGATCATGGTATTGCAAGCAGAGCTGTAGTCTATGAGCGTCGGTGTCTCTCTTGTCCAGGTGCTCCAGGGGTGAGTAGAGGACCAGGGAGGTGGCATCAGCTGTGGACCTGTTGTGGTGGTCGGCCATCTGCAGTGGGTCACGGTTGCTTGGAAGGCTGGATTTATTGTGTTCCATAACCAGGCACTTCATGGTGGTACATGTCAAGGCCACTGGCTTTAAGGCATGAGGTCTTGCTTTTCCTTGTCCTCTGTGAATTGTCCTTAGCTTGTTGGGAATGGATGAGAAAGTGGGATTATAGAATGAGTGAGAACGGGTAATTCTTTCAATCAATCAATCAATCAATCAATCAATCAATCAATCAATCGGAACTGATTTAGTATTTAGAGACATACAATCTTATAGCATGGAAACAGGCCTTTCAACCCAACTTGCCCACACCAGCCAACCTGAACCATCTACATTATTTCCCTTGACTGCATTTTGCCCATATCCCTCTAAACCTGTCCTATCCATGTACCTGTCTAAATGTTTCTTAAACATTGCAATAGTCCTTGCGTCGATGATCTCCTCCGGCAGCTTGTTCCATACACCCAGCACCCTTTGTGTGAACAGGTACCCCTCAGAATCCTATTAAATCTTCCCCCCCTCACCTTAAACCTATGTTCTCTGGTTCACGATTCCCCTACTCTGGGTGAGAAACTCTGTGAGTGTACCCAATCTATTCCTCTCAGGATCTTGTACGCCACTATAAGATCCCTCATCCTCCTGCCCTCCAAGCAATAGAGTCCCAGCCTGCTCAACCTCTCCCTATAGCTCAGGCCCTCGAGTCCTGGCAACGTCCTTGTGAATCTTCTCTGCACCCTTTCCAGCTTGACAAAATCTTTCCTGTAACATGGTGACCAAAACTGAACAAGCGACTCTAAATGCGGCCTCACCAACGTCTTATACAACTGCAACATGACCTCCCAAATGTGGTCCTGGGCGATACAGGCGTTCTCTTAGATAACAGGGTTAAAATGTAGTCTCTTTACAGTGGCACCAGTATTCAGTATCACCCTGCAAAACAAATAACAAAAGAGGAAGAAAAGTCATTTAGCAGAGATGTCAATCTTTGGCGAATCTTTAGCATGCTCGGGTATGTGAAATGCGATTGAAACTGTACACTTCAGCCGCATTTGGTATTTTATGCCTTTGCTACGACATTTCTTTTCATTCTGCCTGCCTGTTCCATGCACGTTGCACTTTCCACTCATGTGTAACCAAGAATGTCAAGGATCAGGGTTAAAACAACTGCCCAGCTACAGCTTTGAAAATGATTTGCCAACTATATTTATTTTCATGACCTAACAAGTTGTATTCCCACGAGGAATAAAGTCCCATTTAACCCCGACTGACAGACCTATCTGAGTACACTGCACCAACACAATTACACTCGTAGATAAGCATGTTATGACTGATTTGGCATTCAAATTCAATGTTATTTACATCAAGACTAGACAAAGTCTTTCCCAAGGAAGCTAGTCAATTATACGAGGGCTCTATAAATGAAAAGCACACTTTCAGATGAACCCATAAAAAGAATAGTTTACTGACTTTCAATGGATATTTTTAAGGTGGAGATTGACAGATTCTTGATTAGTACGGGTGTCTGGGGTTATGGGGAGAAGGCAGGAGAATGTAGTTGAGAGAGAAAGATAGATCAGCCATGATTGAATGGTGGCGTAAATTTGATGGGTCAGGCTGAGGAATGGTTCATGGAATTTAATACAGAGAAGCGTGAGGTGTTGCATTTTGGAACGTCTAACATTGGCAGGACCTACACAGTAAATGGTAGGCCTCTGGGGAGTGTTGTAGAGCAGAGGGATCTAGGAATGCAGGTGCATGGTTCCTTGAAGGTCGAGTCGCAGGTAGATATGGTGGTCAAAGAGGCTTTTGGTACATAGGCCTTCATCAGTCAGAGTATTGAGTACAGAAGTTGGGAGGTAATGTTGCAGTTGTATAAGACGTCGGTGAGACCGCATTTAGAATATTGCGTTCAGTTCTGGGCACCATGTTATACAATAGACAATAGACAATGGACAATAGGTGCAGGAGTAGGCCATTCGGCCCCTTGTGTAACTTTGTGTAGAGTATTTGGTGTAACAGTCGGCGATATTTTACTGTATCATAAGCGGCTGAAAGGTCTACAAAAACAGCGCCTGTGATAACACCTTCCTGAAAGCAATCCTCTATGTGTTGCAGGGGGATTGAGAAGCTGACCTGTGCAGGACTTCCCTGCCTGCTCTTTTATTAGGGGTGGCTCTATCACCTGACTGAGGCGAGTCAAGATGAGTTGCTCAAACAGCTTGTAGGTGTGGCGAAGAAGTGACATTAGACAAATCATCCTTCCCTTTATTCTAAGACTGTGGCCCTTGGTTCTGGACTTGCCCAACATTGGAAACATTGGAAACATTTTTCCTGCATCTAAATTTAGCTAGTCCAGTCCTTTTATAATTTTATATGATCCCCTCTCAGCCTTCTAAACTCCTTCTAAACTCCAGTGAATACAAGCCTAGTCTTTTCAATCTTTCCTCATATGTCACTCCCCACCCATACCCCTACCCTCCCCTCACCCACCCTCCCCACCCCCTCCCACCCCTCCCCCACTATCCACTCTCCCCACCCACCCACACCACACACCCCGCCCTCCCCTCACCCACCCTCCCCACCCCTCCCCCACTATCCCCACCCACCCACACCACACTCCCCACACATACCCCCACCCTCCCCTCACCTCCCACCCCTCCCCCACTATCCACTCTCCCCCCCCCACCCTTCTCCCACACTACACTCCACACCCCTCTATCCACCCACCCCTCCCTCACCCTCCACTCTCTCCCCACCCCACACCCACCCACCCACTATCATCTGTTCTTCAAGTATTAAGTGCCGTGTTTTAGTTTGCAGATTAACATTGATTTCATGCAGCCCAATTAGCTTAACCTTTTAAAATTACGCAGATAGAAAATTGTGAAGAGTCAGCTAATGGCCAAGGTGGCCTGACCACCAGACTTCACCCTGTCCTCATTTAACATCTGCAGGATTGCAAACTTGGAATTGATGGGCTATAATCACACCCTTTGTTGAATGCCCTCGCCGAGCCCAGCTTACTGACTCTGAAGGCAGCACAGCAGGAACGCTGTGTGAGTTTGTGGTCACCATGTAAAGGAAGGGTGTGACAGCCTCTGCGGAGGGCACAGAGAAGTGTTACCAGGGCCGCTGAGTTATACACAGAGAACCAGCAAGGTTCGGATCACTTCCTTGCATTTAACGTTATGGCAGACTTGAATTGCCGAGTGCCTACTCCAGCTCCTCATGTTTTTGGTTGTTCGCTTGAAGCAAAGCAGATATTGATTTAGAGGTAGAGCATGGAAACAGGCCCCACAGCCCAAGACCATGGATTGCCCATTCATACTAATCCCCTGCGATCCACTTTCTCATCCACTCCCTACGCACCAGGGGCAACTTACAGAGGGCCAACTGGCCTGTAAACCCGCACACCTGGGATGTGGGAGGAAACCGGAGCTCCCGGAAGAATCCCGTGCTGTCACAGGGAGAAGGGTTGTGGGGAAAAGGCAGGAGGACGGGGTTGATAGAGAAAGATAGATCAGCCATGATTGAACGGCGGAGTGGACTCGATGGGCTGAATGGCCTCATTAGTTTGGTTTATTGTCACATGTACTTTGGCTGTGTGCTATCCAGTCAGCGGAAAGACTATACATGATGACAATTGAGCCGTCCACAGTGTCCTACAGGATAGATCACTTCACACTCCCTCATTGTGGACAAGTGTGGGACCATTCTCTTGCAAAAAATGTATTGGATTTACTTCTTTCTCTCTTGAGTTCCTTGTCACTATTAAGTATCCCACTGCCTAAAAGAGCAGGTTTTCATATTACTTTTTTCTAAGAACAAGGGACAGTCTCTGCTTTTCCAATTTCCCTTCTGAGGTAAAATCCAAGTTCCAAGTGTAATCACAAGGACCTGCAGACGTTGGAATCTTGGGCAAAACACAAAGTCCCGACTTGTAACATCACCTATCAATGTCCCCCAGAGATGCTGCATGACCTGATGAGTTACTCCAGCACTTTGTGTTTTGTCCAAGTTCCAAATTAGTTTTAGTTTTAGTTTTTAGTTTCAGAGATACAGCATAGAAACAGGCCCTTCGGTCCATTGAGTCCATACCAACCATTGATCACCCATTCTCACTACATTATCACATTTTCAGTTGTAAGCAGTTTCGTACGGTTGCATCATTGGTGAATTCATGCCATACATAAAGCAGTAGAGTAGCTGCCTTACAGCACCAGAGACCCGGGTTCGATCCTGACTACGGGTGCTGTTTGTATGGAGTTTGTACGTTCTCCCTGTGACCATGTGGGTTTTCTCAGGGTGCTCCAGTTTCCTCCCACACTCCAAAGACATACAGTTTTGCAAGTTAATTGGCTTCCATAAATTGTAAATTGTGCCTGGTATGTAGGATGGTGCTAGTGTACGGGGAATGCTGGTCGGTGCGGACTCGGTGGGCCAGTTTCCGCACTGTATCTCTAAAATCTAATGTCTAGATCCCTTTAAAATTTCTCAGAATACAACCTAAACCCTTGGTACAATAATTATTGTCAAACCTAAAGAAATGGTGTGCCCAAAATGAGCAGAAACACAGAAATTAATTGTATTCTGAATTTTCTTTAAAATGAGCTCACGACTTTTATTTAAAAATAAGTTGGGAATGCGAGCAATAAACTGTTTTAAAAATGTCGCTATCTGATTGATTAACTAGCTTTTACACAGAGAAGTTCTGTGTTTTTACGGAATATAATGGCCACAGTGTGAAATCACTAAACCTTGCACCAAAATATATAGGTTCATAAATTAATTAAAGCACTTACTATTGGCCCATGTTTCAATCATGTCTGTACTTACCCCCTTCCTAATAACATGGGAGCACCGCACGACACACTGGAACCTCTATCCAAGTTGCACAAAAGGAACTCATAAAGGCTCCTGAAGGGTTGATGGTAAAAGAATGTTAACGCATTAGGTGGCTCTCTCAAATAGTGATGTTTAGTTCAGTTTTAGTTTAGTTTCGTGAAACAGCGCAGAAACAGGCCCTTCGGCCCACCGGGTCCATCGATCACCCTGTACATTAGCACTATCCTACACATAAGGGACAATTTACAATTTTACCAAAGCCAATTAACGCACAAACCTGTATGTCTTATGAGTGTGGGAGGAAACCGGATCACCAGGGGAAAACCCACGCGGTCACAGGGAGAACGTACAAACTCCGTACGGACAACACCTGTTGACAGAATCGAACCCGGGTCTCTGACATTGTGAGGCAGCAACTCTACCGCTGCACTTATTTCTGCTGCTCTGGCAGCACCTCCAGGAAAACCCACAGAGTCAATGAGAAAACGTGCAAACTCCTCACAGTCAGTACCAGAGGTCAGGATTGAACCCAGGTCCCTGGAGTTATGAAGCAGCAGCTCTATTAGCAGTCTGCTGCTTCGAACATTTCTTGGGAAAATAATATTTCAATGCATGATTTCTCACATTTCTGGTGCAAGTTTCAATTCCTAAATTTTATTCAATCTTCGGCATCAACATTTTCAAGCAAGTTTTGGAAAGGTTACTTCTGTAGTTTACATTTAATAATCTGGTCACAACTTCAATATGGGGTGGTGCAGAGAGCTAGTTATAAAACAAAATGCCAAGCAGGGTGGTGCAAGACGTTGGTGAGGTCACATTTAGAGCATTGTGTGAAGTTTTGGTCACCCTGTTATAGGAAAGATGTTGTCAAGCTGGAAAGGGTGCAGCTCGAGGAAGATATTGCCAGGACTCAAGGGCCTGAGCTATAGGGAGAGGTTGGGAAGCTAGGACTTTATTCCTTGGAGTGTAGGAGGATGAGGGGGTAATCTTATAGAGGTGTATAAGATCATAAGGGGAATAGATAGGGTAAATGCACAGAGTCTTTTACCCAGAGTCGGGAAACAAGATCCAGGGGACATAGGTTTAAGGTGAGACGGGAAAGATTTAAGAGGAAGCTGAGGGCCAATTGTTTCACACAAAGGGTGGTGGGTAAATGGAATAAGCTGCCGGAGGAGCTTATTCCAAGTGCACTCTCGCAAATTTGAACGGATTAAACATAGAAACATAGAAAATAGGTGCAGGAGGAGGCCATTCAACCCTTCGAGCAAGCACCGCCATTCATTGTGATCATGGCTGATCGTCCCCAATCAATAACCCGTGCCTGCCTTCTCCCCATACCCCATGATTCCATTAGCCCCTAGAGCTCTATCTAACTCTAGCAGGCCATTCGACCCTTCGAGCCAGCACCGCCATTCAATATGATCATGGCTGATCATCCAAAATCAGTACCGGACTCCTGCTTTCTCCCCATATCCCTTGATTCCATTTGCTCTAAGAGCTATATCTCACTCTCTCTTGAAAACATCCAGTGAATTGGCCTACAGTGCCTTCTGTGGCAGAGAATTCCACAGATTCACAACTCTCTGGGTGAAAAGGTTTTTCCTCATCTCAATCCTAAATGGCCAACCGCTTATTCTTAAACTGTGACCCCTGGTTCTGGACTCCCTCAACATCGGGACCATTTTTCCTGCATCTAGCCTGCCTAATCCATTAAGGATTTTATATGTTTCTATAAGATCCTTAAATTAGAAGATTCTATATGATAGGAAAGGTTTAGGATATGGGCCAAATGCAGGTAGATGGGACTAGTGTTGAATCATGTTTAGGATATGGGCCAAATGCAGGTAGATGGGACTAGTGTTGAATCAGGTTTAGGATATGGGCCAAATGCAGGTAGATGGGACTAGATGGACTCAGTATTGAATTCCCAAGGTTCGTAGAGTCATACAGCATGGAAACAAGCCCTTCGGCCCAACTTGCCCCAAGCTGACCAAGATGCCCCATCTACAGAGTCCAGAAAGATACAATGTGCCCAATGACTCGATGACTCCATGTGATGGCAACAAGACACTGGCACTGCATGCAATCATTTCTACGCTGGAATCGATATGGCAGTTGTAATCTATATGCTCATCAGTGAACGACAAGTGGGAGAGGAAAGGTATTAGTGTGATCATGTTTGTGTAGGTATATATATGTGTGTGGAGTCAGCTTGCATGTGCATGTGCTTAGCATGTGTCCATATGAATGAATGAATGAATTAATGATATTTAATTGTCGCATGTACCTAAGGTACAGTGACATGCATAGGAAGGAACCTCGGGTGCTGGTATAAACCGAAGGCAGACACAAAAAGCTGGAATAACTCAGCAGGTCAGACAGCATCTCTGGAGAAAAGGAATAGGTGACGTTTCGGGCCGAGATGCTTCTTCAGACTGAGATTCAGGGGAAAGGGAAACGAGAGATATTGATGGTGATAGAGAGACATACAGAACAAATGAATAAAAGGTACGCAAAAAAGTAACAATGATAAAGGAAACAGGCCACTGTCAGCTGTGGGCTAGGTGAAAACGAGTTACAGACGATGAGACTCAGCAAGACTACTTTGAAACTGGTGCAACGACTAAGGCAGGGGAGCGACGGAGAGAAAGTGGAATGCTTTGTTTTGCATACAGCCGAGGTAGTACACAAGTGTTGCCACGTGTTGGTGCCGACAAAGATATAATAGTACCGAACAGTCCAATATATGCTTGTGCAAGCTATGTCTACGTAGCAGAGCCTCGTGTACACTCTGGTCACCTTGGAACTCCTCAGCACTGGAGAAAGACCTCGCTCTGTGAAGCCTGTGTGCTGGATAGCCAGTGTACAGCTCCAACTCCATGTTAAAATAAAACGCATAGGCAGCTTCCAGTCTTCAGTGAAGTAGAAACAAATCCTGCTCAATCCCAAGAGGCTTCCTAAAAGACGCAGGGGCTTAGAACCAGGATTGTTAAAGTAACCGTGTCATTATAAAAATACTTGAATTTCGTCTGACTTGATGAATGCATGAGAGTTGGGAGTGTCATCGAGACACTGTGAATATATCCCTTTGTGTCGAGTACCTATGAATAAGATTTGCATTTCTGTCAAATCTCAAAGTGGTGAAACTGTAGAAACAAAGAACTGCAGATGTTGATTTACACAAAAGGACACAAGGCCCTGGAGTAACTCAGCGGGTCAGGCAGCATCTCTGGAGAACATGGATAGGTGACGTCTAAGGTCAGGACCCTTCTTCAGACCCTGAGTCTGAAGAAGGGTCCCGGCCAATCACGTTTCAGGCTGGGGTCCCTTGTACAGGCCCCGTGTCCTGCTGAGATGCTGCCTGACCCACTGAGTTACTGCAGCACTCTGTGTTCTTTGGTTCAGAAAATATTGATTTGCCAACATTTGGTGGCATTAACTATTTGTTAACCCTCTTTGTAACCAGTCCTGCCTGTTGGAAGGGAGTTGGTCCAGTTGGGTCCACATCAGGGGACTGCCCAGATGCTGCACTCTTTTCTACAAATTCAACTTGATGAACGACAGTGGACTTCAAATAAATTGAACAAGCAACATATCACCGATGTCTCACAGCGGCAGCATTACTGCCTTACAGCACCAGAGACCCTGGTTCGATCCTGACTATGGTTGCTGTCTGGACAGCGTTTTACATTCTCCCTGTGACCATGTGGGTTTTCTCTGCGTGGTCTGGCTTCCTTCCACATTCCAAAGACATGCAGGTTTGTAGTTTAATTTACTTCTGTAAATTATCCCTAGTGTGTAGGATAGAACTAGTGTATGGGGTGTGGGTTGGTCAGCATGAACCTGGTGGGCCGAAGGACCTGTTTCCACACTGTGGAAACTAAAACTACAGTTCAGCGGATATGATGTCAAACCAAGATTCCAGTAGAAGATTTATCCAAACCCACCACTATCTGGATGAGAATATTCCCCCCTACGCCATTTCATCTGCTAATTACTTTAATTAGACTAAGGCATAGGAACAGAAGTAGGCCATTCAGCCCATTGACTCGAGTCCACCATCCAGTCATAACTGATCTACTTTTCTTTCTCAACCCCATTCTCCTGCCTTCTCCCCCTAACCTTTGATGTCCTTCCTAATCAAGAACCTTTCAATCTCTGCTTTAAAGATACCCAATGTCTTGGCCTCAACAGCCATCTGCGGCAATGAATTCTACAGTTTCACCACCGTCTGGTTCAAGAAATTCCCCCTTACCTTCATTCTATAGGTATGTCCTTTTATTCTGTGGCTGTGCCCTCTGGTTCTAGATTCTCCCATTACTGGAAACATCCTTTCCCTGTCCACGTTATCCAGACTTCTGGATTGTGGCCTCTGTTAGGGGGGATATATTCTTCCTGTTTACTGCCTATTTACTCCAGCTACTTCCTCCTAATTGTCTACACTTCAATTACATTTCCCTTCAGCCAAAGAAAACATTGGCCTTCATCAGTCAGAGTATTGAGTATAGATGTTGGGAGATCATGTTGCAGTCATATAAGCCGTTGATGAGGCCACATTTCGAGTATCGTGTTCAGTTCTGGGCAATATGTTTTTCGGAAAGATATTGTCAAGCTGGAAAGGGTGCAGCGAATAGTTAGAAGGATGTTGCCAGGACTAGAGGGCCTGAGCTATAGGGGTGGGTGGATGGATGAATACTTTATTGTCACGTGTGGCAAGTCACAGTGAAATTCTTTGCTCACACACCCAAGGTTTGCAATAGTCACCACATAAAGGGCACCGACAAGTTACAAAGTATCATGTGCCAGGTCACAGGTGGAGGTTGAGCAGGCTAGGACTCATTTCCTCGGAGTGCAGGACGATGAGGGGTGATCTTATATAGGCGTACAAAATCATGAGAGGAATAGATTGGGTGGACGTGCAGAGCCTTTTGCCAAGAGCAGGTGAATCGAGGACCAGAGGACATGGGTTTAAGGTGAGGGGGGAAAGATTTAAATCGGAACCTGAGGAGTAACTTTTCACACAAAGGGTGGTGGGTGTATGGAACGAGCTGACGGAAGAGGTAGTTGAGGCAGGTACTATCACAACATTGAAGAAACATTTAGACAGGTACATAGATAAGACAGGTTTAGAGGGATATGGGCCAAACGCAGGCAGATGGGACTAGTGCAGATGGGACATGTTGGGCTGTGTGAACAAGTTGGGCCGAAGGGCCAGTTTCCACGCTGTTTGACGCTATGACTCTAAAACAACTCTGGCTCATCTAATGATATTGCTACGCAAAGCGTGAAGCATGACGGCGGCTTGCTTTGTAGTGAATTACATTGCGGGTTCCTCAGGAATCATACGACATTCTCCTAACTCTCCCCAGTGCCACATCCTATTCTAGAGTAGAATAGAATACAATAGAATAGAATGGCCTTTATTGTCATCCAAAAACATGTCTTTTAGATGAAACTCCATTACCCACAGTCAACAATGAGAAACAATAAAAATAAAGCAATAAAACACACAATCACAAAACCAACATAAAACAAAAAACATCCATCACAGTGAGTCTCCTCCAGTCCCCTCCTCACTGTGATGGAATGCCAGAATGTTTTTATCTTCCCTGCCGTCTTCTCCCGCGGCCAGGCTGTTGAAGTTGCCACGTTGGGGCAGTCGAGGCCCCCGACATTGAAGCCCCCGCCGGGCGGAGAAAGTCCCGTGGCCTATTCCAGGCCACGCCGGACGGTGAACGGGTTGACCCAAGCCCCATGATTCTCTCGCTAATCCTATCATCCTGAGCCCATGCCATGAAGTGATCACAGAACCTGCTTCCTAAAGTAAAACTCATAGAGTATACAATATAGGAACAGGCCCTTCAGCCCAAAGTGTTCATGCTGACCAAGTTACCTAACCAAGCTAGTTGCACTTATCTGTGCCCAGCCCACATCCCTCCTCACCTCTCACTTACAAGTGTCTTTTAAATGTTGTAATTGTACTGCTTCCCCTGGCAGCCTGTTCCACACACCCACCAATCGTTAATATTTACAGCACAGGAGGCCATTCCACCCATCATCCCTGTGCTAGCTAAAGTAGAGTTATCCATTAATGTAAGAACAAGGAGCTGCAGATGCCACTTTGTACCAAAGATAGGCGTGAGTCCAGGTAGTACACAGGTGAGGGGGTGGGGAAGAATGTAGTGGGTGTGGGGGAGAAAGGGGAAGTTGATTAGTTACCTAAAATGGGAAGGCAGTTAAAATGATTAGCATCCCCTTTTGTAAACCAGCATCTGCAGTTCCTTGTTTGTATGGAGACTTGCCATTCTTTCCTTATATCTAAAATTTGTAACTTCATAAGTTAGAGGAGCAGGATTGGGCCATTCGGCCCATCAAGCCAACTCTGCCATTCAATCATGGTTGATCAATCTTTCCATCATAACCCCATTCTTCTGCCCTCTCCCCATAACCCCTGACACCCGTACTAATCAAGGATTTGTCAATCTCCACCTTAAAAAGTTATCCAGTCCGAACAACATCCTCATTAATCTATTTTGCAACCTCCTATGTGCCAACACATTCTTCCTGTAAAGAGGCAATGAAGTTGAGATTAGTTTACTGTAGTTTAGTTTAGCGATACAGGCCCTTCATTCCACCAAAGCCGTGCCAAACACCAATCAACCTAACACTAGTTCTATCCTACACACTGGGGGCAATTTACAGAAGCAAATTAACCTACAAACCTACACATCTTTGAAATGTGGGAGGAAACCAAAGCACCTGGAGGAAACCCACATGGTCACAGGGAGAATGTACAAACCCCGTACAGACAGCACTCGTAGTCAGGATAGAAGCCGGGTCTCTGGCGCTGTACAGCCGCAACTCTACTGCTGCGCCACCGTGCCGCCAGGGCCATTCTCTAGCTCGCGCCAAATTAGTGCTTCCAACAGACCTAGCCGTCTTCCCGTTCTTACATTTTTAAACTTTAGACAAAAAGGGATGTATTCTATGTGCCTTCTCAACCACTTGTCTCACAGCCGTCTGTATGTAAACACTCCAAGATATCTTATGATCTAAGGAGAACAACCCCATCCTCTCTGATCTTGTAATTTTAATCCCTCTGCTCAGGAACCATCCTCAAAAATCCAGACCTCAAATGCCCTCAAATCCTTCCTAAGATGTGCTGACCAGAAATGAGCACAAATCTCCAACTGAGACTGGACCAACACATTATAACAGATCGGCATAACTAAATAGACAGACGACATTTCAGATCAAGACCCATTTTCAGTCTGATCAGTCTGGGAGACCTGATAGAAGTATATAAAAGGTTAAGAGACACAAATAGGGTAGGCAGGCGGAATACTCGAAGGTGCAGCTTTAAGGTGAGAGAGGCAAAGTTCAAAGTAGATGTGTGAGGTAATTTTATCAGTGTGTCTGAAACGTGCTGCCAGGGGTGGCAGATACGATAGTGGTATTTAAGAGGCTTTTAGGTAGGCTCGTGGATATGCAGGGAATGGCGGTATATGGACTACGTCAGGCGGATGGGATGAGGCATCTTGTTCAGTACAGACATTTTGGGCCAAAGGACCAGTTCTGTTCACTTTATCATGTATGTGTACACTGTGGATGGCTTGATATAATCATGTATAGTCTTTCCACTGACTGGTTAGCACGCAACAAATGCTTTTCACTGTACCTCGATATACGTGACAATAAACCAAACAAAACTAAATTAAACTAAACGAAACCTTGGTACATGTGATAATAAACTAAACTAAACTAAACTAAACAGCTGTGTAGGGAGGAACTGCAGGTGCTGTTTTAAAGACAGACACAAAAGCTGGAGTAACTCAGCAGGTCGGGCAGCATCTCTGGAGAAAAGGAATAGGTGGCGTTTCAGATCAAGACCCTTCTTCAGACTGAGAGTCAGAGGAAAGTGAAACAAGAGATATTGATGGTACTTAGGACAAATGAATGGAAGATAACTAAACTGTTCTGTGTTCTACGAGGATGTGGAAGAATGGTAAGGAACTAGGACTTGTGTTTCTCCCTCAGAAATAGTCAGCTGCATTATGTAGAGTGCCTGGACTTAGGGATTCACACCTCATTTCCAGTGTACAACTGAATGGCCCACTGTGATGTTGTGATTAAAACACTATTCAAAACTACAATGGAGAAAAGGCATTCTAACATAAATGCTTTACTTGCACATGAACAGGATTTGAGCAGGAATTAGTATTTATTTGGCGCAGCCAACAATCATCAGGTTATTGAACACTGCAAACTCTAACTAAACTCTGAACTTTGAACTGCCTCGATCGCACGAGAGACTTGGGGCTTCCATTTTTTCTTTGCTCTATATAGTTTGTTTTTATGTGTTAATATATTTTGCTTGTTTATTATGATGTCTACTGAGTATCTCGAAGGAGTTTATTCACAAAATGCTGGAGTAACTCAGCAGGTCAGGCAGCATCTCAGGAGAGAAGGAATGGGTGACGTTTCGGGTCGAGACCCTTCTTCAGACTGAGTATAATAATAATAATAATAATAATAATAATAATAATAATAATATTCATTTATTGTCATTGCAACGAGTACAACGAAATTAAAAAATAGCCAATCCTGACGGTGCGTACAAACATATATGCAATAAATGCAAAAACAAATAAATACATAAATACAATTAAATACAATTATATTAAGTACAAGATTTTTTAACGGTGTTGCCTAGTGCAAAGGTAGTGTTCAGTTCTCGTATGGCCCTGGGGTAAAAACTGTTTTTAAGTCTGTTTGTTCGGGATTTGATCGACCTGTAACGTCGACCAGAGGGCAGATGAACAAACAGACGGTGGCCGGGGTGGGATGGATCTTTTATTATTTTGCCTGCTCTACTGAGGCAGCGTAGGCTGAACAGGTACTCCAGGGAGGGCAGTGAGCAGCCGATGATCTTCTGGGCCGTCGTGATGACCCTCTGAAGGGCCTTCCTGTCCTTTTCTGAGCAGCTGGCATACCATGTGGTTATACAGTATGCCAGCACACTCTCGATGGAGCAGCGATAGAAGGACAACATGAGCTTCTCCTGCAGGTTGGTTTTCCTGAGGATCCTCAGGAAGTGGAGTCTCTGCTGTGACTTCTTTACTGTGGTGATGGTGTTGGTAGACCAGGTAAGATCCTCTGCGATGTGCGTACCCAGGAACCTGAAAGCTGGTACCCTTTCCACACAGACCCCATTGATGTAGAGTGGGTCGTAATCTCCACTGGTTTTTCTAAAGTCAATTATAAGTATCTGTTGTGCATTTCTGTTGTGTTGCTGCAAGCAGGGTGGCACAGTGGCGTAGTGGGAGAACCTCATCAGTCTGAAGAAGGGTCTCGACCCAAAACGTCACACATTCCTTCCCTCCAGAGATGCTGCCTGTCCCGCTGAGTTACTCCAGCTTTTTGTGTCTATCATTGGTGCAGTGGTTGAGTTGCTGTCTCACAGCGCAAGAGACCCGGGTTTGATCCTGACCACAGGTGCTGTCTGTGCAGAATTTGTACGTTCTCCCTTTGGCAATGTGGGTTTTTTCCGGGTGCTCTGGTTTCCTCCCACACTCCAAAGATGTGCAGATTTGTAGGTTAATTGGCTTCTATGAATGGCCCATAGTGTGTCAGATGGGATAGCGTACATCTAGTCTACGGGTGGCCAATGGTCGGTGCCCACTCGGTGGGCCCAAGTGCCTGTTTCCACGCTGTTTCTACAACTAATCAATACTAAAACTAAGTAAGAACTGAGTTCATTTTGAATGGCCCACTGTAATGTTGTGATTGTTCCCTTTCAGAACATATGACAATAAAACACCCTTGACTCTTGACTTCACTTGACATTGGTAAAATAAGCTTGCAGCAAATGGGGGAAAATTAAAATGTTACTATCAGCTTCACATGCCAATTTTGTATTGTTCTTTATGTTTAGTTTAGTTTAGTTTGGAGATACAGTGCGGAAACAGGCCCTTCGACCCACCGAGTCCACATTGACCAGCGATCCCCGCACATTAACACTATCCTACACAAACTAGGGACAATTTACATTTATACCAAGCCAACTAACCTACAAATCTGTATGGCTTTGGAGTGTGGGAGAAAACCGAAGATCTCGGAGAAAACCCACGCAGATCACAAGGAGAACATACAGACTCCTGGGGAGATAATGGAGTGTTGTCGGTTGGATTTATCAAGTTTTCAGATTTCCGAAGTTTCTGAAACAGAAAAATGTAATTTCTGATGATGCAATTAAACCTAATTACCTACTCATCTAAACCCCAGGAATGAGCAGGTTAACCTATCATGAGCGTTTGTCAGCACTGGGCAAACGCTCTGGTTGGAATTTAGAAGAATGAGGGAAGACCTCATTGAAATGTACTGAACAGTGAAAGGCCTGAATAGAGTGGATGTAGAGAGGATGTTTCCACTAGTGGCAGTCTAGGACTAGAGGTCATAGCCTCAGAATTAAAGAACATTCTTTTAGGAAAGAGATGAGGAGGAATATCTTTAGTCAGAGGGTGGTGAATCTGTGGAACTCTTTGCCACAGAAAGCTGTGGAGGCCAAGTCAGTGGATATTTTTAAGGCAGAGATGGATAGATTCTTGATTCGTACAGGTGTCAGAGGTTATGGGGAGAAGGCAGGAGAATGGGGTCAGGAGGGAGAGATAGATCAGCCATGATTGAATGGCAGAGTAGACTTGATGGGCTGAATGGCCTAAATCTGCTCCAATCACTTATGACCTTGTGTATCCACCCATCACTTGCCTGGTTTTGTCCAGTCCCACCTTTCTTTGCAGCTTTCTCCACCAACTGCTACAATCAGTCTGAAGAAGGGTCCCGACTTGAGATGCTGCTTGACCCGCTGAATTATTCCAGTAGTTTGTATTTTTTGCGAGTAAATGGGAATAGTGTAGATGGGTAACTGAAGCCAGAACAGAAAATGTTGGAGATAGTCAGCTAAACAGGCAGCATCTGTGGGAAGAGAAACAGTCAACGTTTAAGGCCAGAGACTCTTCGTCAGAACTGTATTTGATCAAGGTGATTCGAGGGCCTGTTTTGTGCTGCGTGGCGCTTTGACTCCATTATTCCATAAGTAAATATCCAGGTTAAATCCAACTGAACCCACCTGATCCAATGAATGAATGAATACATTGTTGTCACAGTGGACAAGCCACAATGAAATCCTTTGCTTGCGTACCCAAGGGATGCAAATATTCGCCCATAAAGGGCCCTTACAATGTTACAAGTATCCGCGCCAGGTCCCCCTTTGTTTTCCCCCCTCCCTCAAGGCAGTTCCCCCCATGCCGGATCCTCCTTTGTTCCTTCCCCCGGCAGCAGCGTCCTCACTTCCACATGTCCGTCCTCGTCTGTTGGTCGGCGCCGGCCTCGACCGCCGCACCGACCTCTCCACTATCGCCACCAGGTCAGGATGGAACCCAGGTCTCTGGCGCTGTAAGGCAGCAGCTCTAACGTTGCACCACAGTGCCACAGCTGGGAGAACTGTTACCTGACAATGTCAGACACTTGGATTCAATCTGATCTTGGGTGCTGTCTGTAGTCTGTACTTTTTTCTCTTTTACTCTACTTTGATGTACTCATGTATGTTCACAAGTTCACGTTATAGGAGTAGAATTAGGCCATTCGGCCCATTGAGTCCACTCTGCCATTCAATCATGTCTGATCTCTGCCTACTAATCCCATTTTCCTGCCTTCTCCCCATAACCTTTGACACCCGTTCCCGACACTGGTTCCCAACGGGGCTGTGGAGCTCACGAACCGGTCACTACATCAACATCGGGCTGATAGAACAAAGGACGGTGGGCTCTGTATCTACATTAACAATGACTGGTGCACCAACCACACTGCAATAGAGAGCTACTGTTCCCCAGACCTGGAGTACCTACTGCTCAAATGTAGGCCGTTCTATCTGCCTCGGGAGTTTACTGTGGTCATCATCATGTCCGCATACATTCCCCCACAGGCTAATGCTAACCTAGCGCTAGCACAGCTGCACTCGGCCATCAGCAAGCAGCAGGATGCCCACCCCAACGGTGCCTTCATTGTTGCCGGTGACTTTAATCAGGTCGACCTACGAGCCACGCTCCACAAATTCCACCAGCATGTGCAGTGGCCTACCAAGGGCTCAAACACACTGGATAAGGTGTACACTAACGTAAAGGTCGCCTACAGAGCTCTCCCCTGCCAACCCCTGGGACAATCCGATCACCTCTCACTGCTTCTACTGCCCGCATACAAACCCCTCATCTGTAAGACCAAACCTACAATAAAGACGGTCAAAATATGGCCCGAGGATGCCACCCTACAACTCCAGGACTGCTTTGATCACACCGACTGGGACCTGTTTGCACAACAGGCCACCTGCAGTTCAGAGGTAGACTTGGAGGAATACACATCCACTGTGCTCTCCTAAATCAACTGCTGTGTGGAGAATGTCACAGTGGACAAGGAAACAAAGATGTTCCCAAACCGGAAACCATGGATGAACAAGGAGGTACAGAATCCGTTGAGGACACACAACAATGCCTTTAAATCTGGTAACACTTCATATCATATCATATATATACAGCCGGAACAGCGTACAGTGTTGCCAGATCAAACCTGAACAAAGGTAGAAAAAAGGGCCAAAGACACCCACAGGCCGAGGATATGCAAGGAATGGATATGGATCATATGCAAACAGATAAGAGTTAGTATTGGCATCATGATTGGCACAGTCATTGTGGGCTGAAGGGCCTGTTGCTGGCATGTACTGCTCTGTTAGAGTCTGAAGAAGGGTTCCGACCCAAAACATCACCTATTGCTTTTCTGCAGAGTTGCTGCCTGACCTGCTGAGTTACTCCAGCATTATATGTCTTACGTCGTGTTCTGTTCTGTGTTTGATGTTTTAAATGCTGCTTGACACAGCAGTTTTTGCCCTGTCGAGAATTGATAGTAAACTTTTATTTGAATAAATCACTGAATGTATAAGGTCATAAGTATTAGGAGTAGAACTAGGCCATTTGGCCCATCGTCTACTCCGCCATTCAATCATGGCTGATCTATCTCCTAACCCCGTTCTCCTGCCTTCTCCTCATAACCTCTGACACCTGTACTAATCAAGAATCTCTCTATCTCGGCCTTAAAAATATCCACTGACTTGGCCTCCCCAGCCGTCTGTGGCAAAGAATTCCACAGATTCGGCATCCACTGACTAAAGAAATTTCTCATCATCTCCTTCCGAAAGGAACGTCCTTTAATAAGCGAGTTTGGTATCTTGACTGAGCATGAGCTGGTCACAGGCCGCAGGGGCTAAACATCTCGCTGGCTGAGCTGCTGCTTGTATACAGACCTGCGTTTCATCCGCATTTTCCAGTTTTGCTTCGTGGAGGTAAGAAAATATTGCTTTAAAAAATATTAATTCGGTGTATCTATGGTTAATTTGTACAAGACTGCGATGATTTTGTAGGTTTTATTGCTTTATGCTTCTGAGTGAGCGAGATCGTGACGATTTTTTTTTACATTGTAACGTACCGGAGCTGCTCCTCAAACCCTGAGTTATTCCTGGATTTCTCAATCGTTCTTGGATTGTTGGCGATGCAAAAGAAAAACAAACGTTTGAGTGAATGAATTGCAGCTTTGTGCGGGCAGTGGCTATAGTGCGTGATGTCAATGGATGACCACTGTAAACTTGGAGCTGCTGTTCGTGCAGCGATTAGACAGCTGTACAGGTCAGCATCCAGCGGAGTGGTTTGTCTGATCAAACCCTCCCTATAATATCACCCGGTAGATTAAAGTAAGTCTGTTAAAGTACCTGCCGCAATCACCTCCTCTGGCAGCCCGATCCATATACTGACTACCTTCAGGTTCCTATTAAATCTTTCCCCTTTCAATTCAAACCTACATCCTCTGTTTCTTCATTCCCCTATTCTGGGTCTATTTCCCTCATGATTTTATGCACCTCGATAGGATCACCCCCTCAGCCTCCTCAACCGCAAGGAACAAAACCTCACCAACTCGAACTCTCCCTAAAGCTCAGGCCCTTGAATCGTTCCTGCACTCTTCACCTTAATGGCATCCTTCCTATAGCAGCATGAAAGAAACTGAACACTATACTCCAAGTGCTCACCAACGTTTTGCACAGATGTGACATAACATCGCAACTTCTATACATAATACCTGTCTGTTGAAGGCCCTCTTGACCCTCCCACACTCCAAAGACATACAGGTTTGTAGGTTAATTGTCTTTGTTAAATAAAAAAATTATAATTTGTCACTAGTGTGTAAGATAGGGCTAATGTATGGGGATCGCTGATCGGCACGGACATGGTGGGCCGAAGGACTCGTTTCCACGCTGTATCTCTAAACTAAACTAAAAAAGCCCACCCTACGCTGTGATGCATTTTCATGGAACAATGCACCTGCACCACAAGATCCCTTTACTCTAACACTCCCCAAGACCCACCTTGGTCCCATTGAAACCATGGTTCAGGTTGATAGGTTTTGACATGGTCCCGCTCCGTGCGGGTTTGTAGGTTAATTGGCCTCTGTAAATTGCCCCTAGCATCTAGGGAGTGGATGAGAAAGTGGGATAACATGGAACTAGTGTGAACGGGTGATGGATGGCCGGCGTGAATTTGGTGAGCCGAACGTCCTGTTTCAATGCCGTCTCTCTAAACTAAACTAACTAATGGCGGCACGGTGGCGCAGCGGTAGAGTTGCTGCCTTACAGCGAATGCAGCGCCGGAGACTCAGGTTCGATCCTGACTACGGGCGCCGTCTGTACGGAGTTTGTACGTTCTCCCCGTGACCTGCGTGGGTTTTCTCCGAGATCTTCGGTTTCCTCCCACACTCCAAAGACGTACAGGTGTGTAGGTTAATTGGCTGGACAAATGTAAAAATTGTCCCTAGTGGGTGTAGGATAATGTTAATGTGCGGGGATCGCTGGGCGGCGCGGACCCGGTGGGCCGAAGGGCCTGTTTCTGTGCTGTATCTCTAAATCTAACTGAAGTCGGCAGTTATGGGAGCTTCTGGCAAAGAAACCTTGGTGAGACTGTGTACGGCACGTTGCAAACCTGGCAGCCACACCACCTCTTTGGCGGTAGACACAAAATGCTGGAGTAACTCAGCGGGTCAGGCAGCATCTCTGGAGAGAAGGAATGGGTGACGCTTTGGGTCTCGACCCGAAACACCACCCATTCTTTCTCTCTGGAGATGCTGCCTGACCCGCTGAGTTACTCCAGCATTTTGTGTCTACCTTTGATTTAAACCAGCATCTGCAGTTATCTTCATGCACTTTGCACTTTGGCGGGGCTGTTCCCATTCAGCGCGTTGCTTTGCCCATACCTTGTCCTTGATCTGATTCCTGAACCTGCAGCTGGAGAATATTCTGCTTTGTGCCCATGAAAAGCAGGTTTAGCTTTAGGTTGATTATTGTCTCGTGCACTGAAGTACAGTAAAAAGCTTTGTTTTACTTGTGCAGGAAGGAACTGCAGATGCTGGTTTAAACCGAAGATAGACACAAAATGCTGGAGTAGCTCAGCGGGACAGGCAGCATCTCTGGAGAGAAGGAATGTCTGACGTTTCGGGTCGAGACTCTTCTTCAGACTGTCAGGAAAAACAGGCCAGT
This sequence comes from Rhinoraja longicauda, assembly GCF_053455715.1. Taxonomy (NCBI): domain Eukaryota; kingdom Metazoa; phylum Chordata; class Chondrichthyes; order Rajiformes; family Arhynchobatidae; genus Rhinoraja; species Rhinoraja longicauda. The sequence continues at coordinate 1,371,505 of NC_135980.1, forward strand.
GAACATTTCCACAGGACACAGGGTCTCGCCCCAAAAATCACCCATTCCTTCTATCCAGAGATGCTGCCTGTCCCACTGAGTTACTCTAACATTTTGTGTCTATCTTAGTTTTGTTTTACGTTATCCATTCAAATCAGATAATACTATACATAAATTAATGAAGCCAAACTCAATTACAATAGATAGAGCAAAGTGAAAGTTACAGAGTGCAGGATACAGTTCTCTACATAGTAGCACACCAGTTACATAGACATAATCTAATGTCCGCAATGAGGGAGTGGTGAATCGGACAGGACCTTAACTTGTGGATGGACAGTTCAGAAGCCTGCTAATAGAGGTGAGGAAGCTGTTCCTGAGTCTGGCACGCTTTCAAACGTCTGTATCTTCTGCCCAACGGGATCAAGGAGAAGAAGGAATGAATGGGCTGGGACAAATCTTTGATTATGTCGGCTGCTTTCTGGGAAAACTGAGGAATAGATGGAGTCAATGGCGGGAAGTCTGGTCCGTGTCATGGGTTGGGCTGCATCCACAACTCTCGGCAATTTCTTGTGGTCCTAGGCAGAGCTGTTCCCAAACCCTGCTGTGATGCAGCCCAACAGTATGCTTTCTATAATGAGTCACCTGCCACAGGGTACCCACTCATTCCTACCACCACAGTATGTACATGGCTGATACAGTTCAGTGTTAGCTCAGCATGGTGTTAGATTGTATGATGGTAAATTCATTGGTTGTTTTGGGAGGGTAGTGATACTTCCCCTTTTCTGAGATAAGTTCATCAGTTGTAGGAGCAGAATTAGGCCATTCGGCCCATCAGGTCTGCTCGCTATTCAATCATGGCTGACCTACCTCTCCCTCCTAACCCCATTCTCCTGCATTCTCCCCATAACGCCTGACACCCGTACTAATCAAGAATCGATCAATCTCCACAATTGTTAAAAATATCCATTGACGACCTCCACAACCTCCTGAGGCAATGAATTCCACAGCTATCACAAACATTATATGTCAGTTAGCCGTCCAATCCGTAATATTCCTGCATGCAAGGGAAACTCATTCTCTTACAAATGTTAAGTTACATCTAGAAATGACCAATGGACCTCTGACTTTGAAGAATAGATGGAGTGAATGGTGGGATGTTTGGGCTGGGTGATGGTCAGAGCTACATCTACAACTCTCCGCAACTTTAAAGTTTGACCAGGGCAGCACAGTGGCACTGTGGTAGAGTTGCTGCCTTACAGCTCCAGAGACTAGAGTTTGATGCTGACTACAGGTGCTGTCTGTGCGGAGTTTGTACGTTCTCCCCGTGACCATATGGGTTTTCTCCGGGTCCTCTGGTTTCCTCCCACATTCCTAAGACAATGGAAGTTTCTAGTTTAATTGAGCTCTGTAAAATTGCCCCTAGTGTGTAGTGTCTAGGTGATCATTGGTCGGCGCGGACTCAGTGGGCCAAAGGGCCTGTTTCCATGCTGTGTCTCTAAACTAAACTAAACTAAACTAAACTAAACTAAACTAAACTAAACTAAACTAAACTAAACTAAACTAAACTAAACTAAACTAAACTAAACTAAACTAAACTAAACTAAACTAAACTAAACTAAACATAACATAATTGTTGCACATTGATATCCTGGACCTGAGAAGAATACTTTGAAAACCGCCATTAATGTTTCATCATATTTGTCTTGGGCAGTTTACAACCTAGTGGTATGAATATTGATTTCTCTAACTTCAAGTAACCCTTGCATCCCCTTTCTCCCTGTCCCTCCCCCACCCCGGTCATCGTACTAGTTTCACTGTCGTACTGCTAAGTTTCACTGTTTTGTATTAAAGTTACCACCTTTCCCACAACTAACAATGCACCATTATGGGCTCCACCTTTCCTTGATCATCGTTGCTTGCTTTGACCTGTCTTTTTGCATATCTTTCATTAATTTGTCCCATGTGCCTTTTCATATCTCTCGGTTCGCTCTCCCCTGACTCTCAGTTTGAAGAAGGGCCTCGACCCGAAACATCACCGATTCCTTTTCTCCAGAGATGCCACCTGTCCCGCTGGGTTACTCCATCTTTTCATGTCCATCTTCGGTGTAAACCAGCATCTGCAGTTCCTTCCGACACATCGTTTCCTCTAGATTCGATAAGTTCGCAATGATGTGCCCTCCACATTAAATCACATTCAGCAACTGCAGAAATTGTTCTGGAGCAAGAACTGTTATTGCAGTTTGTCTCAGCTGATGTACAGAAAGGAAGAGGAAGTGCTCTGAAGCACATACGGTTAAATGTGGTGAATCTGGCCAGCCCGACGGATAATTGACCTCTGAACATCCCTTTACCATCCCAGCCCCACAAGCTATCAGGCATAGGATGACAAAGGGAAGTCCATGAGCCACATGGCCTCGCCCAGCGTTTGCAATATCGACGCAACGATTCAGCAGCCATCTTGAACAAAGGAGAAACATTTAGCCGGGTAGAATTACATCTGTTAAAGCAAAAAGAATTCCCGCAACACATCAAAGCCAACTCATAACATTTTACAATTGTAAATCTTTATAAGAAATGCTACTAAAACATTACTATTGTACCATTTAAGAAACATTTAGACAGGTACATGGATCGGCACCAAATGCTGGAGTAGCTCAGCTGGACAGGCAGCATCTCTGGAGGGAGGGAATGGGTGACGTTTCGGGTCAACACCCTTCTTTAGTACAGGTTTAGAGAGATATGGGACAAATGCTGGCAGGTGGGACTAAGGCCAGTACAGTAGGAAAACTAGCAGTAGAATTGCTGCCTTACAGCGCCAGAGACCTGGGTTTGATCCTGACCACAGGTGTTGCCTGTTTGTAAGTTCTCCCCGAGACCGTGTGGGTTTTCACGTCCACTTGTATTTATACATAATCCATATCCCTCTATTCCCTGCACTTCCATGAGTCTATCTAAAAGCCTCTTAAACGCCACTATTGTATCTGCCTCCACCACCCCTGGTCATGTGGTCCAGGCCCCCACCACAGTCTGTGTATAAAACATCCCACCACACATTAAACTTTAAACTGTAAACGCCTTGCAGCGCCAAAAACCCGATTTGACCCTGACTACAGGTGCTGTCTGTACGGAGTTTGCACGTTCTCCCCGTGACCATGTGGGTTTCCTACGGGTGCTCCGGTTTCCTCCCACACTCCAAAGATGTACAGGTTTGTAGGTTAATTGGCTTCGGTAAAAATTGAAAGTTGTCTTCAGTATTTAGGATAGTGTTAGTGTACGGGGATCACTGGTCGGCATGGACTCGGTGGGCCGAAGGGCCTGTTTCCACACTGTATCTCTAAACTAAACCAGACTAGGTGTGTAGATGGCACATGTTGGTAGGTGTGTGCAAGTTGGGCTGAAGGGCCTGTTTCTATGCTGTATGAAAAGTTGTGAAAGAAGCAATGTGAATGCAAATCTCTCTTTGTTTTTAGTTTTAGTTTTAGAGATACAGCAGTTTTAGAGTAACAGGCCCTTCAGCCCACCAGTCCGCATTGACCACGATGCCCCGAACACTAGTTCTAGTTTAGTTTTGTTTTTGAACTGAGATGCAGTGAAAAGGTTTTTTGTTGCTACCTATCCAGTCTGTGTAAAGACTATACATCATTATAATCAAGCCTGCCATTGTGGACAGATATAGGATAAAGGGAATAATGTTTAGTGCAAAATAAAGTCCAGAAAAGTTTGATTAAGAGTCCAAGAGTCACCAATAATACTATCCTACGCACTCTGGGCAATGTGCAGAATCAAATTAACCTACAAACCTGCACGTCTTTGGGATGTGGGGGGAAACTGGAGCACCCGGAGAAAACCCACGTGGTCACAGGGAGAATGTGCAAACCCTGCAGACAGAACCTGCAGTCGGTATCGAACCTGCCTCTCTGGTGTTTTAAGTCAACAGCTCTACCGCTACAACACTGTGCCAACTTCTTTCCACGAGGACTTTGTCCCTCTATATTTGAGACGTTCACATTCCTACATCATTCATGCATATTGTGCTGATGTTTAATAATTTGGTCAGCATGTGTTATGCAATAAAAACAGAGAATGTCCAGCAGTTCAGGTAACATCTGAGGAGAAAGGAAAAGAGCATGTTTCAAGTCAATGATCTTTCATCTGATCTAAACTTTAGACTTTAGAGATACAGCACAGAAACAGACACCGAGTCAGTGCCGACCAGCGATCACCCCGTACACTATCCTACACACACTAGTGAAAACCCAAGTGGTCACTGGGAGAACGTACAAACTCCGTACAGACAGCACGCATACTCAGGATCGAACCAGGCTCCCTCGCCCTGTAAGGCAGCAACTCTATCGCTGTGCCACTGTGCTGCCCTAAAGAGGGTGCCTCTTTGGAGGACAAATGTCCTATCTAATGAAGAACCGAGACATCCAAATCAAAACCTTCCCTGTTGGGATCTCTCATCCACCCTCAGCCAAGAGTGGAGAAAACATTCCTCTCAACCAGGGAAGGGAGGCAGAATAATCAAATGTTTTGTAGCACCTCACTTGCTACGTAGCATTGCAATTGGCACGGCGGCACGGTGGCACAGCGGTAGAGTTGCCACCTTAAAGCACCAGAAACCCAGGTGCAATCCTGACCACTGATGGTCTCTGTACACCGTTTGTATGTTCACCCCGTGGCCGCATGAGTTTTCCCCGGGTGCTCCGGTTTCCTCTCACACTCCAAAGACGTACAGGTTTGTAGTTTAATTGACTTCAGTAAAGATTATAAGTTGCCCCTCGTGTGTGTAGGATAGTGCTAGTATACGGGAATCGCTGGTAGGCATGGACTCGGTGGGACGAAAGGCCCATTTCTGCGCTGTATCTCTAATCTAAACTAAACTAAAATGGCTGGCCGCCAACCTCACCTTCCAAGTAATAAATACAAAGTGCTGCTTATTAGGTTTAACCAAGTTATCTACGTTATAATTATACTTACTCATTTCTTTCTATATCCTCATTTTCAGGCTTAACATGTTTATTCACTTCACCTGTCAATGGTCATAATGTTTCTCAGTGATTTCCATTCAATTGAACCCACAATGCATATAGTCAATGCCAGACACTAAACTGTGTTAATATTTGTTGGGAAATTTGCTCTTGTTTCCCAGTCGGCCGTTGAGATTTTGTTGACATTTAGCAAGAATCATCCTGAGGCACAAAAGAAAAAAAATGGGCGTTTCTTGTTTAGAAAATGCATTCTAACAATGTGTCAAGCTTCACCCCTCTGCTTAACGGGTCGGACTGCTCTGCTGCCAAGTAAATGGAGCAACAGGTTGTCGTGTTGCCTGAAGATGTGCAAAAGGAATCCTCAGGGACAACATACAAAACATTATGACCTGATGAGCCAAAACATTATGACCACCTGCCTAATATGCTGTTGGTCCTCCGTGTGCAGCCCCATACGCAGCAGGGTGCGATGCACTGTGCATTGTGACACATTCCTCCCATGACCACCATTAAAATTTTCTGTGACGTAGTAGACCTTCTGTCGGTTCGGACCGGGCGAGATAGCCTTCGTTGCCCTCGCGCATCGATGAGCCTTGGGCACCCAAGGTATGCGGTTTGTCCCTCCTCAGACCACTGTCAGTAGGTACTCACCACAGCTGACCGGAAGCACCCCACAAGCCTTGCCCTTTCAGAGATGCTCTGACCCAATCATCTGGCCATAACAACTTGGCCCTTGTCAAAGTCGCTCAGGTCTTTGCTCAAGTCTTTACTCCTGCCCATTTCTCCTGCATCCAACACATCAACTTCAAGAACTGACTGTTCACTTGCTGCCTAATATATCCCACCCCTTGACAGGTGCCATTGTAACAAGATAATCAATGTTATTCACTTCACCTGTCGGTGGTCATAATGTTATGGCTGATCGGTGTACATTGCACAGAATCACTCAGGGTAGGGGAATCAAAAACCAGAGGACATGGGTTTAAGGTGAGGCGGGAAAGGAACCTGAGGGGCAACTTTGTCACACAGAGGGTGGTGCGTATTTGGAATGAGCTGCCAGAGGACATGGTTGAGGCAGGAACTGTAACAGCATTTAAAGGATGGATATGAAAGGTTTCGAGGGATAGGGGCCAAACGTGGGTAAATGGGACAAGCTGAGAAAGGGGACCTTGTTTGGAATAGACGAGTCAGACTGAAGAAGGGCCCTGACCAGAAATGTCACCTATCCATGTTCTCCAGAGATGCTGTCTGACCCACTGAGTTATTCCAGCACGTTGTGTCTTTTTTTGCAAACCAGCATCTGCAGTTCCTTGCTTCTCCATTACACATAAATTAAAGTTGTTTCTGATGTAACTCAGAATGGTTTACACTGTAATGATGGACTGCTGGGGAAGTTCACCAATGAATTAATCCCAGCCAGGAATCTGTACCTTGTAACAGGAAGACCGGAGAAAATTAACAGAGGATAATTTTAAAATTGTATCAGGTCAGGTTTGGTTTAGTTTAGAGATACAGCACGGAAACAAGCCCTTTCGGCCCACTGGGTCCGTGCTGACCAGCGATTCCCACACATTAACACCATCTTCCACCCACTAGGGACAATTTTTACATTTACCAACTCAATTAACCTACATACCTGTACATCTTTGGAGAATGGGAGGAAACTGAAGATCTCAGAGAAAACCCACGCAGGTCACGGGGAGAACGTACAAACTCCATGCATTCAGCACCCATAGTCGGGATGGAACCCGGGTCTCCGGCGCTGCATTCACAGTAAGGCAGCAACTCTACTGCTGCGCCACCGTGCCGCCACTGTGCACCACTGTACACGTCAAAGGCTGAAACAGAAATTTTGACTGTTACATAAATTCATAAATTATAGGAGCAGAATTTGGCCATTCGGCCCTTCAAGTCGACTCCGCCATTCAATCATAGTTGAGCTATCTTTCCCTTTCAACCCCCTTCTCCCCATAACCCCTGACACCCGTACTAATCAAGAATCTATTAATCTCCACCTTAAAAATATCTATTAACTTGGCCTCCGCAGCCGTCTGTGGCAATGAATTCCACAGATTCATCGCCCCCTGACTAAAGAAATTTCTCCTCATCTCCTTTCATAAGGTACGTGCTTTTAGTCTGATGTTATGGCCCGTGGTCCTAGACTCCCCCACAAGTGGAAACATTCTCCCCACATCCACTCTATCCAGATCGCTCACTATTCGGTAAGTTTGAATAAGGTCCCTCCTCTGCAGGTTTCTGCAGTTTTAGAATCAATATTTAATGCATGGTTCCAATCCCATCTATCAATGTGCATATATGCACTTGCTTCCTGCATCAACCCAACATAAGTAGAATAACACTTTCTCTATTCTCACCGTTGCAATACATTTGGTACTGATTTGACTGATGTAGTACAAAGACAATAATAAGATACATTTGTACCGCAGGAAGTTCAATCGACAGAAAATGTCCCCCATTTAGGGCCCTGTGTCACAACGGTAGATCTACTGCCTTCATTTCATGTTTCATGTATCTTATGTTTTTTGACTGTTTATTTCCCTCCTGGGATAAATAAAGTTCTATCGTATCGTATCGTTACAGTGTCAGAGACCCAGGTTCGATCCTGATCTTGGATGCTGTCTGTGTGGAGTTTGCACGTTCTCCCTGTGACCATGTGGACTTCCTCCGCATGCTCTAGTTTCCTCCCACATCCAAAAGCCGTGTAGGTTTGCAAGTTAATTGACTTCTATACATTGTATACATTAGAGGTGATCATTGGTTGGCGTGGACTCAGTGGGCCAAAAGGCCTGTTTCCATGCTGTATCTCTAAGCTAAACTAAACTCATCTAAACTAAACAAAACGTCTTCCTATACATAACAGAATTACCTACTAAAAATTTGAGGAAAACCGGAGTTGATGTGACCCGTATCAGATTGAGATCGCTGTCTCCTACATGTACAAACATTGTTAGTCACAATGTGGGCAGCCACTGTGATGCTCCCTCTGTTCTTTCTGTTCCAGGAGCACAGAGAGCTATTCAGGTCAAACGTCTTGTTATAATAACTTTTACTTGGATGTGGGTGGAGGGAGTGGCAAAAGAGAAAGAGAGAGAGAAAGAGAGAGACAGAGAGAGAGAGGGACAGAGAGAGAGACAGAGACAGAGACAGAGAGAGAGAGAGAGAGACAGAGTCAGAGAGAGAGAGAGAGAGAGAGAGAGAGAGAGAGAGAGAGAGAGAGAGAGAGAGAGAGAGAGTGAGAGGGAGAGGGGGAGGGGAGAGAGAAAGAGAAAGAAAGAGAGAGAGAGAGGGTGTAGAAAGAGAGAGAGGGAGAGAGGGAGCGAGGGAGAGGGGAGAAAAAGGGAAAGAAAAAAAGAGGGAGAGAGAGAGAGAGAGTGAGTGTGGGGAGAGAGAGAGGGAAAGGGGAGGGAGGGAGAGGGAGGAAAGGGAGGGAGGGGGAAGGGGAGGAAGAGAGAAAGAGAGGGGGAGAGAGGGGGAGAGAGGGAGAGAGAGAAAGTGAGAGAAGTTTAAGAAGTCCAAAATGGATCTGCAGGAGTTCAATTAAAAAAAGGACACTGGAGTAAAGTGCTGGAGTAGCTCAGCGGGTCAGGCAGCATCTCTGGAGAACATGGATAGGTGACATTTCAGATCGGGACCCTTCTTCAGACTGATTGTTGGGGATGGGAGGAGAGCAAGCTGGAAGAGAGGCAGGACAAAGCATGGGAGGTGATAGGTGGACACAGGTGAGGGGAGGCTTTGATAGGCAGATGGGTGGAACAAAGTCCAGAGAAGGTGTGAGACAGAAGGATTGAAGAATTACAAATTGTGAAGCCAGAGGAAGGAATGTGGGAGGACGGGGAAGAGGGGGGAGGGGAGAATTGGATGCAAATCCAAATGAGGCTCAGGGTAAGGGCGGGGGAAGGGGAGGGGGGTTGGGGGAGTAGGGGAGGGGATGTTAGAGGTTAATTATAATTGGAGAATTCAATGTTCATAATGTGGGTTTGTAAGCTACCAAGTGGAATTAATGTCCAGTTTAACCATTAAGACAGCAGCATGAAGATAGACACAAAATGTTGGAGTAACTCAGCGTGTCAGGCAGCATCTCTGGAGAAAAAGGATGGGTGATGTTTTGGGTCAGGACCTTTCTTCAGACCTTCAAGAAGAAGGGTCCCAAGCCGAAACGTCACCCATCCTTTTTCTCCAGAGATGCTGCCTGACCAGCTGAATTACTCCAGCACTCTGTGTCTATCTGCGGTATATACCAGCACTTGCAGTTCCTTTCTGCACACAAGATAGGAGTCTGTTTTACTGGTCTCTAGATATTTGTGCAGTGAATATCCTGCTATTATGTTCGCTTTGCATTCCACCAATCTGCACCATTGTCTGGGATCATGTACAGGCCTGAAACAGGGGCTCTCTCCTCAGCCAGACACATTTACAATCAGTCAATAGAAATTGTTAATCAAATCAACGTATGAATAGAACATTTACTGCTGTTAATCAAGTTTTGATTATCATTGGCAACTTGTTATGTTGTAAGATGTAAACTGCTCCTTGCTACTGATTACCTCCGACAGTTGACCACAAAATCTCCCCACAATATACTTTTCACACAATGGTTTGATAAAGATAAAAGTGGCAGCAGAAAACATGGAACATTTGGAAAAGGCCCACAAGGGAATAGTCAGCGCCGATCATTGATAAAGTGTAGCACTGTTTCTTGACATTCAAAACAAACCATGTCTCCATGTAGAAACAAAGAACTGCAGGTGCTGGTTTACACCACAAATGGACAGAGTGCTGGAGTAACTCAGCAGGTCAGGCAGCATCTATGGAGAAAAAGGATGGGTGACGTTTCGGGTCGGGACTCTTCATCAGACAGGTCACGACCTGAAACGTCACCCATCCTTTTTCTCCAGAGGTGCTGCCTGACCCGCAGAGTTACCTAGTTACTCCAGCACTTTGTGTCTATCGTTATTCTACCCGTTAACCAGTTATCTGTTAACAGGTTGCTTGTTCCCTGGTCCTGATATTTCCTCATATCCCGGGTCAGGCAGCAGCTCCGGAGATAAAGGATAGGTAACGTTTCGGGTCAGGACCCTTCTTCAGACCATTTGTTATAAGGGATAGGATGGAATCGAGGTATGCGGAGATGAGTTCAGTGGGGCAGGAGTAGGGGGAAGCAATGGGTCTTCCAGGGCAGTTCTATGTGGATTTTCGGGAGAGGTGCGGGGCTGGGGAAACGATAAGGTTGGAGGCTGGGGCAATCACCAGACCATGTATCCAGGTAGGAAAATAACTGCAGATGCTGGTACGAATCCAGGTAGTCATTAAGGTGTGCCATTATTTTAGTCTAGAAACATATTAATTTCTCTATTGCACAGTTAAACTGTTCTAATTTTGCACCAAGCGAGCACTTTCATACCTTTAGCTTGCACTGTCATTCTCTCACCCTATTTTCTGCAGAAACAATGCTGCTGATTCATGTTTTACACCAGTACCTCACAATGAGATTTCATTCCTCGATCTCCCACATTCCTTCCTTTCGCTGAGCAGAGAGACTGAAAAAAGAAAGTGAAGCAAGATTAATCAAGCAAGTACAGTAATATTTGAACAGCCTAATTCATGCCCAGACATAACATTCAGAAAAAAGGCACTCATTAAAAACACCTCGCTCAGAGAAACCTCAAGAAACAATCTTGAATTTTCATATTTTATTGTTTCCTTTTATTCCTTTTCCCTCCATTCCTCTCTTCCCTTGTCTTTATCTCTCTATTTTCCAATCCCCAATGCACTCTGTTCACTCTCCGACCCGTTTTCACGTTCCCTCTCCCCGGTCCATTATTCTCGCACAAACCCACACAAAAACACAGACAACCTTTTTCCTAAATCAGATGCCCCACTTAACTGACGACCGATTGAAAGCAGTGCTCTTATACCAGCTCCGTTCATGTGATTAGCATGTGAAGAAAAACCTTAACAGTTCCAATTAATTTGGGATCTCATGACTTGGTAGATGTCCGTCTTAAGACTTATCCCATGATCCAGAAGAAGCCAAACAAATTCATCAATAGAACCTTTCTCCTTCACTTCATGGCAGTTTAATCTTCAAGCTTCTCATGACCCATTGATTATTTTATGATTTTTGCTCTGCTGCAATTCTGTTGCAGTCTTCTTTTACAATTTAATTAATCAATATCCTAACTGTAACATGCAGCACACATTTGTTTATACTTGTATGTGTGTGTAACTTTATTGTATAGGCTCCCTGCAACAATAAAACACATTGATCAACATCAACATTTTGCATTTGCTTAATTTTGTAAACTAACTTTAAAAATGTCAACTTAAAGGACATTGGCTTGACATAGAGTTGAAAATAAGTATGATTTCTGTTCTGTTGTTTTGCTTGATTTTACATATTAAGTAGCTCCTCAAATAAAACTATTCTTTCTGCAAACAAAAATGGTGTGTTAAAGAATGCATTCAAAAGAGAGAATTGGAACATTTTCTGAAGATATCTAATGCATTATGTCATGCTGTGTGGCATGAAATTAATTTGGCATGCTTTTGCTACTTTGCGATTGATATTTCTGTACTGCATCAATAACTGAAAGAAGACAGCTATTGAGATATCTCATGCTTTATCATGTGTCTGATTCATCCATGTTGTGTTCAGTGTAACACTAAGACCCGTAGATCAGCTGCTTGATAGAAAAACATGAAGGAGATTTGGACAAATGGAAGTTCTTCACAGAATAACACCGTAAGAGTCTTTAGTTCAGTGCAGCATTGCGATGCAGCGTGAAAACAGGCCTTTCGGCCCATCGAGTGTGCACTGCCCAACGATCCCCGCACATTAACACTACTCGACACACATTAGGGACAATTTTTTTAACATTTATGCCAAGCCAATTAACCTACAAACATGCAAGTCAGGAGTGTAGGAGGAAACTGAAGATCTTGGTGAAAACCCACGCAGGTCACAGGGAGAATGTACAAACTCCATACAGACAACACCTGTAGTCATGATGGAACCCGGCTCTCTGGCGCTGTAAGGCAGTAGCTCCACCACTGCGCCACTGTGTCGCCCTGGGTAATGGGCGTAAATGGTAAAGAAGAATAAAGATAGCATTTCCGAATTATTATTCATGGTATAGTTTTCTTTGTTTACTAGTCTGGATCCAATTAGATGTTTTAAAATCTTCTGTAGTTCAAACCGGGATTTTAGAAGCATCCATGTGAATAATAATTTGTGCACTTCGTCTCACTGAGTCTGTGCCGCCCAGCAATCACCCCGTACACTAGCACTATCTTATATACTAGGGACAACTTACAATTTTTATCAAAGCCAATTAACCTACAAACCTGCACGGCTTTGGAGTATGGGAGGAAACTAGAACATCCGGAGAAAACCCACGCAGTCACAGGAAGAACGTGCAAACTCCATACAGACAGCACCCGTAGTCAGGATTGAACCCGGGTCTCTTGCGCTGTAAAGCAGCAACTCCACCACTGAGTCCGGTCAGGAGGGAACCAGGATTAGCAGAGATGTGAGGCAGCAAATCTGACTACTGTGCCACTGTGCCAGGCTGTTCCGTGAGATGTGGACCTCAGGAAATTTATTATAGCACAGAAATTAAGTTGCATTAAACCACCAAAATGTATCTACAGGTAGAGTTCGAGGATGTGAAGATTATACTACATTAAGCTATTTACATACCTTTCTGAGAAATTGTGTTGTAATCTCATAGTCATGGAAACAGGCCCTTTGGCCCATTGAGTCCATGCTGACCATCAACCACCCATTTACTCTAATCCTAGGTTAATGCCATTTTTTAGTCTCTCCATATTCTCATCGACCACTCACCTGCACATCAACAACAATGTACAGTGGGCAAGTAATCAAACAACCGGCATGTCTTTGGGATGTGGGATGTGGGAGGACATAGAACACAGATCCGTACAGCACAACAATGGGCCCTTTAGCACTTAATGCCCATGCCAAACATGATGCCAAGAATATCTTTTGTTTAGAGATGCAGCGTAGAAACAGACCCTTTGGACAACTGTGCCTGCACCAACCAGTGATAACCTGAAAACTAATTCTATCCTACACACTCGGGACAAATTTACAGACGCCAATTAACATATAAATCTTCACGTCTTTGGAATGTGGGAGGAAACCGAAGCACCCAGAGAAAACCAACACAGTCACAGGGACAACGTGCAAACTCCATACAGACAGCACCTATAGTCAGGATCGAACCCGGGTCTCTGGCACTGTAAGGTAGCAACTATTACTGCACCACCGTGCTGCCCTTATCTCTTATCGACCTGCTGAAAATTCATATCCCCACAGTCCCTTCATATCCATGCGCCAATACAAAAGTGTCTTAAGCACCACTATCGTATCTACCTCCGCCACTACCCCAGCCAATGGGTTTCAGACACTCACACCCTCTGTGTAAAAGACTTGCCCTGACATCTCCATTAAACCTTGCCCTTCTCACTTCAAACTCCAGTATTGAAATTTACTATCCTGGGAAAAAAGTTCTGACTGTCTCCCCTATCTATACTTCTCATAGTTTATATATTTCTTATAGGTCTCTCATTCAGCAACCTTCAGCATTCCAGACAAAACAATCCAAGTCTGTCCAAGCTCTCATTCCGGTGAACCTCTGCACTGTGGTCTTCTTCTTCTTGCGTTTGAGGCAGCAGAAGTATCAGGCTGCTTCTACTTCTGCTGTCCCTGTTTGTTGTCGTTCGCCTGACTGAGGTCAGTTGACAGGGCTCACCACAGGGAGGTCGACAATGTGAGCCCCTGCACTGGGGCAGGAGGTCAACAACGTGAGCCCATGCACTGGGACAGGAGGTCGACAACGTGAGCCCATGCACTGGGGCAGGAGGTCAACAACGTGAGCCCATGCACTGGGGCAGGAGGTCGACAACGTGAGCCCTGCACTGGGGCAGGAGGTCAACAATGTGAGCCCATGCACTGGGGCAGGAGGTCAACAACGTGAGCCCATGCACTGGGGCAGGAGGTCGACAACGTGAGCCCTGCACTGGGGCAGGAGGTCAACAATGTGAGCCCATGCACTGGGGCAGGAGGTCAACAATGTGAGCCCATGCGCTGTGTTACTGTTACGTTATTCCACTTTATCATCCATTTCCTACGCATTATGGGCAATTTTGTCTTTGCAGAGGCCAACTAACTTACAAACCCACATGAGTTTGGGATGTGGAAGGAAACCAGAGCACCCGGAGGAAAGTGACGGAGTCACAGAGAGAGCGTGCCAACTCCACACAGGCAGTAACCGGGGTCAGGATTGAACTCAGGTCTCTGACATTTAATCTTATAATCTGCAGATGCAGCTGCTATTATAGAGAAAATTCAAAAGCAACAGCACCTATACTCTTAGTTTACAGACTGTTCCTTTATTCCGTTAGGAGTATTTTAGAAGCAGTACAAAGTAGATGGATTTAAACATAAAAAGCTCTAATCTTGGTCCTGACCACCTGGGAGAAATCACATCTACACAGCAAATCCTCTCTTTTCACTGACCTCGTTGTCATTTTTTTGCAAAACGACAGTCAACTAACCAATGATGTGTTTAATTAACTGTGAACACTGCCCAGTCCATCACCAGCTCTGACCTCCCCACCATCGAAGGGATTTACAGGAGTCACTGCCTCAAAAAGGCATCATCAGAGACCCACACCACCCTGGCCACACACTCATTTCACCCCTGCCATCGGGAAGAAGGTACAGGAGCCTGAAAACTGTAAGATCCAGGTTCAAGAACAGCTTCTTCCCTACAGCCACCAGGCTATTAAACACGACAAGCTCAAATAAGCTCTGAACTACATAGACTATTATTGTTATTATTGCACTATTATTGTTTGCTTTTTGTGTGCACAAATGCGTATATACTCACAAATACACATATATATGATCCATATATATATATGTGTATTTGTGAGTATGTGTATACTGTAAGTGTAAAATTGTTCCTTGTGTGTCCCTTGCAGGATAGTGTTAGTGTGTGGGGATCGCTGGTCAGTGTGGACTCGGAATCGGTGGGCCACAGGGCCTGTTTCCGCACTGTATCTCTAAACTAAACTAAACCTCACTCAGTAGTTTAATCCATTATGAAAAACTCCTGCTTCCATTACTATTTAAGTAGAGACCAATGCTTGCAGCTAAAACAATGAATATCAGAAATTAAAATCTTTTTGGTTCTCTACCAAAATTCCCCCAATCCTCTAGTTTAGTTTTGCTTAGTTTTGTGCGAAAACAGGCCCTTCGGCCCACCCAGCGTGCCGCCAGCGATCCACGCACACTAATACTATCCGACACACATTAGAGACAATTTACACTTTCACCAAGCCAATTAGCCGACAAACCTGTACGTCTTTGGAGCGTGGGAGGAAACCGGAACGCCCGGAGAAAATCTTCGCAGGTCACGGGGAGAACGTACAAACTCCGTACAGACAGCACCCGTAGTCAGGATCGAACCCGGGTCTCTGGCGCTGTAAGGCAGTAACTCTACTGCTGTACCAACACCCCCTACTGCTGTGGCCCAATACCCCCACCCAATTCCCCAGAACTGATATCCACACACCCTGACTTGTTTGGAGCACTAAGGGTGAAGCCTTACTCACGTGAACTTGGACCATCCATAGTTCTGCCTATGGGCTATAGTTCTGGGCAAAGCCACAATAAAACACTGCACCTCTTTATAAGTCGTGCTAAAGGCCGAGATCTTAACACTGACCGAATGGACCATGATGTACTGTGGCTGCCTTGGTCCTGCTCCTGTTATGGGTCTCCCTTTCTTTTTTGCTTCTGTCTCTCCTCTTCATCCCATCCTCTATCCTTCCATTAAGGCCTCTAAAGAGTGGATGTGGGGAAGATGTGTCCAGTAGTGGGATAGTCTTGGAACAGAGC
Organism: Rhinoraja longicauda; assembly: GCF_053455715.1. NCBI lineage: Eukaryota > Metazoa > Chordata > Chondrichthyes > Rajiformes > Arhynchobatidae > Rhinoraja > Rhinoraja longicauda. The sequence continues at coordinate 1,387,423 of NC_135980.1, forward strand.
GCATAGCCTCAAAATTACAGGACGTAGCTTTGGAATGGAGATGAGGAGGAATCTCTTTAGCTAGAAGGTAGTGCATCTGTGGAATTTATTGCCACAAACGGTGGTGGAGGCCAAATCATTGGGTATCTTTAAAGTGGAGGTTGATAGGTTCTTGATTCAACTTTAGACTTTAGACTTTAGAGTTACAGAGTGGAAACAGGCCCTTCGGCCCACTGAGCCAGCGATCACCCCACACACTAGCACAATCCTACGCACTAGGAACAATTTACAATTTACAATTTTTGCCAAAGCCAATTAATCTACAAACCTGTACATCTTTGGCATGTGGGAGGAAACCAGAGCCCTGGAGAAAACCCACACAGTCACAGGAAGAACAAGCAAACTCCGTACAGACAGCATTCGTAGTCAGGATCGAACCCGGGTCTCTGGCGCTGTAGGGCAGTAACTCTACCGCTGCGCCACTGCGCTGCCTTAAATCAGGTGCCGATTAGTAAGAGAGTCAAAGGTTATGGAGAAGTGGGTTGAGATGGAAAAATAAATCAGCCATGACCAAATGGCAGAGCAGATTCGATGGGCCGAATGGCCTAATTCTGCTCCTATGTCTTAAGCTTACGGCCTGAAGGTCTATTGTTCTCCTCTTTTCTTTCTCGCACCCCTTCACGATCTACCTCCTGATCTCTCTGGCATTGGACACCATCACATTCGAATAGTCAGACTCATTTTTGGCTGGATACAGTACATCCTTTGAAGAGGGCTCCTGCTTGCCTCATGCATTATTTGCAACCCCCTTTCTTATTTCCCTTTGCAAAAAGTGGTGAAAGGACTGGAACTACCACGAGGAGTGGCCATCAAAGCAGGGCGGCGTCAGCAACTTTAGTTTATGGAAACTGGCCCCTCGGCCCAACGAGTCAAAGGTGAGAGGGGAAAGATTTACTAGGAACCTGAGAGGAACTAGGAACAGAATGTGGTGGGTGTACGGAACGAGCTGCCATAGGAGGTTGTTGAGGCACAGAGGCGCAGCAGTAGATTTGCTGTCTTCCAGCACCAGGGTCCGATCCTGTCTACGGGTGCTGTCCGTACAGAGTTTGTACGTTCTCCCTGTTACCTTGTGGGTTTTCTCCGGGTGCTCTAGTTTCTTCCTACATTCCAGAGACATGCAGATTTGTAAGTTGTTTGGCTTCGTTAAAATTGTATATTGTCCCCAGTGTGTAGGAAAGTACTAGTGTGTGAGGTGACCGTTGGTCGGCGTGGACCAAAGGATCTGTTTTGTCCAACCTTCAAGAGCAGCAGTAGAGTTGGTGCCTTACATCGCCAGAGACCCGGGTTCGATCCTGACTTTCGGTGCTGTCTGTACAGAGTTTGTACGTTCTCCCTGTGACCGCGTAGGTTCTCCAGGTGCTGCGGTTTCCTCCCACATACCAAAGGCATGCAGTTTTGTAGGTTAATTGTCTTCTATAAATTGTCCTTCGTGAGTAGGATAGAACTAGTGTGTGGATGTTCACTGGTCGGCGTGGACTCGGTGGGCCAAAGGGCCTGTTTCCATGCTGTATCTATAAAACTAAAACAAATGTAAACTTCCCAGAGTAGGCGACATCCTGCTGCACTTTCCTCTCCTGAACCCTCTCCACAGTCTCCACGTTCATCCAGTGAGTGTTTAGCACTGCTGGGGCATTGCAGAGGCTCTTGAAGAAGTTCTGTAGGTTCTTGAAATTCAACGATATAATAACGTGCATCGGTTAAAAGAAAATGCATCGAGCTTATAACAGCATCTTAACAGAAGCATCATCAAACAAATCCGACCACCTAAGAAGATCGTGTGACCAAAAGCTCGATCAATGAGGAGCGTTTTAGAGAGAGTCTCAGATGAGAGGGCGAGGTGGGTCGGGACAGTGGTGGGTCGGGACAGTGGTGGGTCGGGACAGTGGTGGGTCGGGACAGTGGTGGGTCGGGACAGAGGTGGGTCGGGACAGTGGTGGGTCGGGACAGTGGTGGGTCGGGACAGTGGTGGTCCGGCAAGTCCCAGAATTCAAGGCTTAGATCAGCGGTGCACAGCCGACATGAATGGAGCAACTGAAACAGAGAGCAGAGGGAGGTAGGGATCTTGGATATTGCCTGCAGGGAATGGGAAAATGCAGGGCCTTGAAGATTTGGAAGCAATCATGAGATATTGCCTGGCCAGGAGCCAGTACAGATCAGCTGTGGATTTCAACAGAGCGACGTTTAGCTCTCAGTGCTACCCAGGTGCCTCTGCTTGTTTATTTATAAGGATAAAAGTTTTAGTTTTTAGATTTAGAGATACAGAATGGGAACAAGCCCTTCGGCCCACCATGTCCCTGCTAACCAGCGATCATTGGACACCAGTTGTATCTTACATATGAGGGACAATTTACAGAAGCCAAATAATGTATAAACCTGCACGCCTTTGGAGTGTGGGAGGAAACCGGAGCACCTGGAGAAAACCCATGTGGTTCTGAGAGAACATACAATTTTGTCGGTGCAGACAACACCCATAATGAGGATCAAGCCCGGGCCTCTGGCGCTGTAAGGCAGCAACTCTGCCGCTGAGCCACTGTGGCACCCACCCTCAAGACACAAAGTACTAGAGTAGCTCGGCAAGTCAGGCAGCATCTCTGGAGAACATGAATAGGTGACGTTTCGGGTGGGGACCCTTGTTCAAACAGATTATAAAGGTGTTAAGGCTGCTGGTGCTGGTGAAGGCTTGGAGGATGAGGCTTGAATGAACAGGATGCTGTGCGGTTAGCAACTTTGGATAAAGGGTCCCGACCCAAATGTCAACTATCCATTCCCCCCCCCACCCCACCCTTCCCCCACAGATGCTGCCTGACCCGCTAAGTTCATCCTGTAGTTTTTTTTCCAGTCGAATGCATTCAGTGGCATCTGTGCCGATTCATCCACTTCAGGATCGACAGTTTTCTGTGACAGAATAGAACTCTAATTCCCCACATCGAATTCTGGGCAGCCATGAATTGAAACTGGAAGATACAAATATGTAAGAAATGAACATTTTTACAGCCTATTTCGCCACGCGTCTAAAACGAGTGAAAGATTCCCTTAGACTTCAGACTTTAGATATACAATGCGTTAACAGGGCCTTTGACCCAGAGAGTCGGTGCCAACCATCTACCACCCCGTACACTGGCACTATCCTACACACACGGGACAATTTACAATCTACAATTTTTTCTGAAGGCAATTAACAACCTACAAACCTATATGTCTTTGGAGTGTGGGAGGAAACCGGAGCACCCGGAGAAAACCCACACAGTCACAGGAAGATAGACACAAAATGCAGGAGTACTGCAGATCAGGCAGCAACTCTGCAGAAAGGGAATTGGTTATGTTTCGAGTCGAGGCCTGTCACAGAGAGAACGTGCAAACTCCGTACAGACGGCACCCGTGGTCAGGATCGAACCCGGGTCTCTGGCGCTGTAAGGCAGCAACTCTACCGCTGCGCCACCGTGCCGCCCCAAATAACATCATATTAATACTGCCTGAAATTCAACCAGAATAAGTGAGCCTCGGTAACTCTGGAACATAAATGGTTAAACCAGACCAACCGAGCCTGAAGGTAATACCATGGTCTTCATGAAGGCACCGCATCACATGACTGGCATTAAATCCCGATAACTCCATGTAAGTAGATTAAAGTTGTCACATGGGCTGTTCCCTTAGGCATGAGAGACTTCTTTTAACCAGGACTGAATGTCTCTCTTCATAAGCAACTAATAAATTGAAGGCACGAACGTAAAGCTCATTGCGATTAAAATTATATACTGAGGCAATATCGTTGGTTTATTTTTACTTCATGCAGAAGCTCGCCTCTTGTTCAGGGACACACCGACCAAGTGTGAACAATAGTGCTTTTTAGATGACCAATAACTGGTTGTATGTTTGCAGCAATGTGAATTATAAGTTAGTTTCTCACATCTTTCATCAATAAATCAGTCCTGCATGACCCTCTCGGATACTGATTTAATTCTTGATCATTACTGAATTAACGTGTCTAATCTGAATTGGTGATAGGATTGATAAAATGGCCTTCATTGTTTCTTGGCTACAGAGGTGAAAAGGTGCAGATTCATGACTGATTTTGTGTGTGTGTGTGTGTGTGTGTGTGTGTGTGTGTGTGTGTGTGTGTGTGTGTGTGTGTGTGTGTGTGTGTGTGTGTGTGTGTGTGTGTGTGTGTGTGTGTGTGTGTGTGTGTGTGTGAAGTTGTGTGTGTGTGAGAGGTTGTGTGTGTGAGACGTCGTGTGTGTATGTGTGAGGTTTTGTGTGAGGTGGTATGTGTGTCAGATGTGTGTGTGTGTTTGAAAGGTTGGGTGTGTGTGAGTGATTGTATATTTGTATGTGTGTGTGAGGTTGTGTGTGTGTGTGTGTAAGGTTGGGTGTGTGTGAGGTTGTGTGTGTGTGCACGGTTGTATGTATGTGTGTGTGTGTGTGGTTGTATGTGTGTGTGAGGTTGTGTGTGTGTGTAAGGTTGGGTGTGTGTGAGGTTGTGTGGGTGTGTGTGTGTGTGTGCGGTTGTATGTGGCGGCGCCTAACGGCTGCGGCTCGCTGGCAGTCTGTTCGTCTTTTTTCCTTTTTTTTTGTTGTGTGTCGGTGTTGGGATGGTTTTTGTTTTTGTTTTTTGGCTGTGTATGTGTGGGGGGTGTGGGGGGGTGGGGTGGGGTGGGGTGGGGTGTGGGGGGGTGGGGTGGGGTGGGGGAAACCTTTCTTTTTTAGGTCTCTTCCTCACGGCGCGGGGTGCGGCTCGGCCGCGGAGCCTTCCATCGCTCGCGGGGCCTTCCATCGGCCGGCGCGGCTCGGCCGCGGGACTTTACATCGCTGGTGTGGCTCGGCCACGGGACATAACATCGCCCAGTGCGGCTCGGCCGCGGGGCCTTCCATCGCCCGGCGCGGCTCGGCCGCGGGACTTTACATCGCTGGTGCGGCTCGGCCACGGGACCTAACATCGCCCAGTGCGGCTCGGCCGCGGGGCCTTCCATCGCCCGGCGCGGCTCGGCCGCGGGACTTTACATCGCTGGTGCGGCTTGGCCGCAGGACCTAACATCGCCCGGCGCGGCTCGGCCGCGGGACTTAGCAGCGCACGGTACGGCCGCGGGGCCTTCCATCGCTCGGCTCGGCCATGGGACGTTTCAGCACCCGGTGCGGCTTGGCCGCGGAGCCTTCCATCGCCCGGCTCGGCCGCGGGACGTTTCAGCGCCCGGTGCGGCTCGGCCACGGGGACTGTGCAGGTCGGTCGGGGACGAGCTGTCTTTCCGTGGGCGTGGGGAAGAGAGTGGAAGTTTTGTTGCCTCCATCACAGTGAAGGGGTGTTTGGAGTCACTGTGATGGACGTTTGTGTTGGGGTCATGTGTCTTGTGTTCTTTTTTTTTTGTGTGACTGCTATGTAATTTTGTTCGGTACCTTGCTACCGAATGACAAATAAAGCTCTGTATTCTGTATCTGTATTCTCTGTATTCTGTATTCTGTATGTGTGTGTGTGCGCGCGGTTGTATATATGTGTGTGTATGTGGGAGGTTGTATGTGTGTGTGAGGTTGTGAGTGTGTGTAAGGCTATGTATGTGAGGTTGTGTGTGTGTGGTGCGGTTGTATGTGTGTGTGTGGTTATATATGTGTGTGTGTGAGGTTGTATGTGTGTGTGTGTGTGGTTATATATGTGTGTGTGAGATTGTATGTATATGTGTGTGTGAGGTTGTATGTATGTGTGTGTGTGAGGTTGTATGTGTGTGTGTGAGGTTGTATGTGTGTGTGTGGTTATATATGTGTGTGTGTGAGATTGTATGTGTGTGTGTGAGGTTGGATGTGTGTGAGGTTGTGTGTGTATGTGCGAGGTTGTATGTGTGTGTGTGAGAGAAAGGTGGTGTGTGTGTGTGAGGTTGTGTGTGTGCGTGTGAGGTTGTGTGTGTGTGTAAGGTTGTGTGAGTGTGTGTGTGAGGTTGTGTGTGGTTGTTTGCATGTGTGTGTGAGGTTGTGTGTGTGTGTAAGGTTGTGTGTGTGTGTGTGAGGTTGTGTGTGTGTGTGTGAGGTTGTGTGTGTGTGTGTGAGGTTGTGTGTGTGTGAGGTTGTGTGTGTGTGTGGTTGTTTGCATGTATGTGTGTGTGTGGCTGATTGCATGTGTGTGTGTGTGGTTGTTTGCATGTGTGTGTGTGTGTGGTTGATTGCATGTGTGTGTGGTTGATTGCATGTGTGTGTGTGGTGGATTGCATGTGTGCGTGTGGTGATTGCATGTGTGTGTGTGTGTGGCTGTTTGCATGTGTGTGAGGTTGTGTGTGTGTGAGAGAGGTTGTGTGTTTGTACGTATGTGTACAAGTATGTGTATCTGGGAGTGACTTTGGTTACATTGAGTAGATACAGTATTTGTGTGTGTGCATGACTGCTTTGTGTATGAATGAATGTTTGTACAGAACATGTGGATCTGTGTGTGTATCTCTAAACTAAACTAAACTAAACACGCATACATCCATTCACATATCTATATAATACATATTCATGTGTATTACGCATGAATATGCATGAATATGTATTATATAGATATGTGAATGGATGAATACGTGTTTAGTTTAGTTTAGTTTAGAGATGTAGCATGGAAAGAGGCCCTTCGGCCCACCGAGTCCACAGTGCCCAGCGATCACCCCATACGCTAGTTCTATCGTACACACGCGTGACAATTTACAGAAACCAATTCATGTACAAACCTGCACGTCTTTGCAATGTGGGAAGAAACCGGAGCATCCAGCCAAAACCCACAGAGTCACAGGGAGAACGTACAAACTCCGTACAGACACAGACAGCACCTGTAGTCAGAATTGAACCCGGGTCTCTGGCGCCGTAAGGCAGCAACTCTACCGCTGCGCCACCATGCCACCCAAACGTTTGATGTCTCCATTAATAAAGGCTTGGCTTACTGTATCCTTAAGTCATTTCAGTTGGCTTGTACTTACATAAACCTGAAGCTTTCTACCCCACCGCTAGAGGATGTGAACACGACTTACAGGACATCATCCAGGCACATGTGCCGGCCTTAGGTCTGGTATCAGTACCAGTTTATTATTATTGCATGTACCGAGACACAGTGAACAGCTTTGTTTGCGTGCTATCCAGTCAAATTATACTGTGTATGAGTACAGTCAAGCCACAGATACAACAGGTAGCACAAAAAGAAAAATACCAGAATGTAGAATGTAATAGTGTACAGTGTTACAATTACAGGGAAATTGCAGATGAAAAAAGTGCAAGAGCTCAATGAGGTAGGTTGGGAGATCGGAGCGACACCCTAGCTTATGAGAGATCCATTCAGTAATCTGATAACAGAGGGGAAGATGTTCCAAAATCTCACGGTAGGTGTTTTCAAGCTTTGTTTTACACTCAGAAAGCTCCGTACCAATGCTGAGTTAAAGGCTTCCCCCTGTAGGCTCTGGTCCTCCGGGTTCTCTTGAGTAGAAGCCGCTGTGCCGGACCTTCCACTTCGCCCGAAGACCAGAGGATGGAGGATGGAGCCGGCGACAACGGCAGACATGACCAGTGACGAGCGAGTCCTGTAAGTGAGGAGAGGGAACCGGAGTCTGGCCTAACGCACCCTCACGGCCGGCCGCGGGAGGCGGCACTGAGCCACAAAGGTGGACGGGCCAGGAGAGGGATGTCACATCCAAGCAAGGCAATGGCTGGAGGCCCTGCAGCAGCCTGGGATCGCCTGGACCGGGCGCCGCTCACAACAACTCGACTGCAGACTGAACTTTGAAAATGGTGCCAATACATGCACCTCTTGCATGAGCGATCAGTAGACTATATCTCCACACTTTGCCAAGGGCATGTGCTTCGGTATGGACATGCACCTCTTTAGTCAGAGGGTGGTGAATCGGTCCAGACTGTTGTGGAGGCGAAGTCGTTGGGTATTTTTAAGGTGGAGATTGATAGGTTTGTGATTACTAAGGGTGTCAGGGGTTACGGGGAGAAGGCAGGAGAATGGGGTTGAGAGGGAAAGATAGATCAGCCATGATTGAATGGTGGAGTAGACTCGATAGGCCAAATGGTCTAATTCTCCTCCTTGAACTTATGAACTCTTGTGACAATTAAAAGCACCATTGAAAAAGTACCATTGGGGATGTCAACAAATGTTTCCTGTTGTTGTCTCACAGAGGAGTTGTTAGAGGTTAACACTTTTTTGTTTCTTTAACGATGGAGAGAGAACCTTTGACTGGTTGCCTCATCTTTTCTTACCCCACTGAAGCACCATTGTAAATTGTATGTCGAGATTCAGTCGATGCACTTGCACTCAATAACATTTAAATGGACACTTGGCTATAACTCGACCTGTCTGTCTGTAAGGTCATAGAGTCCTGGAGTCATAGATTCATAGAGTCATCCAGCACTGAAACAGGCCCTTTGGCCCAACTTGTCCAGGCTAACCAATATGCCCCATCTACACTAGTCCCACCTGCCCGGGTTTGGCCCATATGCCTCTAAACCCATTTAACACATGTACCTGTCTTAAAGTTTCTTAAACGTTGTGATAGAACCTGGTCAACTACCTCCTCCGACAGCTCATTCCATATACCTTCCATCCTTGGTGTAAAAAGGTTACCCCTCAGGTTCCTATTATATCTCCCCCCCCCCCCCCCACCTCACCTTAAATCTATGTCCTCTGGTTCCTGATTCAACTACTCTGGGCAAAAGACTGTGCGTCTACCCGATCTATTCCTCTCATGCTTTTGTACACCTCTGTAAGATTACCCCTCATCCTCCCAAGCCCAGTTACTAAAAAAAATAAATCTTCTGGTTCTGGTTGATTACTGCGCAAATACCTCATAAGTGGTTGTCTATCTCACGCGGGTCGGAGAGAGTAGAGTCGTGATCACATTTTGAAGTGGGGCTTTTTGACCAAGTTGAGTAGATCTAGTTGCTCAATCCCCTTTTTAAATGACTGGACATCGGGAGCAGCGCATGTGTTGGGTGGTAACACATTCCATTCCCTTATTGTCCGAGGGTAAAGGGATAAAGGTAGCAAAGTTTATTGAAACTCAGCGAGTTGATGATGTTGGGACCGGTATTTTGTCTTGTTTCATGGCAGTTGGTGCTCTGGGATGACAGGAGATTTGATAGCGTGATTTTGTGAATCTCTTTGTAAATTGTAATAAGTCTTAGCCTGATTCTGCGGAGCTCTAGGGTACCCATCCGAGAGAAGTCAGCATATTATTCACGCTCGAGTTGCGCTTGCAATCATTACATACAACGTGAACTGCTTGGCGTTGTACTTTCTACAGGGTGATCTTGTTGTTGTTGTTGTTGAGAGGATCCCATACAGCTCCACAATACTCCACTTTGGGTCCGATCACGGACTTGTTGGCGTTGTTAGACACTTGACCAATATGCGACACCCAACTTAAATCTTTGCTTAATTCGACTCCTAGATATGGGTGATGGTCGACAGCAAGCTATGTATGGCTACCCTTGTTGTATTCCAATAAAAGTGGTTTAGTCTTAGTGTGAGACATGCATGGTATGGCACTTGGTTGTATTGAACGACATCTGCCCGGTTTTCCCCAACTCACAGAGAGCATCCAGATCCTTCTGTCAGGACAAGCTGTCTTCTGGTGTTTTAATCTCTCTATAAATTATGGCATCATCTGCAGAGAGTTGAACTCTGGACAAAACTGCATTTGGAATGTCATTGATATACAGTAGGAAGAGCAATGGACCCCTGACAGTCCCCTGTGGCACGCCTGATGTCACAGGAGTTTCAATAACAAGCCTTCATAACAAGAGGAGTTGAGTATAGGAGCAGAGGTCCTTCTGCAGTTGTACAGGGCCCTAGTGAGACTGCACATGGAGTACTGTGTGCAGTTTTGGTCTTCAAATTTGAGGAAGGATATTCTTGCTATTGAGGGCGTGCAGCGTAGGTTCACTAGGTTAATTCCCGGAATGGCGGGACTGTCGTATGTTGAAAGACTGGAGTGACTGGTCTTGTATACACTGGAAGTTAGAAGGATGAGAGGGGATCTTATTGAAACATATAAGATTATTAAAGGGTTGGACATGTTAGAGGCAGGAAACATGTTCCCAATGTTGGGGGAGTCCAGAACCAGGGGCCACAGTTTAAGAATAAGGCCAACATTCCATTAGCTTTCTTCACTGCCTGTTGAACCTGCACGCCAACTTTCAGTGACTGGTGTACAAGGACACCCAGGTCTCGCTGCACCTCCCCCTTACCTAACCTAACTCAATTTAGAACGGAGATGAGGAGATGAGGAAAAGCTTTTTCAGTCAGAGAGTTGTAAATCTGTAGAATTCTCTGCCTCAGAAGGCAGCGGAGGCCAATTCTCTGAATGCTTTCAAGAGAGAGCTAGAAAGAGCTCTTAAGGATAGCGGAGTCAGGAGTATTGGGAGAAGGCAGGAGCGTGGTACTGATTGAGAATGATCAGCCATGATGACATTGAATGGTGGTGCTGGCTCGAAGGGCCGAATGGCCTACTCCAAGTCAGCATGGATAAGTCCAAGTCAGCATGGATTTATGAAAGGGAAATCATGCTTGACTAATCTTCTGGAAATTTTTGAGGACGTGACAAGTAAAATGGATGAAGGGGAGCCAGTGGATGTAGTGTATCTAGACTTTCAGAAAGCCTTTGATAAGGTCCCGCACAGGCGATTGGTGACTAAAATTAGAGCACATGGTAGTGGGGGTAGGGTGTTGACATGGATAGAAAATTGGTTGGCAGACAGGAAGCAAAGAGTAGGAGTAAAAGGGTCCTTTTCAGAATAGCAGGCAGTGGCGAGTGGAGTGCCGCAAGGCTCGGTGTTGGGGCCGCAACTATTTACCATATATATTAATGATTTGGAAGAGGGAATTAGAAGCAATATGAGCAGGTTTGTGGATGACACAATGCTGGGTGGCAGTGTAAACTGTGAAGAGGATGTTAGGAGGTTGCAGGGTGATCTGGACAGGTTGAGTGAGTGGGCAGATGCGTGGCAGATGCAGTATAACATAGATAAATGTGAGGTTATCCACTTTGGCGGCAGAAACAAGGAGGCAGATTATTATCTCAATTGAGTTAGGTTAGGTAAGGGGGAGGCGCAGTGAGACCTGGGTGTCCTTGTACACCAGTCACTGAAAGTTGGCATGCAGGTACAGCAGGCAGTGAAGAAAGCTAATGGAATGTTGGCCTTCATAACGAGAGGATTTCAGTATAGGAGTAAAGAGGTTCTTCTGCAGTTGTATTGGGCCCTGGTAAGACCACATCTGGAGTATTGTGTACAGTTTTGGTCTCCTAATTTGAGGAAGGACATCCTTGTAATTGAGGCAGTGCAGCCTAGGTTCACGAGATTGATCCCTGGGATGGCGGGACTGAAATATGAGGAAAGATTGAAAGGACTAGGCTTGTAGAGCTCTAGGGGCTAATGGAATCAAGTGATATGGGGAGAAGGCAGACACGGGTTATTGATTGTGGATGATCAGCCATGATCACAATGAATGGCGGTGCTGGCTCGAAGGGCCAAATGGCCTCCTCCTGCACCTATTTTCTATGTTTCTATGTTTCCTGCACCTATTGTCTATTAATAGACGTGTACCTACATATTATAAGCAGTTGCTTTCTTGTTTGCTGTAAGCTCAGACACATTGAACATATGTGTACATGGTTAATGTACCTTGCACATTGTCACAGGCACTGGCTCACAGACAGCAGCCTCCATTTATGTTCTGAGATTCCCAAAGAGAGCTGTGTTATTGTCTTACTGCACCAGAGTTTAAGGGTGGGAGGGGAACAAAACCCAATTGCCCAATTGAGACCGATTCACCAAAGTTAAATTATAGCTTGTTGTTTTTACTGAGGCAGAAACCTATACTTTGTAATGTGATTACTTTAAAAATACATGAGGCAACATGAGTCAGTAAAACCGGTTTGTGATCCAAGATCATTGACTTAGAGTGTTTGAAGTGTGATTCTTCACATGCAGACCATGCTCTGTGCTGGACTTGTACCCTGGTCACAATGTGGGGCTGCACAGTGGCACAGCTGCCTCACAGCTCCAGCGACCCAGCTTTGATCCCGATCTTGGGTGCTGTCTGTGTGGAGTTTGCACGTTCTACCGGTCAACGTTGACTCAGTGGGCCAAATGGCTTGTTTCCGTGCTGTACAGTATTTCTAAACTCTAAACTTTGGATATGTGTTTAGTTTAGTTTAGTTTAGTTTAGTTTAGTTTAGTTTAGTTTAGTTTAGTTTAGTTTAGTTTAGTTTAGTTTAGTTTAGTTTAGAGATGCAGCAGGGAAACAGGCCCTTTGGCCCACTGAGTCCATGCCAAGCAGCGATCCCTGTACATTAGCACTCTCCGACTGAGAGTGAACCCGTCTCTCTGGCGCTGTGAGGCAGCAACTCCACCATGCCACCCACCAAACCGTGCTCACCGCTGCTCCGAGCTCTTCCTGCTCCTTTGATTCACATTTGTCTCTGTGACCATGGGCACCTTTCTCTGGGTCAGAGAGAGGGAGGAACAAGCGGCCTTTACAAAAATAACTTTATTCAATTATCATCTCTAATAATATTTACAAAACAAACAGTGAGAACACACCCGCCACCATCACGCAAAAGTGACCAAATATTCTTCATACTAAATATGAATAACTTTACTGGGTCCTGATCCTGGTCGAGTTGCTGCAGCCACGGTGCCCGCCCGCAAGCTTCGCCCGTCTGCGACGTCTCACCCGGAGGCTCGACGGTCGGCGGGACCGGGAGGGAGCTGGAGACGGCGGATGTGCGGAGCATGGGCCGGTCGGAGGGTGATCTGTCCGGGGTATTGCCCCCGACACCTTGAAGGTCGGCAGCAGGAGGCACCCCCCAGGGCACAAAGACAGGAGGCACCCCCAGGACACAAAGACGGGTCGATCGGTCTTTGGACTTTGAAAATGGAGCCAGGACATGGCGGCACTAAATGTGTACCATGTGCAGAAAGAGTTGCACTGTGCAGTTGCACATCTGACCATTAAAGCACTATTGATTGATCCGGTCTGGAGAGGAACCCCCAGTTGAGGTCTCTCCCCACAGCGATTCTTCCCCTTTATATTGGCAGCCTGGGGTGGAGGGTCCTGCACCGAGACTCCCACGCAACCAATCCCTGAGCCAGGCCACAGAGTCACCAGCCGCCTGCCACTTGTGTGTGTGGCCATGTGGACATGGAGTGTGGGAGGTTGCAGCCTGCTTGAGTATTTGAAGGGGCTGCTCCTCGCCTTCCAGCTGCACTTCTGGTACGTCCTCTTTCCGACTCAAGATGGCCACGCCGTTGTGTTTGGCTGCCTGTCGTCGCTCACCTAGAGATCGTAGTGTTCTTCGAGCCACTTTGGTTTACGAACGCCGAACCCTCCTGTTGATCCGACCCTCCGTCGTCGACTTCTTCAGACCAGGTCCCGGACAAAGTTTCTTCCAGCGATCGCTCCTCGATCAACTCCCGGTAGATGTGCGGGCCCAGCCTTACATCCACCGCCGTACAAACCGCGCTAGGAGGCGGGGTAAACGCGCGGGAACATTTGAAAAGTTAAAAAACCTCGCCCGCGCTCATCCAACAGCGGCCTACCTCGCCCAGCGCTGTGAAGTCGGACCTGGTCGACCTTACCGCTCCATCCACCGGCACTCCCTCGAGCTCAGGTATGCCGCTCTTCGACCGATCATCCCGGTCCCTGGACTGCCGGCCCGTGGGCTCCCAGCAAGGCCATCTGTGAAGCGCAGCGGCGTGGTCTCCCTGAACCTCCGCCCGCTGGCGTGGGAGCTGCTACCAGACCCAAGCTCACCTGCTGTCCCTGTTGTCCCTGCTAAAGTGGCCCTGATCAACGCAAGATCCCTACAGAACAAGACCTTCATCCTCAACGACTTCTTCACCACCCGTGGATTGGACTTCTTACTGCTCACAGAAACCTGGCTTAACCCTGGTGAGCTTGCTCCACTCGTGGAACTCTGTCTTGATGACTGTAACTTTTTCACCTCGCCTAGGCTCTCCGGACGCGGTGGGGGCTTAGACACTGTGTTTAAAAAGCATTTCAACTGCCGCCTCCTGAACGCTGATCATTTCTCCAGTTTCGAGGTGCAACTAATTAAAGTAGGCCTAGCCTATCCCCTCTTAATTGTTCTTGTGTATCGCCCACCAAAAATGCATAAGGACTTCATCACCCAATTTGCTGATCTGATTTCTAGCATTTTGCCCAAATTTGACCGGGTCATGATTCTTGGTGACTTTAACATTCATGTTTGCTGTCCCACTAAGCCTCTTGTGAGTGAATTTATGCACCTGGTTGAGTCCTTCAATCTGCCTCTTCACACCACGGGACCCACTCACAAGTTAGGCCATACTCTCGACCTAATGTTTTCGTCCGAATTCCCAATCTACAACATTGAAACTACTGAGGCCTGTCTATCGGACCACAGCGCTATCATTTTTGACGCATCTCTGCCTTTATCTCCCGCAAAATCTCATCTCCCTGTTCGTTACTCCCGCGACATAAATTCATTGACTGCCAGTAAATTCTCCGAGGCTCTCACAGCTGCCCCCAACATCTGCACTATTGAGGCCTCTCCCCCCCATCTCAGCGCTGAGGATCTCACCTCTTTACTTAATATCACTTGCTCTTCCATCCTGGATTCTATCGCTCCCCTTAAAATGAAAAAGCCTAAGCCCAAAGGTCGGCCTTGGCTCAATGACACCACCAAAGCCGTAAGAAGGGAGTGCAGAAAATCAGAACGGAGGTGGAAATGTGACAAGCTTCAAATTTCCTTCGAAATTCTGAGAAACAATCTTCTCAAATACCAGGAAGCAGTAAAGTCTGCTAGAGCACAATACTTCTCCGACCTTATCTCCAAAAACTCTCATAACTCCAAGGTCCTATTTAGCACAATTACCTCTGTCATATGTCCTGCCCCCAGTACCAGCTTAGTTGGGTCCCCTGCTAAGTGCGAAGAATTCGCTAAATTTTTCACCAGCAAAGTTGAGAACATTAGAATGAACATTTCCCCTCCCACCCGTGACCTAGCTGTCTCACTAGTCTGTTCATCTAAATTGGACTGTTTCGAACCCGTCACTCTATCCTCCCTTGCAAAGCTTGTCTCCGCTATGAAACCTGCAACCTGCCTCCTTGATCCTGCCCCCACTGCCCTTCTGAAGGATGTCATTGCTATAGCCGGTCCCAGCATCCTCTCTATTATCAACAGTTCTCTGGCCACTGGCACCGTTCCAACCTGTTTCAAGCACGCGGTGGTCCAGCACCTACTGAAAAAACCTAACCTAGACCAGGGCCGTTTTTACAGCATTATGGGCCCCCGGGCAAAGCAGTGTACTGGGGCCCCTACCGTTACTCTCCCCCACCCCCCTTTCCCTACCAGCCCCCCCTGTCGTGCCGGCGAAAAGCACTTACCGAAAAGCACTTAGCGCTGGACTTAGGGTGCTACATTGTTGCGAAAAGCACTAACAGATCGCTGTGCGAAGCATTTAGTGACCGAAAATGTTGCGAAAAAAGCACTTATTGAACCTACATTTTTAAAGTAGTATTTATTTATTGCAAGTCACTTAACATACACAGATCAGCATGGGGCCCCTATGCTCGTGGGCCCCCGGGCAAGTGCCCATCAGGCCCATGCATTAAGACGGCCCTGACCCAGACCCCACCTTGCCTAGCAACTACAGACCCATTTCCAAACTGCCATTCCTGTCAAAAGTCCTTGAAAAGGCAATTCTAAACCAATTAGTGCCCTACCTACACCAAAACACCATCCTGGAAAGTTTCCAGTCAGGTTTCAGAGCCCACCACAGCACAGAGTCTGCCTTGTTGAAGGTACACAACGACCTGCTTCTCGCCATCGACACCGGCGACTGTGCAATCCTGCTCCTTCTCGACCACAGCGCAGCGTTCGATACAGTGGACCACACCATCCTTATTGACCGTCTCCGGTACGCGGTTGGCATTGATGGCACTGCCCTGAGCTGGTTCGTTTCCTACCTCAAAGATAGGAGTCTCGCCATCAACATAAGCAGTTATTCCTCTGCTCCAGCTAGCCTCTCCTGCGGAGTTCCACAAGGCTCCATCCTAGGCCCCATTCTCTTCTCTCTATACATGCTCCCCTTGGCCAAATCATTCAAAGGCACGGCATTTCTTTCCACTGCTATGCGGATGACACTCAGCTTTACCTCCCCCTGAAATCCAACAACCAGTCAAATTTAAACAGCCTCTTACACTGCCTTGAGGACATAAAATGTTGGATGGCACAGAACTTCCTCCAATTAAACGAGAGCAAGTCTGAGGTCATCCTATTCGGCCCCCCCCCGACTCCATCAAATCGATAACAGGCAGTCTTGGAAGCCTATCCTGCCTAGTCAAACCGCATGTCAAAAACCTCGGCGTGATATTTGACTCTGCATTAAAATTTGACAAGCAAGTCAACGCTGTGGTAAAAGCCAGCTTCTTCCAACTTCGTACCATAGCTAAAATCAAACCATTCCTCCAATTCGACGACACTGAAAAAATCATTCACGCTTTCATTTCCTCCCGCCTAGACTACTGCAACTCCCTATACACTGGGATCAGCCAATCTTCCCTGTCCCGCCTGCAACTGGTCCAAAACGCCGCAGCGAGACTCCTGACGGGTACTCGTAAAAAGGACCACATCACCCCGATTCTGGCCTCTCTCCACTGGCTCCCTGTACGGTACAGAATCAACTTCAAGCTCCTCCTATTCACATATAAAGCCCTAAATGGACATTCCCCCCCCACATCAAAAATCTTCTAACCCACCTCTCTAACTCCAGGTCCCTCAGGTCGGCCGACTTGGGGCTACTCACTATCCCGTGGTCTAGGCTTAAGCTCAGGGGTGACCGCGCTTTTGCGGTTGCAGCTCCTAGACTGTGGAACAGCATCCCTCTCCCCATCAGAACTGCCCCCTCCATCGACTCCTTTAAGTCCAGGCTCAAAACCTATTTCTACTCCCTAGCGTTTGAGGCTCATTGAGGAGGCGCTGTGAACTGTTTTGTATGTGCTGTTATGTTTGCGTGCTACTGTATGTTTCATTTTTTTTCCTTAGTACCTAATCAGATGTACAGCACTTTGGTCAACGTGGGTTGTTTTTAAATGTGCTATACAAATAAAATTGACTTGACTTGACTTGACTTCTGTCCCACCAGACTCACCAGTGCGTCGGGGAGTGGGGAGAGCAGGGGATGTCCTGGCTGGTTTGCTCCTGGGCTCTCGCTCTCTCTATCAAGTGGATTAAGGAATTAGAAATCAGCAATGCAGGAATAAGGCCATAAGTGAGGGCCACAGTGTATTTTTGAGCCAAATAACACTCGCACTGCAGAGTTTGGCACAGCTGTGAGGCCAATGCTGCTGTCTGTGGCGTGGGTCCCAAACAGCTGGAGTGCTGGAGGGCTGCTGTGCTTTGTGGCCTTCCCAAGTGGTTGGAGGAGATGAACAGGCAGCTTCGTATTAGCAATTCCAATCAGTTGCAATTTCAAATCCCAGTGGTTCCAATGGAATATAAAGACAGACACTGTCTGTCTCAATGAAGCACCGCATTCCGAAGGACAAAACTCGCAGCGTATTTGTAACATCCTGTGGAATATACTTTCGTTTAGTTTAGTTTCGTTTTCAGTTTAGAGAAAGCACAGAAACAGGCCCTTTGGCCCACCGAGTCCGCACCGACAGCGATCCTCACCCGCCAACACTATCCCACATGCACTGGGGACAATTTACAATCATACCAAGCCAAGTAACCTACAAACCTGCACGTCTTTGGAGTGTGGGAGGAGTCCGAAGATCCCGGAAAAATCCCATGCAGGTCACGGGGAAAACGTACAAACTCCATACAGACAGCACCGGTAGTCAGGATCGAACCCGGGCCTCTGGCACTATAAGGCGGCAACTCTACCGCTGCGCCACCGTGCCGGCCCTATACTGCTTCTAGATTCATAATTCTTCAATCAATGGTGAATGAATTAATGAATGAAATAAAGTTTAGAGAAGGGTGGAGCCCACAATGGCCCATTGTTGGCTGGGGAAGAGGTGATAACGAAGGGATGCAAGTATGCGAACAGTGGAACTAGTTGAAGGACTAGGTTGGGGGAGGGGGGAGGGAGGGAGTGCAAGGGTTACTTGAAATTACAAACCTGTATGTCTTTGGAGTGTGGGAGGAAAGCGAAGATCTCGGAGAAAACCCACGCAGATCACGGGGAGAACGTACAAACTCCATATAGACGGCATCCGTAGGATTGAACCCGGGTCTCCGGCGCTGCGTTCGTTGTTGGGCAGCAACTCTACCGCTGCACCACCGTGCCTCCTTTTGGGTCGGGACCAGTCAGAGGAAGAGTCCTGACATGAAACGTAATTTCTCCAGAGATGCTGCCTGACGCACTAAGCTACTCAAGTACTTTCTGCCTATCTTTACTCTATCTGTTAACCAGTTATCTGTTAACCAGTTAACAGCTGCCGACCTGTTTGCTTGGGCAGATTACAACCCAACGGTATGAATATTGATTGCTCTAACTTCAAGTAACCTACGCATCCCGACTCTCTCCGCCCCTCCCCCACCCTATTGATTGTATTACTCGTTATCATCTTCTCCGCAGCCAACAATGGACCATTGTGGGCTCCACCTGATCATCGTTGCTGGCTTTGATCTGCCTTTTTACGTATCTTTCGTTAATTTGCTCTCTGTACCAGTTCATATCTCTCGGTTCCCTCTCCCCTGACTCTCAGTCTGAAGAAGGGTCTCGACCCAAAATGTCACCTATTCCCTTTTCTCCAGGGATGCTGCCTGTATCACTGAGTCACTCCAGCCATTTGTGTCTACCTTCTTGCTTGTTACCTGGGTCTGATATCTGAGCTCTGAAGTGAGTTTATTCTGACAATGTTTAATATTTCTTTGTAAAGTGATACATTGCAAATGCAAAACCTTCATCTTGAGCTTGACTCTGCAGAACCCTGTGTCTGAGTTGGGTCTGAATCTGAAGGCAAAGCCATGCATCCAGCAGCCCTGGGTTTGGTCATGAATTCTGTCCCCAGCGGTCTGTGGCGTCCGATATCAGCCCTGACATTCGTCGGGCGATAGATGCCACGACCAATCAGAGATCTTAGTCTTTCTGGCCATCCACTGACCTGTACTGGCAATAGACACAAAGTGCTGGAGTGATTCAGCAGGTCAGGCAGCATCTCTGGAGAGAAAGGATGGGTGACGTTTCAGGTCGGGACCCTTCCTCAGACTGCAAGTATAGGGGAGGGAACTGGAGGTAAGAAAAGACCAGAACAAAGCAGGGCCGGCAACAGATGACCTCAGGAAGGGTGGAGCCCACAATGGCCCATTGTTGGCTGGGGAAGAGGTGATAACGAAGGGATACAAGTATGCGAACAGTGGAACTAGTTGGAGGACTAGGTTGGGGGAGGGGGGAGGGAGGGAGTGCAAGGGTTACTTGAAATTAGAGAAATCAATGTTTATACCGCATAAGCTGCCCAAGCGAAATATGAGGTGTTGTTCCTCCAATTTGCATTGGGCCTCACTCTGACAGTGGAGGAGGCCCAGGACAGAAAGGTCGGTGTGGGAATGGGAAGGGGAGTTAAAATGTTTGGTAACCGGGAGATGGTGGAGGGCTGAGGTAATGAGTAAGTGTTCAGTGAAGCATTCACCCAGCCTGCGCTTGGTCAGTATCTGAAGTTCCTCTCGACACAACCTCTGTTGAGTTGAGTTGAGTTCAGTTTATTGTCACGTGCACCGAGGTACAGTGAAAAGCTTTTGTTGTGTGTTGACCAGTCAGTGGAAAGATCATACACAACAGCGGAAAGACAATACCTGATTACAATCGAGCCATCCACAGAGTACAGATACATGATAAAGGGAGATTAAGAAGAGCATAGTTAAAGTAAGAAATATTGGACTCAGAGTAGAGATTTATCCGAGTGGAGCGCTTGTAATGTGTGATTGCAGATCCACCTGTTCATAACTTCACGAGTTCATAAATTATAGTTACAGAATTAGGCCATTCGGTCCATCAAGCCTAATCCGCCATTTAATCATGGCTGATCTATCTTTCCCTCTTAACCCCATTCTCCTGCTCTCTCCCCATAACTCCTGACACCTATACTGACCAAGAACCTATCTACCTCTGCCTTGAAAATATCTATTGAGGGCCTCCTCAACCCCCTGTGGCAATGAATTCCATAGATTCACCACCCTCTGACTAATGAAACTCCTCCTCATCGCCTTCCAAAGGGAACATCCTTTAATTCTGAGGCTGTGACCTCTGGTCCTAGACTCTCCCACTAGTGGAAACATTCTTTCCACATCCACTCTATCCAGGCCTTTCACTATTTGGTAAATTTCAATGGGGTCCCACCTCATCCTTCTAAACTCCAGCGAGTACAGGCGCAATGCCCAGGGTGGGCTCCATCTTGGATCCTTGTGGATCCACTCCACTGCCATGTGTGTGCGTGTGCTCATTACATGGAGTTTAGGATGTAGAATATTTGTGTGGATATATGCTTCTCTACTTCACGTTAACTTTGGTCACAATGTTATGGAATAAACACACTTGACTCATCTTTTTAATTGAACAATCAGAACAAAATACATTCTGTCACATATTCTACATACTGAAGAAGTGAATCTAAGGTTTGGCCTTCACAAGAAAAGCCCGAAGGCCTTTTCAAATGATCAGCATTCTTTGCAAGAAGAATGCATTCCTGATTTGATATTATTTTTTCATCCATTTTAGCCCGAGTCTGTTGTTTCACAATCAGCTTTGCTTGCAATATTCTCTCTTCTGCCCTCTCCCGTCAGACATGATGGAAAGCATTGAAAGCACCTGCCACAAGATCCAAGAACAGCTTCTTCCCCACTTGAACATACCTCTCATCTGCTATGGACCTATTCCCGATCTCCCAATCTACCTTGTTGTGGATCTTGTGCTTTTTTAAAACTGCATTTTCTTTGTATCTGTAACACAATATTCTGTACTCTGTATTTTTTCTCTTTTATTCTACTTTGATGTACTCATGTATGTTCACAAGTTATAGGAGTAGAATTAGGCCATTCGGCCCATTGAGTTTACTCTGCCATTTAATCATGCCTCCTAATCCCATTTTCCTGCCTTCTCCCCATAACCCTTGACACCCGTTCTAATCGAGAATTTGTCAAAATCTGCCTTAACAATATCCACTGACTTGGCCTCCACAGCCCTCTGTGGCAATCAGTTCCACAATTGGTATGGTTTGAATTGGTTGGATAGTAAGCAAGACAAGACATTGTACAAGACTTTGGTGAGGCCACATTTGGAGTATTGTGTTAAGTGTCTCATCCTGCGAGAGGAATGATGTTAAGCTGAAAGGAGGGTAGAAAAGACTTGAGGATGTTTCCAAGACCTGAGGGCTACAGCTTATAGGGAGAGGGCAGACTCTCACAACATGTAAAAGACACTTGGCCAGGAACAAGAATAGGAAAGATTTAGATGAATACCGGCCAAGGACATTTAAAGGAGACTAGCTTACATGGAGTACCTCGGTCTGCATGGACATGTTGGGCTGAATGGCTGATTTCTGTGCTGTATTGTCTCTAACATAGAAACATAGAAAATAGGTGCAGGAATAGGCCATTCGGCCCTTCGAGCCAGTACCGCCATTCAATATGATAATGGCAGATCATCCAGAATCAGTACCTGTTCCTACTTTCTCCCTATATCCCTTGATTCCGTTAGCCCTAAGAGCTATATCCAACTCTCTCTTGAATACATCCAGTGAATCTGTAGTATTGTGTGCAGTTTTGGTCTCCTAATTTGAGGAAGGACATCCTTACTGTTGAGGCAGTGCAGCGTAGGTTCACAAGATTAATTCACAAGATGGCAGGACTGTCATTTGAGGAAAGATTGGAAAGACTGGGCTTGTATTCACTGGAATTTAGAAGGATGAGAGGGGATCTTATAGAAACGTATAAAATTATAAAAGGACTGGACAAGCTAGATGCAGGAAAAATGTTCCCCATGTTGGGGGAGTCCAGAACCAGGAGCCATAGTTTAAGAATAAAGGGGAGGCCATTTAAAACTGAGGTGAGAAAAAAACGTTTTCACCCAGAGTGTTGTGAATTTGTAGAATTCTCTGCCACAGAAGGCAGTGGAGGCCAATTCACTGGATACATTTAAAAAGAGTTAGATAGAGCACTAGGGGCTAGTGGAATCAAGGGATATTGAGAGAAGGCAGGCACGGGTTACTGATTGTGGATGATCAGCCATGATAATAGTGAATGGCAGTGCTGGCTCAAAGGGCCAAATGGCCTCCCCTGCACCTATTTTCTAGGTTTCTATGTTTCTATCCCGTCAGCAGAAAGACAACCGAGCCGTCCACAATGTACAGATATACAGTAGGATCAAGGAAATAACGTTTAGTGAGGGCAAGATTAAGTCCAGTAAAGTCCGATTAAAGATGATCCGAAGGCCTCTAATGAGGTAGATGGGAGTTCAGGTATCGGCAGGTATTCGAAGATACAGTGAAATTTGCAATCCAATCAAATCATACGATACATGAGTATAATCAAGCCAGATTGCACGTACAAACAGTAGCGCCAAGAGAAAAATACCGGGGTGCAGAATATTGTGTTACAGGGACAGAGAACATGCAGATTACAAAGAGTGCAAGGGCCGGCACAAGGGGTGAAACGCAGGTAATGCAAGCGCAATGCAAAGAAAAGTGCAATGTAAAGAAAAGTGCAATGGAAAGCAAAATGTACCGTACTTCAGTGGCGTCACATTTAGAGTATTGTGTTCAGTTTTGGTCACCTTGTTACAGGAAAGATGTTGTTTAGCTGGAAAGGGTGCAGAAAAGACTACTTACCAAGGTGTTGCCAGGACTCGAGGGCCTGAGCTACAGGGAGAGGTTGAGCAGGCTAGGACTTTATTTCTTGGAGCGCAGGAGGATGAGGGAACGATCTGATAGAGGTGTATGAGATCATGAGGGGAATAGATCGGGCAGATGCACAGTCTTTTTCGCAGAGCAGGGGAAAGACGAGAACATAGAGGACAGAGGACATAGGCGTAAGGTGAGGGGGAAAGAGTTAATATGAACCTGAGGGGCAACTTTTTCACACAGAGAATTAGTAGTGAGTTGCCAAAAGAGGTAGTTGAGGCAGGTACTATCACACTTTAAAAAAGCATTTGTGCAGGTACATGGATAAGATAGGTTTAGAGGGATACTAGACCAAGTGGACCTGTTGGGTCCAAACCTCTCCTGCATTGGTACAGCACCCCCTCCCCTTCCCCCTTCCCTTCCCCCCCTTTCCCTCCCCCTTACCCTCCCCCCCACTCCATCCCCCTCAACCCCCCTTATCCTCCCTCCTCCCCCCTCCCTCCCTCCCCCTCTCCATCCCTCCCTCCCTCCCTCCCTCCTCCCTCCCTAGGAGATAGATTTAAACTTTAAAATGTGAATAACTTAAAAAATATAACACCCAATTTCAATGAAACTTCGATTTATTCACAAAATGCTGGAGTAACTCACCAGGTCAGGCAGCATCTCGGGAGAGAAGGAATGGGTGACGTTTCGGGTCGAGACCCTTCTTCAGACTGATGTCAATGAAACTTCTTCCATTAGCACCAAAGGGACGACGGTGAGTAAGGTGGGCCTAAAGTGTTTGTGCTATCGTGTACCGTTTTGGCTGTAGTTCAGGAACAAACAAACAAACAAACGAGAGTTTTAGTATAGAGATGGGCCAAATACAGGCAGGTGGGACTAATGTAGATGGGGTATGTTGGTCGGCATGGGAAAGTTGGGCCAAAGGGCCAGTTTCCACACTGTATGACTCTATGACTCTATCGCTCTATGGCAGAAATTAAATAGGTTGTCTGATCGGGACTACACCCTTAGCTTACGAGAGGTCCAGTCAGCAGTCTGATAACAACAGGGAAGGAACTGTTCCTAAATCTGGTGTTACGTGCTTTCAAGCTCTTGTACTTTCTGCCCGACGGAGAGAGAAGAAGGAAAGCCTGGGGTGTAAATAGTTCTTGATTATGTGGCAAATTATTTGTACATGTTAGTTTGGTGTTGGAAGAGTGCCCAAGATACTTCACACACTTGTACTTTGTACTGAAATAATCTAGTTACCGTTCACAGGGTTCACAGGCAGATGGGGTTAGATTGGTCTGTACGAAGCACTCTGGTCATGATTACCCCAATAAATAGTATTAATGCAAACTGTAACATGGTTGACTGCAGGTTTATGGCAACGGAAAGGGAATTATTAAAGATATACGGTGCTAGTTGATAGCCCAATAAAATCAAACGTGTTCAGCATGTTCCATGCAACTTACCTGCTGATAATGTAAGTCTCTCATTTTAAATATTATTATATACACAGCCAGAACAGTGAATTCACTATGGATGGGGAAATTAGTGGAGGAAGCAAGACCAAATGGGCTGAATAGATTCAGGAATCTTAAATTGGTAGATTATTTCAACTATAGAAGGCCTATTTATCAAGATATGTCAGAGTAAAAGAATATAGAAATATAAAATATAAGCCCATTGCTGACCAGGTCCATACAGTTAAGCATTGAGTGCACAGAATCTTTTAAGCCTTGGAATCAAGAATCAGAGGACATAGGTTTAAGATGAGAGGGGAAAGTTTTAATCCAAATCTGAGGAGCAACATTTCCACACAGAGGGTGGCGGGTATATGGACCAGGCTGCCAGAGGAGGTAGTTGAGACAAGTAATAGAACAGCATTTAATAGACACTGGAACAGATACATGGATAGGAATGGTAGCGAGTGATATGGGCCAAATGCGGGCAACTTAGATGGGGCGTCTGGGTCAGCATGGACACGTTGGGCTGAAGGGCCTGTTTCCCCACTCTATGACTCTATGCCTCTAATTACAAATTGAGCACTGATGTAACTGGTTTAAAAACAAACCAATCTGACCAGCGCACACATGTTTTCTAACATTGACCAAGTAGGACATATCTTTGTTTAACCATAAAGGCATTTCGATGTCTCTTTTCAACAAATACTAATGGCCATTTGATGGAATATCTATAGAAGCAGAAAGTTAGGATTCCAGAAATGATAAGATCATCAGACATAGGAGCAGAATTAGGCCATTCAGCCCATCAAATCTTCTCTGCCATTCGATCATGGCTGATTTTACTTTTCCCTCTCATCCCCCTTCTCCTGCCTTCTCCCCATAACCTTTGATGCCCTTACTAATCAAGAACCTATCGATCTCACTTTAAAAATACCCAATCGCATGGCATCGCGGTCTGTGGGAATAAATGCCACTGATTCTCCATCTGCTGGCTGAAGAAATTCTTCCTCATCTTCATTCTAAAGGTACGTCCTTTAATTCTATTGTTGCTTCCACCAACATTGAAGTAGAAATTTCAACCTATCTTCTCATTCCAGGGATCAGACACATCCTTGTCCTTCACCTCTCTGATACTTTTAAAGAGCCTGATTTATAGTCAGCTACAGGGAGAGGCTGGAGAAGCTGGTTTCTTCTCCTTAGTATAGAGTAGCTGTGTGTAGGTTGCTTCAATGTCATAGAGCCATAGAGAGATACAGCACAGAAACAGGCCCTTGTAGGAAGGAACTGCTGATGCTGGTTGAAACCAAAGATGGAAGCCAAAAGCTGGAGTAACTCAACGGGACAGGCAGCATCTCTGGAGAAAAGGAATGGGTGACATTTTGGGTTGAGACCCTTCTTCTGACAGAAGGGTCTCGACCCAAAGCGTCACCCGTCCCTTTTCTCTAGAGATGCTGTCTGACAAGTCCTTCTGCCAATCGAGATCATGCCCCCAGAGAGGAGGATGGAGGAAGCTGGCCATGGTGGATAGAAGAGCAAGGGCCAGTAAGAGAGAGGGTGAACCAGAGTCTTACCTTCCTCGCCCTCGAGGTCAGTTGTGGGAGGCATGACCTCGAGGTCAGTTGTGGGAGGCGTTCCCGGGGCACCAAGGCTGGCGGTGACCAGGTCTGCTGCGGGCGACAGTCATAGAGCGTAGACTGGACTGGACTTTGATGTTGGTACCAAAAGCTCGGCAACTCTTGCATGCGGTCTGAGTGGTCTATTTCTATACACTTTGTACTAATGAAATTACTGGATGAATTTAAAAGAAAGTTAGATTGAGCTCTAGTGGCTAGTGGATTCAAGGGATATGGGGAGAAGGCAGGTACGGGTTACTGATTGTGGATGATCAGCCATGATCACAATGAATGGCTCGAATGGCCAAATGGCCTCCTCCTGCACCTATTTTCTAAGTTTCTGTGTTTCTATGCTAATCAGGGATTATGCTTAGGTGTGCAAGTACTTTAATGAACTTTGCGCAAAAAAAAGGATTTGACTGCACGCCTGCACATGTGATAACAAAGAACCATGGAGCAGTGGCCATAAACATGTGATAACAAAGAACCATGGAGCAGTGGCTATAAACCATCAACCATCCAATTTATCAAATCCTACATTCATCCCACGTTTTTACCTCACCACATTGCCCTCAACTCCTCCCACGTCCGACCACACACCAGGTACAGACTGCACTGACTACAATTAGCCAATCAACCCACACATTTAGCGATGTGGAAGGGAACAGGAAGGAACACGGTGGCACAGCGGTAGAGTTGCTGCCTTACAGCGCCAGAGACCCGGGTTCCACTCTCACTGTGGGTGCTGGCTAAACGGAGTTTGTACCTTCTCCCCGTGACCTACGTGGGTTTTCTCCGGGTGCTCTGGTTTCCTCACACACTCCAAAGACATACAGGTTTGTAGGTTAATTGGCAAGTTGGGCCGAAGGGCCTGTTTTCACGCTGTATGTTTACAACAAAGTTGTAAATTGTCCCCAGTGTGTGTCGGATAGTGTTGGTGTGCGGGGATCACTGGTCAGGGGGAGACTTGTTGGGCTGGAGGGATTGTTGCTGCGCTGTATCTCTAAACTAAACTAAGTTTAAAAGCACGTGGAGGAAACGCAGGGAGAACGTGCAAACTCCAGACAGACAGCATCCGAGGCCAGGATTGAACCTGGATCTGTGACAATGTGAGGCAGCAGTCCCACCAGCTGCATCACCGCGCTGCCCACGCCGTTCACAATTGTGCAAGGTTTTGATGGAGCAACTAAGGAACTTCTGCTTCTGGTGGCAGAGAGGCTGGTGAGTATTGAGTCATAGTCATACAGCGTGAAAACAGGCCCTTCGGCCCAACTTGTCAACACTGGCTAACATGTCCCATCTACACTAGTCCCAACTGCATACGTTTGGCCCATATCCCTCTAAACCTGTCCTATCCATGTTTCTTAAACGTTGCAATAGTACCTGCCTCAACTGCCTCCTCCGGCAGCTTGTTCCATACACCCACCACCCTTTGTGCGAAAAAGCTACCCCTCAGGTTTCTATTAAATCTTTCCCCTCTCAACTTAAACCTATGTCTTCTGGTTCTCGATTCCCCTCTTCTGGGCAAGAGGCTCTGTGTGTCTACCCAATCTATTCCCCTCATGGACAGATTATCAAAACGAGTGGGAATGGAGATGTTGAGAATTTATTTCAGCGCTGCGAATTCCTCCGGCATTTTGCTTTCTGCTGAAGATTCCAACTTCTGCAGTCTCTTGTGCCTCCGCTTTGCTGCCCTCTGGAATACACTGCCAAAAATGTGGCAGCAGCAGATTAAGTAGAAACTTTTAAAAGCAAAAGTAGGCATCACAGTGGCGCAGAAGTAGAGTTGCTGCCTTACAAAGTTGACGCGAGTTCAATCCTGACTACGGGTGATGCCTTTATGGAGTTTGTACGTTCTCCCTGAGACCATGTGGGTTTGCTCTGTGTCCTCTGCTTTCCTCCCACACTCCCAAGACGTGCGGGCCCATCGGATAATTTGCTTCTGTGAATAGTCCCTGGAGTGTAACATAGAACGAGTTCATGGGCAATGCTGGTGGGCGTGGTCTTTATCTTTAGATTTTAGACTTTAGAGTTACAGTGCAGAAACGTGCCCCTCGGCATCCCGAGTCCGCGCTGACCAGTGATCACCCCGTACACTAACACTATCCTCACACACTCGCATTGATCAACTTGTAAATTGTCCCGAGTGTCCCGTCATGGGGAGGACGTACAAACTCTGCACAGACAGCACCAGTAATCAAGATCAAACCTGGGTCTCTGGCGCTGTGAGGCAACAACTCTACCGCTGCGCCACCATGCCGCCCTAACCAAACTAAACAAATTTGATAAACACACAAGCAGAAGAAATGCGTCAGGTCATGAGAAGGAAGTGAGTCTGATTGACTAGCTGGCAAATACACGTGGCTGAAAAGCCTCTTTCTGTTGTGTGAGGTTCAACGGATCGAGGAGTTGTCTGATGAGGATTTGAGTACAAAAGAGGTCCTTCTGCAGTTCTACAGGGCCCAGGGGAGACCATATCTGGAGTATTGTGCGCAGTTTTGGTCTCCTAATTTGAGGAGGGACATCCTTGTAATTGAGGCAGTGCAGCGTAGGTTCACGAGGTTAAACCCCGGGATGGCGGGCCTGTCATATGAGGAAAGATTGGAAAGACTGGGCTTGTATTCACTGGAATTTAGAAGGATGAGAGGAGATCTTATAGAAACATATAAAATTATAAAAGGACTGGACAAGCTAGATGCAGAAAAAATGTTCCGAATGTTGGGGGAATCCAGAACCAGGGGCCATAGTCTAAGAATAAAGGGGAGGCCATTTAAAACTGAGGTGAGAAAAAACTTCTTCACCCAGAGAGTTGTGAATTTGTGGAATTCTCTGCCACAGAGGGCAGTGGAGGCCAATTCACTGAATGAATTCAAAAGAGAGATAGAGCTCTAGGGGCTAGCGGAATCAAGGGATATGGGGAGAAGGCAGGCACGGGTTACTGATTGTGGATGATCAGCCATGATCACAATGAATGGTGGTGCTGACTCAAAGGGCCAAATGGCCTCCTCCTGCATCTATTTTCTATGTTTCTATGTAACATTGTGAGCCCACTGTCCATGACCAACAGGGAGCAGGCCTGCACACACCCCCACACCCCCCCCCCCCCCCACACACACACACACACCACACCCCCCCTCCCCCCCACACACACACACACACACACACACACCACACACACACACACACACACACACACACACACACACCCCCACACCCACACCCCCCCCCACACCCACACCACACCCCCCCCCACACACACACACACACACACCACACACACACACACACACACACACACACCACACACACACACACACACACACACACACACACACACACCCCCCCCCCCCCCCCACACACACACACACACACACACACACACACACACCACAGCATGGATAGTGTCTGCAAGTGCTCCTCTCCTCCCTGTGCTCACACAAAGAGAAGCATCGGGTTATTGTTCTCAATTTATCACTTTATTCCTGAGACCCAGAGGAGCTCAGCAACAGAAAGTGTAAACCACAATCAGAACCAGACTCAAACTATTAAAGCACCAGTGGGACTTGCTTACTTGGAACATGGAACAGCATGTACACAAAAAGCTGGAGTAACTCAGCAGGTCAGGCAACATCTCTGGGGAAAAAAGGGATCAGTGACAAATCGGGGCGGAACCTTTCTTCAGACTGAAAGTAGGGGTGGTGGGGGGGGGGGGGGGGGGGTGGAAACTAGAGATGAGAATAGACCAGAACAAAACTGGGCCGGCAACAGATGACCACAGGAAGGGTGGAATCCATAATGGCCCATTGGTGTCTGGGGAAGATGTGCTAACCACAGAGACGCAAACAATGGAACCAGTAGCATGGCTAGGGTGGGGAAGGGAAGAAGTGGAGGAATGCAGGAGTTACTTGAAATTAGAGAAATCCACTTTCACACCACTGGGGTGTGAGCTGCCCAAGCAAATTATGAGATGCTGTTCCTCCAATTTGAATTTGGTCTCACTCTGACAGTGGAGGAGGCCCAGGACAGAAAGGTCAGTGTGGGAATGGGAAGTGTTCAGTAACCAGGAGTTCGCGTGGGTCAAGGTGGTGCGAGCATAAGTGTTCAGCGAAATGATCGGCAAGTCAAAGGTTTTGACTCCGGCGGCACGGTGGCGCAGCGGTAGAGTTGCTGCCTTACAGCGAATGCAGCGCCGGAGACTCAGGTTCGATCCTGACTACGGGAGCTGTCTGTACGGAGTTTGTACGTTCTCCCCGTGACCTGCGTGGGTTTTCTCCGAGATCTTCGGTTTCCTCCCACACTCCAAAGACGTACAGGTTTGTAGGTTAATTGACTGGACAAATGTAAAAATTGTCCCTAGTGTGTGTAGGATAGTGTTAATGTGCGGGGATCGCTGGGCAGCGCGGACCCGGTGGGCCAAAGGGCCTGTTTCTGCGCTGTATCTCTAAATCTAAAAATCTAAATCTTAAGGTGAAGGGGAAAAGATTTAATAGGAATTTGAGGGGTAACTTTTTCACACAAAGGGTGTTGAATGTTTGGAACGAGCTGGCAGAGGAGGTAGTTGAGGCTGGGACTATCCCAACATTTAAGAAGCAGTTAGACAGGCACATGGTAGGACAGGTTTGGAGGGCTATGGACCAAATGCTGGCAGGTGGGTCAAGTGTAGCTGGGACATGTTGGCCGGTGTGGGAAAGTTGGGCCGAAGGGCCTGCTTCCACACTGTATTACTCTATGACTCTATGACACTAAGTGTACACTTGGTCTCACCGATATAGAGCGCCAAGTTTTGGCGCCATTTCAAAATCCGATCCGCGTTGCAGTCGAGCCCGAGGCCTCCAGCCATCTCCTTTGTCCAATCGTCCAGCGAACTGACATCCCTTTATACCTCTGGGGGTGTCACCACATCCTACCTGTATTGAACGTCCTTCCGATCAGCCTGCACGTAATCCATAGCCCTCCATTCCCTGCATATCCAAATATCATATCTGCCTCCACCACCAACCCTGGCAGCGTGTTCCAGGCACCCACCATCCTCTATGTAATCACACAGCTCCTTTAAACTTTGCTCCTCGCATCTTAAAGCTATGCCCTCTGGCACTTGTTGTTTCTATCCGTGAAAAAAAGCTTCTGATTTCTACCTTATCTATGCCACTCATAATTTTATATACTTCTGGCAGATCTCCCCTCAATGTCTAACAATCCAGAGAAAATGATCCAAGTCTCTCCCTGTAGCTAATACTCCTTCATCCAGGCAACATTCTGGTAAACCCTTTCCAAAGCCTCCACATCGTTCCTACATTATCAATTAATCACTGTGTAGAGAACATTAAATGCTCTTTACTTTTGTTGGCTACCACCCTTATAGTATTGGTATTAGTATTGGTATTGGTATTGGTATTGATATTGGTTTTGATATTGATATTGGTATTGGTATTGATATTGGTATGGCTATTGGTATTGGTATAGGTATTAGTATTGGTATTGGTATTAATATTAGTATTGATATGGGTATTGGTATTGTTATGGGTATTTGTATGGGTATGGGATGGGTATGGGTATGGGTATTGGTATTGTATTGGTATTGGTATTTGTTAGGCTGTTAGTATTGGTATTGGTATGGGTATGGTTATTTGCAGTGGTATTGGTATTAGTATTAGTATGAGTATTGGTATTGGTATGGGTATTGGCAGTGGTATTGGTATTAGTATTAGTATTGGTATTGGTATTGGTATTGGTATTGGTATGGGTATTGGTATTGGTATTGGTATGGGTATTGGTATTGGTATTGGTATTGGTATGGGTACTGGTATTGGTATTGGTATTGGTATGGGTATTGGTATTAGTATTGGTATGAGTATTGGTATTGGTATTGGTATTGGTATTGGTATTGGTATGGGTATTGGTATTAGTATTGGTATGGGTATTGGTATTGGTATGGGTATTGGTATTGGTATGGGTATTGGTATTGGTATTGGTATTGGTATGGGTATTGGTATTGGTATTGGTATGGGTATGGGTATTGGCAGTGGTGTTGGTATTTATATTGCTGTTGGTTTATTATTCTCATGTGTACCAGACACAATGAAAATCTTTGTTTTGTGTGCCATCCAGGCAAATCACTCCACACATGAGTACTACGGGTGGTACAAAAAGAGAAAGGAAAGAAAGGTCACAATATAGAGTGGAGAGGATGTTACCAGCAGTGGGAGAGGTTTGGAACTGAAGGCACATCCTCAGAGTAAAAGGACATACGTTTAGAAAGGAGCTGAGGAAGAATTTCTTAGCCAGAGGGTGGTGAATCTGTGGAATTCATTACCACAGACGGCTGTGGAGGCCAAGTCATTGGGTATTTTTAAAGCGGAGATTGACAGGTTCGTGATTGGTAAGCACATGGTGAGCTTTTCTCAAACAGATGAATGGTGTTTAGAATTTAGACTTTACTTCAGACTTTAGAGATTACAGAACAAAAACAGGCCCTTCGGCCCGCCGAGTCCGCACCGACCAGCGATCATCCCGTACACCAACACTATCCTACACAATAAGGGCCACCTTTGCTGTTTCTCCAGGGACAAATGAGTAGTTTGGATGAGGAACTCTCTCAGTTGGCGTGGCTGCTTTTGCATGGCCCTCTGTGTCTCGTGGAATTTACCCTTATGCCTGCAAAGTGTACTACACAGACACCCCCATTAAACTCAACAAGTCAGCACCAGAATGCAGGTTCTCACGATCATCTCGGGAGGACTACATTAAATTATAAACACATATTTAGCACACGTTACAAATTAATAATGCATGGTACACATAAATAGTGCAAGCTGCACACATATGTAGCGCATTGTACACATATATAGTGCACAGACCACATCTATAGTGCACAGACCACATCTATAGTGCACAGACCACATCTATAGTGCACAAACCACATCTATAGTGCGCAGACCACATATATAGGCAAGGCAAGGCAAGGCAAGGTAAGTTTATTTATATAGCACATTTCAGCAACAAGGCAATTCAAAGTGCTTTACATAAAACATTAAAGAGCAGTTAAAAGCAATTAAAAACAGTCATTAAAGAGAATAGAAAAATAAAAACAAGCTAAAATAAAATAAGACAGGTATAAAGTACAAGAATAAAAGTCACAGTGCAATGTAAGAAATGAATAATTATTTGATTTAATAAAAGGTAGCGTCAAACAGAAAAGGCTTCAGCCTCGATTGAAAAGAACTGAGTGTTGCAGCGAACCTACAGATTTCTGGGAGTTTGTTCCATATATGTGGTGCATGAAAATTAAACGTAGCTTGTCCATGTTTAGTTCTGACTCTGGGGACAGAACGCAGACTTGCCCCAGATGACCTGAGAGGTCTGGATGGTGCACAATGTAGCAGAAGACCAGAAATGTATTTTGGCCCTAAACCATTCAGTGCTTTATAAACCAACAGTAGTATTTTGAAATCAATTCTTTGACAGACTGGAAGCCAGTGTAAAGATCTCAGATGCTGGTACAAATCAAGGGTATCACAAAATGCTGGAGTAACTCAGTGGGTCAGGCAGCATCGCTGGAGAGAAGGAATGGGTGACGTTTTGGGTCGAGACCCTTCTTCAGACAGATGATTGGGGGGCGGGTGTCTCCACCTATATCCTTTCTTTGTCCCACCCCCCCCCCCCCCCGAAATAAAAAAAAGTTCACCTGCACCTCCTCCAACCTTATCTATTGTATCCGCTGTTCCAGATGTCAACTTCTCTACATCGGCGAAACCAAACGCAGGCTCGGCGATCGTTTCGCTCAACACCTGCGCTCAGTCCGCCTTAACCAACCTGATCTCCCGGTGGCTGAGCACTTCAACCCCTCCCACTCCCAGTCTGACCTTTCTGTCATGGGCCTCCTCCAGTGTCATAGTGAGGCCCACCGCAAATTGGAGGAACAGCACCTCATATATCGCTTGGGCAGCTTGCAGCCCAGTGGTATGAACATTGACTTATTTAACTTGGTAGCTCTTCTGTCCCTCTCTTCCCCTCCCCTTCCCAGTTCTCCCACTGTCTTCCTGTCTCCACCTATAACCTTTCTTTGTCCCGCCCCCTGACATCAGTCTGAAGAAGGGTCTCGACCCGAAAGGTCACCCATTCCTTCTCTCCAGAGATGCTGCCTGACCTGCTGAGTTACTGCAGCATTTTGTGATACTGTAGTGACCATAGAGAGTGGTCCTAGTCGTCGAACCCTCAGATTGGCCAGCAAGGTCACGTGTGGGCGCGACCGTAGGGATTGGTCCAGAGAGCGACATCGCTGATTGGACAATGTTGTCATGTGCGCTTTTGGTGCCCGAAAAGAGTTAGTTAGGAGACGTCTTCGAAGAAGACAGTGAGTTTTGATGGTTGTCCGTTATCTTGTTAAAGAAACTTTGTAATCGAATATTGCTGTCGCAATAAACTTCTTCAACAAAGAACAAGTTTCCGGACTCGCCATATTGGTGACCCCGACGTGATCTGGGCGATCACCGACCATGATCGAACACGACGCCCCGTTGTCGACTGCTGCGCCTGGCACACCGGAGTTAAGCGCAGTCAGCGTTCACCTTCCGTCGTTTTGGACACATCAACCACAATCTTGGTTTGTCCACGCCGAAGCCCAGTTTCATTTAAGAAACATATCGACAGATGCCACGAAATACTACTACCTCATCAGTGCTCTGTCGCCGGAGACGACCACACGCGTGATGCGGTTCATCGTCAACCCTCCTGCGGAAGACAAGTACGAGGCCATGAAGGCACTGTTACTACGAACCTTCAGGTTCCATAGGCATGACCGAGCTAAAAAACTTCTGCACCTACCGGATCTCGGAGATCGGCTGCCGTCCGTTATCATGGCCGAGATGATGATGCTAGCCGGTGAACATACGGATTGCCTCATGTTCGAGCAGGCATTCCGAGAGAAGCTTCCCGAAGATGTCAGACTTATGCTCACGAATTGTTCTTTTAAGGACCCCGAGGCATATGCAGAAAAAGCTGATGCGCTCATGGCGTCCAAATCAAAAGGAAGCGGTTCGATCAACAAGGTCTCGACATCAGTGACCACGCCACAGCGACATCAAGATGGCGCCGCGTCTCCCACCAGCCCTCCAAAAGCCCACCAAAAGGATCCGCTCAAGCGCGGCTGGTGCTACTACCATCTGCGATGGGGTGGAGAATCCCGCAACTGCCGCTCACCTTGTACTTTCGCGGGAAATGCCTCGGCCGATCGTACATAGGGGCAGTTGCGATTGGCCAGAACCGACGCCTCTACGTCCGAGATCGATTCACGGACACAGAATTTTTGGTGGACACGGGAGCCATTGTCAGTATAGTGCCGCCGACCGACCTTGAGACCAGATCGGGTAAGACAGGTCCTACCCTCATCGCGGTTAATGGCAGCCCCATCCGCACGTTCGGTACGCGGAAGATGTCACTTGTTTTAGGCCTCCGCACGTACGAATGGCCATTCATTATAGCAGACGTCAGACAAGCGATCCTAGGCGCAGATTTTCTCTGGGCCTTTTCACTGGTCCCCGATGTCCGCGGTAACGACCTCCGACCCTCCGCCAGCGAGGAGCCCGTCGCTCCGACAATCGCCTCCCCACCCAGCCCTACTGTCCAGGCCGTCGTCGCGGCCCCTGACTCGTATGCTGAGGTTCTGGCGGAGTTTCCAGAGCTGCTCATCCAGCGTTTTGACACCCCTTCGACCAAGCACGGCGTGGTCCACCACATCCGCACCGAGGGCCCTCCCGTTTTCGCTCGGGCCCGGAGGCTACCGCCCGACAAACTGGTGGTGGCGCGGGCGGAATTTAGGAAGATGGAGGAAATGGGAATTGTCTGTCAGTCTGACAGCCCATGGGCCTCGCCGTTGCATATGGTCTCCAAGGCATCTGGGGGATGGAGACCATGTGGCGATTATCGGCATCTCAATGCTGTCACTAAGGCTGATCGCTACCCCATACCGCACCTGCAGGACTTCTCGTCTGGGCTGGAAGGTGCGGTGGTGTTTTCCAAGATCGACTTGGTACGAGGATACCACCAGATTCCTGTGCGGCCGAAGGACATACCAAAAACTGCCACGATCACTCCGTTCGAGTTGTTCGAATGGTTGCGCATGCCTTTCGGTTTAAAGAACGCGGCACAGGCTTTCCTTTCGGTTTAAAGAACGCGGCACAGGCTTTCCAGCGACTGATGGACCGTGTGGGTCGGGGTTTACCCTTTGTGTTTATTTATTTAGACGACATCCTGGTCGCCAGCCCCTCAGTGCAAGAACACCAGGTCCACTTGCGGACTGTATTCCAGCGGCTCCAAGACCACGGGCTCATTATCCAACCCTCCATGTGTCAATTCGGACTCCCATCTCTTGATTTTTTAGGGCACAGAATCACCCCTGCCGGCGCCACCCCTTTGCCCGAGAAGGTGGAGGCTATCCGGGCATTTCCCCGGCCCACCACCGTGAAAGGGCTGCAGGAGTTCGTAGGTATGGTTAACTTCTACCATAGGTTCGTCCCGGCAGCTGCGTGGGTCATGCGCCCGCTCTTCCAGTGCCTTGCGGGTAAACCGGTAGAGTTGATATGGTCCCCGGCCGCGGAGTTGGCTTTTGCAGCAGCTAAGGCAGCTTTGGCAGACGCCACCATGTTGGTCCACCCGAGCCCCTCCGCCCCCACGGCCCTGACGGTTGATGCGTCTGACGTGGTGGTGGGTGGGGTTTTGGAGCAGCAGGTCGGTGGCCGTTCGCAGCCCTTGGCGTTTTTCAGCCGGCAACTGAATTCGGCTGAGCTGAAGTATAGCGCATTTGACCGAGAGCTTCTGGCTCTCTACTTAGCTGTTCGTCATTTCAGGTATTTCCTTGAAGGCCGCCCATTTGTGGCCTTTACGGACCATAAACCATTAACTTTTGCATTTTTCAAATTATCCGACCCATGGTCGGCCCGCCAGCAGCGGCACCTGACTGCCATCTCCGAATTTACCACCGATGTCCGTCATATCGCGGGTAAGCTTAATGCCGTTGCTGACGCCCTGTCCCGGCCTGCTTTTCCCCCCGTTTCGGCGGTGGACTGCGAGGTGGATCCCCAGGAGCTTGCGGAAGCACAACTTCTGGCGGATACCGCCTCGGCATACCAGTCCACCACTTCGGGGTTGAAGTTGGCTCAGGTAGCCTGCGGGTCGGAAGGCATAAAAGTCTGGTGTGATGTTTCCCTTCCCCATCCCAGGCCGGTAGTGCCGCCCACCCTTCAGCGCCGGGTTTTCGATGCCATTCACGGGCTGGCGCACCCGTCCATCCGCTCCACCTCTGCTTTAGTAGCCGCTCGGTTTGTCTGGCATGGCCTGCGTAAACAGGTAGCTGTTTGGGCCCGTTCCTGCGTCCCCTGCCAGACCGCTAAAGTCCAGCGCCATGTCCAGCCCCCCGTACAGGAGTTCGAGGTCCCAGCGGTCCGTTTTTTCCACATTCACGTGGATTTAGTCGGGCCCTTGCCTTCCTCCCGGGGCTACACCCATCTCCTCACGGTGGTGGATAGGTTCACCTGGTGGCCAGAGGCTTTCCCATTGTCCGATACCTCTGCTGCCTCTTGTGCCAGGACTTTGGCCCTCCATTGGGTAGCACGTTTCGGGGTCCCGGCGGTTATTACCACTGACAGGGGGCCGCAGTTCACTTCGTCCCTCTGGGCCGCGCTCGCAGAGCTGTACGGTTCCCGGTTACAACACACTACTGCATACCACCCCCAGGCAAATGGGCTTGTGGAGAGGTTCCACCGTCAACTCAAGGCGGCCCTCAGTGCGAGGCTAGAAGGCCCGGACTGGGTGGACCAACTCCCCTGTGTCCTTCTGGGCATTCGGACTGCTCCTAAGCAGGATCTCGGTGCTTCGTCCGCGGAGCTAGTATATGGCTCGCCACTTAGAGTACCCGGGGATTTGCTTCCGGACCCCTCCGGCCAGCTGCCTCCAGTCCCATCAGTCTTAGCATCGCTCCGGGCACGGGTGGGTTCCCTGGCCCCAGTTCCGACTTCACGTCATGGGTGTTCCATGGTCCACGAACCGCCTGCCCTGAAGGACTGTGAGTTTGTATTTTTGCGCAAGGATGCCCATCGCGCCCCGTTGCAGAGGGTCTATGAAGGGCCGTTCCGGGTTTTGCGTAAGGGGACGGTCACCTTCACCTTAGACGCGGGTGGCAGGAGTGAGCTCGTCTCGGTGTCCAGGCTTAAACCTGCGCATTTAGATCCAGACCAGCCAGTCCTGGTCGGCCAACCACCTAGGAGAGGCCGGCCTCCGGCAGTTCCGATCAGTCCAGGACCCCCCGCTCCGGCAGTTCCACCAAGTCCAGAATCCCCTGCTCCTGTGGTTCAGGCTGCCCCTCTCCTTACTCGTGCTGGTCGCGAAATCCGGCTCCCTGCTAGGTTCCGTACCTCGGGTTCTGGGGGGGGTCATGTAGCGACCATAGAGAGTGGTCCTAGTCGTCGAACCCTCAGATTGGCCAGCAAGGTCACGTTTGGGCGCGACCGTAGGGATTGGTCCAGAGAGCGACATCGCTGATTGGACAATGTTGTCATGTGCGCTTTTGGCGCCCGAAAAGAGTTAGTTAGGAGACGTCTTCGAAGAAGACAGTGAGTTTTGATGGTTGTCCGTTATCTTGTTAAAGAAACTTTGTAATCGAATATTGCTGTCGCAATAAACTTCTTCAACAAAGAACAAGTTTCCGGACTCGCCATAATACCCACATAAATAGTGTGGAGTACACATATATAGTGTATGGCACAGATACTGTATATGGTGCACACAGGTATGCAGAAAGAACACTGGTACACAGAGAGGCTGTTGGGCGTACACACAAGCACAGGTGGCACCTGGGCATGCATACGTAGAAAAGACCAGAGGGGATGAACATGTACACAGAGACCAGAGGGTGTGCACCGTGACATCAACAACATTCAGTTATTATTTTGCAAAACTACTTGAGGATAAAAGGCTTTTCAACACCCAGAGTGCATAAACAGTGTTCTATTGCACAAGTTGTTTTGAGTTTATACTGTAGTAGAGTTTCACATCGTACCCATGCACAGGGCCTCTTCAATGTGTCTTTCGCAATGCTAAAGCAATTTTCACCCCGTATCCTTATGACACCTTAAAATCACACCCATGTTTGTAGTATAATTGCATGCACAAACACGGAGGAAGGTTTTACTCTCAGTAACGTCATCTCTGTCTTCATGAGTCACACTGACCTGATCTGTTTGCATGTACTTGTGCTGCTCATTCCACACGTGTTTTAAAACTGTTGAACTGTGATAATCCAATCTCACTCTCTCTCACTTAACTGCAGATTCCCCCCTCCCCCTCCTCTGCACAACTATCTCCCATCCCCAAATCCTTCACTTCCCTTCTATCCCACCATTTCCCTTCCCCCTCGGTCCCCATCCACACATGTTCTTTCCCTCTGGATTTACATTTCACTCTGCATTTTCTTCCCTATCTGACATCCTATTGTCTCCTCTATACTTTGGAGATACAGCGAGGATACCACTGAGTCGATCCACCGAGTCGGCGCCGACCAGCGAT
Source organism: Rhinoraja longicauda (assembly GCF_053455715.1). Classification (NCBI taxonomy): domain Eukaryota; kingdom Metazoa; phylum Chordata; class Chondrichthyes; order Rajiformes; family Arhynchobatidae; genus Rhinoraja; species Rhinoraja longicauda. The sequence continues at coordinate 1,426,914 of NC_135980.1, forward strand.
CCCTGTACACTAGCACTGTCCCACACACTAGGGGCAATTTACAATTTACAGAAGCCAGTTAACCTGTGTGTCTTTGGCGTGTGGGAGGAAGCCGTGTGGCGGCACGGTGGCGCAGCGGTAGAGTTGCTGCCTTACAGCGAATGCAACGCCTGAGACTCGGGTTCGATCCTGACCACGGGTCCTTGTCTGAACGGAGACTCTGGTTCGCTCCTAACTACGGGCGCCGTCTGTACGGAGTTTGTACGTTCTCCCCGTGACCTGCGTGGGTTTTCTCCGAGATCTTCGGTTTCCTCCCACACTCCAAAGATGTACAGGTATGTAGGTTAATTGACTGGGTAAAATGTTAAAAAAAAAATTAAAATTGTCCCTAATGTGTGTAGGATAGTGTTAATGTGCGGGGATCGCTGGGCGGCGCGGACTCGGTGGGCCGAAGGGCCTGTTTCCGCGCTGTATCTCTAAATCTAAAAAAAATCTAAAGCCGGAGCACCCGGAGAAATCCCATACAGTCACAAGGAGAACGTACACACTCCGTACAGACAGCATCCATAGTAAGGATCGAACCCGTGTCTCTGGCGCTGTGAGGCAGCAGCTCTACCATTGCGCCGCTGTGCCGCCCTCTAGCTCCCTCGAGCATTCAACATTTACTCCACCCATCCGGCAATCAACCCCCCCCTCACCTGTATCCACCTATCACTTGCCAGGTTTTTTCTTGCCCCCACCTCTTTTTCCCTGCCTTTTCTCACCTGACATCAAAGAAGCGATATGGTGGTGCAGCGGTAGTGTTGCTGCCTTACAGCGTTTACAGCGCCAGAGACCCGGGTTCAATCCTGACCACGGGTCCTTGTCTGAACAGAGTTTGTACGTTCTCTCCCTGGCCTGCATGGGTTTTCTTTGAGAACTTCGGTTTCCTCCCACACTCCAAAGACATACAGGTTTGTAGGTTAATTGGCTTGGTATAAATGTAAAAATTATCCTAAGTGTCGGGCAATGTTAATGTGCGGGGATCACGAGTCGGTGCAGACTTGATGGGCTGAAGGACCTGTTTCCACGCTGTTTCTCTAAACTAAACTAAACTAAAAGAAAGGGCCAGACCTGAAACATTATCTGTCCATCCCTCCAGAGATGCTGCCTGACCTGCTGAGTTCCTCCAGCACTTTGTTTTATTTTTGTTCAAGATTCCAGCATCTGCAGTTTCTTGTGTCTCCAATCTGCTATTTAGTTTAGTTTAGTTTAGTTTAGATTAGAGATACAGCGTAGAAACAGGCCCTTCAGCCCACCGAGTCCACACCGAGGATCAATGCCCCCTCATTAACACCATCCTACACACACTAGAGATCATTTTACATTTATACCAAGCCAATTAACCTACAAACCTGTATGTCTCTGGACCGTGGGTGGAAACCGAAAATCTTGGAGAAAACCCACATAGGTCACGGGGAGAACGTACTAACTCTGTACAGACAGCACTCGGGACGAACCCGGGTCTCCGGCGCTGTAAGCGCTGTGAGGCAGCAACTCTACCGCTGCCCAATGCTGCTGCCGTACACCCTCCATTTCCATGGACAGAGCCGTTTGAAGTCGGCCCTCCAAGATGATGCCTTCCCTGGAATTGCTGAAGTCTGATGTTCAGCTCAGCATTAAACACCCCATCCTGACTTGGAAATGTACCGCCGTTCCTTCACTATCGCTGCGTCCAAATCCAGAAACCCCCTCCCTGACAGCGTTGTAGCCGGAGCCACACCTAAAGCACTCCAGAGGTTCAAAAAGGCAGCTCACCATCTCCCTTCCCAAGGGCAATTAGACACGGCTAATTAAATGCTGGCTCCGTCTGCTAAGCTCACATCTCCACAAAGAATGAGAAAAACACTGACCCAGAAATAACAGGAATAAAGCCGATTAGCGTCTCAACCGAGATTTAGCAACCAAAGTGGGAAGTGAAGAATGTATATTCAACCGGTTTAGGTTTAGGTTTATTGTTCACACGTGTACCGAGTTACAGTGAAAAGATTTGTTCTGTATGCTATCCAATCAAATCAGGTAATACTATACATAAATACAATCAAGCCAAAATCACAAAAAGAAAGACACAAAGTGCTGGAGTAACTCAGTGGGTCAGACAGCCCCTTCTTTAGAATCCCCCCTATGTATTTACAAAATCTTTTGAGATTGTCCTTAATGCTACCCGCCAGAGCTATCTCCTGGCCCCTTTCTGCCCTTCTCATCTCCTTTTTCAGTTTACTCCTTAGTTTCCAAAATTCCTCCAGGGATGCAATTGATCCCAGCTGCCTATACCTGTCCCATGCATCCGTCTTGTTTTTGTCCAACGCCTCAATTTCCCTCGTCAGCCAAGCTTCCTTACGTTTGCCTGCTTTGCCCTTCACTCTAACGGGGACGTACATATTCTAAGCTTCGTCAGCACACTTTTAAAAACATCCCACTTGGCCGATGTTCCTTTCCCCTCAAATACCCTGCTCCAGTCAACTTGAGCGAGACCTTCTCTCATACCCTCAAAGTTGGCCTTACCCCAGTTGAGCATTTTAACACGCGGACCCTCTCCGAACCTATCCACCCCGAAAAGTCACCTGGCCATGTTCTCTAGGGACCTTTTCTGACCCACTGAGTTACTCCAATGCTTTGTGTCTTTTTTTGTAAACCAGCACCTGCAGTTCCTTGCTTCTACAAGCCAAACTCACGCTCAACAGGTAGGACAAAGGGGAAGATACAGAGTGCAGAATATAGTTCTCAGCATTGTAGTGCACCAGTTCCAAAGACAAAGTCCAATGTCCACAATTGGGTAGAGGTGAATCAGGCAGTACCCTAGCTTATAGAAGGACTGTTCAGAAGCCTCAGAACAGAGTTCCTGAGTCTGGTGGAACTCGCTTTCCAGCTTCCGTATCTTCTCCCTGATGCTCGTGTACGAGGTGATCGGTTGTCGGTGCGGACTCACTGGACCCCGCTGTATCTCTAAAGCCTTTGGGAGGAAACCCACGCAGTCTCAGTGAGAACGTGCAAACTCCACAGGGCAAGCATCTGAGGTCGGCATCAATTCGTTTCTCTGGCGCTGTGAGACCCAGGTTCGATCTTGGTGTGAATGAGCTAATTTACTTTAGTTTAGATTTTAGTTTAGAGATACAGCGCAGAAACAGGCCCTTCAGCCCATCAAGTCCATGCCGACTAGCGATCCCCACACACTAACACTAAACTACGCATCCTAAGTATGTAGAGGCCCCCACACGTGAGAGGGCAACGCTGGATCTAGTATTGGGAAATTGGGAAGGGCAAGCTAATGAAGTGTTGTGGAGGAGCCTTTTGGGACCAGTGACCACAGTTCGATTAGGTTTAAGATAGTTATGGATAGGGACAGAGAAGGTCCACATGGGACAGGCAGCTGGGATCAAGTGCATCCCTGGAGGAGTTTCGGAAACTAAGGAGTAAATTGAAAAAGGAGATCAGAAGGGCAGAAAGGGGCCAGGAGATAGCTCTGGCGGGTAGCATTAAGGACAATCCCAAAAGATTTTGTAAATACATAAGGGCGAAAAGAGTAACTAGAGAGAGAGTGGGACCTCTCAGGGATCAAAGTGGTCATCTCTGCGTGGAGCCACAGGAGAGGGGCAAGGTCCTCAATGAGTATTTCTGTATTTACTGAGGAGAAAGACAGTAGGACAGAGGAACTTGGGGCAGTCAATGGAAGTGCCTTTGGAGCAGTCAGTGTTACCGTCGAAGAAGTACTAAAGATACTGTCGTGTATGAAGGTAGACAAATCTCCAGGGCCTGATCAGATATATCTGAGGACATTGTGGGAAACTAGAGAGGAAATTGCGGGAGCCATGGTTGAAATGTACGAGTCGTCCTTAAATACAGGAGATTTGTTTTTTGGATGACACATAAAGATATCTTGTATCTTGAATCTTGAATCTTGAGATGCCGGAAGGCTGGTGGGTGGCAAATGTTGTGCCTCTATTCAAGAAGGGCTGCAGGGAAAATGCTGGGAACTATAGGCCGGTGAGCTTAACATCTGTAGTTGGTACGTTACTGGAGAGTATTCTGGTCATCCAGGCATTTGGATGGGCAAGGGCTGATTATGGACAGTTTTGTACGTGGGAGGTCGTGTCTCACAAATCTGATTGATTTTTTTGAAGACGTGACCAAAAAGGTCGATGAGGGCAGAGCTGTAGATGTTGTATACATGGATTTCAGTAAGACATTCGACAAGGTAGGCTGCTCTGGAAGGTTAGATCGCATGGGATTCAAGGAGAGATAGAATATTGGCTCCATGGAAGGAAGCAGAGGGTGATGGTGGAAGGTTGCTTCTCAGACTGGAGGCCTGTGACTAGTGGTGTGCCTCAGGGTTCGGTGCTGGGCCCGTTACTGTTTGTCGTTGACATCAATGATTTGGATGAGAACATACAGGGCAAGATTAGCAAGTTTGCTGATGATACACTAGTGAATGGTTTTGCAGATAGTGAAGATGACTGTGAAAGGTTGCAGCAGAATCTGGATCGATTGGCCAGGTGGGCTGAGGAATGGTAGATGGAATTTAATACAGAAAAGTGTGAGGTGTTGCATTTTGGGACGTCGAACAAGGGCAGGACCGACACAGTGAATGGTTGGCCTCTGGGTGGGTAGTGTTGTAGAACAGAGGGATATAGGAGGGCAGGTGCATGGTTCCTTGAAGGTCGAGTCGCAGGTGGATCAGGTGGTCAAAAAGGCTTTTGGCACTTTGGCCTTCATCAGTCAGAGTATTGAGTATAGAAGTTAGGAGGTCATGATGCAGTTGTATAAGACGTTGGTGAGACCGCATTTAGAATATTGTGTTCAGTTCTGGGCACTATGTTATAGGAAAGATATTGTCAAGCTTGTAAGGGTTCAGAAACTATTTACGAGGATGTTGCCTGGGCTAGAGTGTGTGAGCTATAGGGAGAGGTAGAGCAGGCTGGGTCTCTATTCCATGGAGCGCAGGAGGATGAGGGGTGATCTTATAGAGATGTACAAAATCATGAGAGGAATAGAATCAGTAGATGCACAGAGTCTCTTGCCCAGAGTAGGGGAATCGAGGACCAGAGGACATAGGTTCAAGGTGAAGGGGAAAAGATTTAATAGGAATCCGAGGGGTAACATTTTTCCACACAGTGGTGGATGTATGGAACAAGCTGCCAGAGGAGGTAGTTGAGGCTGGGATTATCCCATCGTTTAAGAAACAGTTAGACAGGTACATGGACAGGACAGGTTTGGAGGTATATGGACCAAGTGCAGGCAAGTGGGACTAGTGTAGCTGGGACATTGTTGGGAAGTTGGCAACTGTAGGCAGGTTGGGCTGAAGGCACTGTTTCCACACTGTATCACTCTACGACTATGAGGGACAATTCCGACCACGGGTGCCGTCTGGACGGAGTTTGTACGTTTTCCCCGTGACTGCGTGGGTTTTCTCCGAGATCTTCGCTTTCCTCCCACACTCCAAAGACGTACAGGTTAATTTGTAGGTTAATTGGCTTGGTATAAATGTAAATTGTCCTGAGTTTGGTTAGGATGGTGTTAATATGTGGGGCTCGCTTCAGTGGGCTGAATGGTCTGTTTCCGCGATGTATCTCCAAACTACACTCAACTTAACCTACATTCACAGTTTTAAAAAATTTGCAAATCTGCCTTCACCTCAGATTATGTCTGCCCTCCCATTGTGCATTTATCCTCAGTGCTTTTCCCTTCTACGCTCCATGTATTTTTGGCCTGCCTCCGTGCTGGGAAACACCACACACTCTGCCCCACAGAAGTCGGCAGAACGTAAACAGCGACATCTTCTCCAAGAGGTTTAGAGGGGGATCCAGCTCCTGCATTAAATAAAAAGGCGCAGCATGTTCTGGATTAGCGAGTGTGAATATCTGACAGTAAGCAATGTTTTTGCAACGATCCGAGCCGAAACTAGGCCAGATTTCAGCTCCAAAATGCAGGCAAATCCGCTCTGAGAAATTAATACTTTTGTTTGGAATTTGTTTAATGCAAACCCATACTTGGCCTCCCAGGATTTATCCCCAGCAGCTGACAGATGCTAAAGACGTTCGCTAATCTACACGGGGAAGAGTGGGTAAAGGTTCATTGCTTGTGATGCTCACTGTGATCAGAGCAGAAAATAACGAGGGTGTTTCTGTGTTGCCGATGATTGCCCACCCCATCTGCCATTAATAATCCAGCGGCAGACTTGCGGCTGCTTAACAAGGGAATCAAATTCAGTTTCAATTAACGTGATTCCAATTACGACCCTCCTGGGTCTCACCGCGTCCTCTCAAATCTTTCTCGGGGATAATCTGATCAGGGAAAAAAAAGATGTAAACTTTTTGTTCAAACGGAAGATTGGAAGAAATTGTAATCACATTATAAACTGTGATTAAAAGGCACCAAAAATATGGACCGGGTCTGAGTGATTCAGTCTTGATCAGTATCGGTGGTCAATCACTGATCCATTGTGTAGATAAGGTGACCTCATTGTTATCTCAGTGGTTAATGATGTTTAAAGGGCAACAGTGAATGGAAGAAGGGTCCCGACCCGAAACATCACCGATCCATGTTCTCCACAGACGCTGCCTGACCCGCTGAGTTGCTCCCACAATTTGTGTCTTTTTAAAAATGGAATTGAACACCTTTCCAATGTGTTTGACGTGACGTTAAGTGTGTTTGCATTTTAGGCAGCACAGTTGAACTGTTGGTGGAGCTGCTGCCTCACAGTGCCAGAGACCCGGGTTCCATCCTGACCTCGGGTGCTCTCCGTGTGGAGTTTGCACGTTCTCCCAGTGAGTGCGTGGGTTTCCTCCGAGTGCTCCGGTTTCCCCCGCCATCCCGAAGGCGGTGGGTTTGTCCCTAGTGTGCAGGGAGTGGATGAGAAAGTGGGAAATTGTGTTCATGGGTGAATGCTGGCAGGCGTAGAGACTTATAGAGACGTATAAAAGGACTGGACAAACAGGACTGGAGATACAGGAAAAATGTTCCCAATGTTGGGGGAGTCCAGAACCAAGGGCCACAGTCCGAGAATAAAGGGGAGGCCATTTAAAACTGAGGTGAGAAGAAACTCTTTCACCCAGAAATTTGTGAATTTGTGGAATTCTCTGCCACAGAAGGCAGTGGAGGCCAATTCACTGGATTAATTTAAAAGAGAGTTAGATAGAGCTCTAGGGGCTAGTGGAATCGAGGGATATGGGGAGAAGGCAGGCACGGGTTACTGATTGTGGATGATCAGCCATGATCACAATGAAAATGTACGGGAGATGCATATCTGGTTTCTGGGTTGGGAGCCCACTTTAAATGTAGTGGCTGATGGCCATAAACATCGCAAAAATTCCCACGCTTACCTGACCGTCCAATCTACCTGTCAAAGGGCCAAATGGCCTCTTCCTGCACCTATTTTCTTTGTTTTCTATGTTTCTATGGTGGGCCGAATGGTCTGTTCCCATGCTGTATCCCAAAACTTTAGTTTGTAATCTTCGATAACCATCTTCACCATCTACAATACCCACAATACCCACAATACCCACTTAGGTGTCATAAAGTCACATCTTCTAATGCTACCACTGGGGAGGGAATTCAAGGATTTAGACCCAGAGATGATAAAACCTCCAGCAATGGGCCAGTGGGATGTTTCCTTGCCCCTGAAGTCTTAGTCCTTGGTGGAAGGTTGGGGGTTTAGGAGGTGCTCTCAGAGTAGCCCCAAGACAGTTTCCCGCCTGTTTGCTGGTCAGTAGTTTAAGGGCCTGTCCCACTTTAGGCGATTTTAAGGCGCCTGCCGGTGACTAGGCTGTCGCCGTCAGTTTGTTGGGTGTCACGGGTATGATCATGAGGAGTCTTCCAAAAATCGTAGTGGATCTCAGCGCGTCACTGAGAAATCATCCGGAGTGAAATTTCTCGGCGACAGCTGGCTTGTCGCCAGGTATCGTTGCTTATTGCGGGCGCTGTCGCATTCTGTCCCCAGGTTTGATAGGTTCTCTTAGATACATTTAGAAGCATATTATATGAAAATAAGTAAAGTCATTTCAAAATACCATAAAATGCTTGTGTTTAACCAATTTATTTACCGTCAGGACATTTGACAGGTAGATTGGAGGCGACAGTTTGACGGTCAGGTAAGCGTGGGAATTTTCGCGACGTTTATGGCCGCAGCCATTACATTTAAAGTGGGCTCTCCCATACATTTTCAAAGAATGCCCACACACTTTTCACAAAAATCCGCTTAACCACTTTTTAAATTAATTTTGTTAATACAGCTATTAGTAAACTGGAAGTAAATCCAGTTTATTCCTTGTTACAGTGAAGCTTGGTTTTTACGTAACCCATACAAGATGTTATAGTTCAAAACTCTCAATTACTTACCGACTTGTCAGTGATTTCAGCGAAAATTAGGACGCAGGAGAAGCATTGACAGCGTGGGAAGGTCGCGATGTTTCCGAAGACGGTGTAATCTCGACCTGACTCGGCATTGTCGTGGTCATTGTCGTCGGGTAAAAGAAAAGTTCGGCGATCTGCTACGACTTTGACAGTCGCCGGCAGTCGCCCAAAAAATCGCCTAAGTGGTACAGGTCCTCTAATTGGTCAGTAAAGTTCCCTTAGAGTGGTAAATGAATGGTAGAATCTGTGAGCAGTCAATGTGAATATGAGGAAAATCACGTTGTGGGGGGCATGGTGGCGCAGCGGTGGAGTTGCATCCTTACAGCGCACGAGACCCGGCTTCGATCCCGACTGCGGGAGCTGTCTGTACTTAGTTTGGACGTTCTCGCACGAGTTCCAGCTTCGATCCCGACTGCGGGAGCTGTCTGTACTTAGTTTGGACGTTCTCGCACGAGTTCCAGCTTCGATCCCGACTGCGGGAGCTGTCTGTACTTAGTTTGGACGTTCTCCTTGTGACCTGCGTGGGTTTTCCCGGTGCTCCGGCTTCCTCCCACGTTCCAGACACACAGGTTTGTAGGTTAATTGGCTTTGGTAAAATTGTTAAATTGTCCCCAGTGTGTAGGATAGTGTTAGTGTATGGGATAATTGTTGGTCGGCACGGACTCGGTGGGTCGAAGGGCCTGTTTCTGCGCTGTACCTGTAAAGCCTAAAATGGGATCAGTGTTACTGGGCACTTGATGATTGGCATTGACTCGACGGGCTGAAGGGTCTGTTTCCATGGTTTATGACTCAACAATTGGAGCCCTGGCAGGCTGGCGTGAATTCAAATAAAGAGCATCTTTAGTATTAAGACACAAGGAAATGCAGATGCAGTTCAGATCGAAGACCTGATGGTGCATATTAGACTCAAGGGTGCCCATGGGCCAATGGAAGATGTGAACAAAGACCCTGACTGGTAGGTCTTCATCAAGTTGTGCTTACCCAATCATAGAAACATAGAAACATAGAAAACAGGTGCAGGAGTAGGCCATTCGGCCCTTCGAGCCTGCACCGCCATTCAATATGATCATGGCTGATCATCCAGCTCAGTATCCTGTACCTGCCTTCTCTCCATACCCCCTGATCCCTTTAGCCACAAGGGCCACATCTAATTTCCTCTTAAATATAGCCAATGAACTGGCCTCCACTACCTCCTGCGGCAGAGAATCCTGGCACCTGCAATGGTTCAAACTACGTTTATGCCAAGCAGTGACAAAGGATGAGGCAAAGAATGGTGGTGCAGGAGTAGAGTTGTTACATCACAGCGCCAGAGACCCGGGTTCGACCTTGACCACGGCTGCTGTCTGTACGGAGTTTGCACGTTCTCTGCGTGACCACGTGGGTTTTCTCCGGGTGCTCTGGTTTCATCCCACTCTCCAAAGTCACACAGGTTTGCAGATTAATTGGCTTTGGTAAAATTGTAAATTGTTCCTAGTTGTGTGTGTAGGGTAGTGTTAATGTGTGGGGATCGCTGGTCGGCGAGTTTCAGTCAGAGAGTTTTGAATCTGTGGAATTCTCTGCCTCAGAATGCAGTGGAGGCCAATTCTCTGAATGCATTCAAGAGAGAGCTAGATAGAGCTCTTAAGGATAGCGGAGTCAGGAGGCATGGGGAGAAGGCAGGAACGGGGTACTGATTGAGAATGATCAGCCATGATCACATTGAATGGCGATGCTGGCTCGAAGGGCCGAAAGGCCTCCTCCTGCACCCATTGTCTATTGTCTATTGACCCAAAACGTCACCTCTACCTTTTCTCCAGAGATGCTGTCTGGCTCGCTGAGTTACTCCAGCGTTTTACATCTATCTATATCCTAGGACTTGCCTGGAACAGGCACCGATCATCAAAACTAGACGGTGGACTTTGAAAATGGCGCCAAATCGTAGCGAATCTTGCTTGCGGGCTCAGTAGATTATTTCTGTACTCTTGCTAATCGGGGATCGGGGGTATGGCAATACTCTATTGGACTGTTTGTAAGGCAAGGTATTTCACTGTGTTAGCACTTTGCACATCTATATACTAAAACTCTCGTGTGTTTATTTGTTTGTTCTTGACCCGAAACAGTTACTCCAGCACTCTGTGAAACGTCACCTATCCATGTTCTCCACAGATGCTGCCTGACCTGCAGAGTTACTCCAGCACTCTGTGAAACGTCACCTATCCATGTTCTCCACAGATGCTGCCTGACCCGCTGAGTTACTCCAGCACTCTGTGTCACACTGGATATCCAGTCTTGACTTAAAGAAAAAATCCAATATTAGCAGTCTCTTGTGGCTCCTTGGGAGATTCCTCATAGCTGGTGTCTCAGTGATCCCTCAGTCCACGAGGGCAATGATCACCTGATCCGGCCCAGTGACATACTGTGTCCGAGAGTGCCCCCTTCCTCTCTTTAGTTTAGTTTAGAGATACAACACAGAAAGATGCCCTTCGGCCAACCGAGACGGCGCCAACTAGCAATCACCCCGTACACGAGCACTATTCTACACTGGGGGCAATCTACAATCTTTACCAAAGGCTAAAAACCTCCAAACCTGCACGTCTTTGGAGTGCGGGAGTAAACCGGAGCACCCGGGGAAAACCCACACGGTCACAGGGAGAACGTACAAACTCTGTACAGACAGCACCCGTAGTCAGGATGGGTCCACCATGCCACATGTTGAAGCTTGCCACATGTTGAAGCTTGACAGATAATGAGTTTTTTTTATAAACCAGCGTCTGCCATTGCTTGTGTCAACATTTCACCTAACCTTTTGGCCTCTACCTTTAACCCCACAGTACAGTAAACCCTCCTGATACCGGGCCATGCAGGGGACTTGGTGTCTGTTATTGCCGATTGTCCACTATAAGTGAGTAAGGGATTGTCATTGTATAAGTAGTAGAAACAAAGAACTGCAGATGCCGGTTAATACACAAAAGGTCACAAAGTGCTGGAGTATCTCAGCGGGTCAGGCAGCATCTCTGGAGAACATGGACAGGTGACGCTTCGGGTCGGGACCCTTCCTCAGACTCTCGGTCTGGAACCGGACCTGGAATCCAGGTGAGTGGACGGAGCCGACCTGCTGGCGGCCGCGGGCGGGAGAGGCCAGGATCGACGGAGTCAACAGTGGCTGCCAGCGGGCGGCCACAGTGCAGGCGAGGGTCGGTGGCCGTGGCAGTAGGTCCGGCCTGGAAGCGGCCGGAGAGACAGTGTGAGCCGGGGTGGCATCGGCAGCCAGGCCTGGCGATGAAGGCCGGTAAGTCTGTCCACTACAACCAAAGTCCGTTACAAACAGGTCCATAATAAGATGGGTTTACTGTACAGAATGCCCAACGTAATCAAGAGGAACAATAGCGCATCTTGTAACCTGGTGCGATACACTATGGGCAGCACGGTGGCACAGTGGCAGAGTTGCTGCCTTACAGTGCCAGAGACCCGGGTTCCATCCTGACCAAGGGTGCTGTCCGTACGGAGTTTGTACCCATGACTGCGTGGGGTTTCTGCAGGTGCTCCGGTTTCCTCACACATTCCAGAGATATACAGATTTGTAGGTTAGTTGGCAGATGGGACGGAGAGAGAGGGGTTGCAAGGGTTACTTGGAATTATAGAAATCAATGTTGATGCCGAGTGTAAGCTGACCAAGCGTAATATGAGGTGCTGTTCCTCCAACTTGCAGCCTTTTGAAGAGTACAGGCTGGCACATCTGCCCACATCTCCCCACCCCTCTCTCTCTCTCTCCACACATCATACTTGTGTGTGTGCAGTACTGTGATCACAGCTACTTCTGCAGAGACACCTCATGGGGACACAGAGAACCACAGCGCTAGCTAGCACAGGCAGCTTGTTATCTGACCAGCACCAGGAACAAAACTCTCACAATGTCGGCGGCATTTCAAAAGTCAAAACTTTCCGGGAGTATCTCCAAAAAAGATTCTCCACGACAGAAATGCAAATTGTCCGTACAAAAATGTAGATAATATAAAAATAAGTGCAGTCAGGGTATGGGAGGCAGTGGAAAGAGTGAGAGGGAGGGTGAGAGAGAGAGAGAGAGAGAGAGAAAGAGGGAGAGAGAGAGAGGGAGAGAGGGAGAGGGGGAGAGGGGGAGAGAGGGAGAGAGGGAGAGAGGGAGAGGGAGGGAGAGGGAGAGAGGGAGAGGGAGAGGGAGAGGGAGAGGGAGAGGGAGAGGGAGAGGGAGAGGGAGAGGGAGAGGGAGAGGGAGAGGGAGAGGGAGAGAGGAGAGAGGAGAGAGGAGAGAAGAGAGGGAGAGAGGGAGAGGGAGAGGGGGAGAGGGAGAGGGAGGGGGGGAGAGGGAAAGGGATGGAGAGAGAGAGGATGAGGATCAAGAGCAGCCATCTTGTCTGTGTTGATGTCAATGGGAATTAATTATTCCCTGGAAAAACATTCTCACTGTACGACAAAAACATTTAAAAGCATTTGGGCGTGTTCATAGCTAGGAATGGTTTGGAGAGATATGGGCCAAACGCGGGCAGATAGGACTACTGTAGATGGGGAATCTTGGTCAGCATGGGCAAGTCGGGCAGAAGGGTCTGTTCCCGCGATATATGACCTTATGCCCTGGATTGTACACGTGTCCAGGTTCTGAATGCCCAATGTTGGGGCATCATAACAAAAGGTAAAAGTTGTAACATGAATGCTGCAAAGAACCTTTTTTTTTTTTTTTTAATCAAAAAATACTTTATTCTAGTAATAAATATCATTTACAAAACATCTTTTTTAACAAGCCCATCCGACATTTCCGGAGGTTACATTCGATACAGGCATTCACTTAGACATTTACTTACATTTACATACATTTACCCAGTATCCCTTATTTGGAGGGGCGTCTCTCTCCACCACACCCTGCCCCCCCCCCCATGTCCAGCAGCGGAAGGACCCTAGACTGTGGTCCTCCCCCACAGGGCTTTGGCGTTGGCTGCACCAAGCTTCAGTGCGTCCCTCAGCACGTACTCCTGCAGTCTGCAGCGGGCCAGTCAGCAACATTCCCCCACGGACAGCTCGCTCCGCTGGGAGGTCAACAAAGCTCGGGCAGACCAAAGAGCGTCTTTCACCGAGTTGATGACCTTCCAGCAGCACTCGATGTCGGTCTCCGAATGCGTCCCTGGGAACAGTCCGTAGATCACAGAGTCCTCTGTGACGGAGCTGCTCGGAATGAATCGTGACAGGGACCCCTGCAGACCTCTCCAGACTCTCTTGGCAAATCCACACTCTGTGAAGAGGTGGGCCATCTTCTCCTCTCCGTAGCAGCCGTCCCGGAGGCAGCGTGCGCCGGTAGTGAGGTTCCGGCGGTGCAGGAAGGATCTGACTGAGAGGGCTCCCCTCACCACCAGCCAAGCCAGGTCTTGGTGCTTGTTGGTGAGTTCTGGCGGTGAGGCATTTTGCCAGACAAGCTGGGCAGTCTGCTCTGGGAACCACGCCACAGGATCCATGGAGTCATTCCCCTGCAGTGCCTGCAGGATGTTCCGTGCTGACCACTGCCCGATGGACTTGTGGTCAAAGGTGTTGGTCCAGAAGAACCTTTCTACGAATGACAGATGGTTCGGCAATGTCCAGCTGACTGGCACATTGCGTGGCATCTGCGCCAGGCCCATCCTTCGCAACACCGGGGACAGGTAGAACCTCAGCAGGTAGTGGCACTTGGTGCCCACGTGCCTTGGCTCTATGCTCCGCCTGATGCAGCCACACACGAAGTTGGCCATCAGGATGAGGGCGACGTTGGGCACGTCTTTACCCCCGTTGTCTGCCGACTTGTGCATTGTGGCTAGTCGCACCCGGTCCATCGCCGACCCCCAGATGAAGTGGAAGACGGCCCGGGTGATCCCCTTGGCGTAGGAGGAAGGGACGGGCCACACTTGCGCCAAGTACAGCAGCCCCGAGAGCACCTCACACCTGATGACCAGATTGTTCCCCGTGATGGAGAGGGAGCACTGCTTCCACAGCTCCAGCTTCTTCCCCACCTTGGCTATCCGCTCCAGCCAATTCTTGTCACACGCCTTCCCGAACCAGATCCCCAGCACCTTCAAGAAGTCGGGCTTGATGGTGAAGGGGATGGAAGATCGGTCGGGCCAGTTGCCAAAGAGCATGGCCTCACTCTTCCTGCGATTCACCCTGGCCCCCGTGGCCAACTCAAACTGGTCGCAGACGCTGATCAGTCTGCGGACCGACCCTGGATCCGAGCAGAAGACGGCGACATCGTCCATGTACAGGGAGGCCTTGACCTGAGTGCCCCCACTGCCTGGCAATGTCACTCCTCTTATGCTCGCATCCTTCCTGATGGATTCGTCAAAGGGCTCAATGCAACAGACAAACAAGACAGGGGAGAGAGGGCAACCCTGCCTGACTCCAGACCTGACGGGGAAGCTGTCTGATTCCCACCCATTGATTTGGACTGCACTACAGATACCGGTGTAGAGCAGTTGTATCCACTTCCTGATTCCCTCCCCAAAGCCCATTTTGGAGAGCACGTCCCTCATGTACGTGTGCGATATCCTGTCGAAGGCCTTCTCCTGGTCCAAGCTGACCAGGCAGGCATCCACCCGTCTGTCCTGCATGTAGGCAATGGTGTCTCTCAGCAGCACCAGGCTGTCTGAGATTTTCCTGCCAGGTACAGCACAGGTTTGGTCCGGGTGGATCACCTGTCCCAGAGCAGACTTGACCCGGTTGGCGATGGCCTTAGACAGGATCTTGTAGTCTACATTTAACAATGTGATGGGTCTCCAATTCCTTATGTCATTCATCTCCCCCTTCTGCTTGTAGATCAGGGTGATGCTGCCCTTCCTCATAGAGTCTGACATGCTGCCGGCTAGAAGTATGTGGTTGTACACTTCCAGCAGGTCTGGGCCCACCCAGTCCCACAGAGCCCAATACAACTCTGCCGGTAAGCCATCGCTTCCGGGAGTTTTACTCGAGTCAAAGGAACGGATGGATCCAGTCAGCTCCTCCAGGGTCAGTGGTTGGTCCAGACTCTCCCGCTTGCTGTCGTCCAAGACTTCCGTGATGCAAAGAACTGGTCCTACAGTTTGTTCAGCATGGATTCTGATCATTGTGGACCAATCGGTAACATTTCATTTAAAAGATGAGAGATTCTTGAATCCACAAAATCTTTTACCAAATCAAAAACCAGAGAACACAGGTTTAAGGTGAGACGGGCAAGACTTAGTAGAAACCTAAAGGGCAAGTTTTTCACTCAGTGGGCGGTGTGTATATGGAAGAGGCTACCAGAGGATACTATAACAGCATTTAACAGGCATTTGGTCAAGTACATTTTAGGATTTTAGTGGGATACTAAACCAAGTGGACCCGTTGGGCCCAAACCTCTCCTGCATTGGTGCAGCACTCTTTCATCCTCTCCTCCCCCCTCCCCCCCTCCCCCTCCCCCTCCCCCCCTCCCCCTCCCCCTCCCCTCCCCTCCCCCTCCCCTCTCCCTCTCCCTCTCCCCTCCCATCTCCTCTCCCCCCTCCTCTCTCCCCCTCCATCCCCCTCCCCTCCCCCCTCCACCCACCTCCACCCCCCCTCCCCAACCCCCTTCCCCCCACTCCACCCCCCTCAATCCCCCTTATCCTCTCTCCTCCCCAATCCCTCCCTGCCCCCCCCCCCTCCATCCACCGCCCTCCCTCCCTAGGAGATAGATTTAAACTTTAAAATCCTGACTACGGGTGCTGCACTGTAAGGAGTTTGTACGTTCTCCCCGTGACCTGCGTGGGTTTTCTCCGAGAACTTTGGTTTCCTCCCACACTCCAAAGACGTACAGGTATGTAGGTTAATTGGCTGGGTAAATGTAAAAATTGTCCCTAGTGGGTGTAGGATAGTGTTAATGTACGGGGATCGCTGGGCGGCACGGACTTGGAGGGCCGAAAAGTCCTGTTTCCGGCTGTATATATATGATATGATGATATGATATGATATGATATAACACCGATTTCAATGAAACTTCTTCCATTAGCACCAAAGGGACAACGGTGAGTAGGGTGGGCTTAGACTTGTCGCGCCACCGTGAGCCTTGTTGGCTGCAGTTCAGGAACAAACAAATAAATAAACGAGAATTTTAGTATATAGATGTGTCAAACATGATCAAATAGGACTAGTTTGGATGAGGCATCCTGGTCGGCATGGATGAGTTGGGCCGAAGGGCCTATTTCCATGCTATACGACTATGATTCTATGGCACTATAACAGAAACATAACAGAAACAGTAATGAATAAACATGAAGATCGACACAAAATGCTGGAGTAACTCGGCGGTTAAGGCAGCATCTCTGAAGAGAAGGAATGTATGACGTTTTGTGTCGAGACCCTTCTTCAGATTAGTCAGGCAAAAGGGAAACGCGGGATATAGACTGTGACGTAGAGAGAGAGATATAGAAGAAACTAGACCAAGTGGACCCGTTGGGCCCAAACCACTCCTGCATTGGTGCAGCACCCTCTCCTCTCCCACTCTCCCTCCTCCCCTCTCCCTCCCACTCTCCCCTCCCCTCTCTCCCCTCCCCTCTCCTCCCTCCCCCCCTCCCACCCCCTCTCCCACCACTCCTCCCCCCCCCTCCCACCCCTGCTTCCCCCTCTCCCCCTCCCCTCCCCTACCCCCTCCAATTTGCGTTTACCCTCACTCTGACAACGGAGGAAGCCGAGGACTGGAAAGTCAGTGTGGGAATGGGAAGGGGAATGAAATTATTTAGCAACCGGGAGATCAGGTAGGTCCAGGCAGACTGAGCAAAGGTGTTCAGCGAAATGATCGGCCAGTCTCCGTTTGGTCTCACATCTTGAACAACAGATGCAGTAGATGAGGTTGGAGAAGGTGCAAGTGAACCTCTGCCTAACCAGTTGGGGTCGTTGGACAGAGTTGAGGGAGGAGGTTTAAGGACAGGTGTTGCATCTTCTGCGGTTGCAGGGGTAGGTACATGGGAAGGGGGTGGTTTGGGTGGGAAAGGATGAGTTAACCAGGGAGTTGCGGAGGGAACGGTCTTTGCGGAAGGGGTATAAATTGGAGGAACAGCATCTCATATTTCACCTAGGCAGCTTACAACCCAGCGGTAAGATTATTGATTTCTCTAACTTCAAGTAACCCCTGCACTCCCTCTTTCTCTCTCCATCCCTCCCCCAACCCAAGTAGCACCAGGTTCCCGTTTTCACCTAGCCAATAGCTAACAATGACCTGTTTCCTTTATCACCATTACTTTTTTTGCACATCTTTCATTCATTTGTTCTATATCTCTCTACATCACTGTTTATATCTCTCATTTCCCTTTCCCCTGACTCGTCTGAAGAAGGGTCTCGACCCAAAACGTCACCCATCCTTTCTTTCCAGAGATGATGTCTGTCCCGCTGAGTTTCTCCAGAATTTTGTATCTATCTTCGGTTGAAACCAGCATTGAATCTAAACATGAATCTGTTGTGCACTGTAAGAAAGAACATCTTGCTCAACGGTGCTAAATAAAGATTGGATAGAATCATTGTAAAAGATATTTTTGTTGTATTTTTCTAAATTTAGCAACAAAATTGTCACAGACAGTTGGCACAACGTCGCTACTTACGTTGCTAGGACACGCATGCTTCATATTTTATTGGTTGATATTACTAATGACACCATTAATTGGGTCGTGCTCAAATAAGATTACAGCTTTTCTTTTGTTTCAAGTAGAATGGCGATTTACATCAGACCAAACAATCGTCCCTTCAAATAGAACAAAGAAGTCATGACTGTCCGTTTCTCCGAAACCGTGCCCAGGGAGACCTCAGAAAATGAATCCTTCAACATTTCAATGGAAAGAGGAGAGAGTTATTGTTTTAAGAATTAGACAGATTGCTGTGTTTAAGAACACATCGGGTCACAGCTTCTGTTCATTTTGTTGGGTGTTGGGTGCCAGCACACAGCTGCACAGCGCTTCTTTCCGATCAAGCGTGAAACGAGCCTAATTTGGGTGTGCGGAAGCATTGGGATGCCCTGGTGTTTAGTGTGCAATAGCCTTTTTGTTTAAGCACCCTCTGAAATTTTCCCTGAAACCTAAAACTCCCAGCCTTTGCGTCTGAGCTGTGTGTTACCCTGTTATTGAGGCTGTGCTGACCTTTGGGATATAGCAAGTAGCTGTTAAGAGGAAGGTAGACACAAAAAGCTGGAGTGATTCAGCAGGACAGGCAGCCTCCCTGGAGAGAAAGAATGGGTGACGTTTCGGGTCTATTTTCGGTTTAAACCAACATCTGCAGCTCCTTCCTATACTTTAAGCTGTTTAGAGGCAAGGGCAGTTTGAGAGAATGGAAATATGCAAAGGGCGGATTGAGATTAAAAAAGGGCCGCAGAACTACTGCCTTACAGCGAAAAAGACCCAGGTTCAATCCTAACTACGGTTGCTGTCTGTATAAAGTTTGTACCTTCTCCCTGTGACCGCGTGGGTTTTCTCCGGGTGCTCCTGTTTCCTCCCACACTCCAAAGATGTGCAGGTTTGTAGGTTATGTAGGAAAAAAAGCTGCAGATGCTAGTTTAAATCGAATGCTGGTTTAAATCAAATTCAGTCTGAAGAAGGGTCTCGACCCGAAACGTCACCCATTCCTTCTCTCCCAAGATGCTGCCTGACCCGCTGAGTTACTCCAGCATTTTGTGTCTACATCAGGTTTGTAGGTTAATTGGCTTCGGTCAGTTGTAAAATGATCCCTAGTGTGTTTAGGTTAGTATACGGGGTGATCGTTGGTCAGCGCAAACTCGGTGGGCCGAAGAGCCTGTTTTAGCACAGTACCTTTAAAGTCTAAAGTCTAAAAGTGCCAGGTGGATACAGGTGAGGGGGGCTTGAGTGGCTGATTAGTGGACAAAGGCTAGAGATTAAACATTTATCAGATATGCGGAGTAGAGTGAAATGTGAAGCCAAAATGAGATACAGGTGCCAGGGCACAGGGGCGGTTAATGGATGAAAGGAGACAGTTAAGAGAGGGCCGGCAGTGGGTTCACTCAGAAGGTGGTGGGCACATGGAACGAACTGTCAGAGGAGGTAGTTGAGCCAAGTACCATTGAAAAGATAGTTGGACAGGTTTGGAGGGAAATGGGCCAAATGCGGGCATAATGGGACGAGCTTCTCTCGGGCATTTTGGTCGGCGCGGGCGAGTTGGGCCGAAGGGCCTGTTTCCGTGCTGTATGACGCTATGACTCCAATGGATGATACACACTGTAAATGCAATTTATCATTGGTTGAGCTCGTATCCATGCTTTGAGGAAAGAGGCTGAATGTTGAACTGGTAAATAATCGGCCTCTGGAAGAAGATGGCAGCTTGCCGAGTAACCACTCACTCTCTGTATAACTCACTGTATAACTCAGGACCATACCCGCCTTCCCTGGGGAACACAACGGTTCTGTTTTTACAGACATTGACAATTTTCATAAATTCATAAGTTATAGGAGCAGAATTAGGCCATTCAGCCCATCAAGTCTATCCCGCCATTCAGTCATGACTGATCTATCGTTCCCTCTCAACCCCATTCTCCTGCCCTCTCCCCATAACCCCTGACACCCGTACTGATCAAAAATCTGTCAATCTCCGCCTTTAAAATATCCATTGATGGCCTCCACAACCTCCTGTGGCAATGAATTCCACAGATTCACCACTCTCTGTCGAGAGAAATTCCTCCTCATCTCCTTCCTAAAGCTACATCCTTTTATTTCTAGGCTACGGCCTCTGGTCCGGGGGAGGGGGAGGGGGAGAGGAATGAATGGTGTGGGAGAGAAAGGTGAGGGGTAGGGCTTTGTAGAGGTTACCTAAAATTGGGGAATTCAATGTTCATGCAATATGATATGATAAAGCGTTATTTATCCCAGGAGGGAAATTGATGGGTTTTGTTGTAGCTACCCAAGTGAACAATGAGACACTATTCCTTCAGTTCTCCAGCACTGAACGTTTCAGTTTGTTAGTTTAGTTTATTGTCACCTGCACTGAGGTACAGTGAAAAACGTTTGTTGCATGCAGCGGAAAGACAATGCATGATGACAATCGAGCCATTTACAGTGTATAGATACATGACAAGCGAATAACGTTTAGTGCAAGGTAAAGCCAACAAAGTCCGGTCAAAGATAGTCCGAGGGTCACCAATGAGGAAGGTAGTAGTTCAGCACTGCTCTCTGGTTGTGGTAGGATGATTCAGTTGCCTGATAACAGCTGGGAAGAAACTGTCCCTGAATCTGAATCTGGAGGCGTGCGTTTTCACACTTCTGTACCTTTTGCCCGATGGGAGAGGGGAGAAGAGGGAGTGACCGGGGTGCGACCCGCCCTTGATTATGCTGCTGGCCTTGCCGAGGCAGCGTGAGGTATAAATGGAGTCAATGGAAGGGAGGTTGGTTTGTGTGATGGTCTGGGCTGCGTCCACTTTTCACTGCGATTTCCTACAGGCCTGGATGGGGCTGTTGCCAAACCACGCTGTGATGCATCCTGATAAAATGCTTTCTATGGTGCACAGAGAGCAAGCAGCTGCTTTCCATGACAGAGAGCAGGCCCCGTGCCGGGAGTATCGCAGCACGCCAGGGATGGCCCACCGGCAGGTCCGGCTCACCTAGTGTCGACCATGGACCCGCTCGCCACAGCCAGGGAGCGCGGATCACCCAGTGGGTCTCGCTCTCCCGCCGTGGACCCAGGTTAGAGGACCGAGGCCTCACTCACTGAAGGTGGAGGTGGCCCGACTTGCCCACTGCGGACCCCAAACCAGGACCCGAGCCAACGGCATCGATGGGACCCGTGCCATGGACAGGCGCCGCCGAGAGAGAAGAGGGAGCCGCGAGCAACTGCACGAGTGTAGGGGAGCGCCGAGAGTGTAGGGGACCGTGGGGTGTGTGGGGAGTGTAGGGGACCGTGGGGAGTGTGGGGAGTGTAGGGGAGTGTGGGGAGTGTAGGGGACCATGGGGAGTGTAGGGGACCGTGGGGAGTGTAGGGGACCGTGGGGACCGTGGGGAGTGTAGGGGACCGTGGGGAGTGTAGGGGAGTGTGGGGAGTGTAGTGGAGTGTGGGGAGTGTAGGGAACCGTGGGGAGTGTAGGGGACCGTGGGGAATGTGGGGAGTGTAGGGGACCGTGGGGAGTGTGGGTAGTGTGGGGAGTGTAGGGGCCCGTGGGGAGTGTGGGGAGTGTGGGGAGTGTAGGGGACCGTGGGGAGTGTAGGGGACCATGGGGAGTGTAGGGGACCGTGGGGAGTGTAGGGGACCGTGGGGAGTGTAGGGGACCGTGGGGAGTGTGGGGAGTGTAGGGGACCGTGGGGAGTGTAGGGGACCGTGGGGAGTGTAGGGGACCGCGGGGGGTGTGGGGAGTGTAGGGGACCGTGGGGAGTGTAGGGGACCGTGGGGAGTGTGGGGAGTGTGGGGAGTGTAGGGGACCGTGGGGAGTGTAGAGGACCGTGGGGAGTGTAGGGGACCGTGGGAGTGTAGGGGAGTGTGGGGAGTGTAGGGGACCGTGGGGAGTGTAGGGGACCGTGGGGGGTGTGGGGATTGTAGGGGACCGTGGGGAGTGTAGGGGACCATGGGGAGTGTAGGGGACCATGGGGAGTGTAGGGGACCATGGGGAGTGTAGGGGACCGTGGGGAGTGTGGGGAGTGTAGGGGAGTGTGGGGAGTGTAGGGGACCGTGGGGGGTGTGGGGAGTGTAGGGGACCGTGGGGAGTGTGGGGAGTGTAGGGGACCGTGGGGAGTGTGGGGAGTGTAGGGGAGTGTGGGGAGTGTAGGGGACCGTGGGGAGTGTGGGGAGTGTAGGGGACCGTGGGGAGTGTGGGGAGTGTAGGGGACCGTGGGGAGTGTGGGGAGTGTGGGGAGTGTGGGGAGTGTGGGGAGTGTGGGGAGTGTAGGGGACCGTGGGGAGTGTAGGGGACCGTGGGGAGTGTAGGGGACCGTGGGGAGTGAGGGGAGTGTGGGGAGTGTAGGGGAGTGTGGGGAGTGTAGGGGACCGTGGGGAGTGTAGGGGACCGTGGGGAGTGTAGGGGACCGTGGGGAGTGTAGGGGACCGTGGGGAGTGTAGGGGACCGTGGGGAGTGTAGGGGACCGTGGGGAGTGTGGGGAGTGTGGGGAGTGTGGGGACCGTGGGGAGTGTAGGGGACCGTGGGGGGTGTGGGGAGTGTAGGGGACCGTGGGGAGTGTAGGGGACCGTGGGGAGTGTAGGGGACCGTGGGGAATGTGGGGAGTGTAGGGGACCGTGGGGAGTGTGGGTAGTGTGGGGAGTGTAGGGGCCCGTGGGGAGTGTGGGGAGTGTGGGGAGTGTAGGGGACCGTGGGGAGTGTAGGGGACCATGGGGAGTGTAGGGGACCGTGGGGAGTGTAGGGGACCGTGGGGAGTGTAGGGGACCGTGGGGAGTGTGGGGAGTGTAGGGGACCGTGGGGAGTGTAGGGGACCGTGGGGAGTGTAGGGGACCGCGGGGGGTGTGGGGAGTGTAGGGGACCGTGGGGAGTGTAGGGGACCGTGGGGAGTGTGGGGAGTGTGGGGAGTGTAGGGGACCGTGGGGAGTGTAGAGGACCGTGGGGAGTGTAGGGGACCGTGGGAGTGTAGGGGAGTGTGGGGAGTGTAGGGGACCGTGGGGAGTGTAGGGGACCGTGGGGGGTGTGGGGATTGTAGGGGACCGTGGGGAGTGTAGGGGACCATGGGGAGTGTAGGGGACCATGGGGAGTGTAGGGGACCATGGGGAGTGTAGGGGACCGTGGGGAGTGTGGGGAGTGTAGGGGAGTGTGGGGAGTGTAGGGGACCGTGGGGGGTGTGGGGAGTGTAGGGGACCGTGGGGAGTGTGGGGAGTGTAGGGGACCGTGGGGAGTGTGGGGAGTGTAGGGGACCGTGGGGAGTGTGGGGAGTGTAGGGGACCGTGGGGAGTGTGGGGAGTGTGGGGAGTGTGGGGAGTGTGGGGAGTGTGGGGAGTGTAGGGGACCGTGGGGAGTGTAGGGGACCGTGGGGAGTGTAGGGGACCGTGGGGAGTGAGGGGAGTGTGGGGAGTGTAGGGGAGTGTGGGGAGTGTAGGGGACCGTGGGGAGTGTAGGGGACCGTGGGGAGTGTAGGGGACCGTGGGGAGTGTAGGGGACCGTGGGGAGTGTAGGGGACCGTGGGGAGTGTAGGGGACCGTGGGGAGTGTGGGGAGTGTGGGGAGTGTGGGGACCGTGGGGAGTGTAGGGGACCGTGGGGGGTGTGGGGAGTGTAGGGGACCGTGGGGAGTGTAGGGGACCGTGGGGAGTGTAGGGGACCGTGGGGGGTGTGGGGAGTGTAGGGGACCGTGGGGAGTGTAGGGGACCGTGGGGAGTGTAGGGGACCGTGGGGGGTGTGGGGAGTGTAGGGGACCGTGGGGAGTGTAGGGGACCGTGGGGAGTGTGGGGGACCGTGGGGAGTGTGGGGGACCGTGGGGAGTGTGGGGAGTGTAGGGGAGTGTGGGGAGTGTAGGGGACCATGGGGAGTGTAGGGGACCGTGGGGAGTGTAGGGGACCGTGGGGACCGTGGGGAGTGTAGGGGAGTGTGGGGAGTGTAGTGGAGTGTGGGGAGTGTAGGGGACCGTGGGGAGTGTAGGGGACCGTGGGGGGTGTAGGGGACCGTGGGGAATGTGGGGAGTGTGGGGAGTGTGGGGAGTGTAGGGGACCGTGGGGAGTGTGGGGAGTGTAGGGGACCGTGGGGAGTGTAGGGGACCGTGGGGAGTGTAGGGGACCATGGGGAGTGTAGGGGACCGTGGGGAGTGTAGGGGGCCGTGGGGAGTGTAGGGGACCATGGGGAGTGTAGGGGACCGTGGGGAGTGTGGGGAGTGTGGGGAGTGTAGGGGACCGTGGGGAGTGTAGGGGACCGCGGGGGGTGTGGGGAGTGTAGGGGACCGTGGGGAGTGTAGGGGACCGTGGGGAGTGTGGGGAGTGTGGGGAGTGTAGGGGACCGTGGGGAGTGTAGAGGACCGTGGGGAGTGTAGGGGACCGTGGGAGTGTAGGGGAGTGTGGGGAGTGTAGGGGACCGTGGGGAGTGTATGGGACCATGGGGAGTGTAGGGGACCGTGGGGGGTGTGGGGATTGTAGGGGACCGTGGGGAGTGTAGGGGACCATGGGGAGTGTAGGGGACCATGGGGAGTGTAGGGGACCATGGGGAGTGTAGGGGACCGTGGGGAGTGTGGGGAGTGTAGGGGAGTGTGGGGAGTGTTGGGAGTGTGGGGAGTGTAGGGGAGTGTGGGGAGTGTAGGGGACCGTGGGGAGTGTGGGGAGTGTAGGGGACCGTGGGGAGTGTGGGGAGTGTAGGGGACCGTGGGGAGTGTGGGGAGTGTGGGGAGTGTGGGGAGTGTGGGGAGTGTGGGGAGTGTGGGGAGTGTGGGGAGTGTAGGGGACCGTGGGGAGTGTAGGGGACCGTGGGTAGTGTAGGGGACCGTGGGGAGTGTGGGGAGTGTGGGGAGTGTAGGGGAGTGTGGGGAGTGTAGGGGACCGTGGGGAGTGTAGGGGACCGTGGGGAGTGTAGGGGACCGTGGGGAGTGTAGGGGACCGTGGGGAGTGTGGGGAGTGTGGGGAGTGTGGGGACCGTGGGGAGTGTAGGGGAATGTAGGGGACCGTGGGGAGTGTAGGGGACCGTGGGGAGTGTAGGGGACCGTGGGGGGTGTGGGGAGTGTAGGGGACCGTGGGGAGTGTAGGGGACCGTGGGGAGTGTAGGGGACCGTGGGGAGTGTGGGGGACCGTGGGGAGTGTGGGGAGTGTAGGGGAGTGTGGGGAGTGTAGGGGACCATGGGGAGTGTAGGGGACCGTGGGGAGTGTAGGGGACCGTGGGGAGTGTAGGGGAGTGTGGGGAGTGTAGTGGAGTGTGGGGAGTGTAGGGGACCGTGGGGAGTGTAGGGGACCGTGGGGGGTGTAGGGGACCGTGGGGAATGTGGGGAGTGTGGGGAGTGTGGGGAGTGTAGGGGACCGTGGGGAGTGTGGGGAGTGTGGGGAGTGTAGGGGACCGTGGGGAGTGTAGGGGACCGTGGGGAGTGTAGGGGACCATGGGGAGTGTAGGGGACCGTGGGGAGTGTAGGGGACCGTGGGGAGTGTAGGGGACCATGGGGAGTGTAGGGGACCGTGGGGAGTGTGGGGAGTGTGGGGAGTGTAGGGGACCGTGGGGAGTGTAGGGGACCGCGGGGGGTGTGGGGAGTGTAGGGGACCGTGGGGAGTGTAGGGGACCGTCGGGAGTGTGGGGAGTGTGGGGAGTGTAGGGGACCGTGGGGAGTGTAGGGGACCGTGGGGAGTGTGGGGAGTGTGGGGAGTGTAGGGGACCGTGGGGAGTGTAGGGGACCGTGGGGAGTGTAGGGGACCGTGGGGAGTGTAGGGGACCATGGGGAGTGTAGGGGACCGTGGGGGGTGTGGGGAGTGTAGGGGACCGTGGGGAGTGTAGGGGACCGTGGGGAGTGTAGGGGACTGTGGGGAGTGTAGGGGATTGTAGGGGACCGTGGGGAGTGTAGGGGACCGTGAGGAGTGTAGGGGAGTGTGGGGAGTGTGGGGAGTGTAGGGGACCGTGGGGAGTGTAGGGGAGGGTGGGGAGTGTAGGGGACCGTGGGGAGTGTAGGGGAGGGTGGGGAGTGTAGGGGACCGTGGGGAGTGTGGGGATTGTAGGGGACAGTGGGGGGTGTGGGGAGTGTAGGGGAGGGTGGGGAGTGTAGGGGACCGTGGGGAGTGTGGGGATTGTAGGGGACAGTGGGGAGTGTGGGGATTGTAGGGGACAGTGGGGAGTGTGGGGATTGT
Organism: Rhinoraja longicauda; assembly: GCF_053455715.1. Classification (NCBI taxonomy): domain Eukaryota; kingdom Metazoa; phylum Chordata; class Chondrichthyes; order Rajiformes; family Arhynchobatidae; genus Rhinoraja; species Rhinoraja longicauda. The sequence continues at coordinate 1,452,967 of NC_135980.1, forward strand.
AGGGGACAGTGGGGAGTGTGGGGATTGTAGGGGACAGTGGGGAGTGTGGGGATTGTAGGGGACCGTGGGGAGTGAGGTGGGCTATCGATGCACCGAGGAGTCCCCTGCAACCTGTTTCTCTCGCAGTTGGTTCACAGACTCGCCAGCTGCCTGCCACTTTGGCGGGCTGGAAGAGTGTGTGTACCACGTGTACATGGAGTGTGTGAGTGTGTGTACCACGTGTACGTGGAGTGTGTGAGTGTGTGTTCCACGTGTACGTGGAGTGTGTGAGTCTGTGTTCCACGTGTACGTGGAGTGTGTGAGTCTGTGTTCCACGTGTACGTGGAGTGTGTGAGTGTGTGTTCCACGTGTACATGGAGTGTGTGAGTCTGTGTTCCACGTGTACATGGAGTGTGTGAGTGTGTGTACCACGTGTACGTGGAGTGTGTGAGTGTGTGTTCCACGTGTACGTGGAGTGTGTAAGGTTGCAGCCCCTGTTCCAATATCTAAAGGGGCTGCTCCTTGACCTCTGGCTGCACTTCTCACCCACCACCCTCATCTGTGGACACCCTGTGCGTAGGGGAGAGGGTGGGGCTTAAGATGTCCTGGTTGGGTTGCTCCTGGGCCTGGCCAAGCTGGCCGTCCGCGAGTCACGGCGCCAGGTGGAAGAGGACTCTGCCCGAGCCGGCTGCCTGCCCCTTTTCCGGGGTTACGTCTGCGCCCGGGTGGTGTTGGAGAGGGACCGCGCGCTGCCCACGGGCACCCTGGGGGGTTTCTGGGACCGCTGGGCACCGTGGGGGGTTGGATGCATCCTCAATACGGATGGAGAAATAGTTATATAATATTTAATAATATTTGTTGATTTATGTGATGCTGGTGGGTTTGTGTGTATTTTTTGTAAATAGTTAATTAAGTAAATAGTTGATTATTCTTTAATCAAAATAAATAAATAAATAAATGGAAATTTAGATAATAAAAGAGGTGGCCCATCGAGAGTGAGGTGGATCCTGACTAGGGGTGCTCTCTGTATGGAGTTTGTACGTTCTCCCCATGACTGCATGTGTCTTCACTGGGAGCTCCAGTTTCCTCCTACACTCTAAAGGCGTGCAGGTTTGCAGGTTAATTGGTTCAGTAAAATTGCAAATTGCCCCTCGTATGTGTAGGATAGTGCTAGTGTGTGGGGATCATTGGTTGGCGTGGACTCTGTGGGCTGAAGGCCCTGTTTCAGTACTGTATCTCTAAGCTAAACTAAACTAAATTAAACTGTGCAGCTACCAAGTGGGAGATACCAGGGTAGAACATAAAACGTAGCCTTGCCATCAGCTCTGAAGTTCTGCAAAGTTAACGACCTGTCCCACTTAGGCGATCTTTTTGGCGACTGCCGGCGACTGTCAAAGTCGTAGCAGATCGCCGAACTTTTCTTTTACCCGACGACAATGACCACGACAATGACCACGACAATGACCACGACAATGACCACGACAATGACCACGACAATGACCACGACAATGCAGAGTCAGGTCGAGATTACAGCGTCTTCTGAAACATCGCGAACTTCCCACGCTGTCAATGCTTCTCCGGCGTCCTGGTTTTCGCTGATATCACTGACAAGTCGGTAAGTACTTGAGAGTTTTGAACTATAACACCTTGTATGGGTTACTTAAAAACCAAGCTTCACTGTAACAAGGAATAAACTGGATTTACTTCCAGTTTACTAATAGCTGTATTAAAAAAAAAAATTTAAAAAGTAGTTCAGTGGATTTTAGTGAAAAGTGTGTGGGCATTCTTTGAAAATGTACGGGAGATGCATATCTGGTTTCTGGGTTGCATATCTGGGTTGGGAGCCCACTTTAAATGTAATGGCTGATGGCCATAAACATCGCAAAATTCCCACACTTACCTGACCGTCAAACTGTTGCCTCCAATCTACCTGTCAAATGTCCTGATGGTAAATAATTTGGTTAAGCACAAGCTTGTGCTTCTAAATGCATCTAAGAGAACCTAGCAAACCTGGGGACAGCATGCGACAGCGCCCGCAATAAGCAACGATACCTGGCGACAAGCCAGCTGTCGCCAAGAAGTTTCAAACCGTTTGATTTCTTGGCGAGGCGCTGAGATCCACTATGATCTTTGGAAGACTCCTCACGATCATACCCGCGACACCCCGGCCAACTGTCGGCGACAGCCTAGTCGCTGGCAGTCGCCTTAAAATGGCCTAAGTGGGACAGGCCCTTTAGACTGGGTGCATGACTCAGCTGCAGTGCTGGTGAGTTCAATAACAACAAGACGCTTTTAGGCAAGCGGCTTCACACAGAACTAATACTCGACAACCGAGGCACATGATGCTGAGTTAAACTGATCTCATCTGCCTGTGCACGATCCATATCCCCCCCATTCCCTGCTCTTCCATGTGCCTATTGAAAAGTCTCTTACAGTAAATGCAACTATCATATCTGCCTCTACCACCACCCCTGGCAATGCGTCCAAGCCCCCACCACTCTCTGTGTAACAAACACTTGTCCCGCACATCCCCATTAAACGTTCTCCCCTCTCCCCTTCTAGTGCTGGACATTTCCACTTTGGGAAAAAGGTTCTGATGGCCTTCCCTTCCTCTGCCTCGCATAATTTTGTGTACTTCTACAGTCTTACCCTCAATATCTTGAGGTTACAGAGAAAATAAGTCTATCCAATCTACTTGTCAGTTTGTAGGATAAAGGTAACACTTCACATATGTGACAATAAAAGCCCTATTGAACCTCTCCCGATAGCAGAACCTTCTAATCCAGGCAGCATTCTGGCAAACCTCTCCAAAGCCACATCTTCCCTGTAATGGGACAATCAGAACTGACTGCAATACAGGTGCTCCATGCCTTACGATGCTTCAACTTACGATATTTGGACTTTGCGATGGTGCAAACGGCAGCGACCCGTGGCGAGCCGCAGCGACCCGTGGCGAGCCGCAGCGACCCGTGGCGAGCCGCAGCGACCCGTGGCGAGCCGCAGCGACCCGTGGTAGAGCCGCAGCGACCCGTGGCGAGCCGCAGCGACCCGTGGTAGAGCTGCAGTGACCCGTGGCGAGCCGCAGCGACCCGTGGCGAGCCGCAGCGACCCGTGGCGAGCCGCAGCGACCCGTGGTAGAGCCGCAGTGACCCGTGGCGAGCCGCAGCGACCCGTGGTAGAGCCGCAGTGACCCGTGGTAGAGCCGCAGTGACCCGTGGTAGAGCCACAGTGACCCGTGGCGAGCCGCAGCGACCCGTGGTAGAGCCGCAGTGACCCGTGGTAGAGCCGCAGTGACCCGTGGCGAGCCGCAGTGACCCGTGGCGAGCCGCAGTGACTCGTGGCGAGCCGCAGTGACCCATGGCGAGCTGCAGCTCACTTCTGGCCACGTGATCATGTGCACTCAATGCATTTCCACTTACGATATTATCGGTTTGCGATGGGTTTCTCGGAACGTAACGCCATCATTAGTTGAGGAGCACCTGTACTCCACATGCGGCCTAACCAAAGGCCTACGAAGCTGCATCAAGACTTCCTGACGCTTATATTCAATGCCTCTCACATCGAAAGCAAGCATAACATACGCCTTCTTATGGCATCCAATCTACTTGCGCTGCCACCTTCAGTGAGCTATGAACTTGGATTGCAAGATCCCTCTGCACATCATTGCTGTTAAGAGAACGATGTTTACCAAAGCCAATTAACCTATAAACCTGTACGTCTTTGGAGTGTGGGAGGAAACCGGAGCACCTGGGGAAAACCCATGTGGTCACAGGGAGAACGTACAAACTCCGTACAGGCAGCACACAAGGTCAGGATCTAGCCCGGGTCTCTGGCGCTGTAAGGCAACAACTCTAATGCTGCACCACTGTGCCACCCAATGGACCTTCCTGGACTGCTGCATGTAATACCCATGGACCAATGCCCTCACTTGGTCCATATCCCTCCAAACCCGTCCTATCCATGTACCCGCCTAACTGTTCCTTAAATGTTGGGATAGTCAGTATGATGGAGCGGATTGGAATTCCCACAAACTGCAGTCCAGCCAGAAACAGGCCAGTGGACATTCCCACAGGCCAGTGGACATTCCCACAGGCCAGTGGACATACCCACAGGCCAGTGGACGTTCCCACAGGCCAGTGAACGTTCCCATAGGCCAGTGGACATACCCACAGGCCAGTGGACATACCCACAGGCCAGTGGACGTTCCCACAGGCCAGTGGACGTTCCCACAGGCCAGTGGACATACCCACAGGCCAGTGAACGTTCCCACAAGCCAGTGGACGTTCCCACAGGCCAGTAAACGCTCCCACAGGCCAGTGAACGTTCCCATAGGCCAGTGGTTCCCACAGGCCAGTGGACGTTCCCACAGGCCAGTGGACGTTCCCACAGGCCAGTGGACTTTCCCACAGGCCAGTGGACGTTCCCACAGGCCAGTGGACGTTCCCACAGGCCAGTGGACGTTCCCACAGGCCAGTGGACGTTCCCACAGGCCAGTGGACACTCCCACAGGCCAGTGCACGTTCCCACAGGCCAGTGGACATACCCACAGGCCAGTGAACGCTCCCACAGGCCAGTGAAGGTTCCCACAGGCCAGTGGACACTCCCACAGGCCAGTGAACATTCCCTCAGGCCAGTGGACATTCCCACAGGCCAGTGGTTCCCACAGGCCAGTGGACGTTCTCACAGGCCAGTGGACGTTCCCACAGGCCAGTGGACATTCCCACTGGCCAGTGAACGTTCCCACAGGCCAGTGAATGTTCCCACAGGCCAGTGAACGTTCTCACAGGCCAGTGGACGTTCGCACAAGCCAGTGAACATTCCCACAGGCCAGTGAAGGTTCTCACAGGCCAGTGGACGTTCTTACAGGCCAGTGAACATTCCCACAGGCCAGTGGACATTCTCACAGGCCAGTGGACGTTCTCACAGGACCTCTGACACAGTAAAACCAAAGCTGACACGGGAGTTGGAAAATCGCAGAGTGAGTCAGCCGTCGGCAATGAACTCATCCTTTGCAGTTATGATGCGTTTCATGACCAGCGTCAGTTGGCAGTTTGTTTCTGGTAAACCACCAGTTCCTGTTGTACATGTTGTTTTTCAAGTAACAGCTAAATATTGAAGATTCTATGTGCAAATACTTCCCCGAACTCTAAAATTCCCATGTAAACTCTAAAATTCTTTGAGTTCTTGTGAATCCTCATTTTACAACTCAATATTTCAGTACTGCACCCCTGAATATGTCTCAGTGTGTTTCAATAAAAATCGGCCTGAGGGTTAATGGCAGAAAATGTCAGATTTATGGAGTGGTGTTGCCTTACTGCGCCAGAGACCCGGGTCCGATCCTGACCATGGGTGCTGCCTGTACGGAGTTTGTACGTTCTCCCTGTGACCACGTGGGTTTTCTCTGGGTGCTCCGCTTTCCTCCCACACTCCAAAGACGTAAAGGTTTGCGGGTTAATTGGCTGCAGTAAAATTGAGAATTGTCCCCAGTACGTGTAGGATAGTGCTGGTGACCATTGGTTGGCATGGACTCGGTAGGGGAAGGGCTTGTTTCCGTGCTGTATCTCTAAATCTACAGTGTAATCACTCATTTGGATTTGATTTAGATTTTTTAGATTCAGAGGTACAGCGTGGAAACAGGCCCTTCGGCCCACCGGGTCCGCGCCGCCCAGCGATCCCCACACATCAACACTATCCTACACACACTAGGAACAATTTTTTTAAAACATTTTGCCCAGCCAATTAACCTACATACTTGTACGTCTTTGGAGTGTGGGAGGTAACCGAAGATCTCGGAGAAAACCCACGCAGGTCACGGGGAGAACGTACAAACTCCGTACAGACGGCGCCCGTAGTCAGGATCGAACCTGAGTCTCCGGCGCTGCATTCGCTGTAAGGCAGCAACTCTACCGCTGCGCCACCATGCCACACTGTCACTCAATGTGTCTCACGTTGTGGAGATCCAGTTGTGACTTAGGAACGATATCATCGTTTTGGAGTCAGGAGAAGACATGTTCACCACTGATTGGGCGCAGGAGTCTTCTAAATTTGAGCTGGATTGTTTAGTTTAGTTTAGAGACACAAAGTCCGGGCTGACTAATGACTCACACATATTAACACTATCCTGCACACACTAGGGAGACCATTTTTACATTTACAAACCCGTATGTCTTTGGAGTGTGGGAGGAAACCGAAGATCTCGGGGAAAGCCCAGGCGGTCACGGGCACCTGGGTCTCTAGCGCTGCAAACGTTGTAAGGCAGCAACTCTACTGCTGCGCCACTGTGCTGCTGTACCCAATGGAGCTTCAAGCCCAGATGAGAAGAAATCTCGTGATGTGGAGGCTGGCAAATTTTCCGATTTGCTACATCAGAAAGTTGTACATGTGGAAGATGTTCAAGGTTGGGACTGAAATTTATTTGCATTTGGGACACAGTCATAGAGTGATACAGCGTGGAAACAGGCCCTTCAGCCCAACTTGCCCACACCAGACAACATGTCCCACCTGCCTGCATTTGGCCCATATTCCTCCAAACCTGTCCTATCCATGTAACTGTCCAACTGTTTCTTAAATGTTGGGATAGTCCCAGCCTCAACTACCTCCTCTGGCAGCTTGTTCCATGCCCCTGCGACCCACTGTGTGAAAACGTTACCCATCAGATTCCTATTAAATCTTTTCCCCTTCACCTTGAACCTATGTCCTCTGGTCTTCGATTCCCCTACTCTGGGCAAGAGACTCTGCATCTACCCAATCTATTCCTCTCATGATTTTGTACACCTCTATAAAATCACCTCTCATCCTCCTGCGCTCCAAGGAATAGAGACCCAGCCTACTCAACCTCTCCCTATAGCTCACACCCTCTAGACCTGGCAACATCCTCGTAAATCTTCTCTGTACCCTTTCCAGCTTGACAACATTGTGCCCAGAACTGAACACAATACTCTAAATGAGGTCTCACCAATGTCTTATGCGACTGCAACATGACCTCCCAACGTCTATACTCAATACTCTGACTGATGAAGGCCAATGTGCCAAAAGCCTTTTTGACCACCTGATCATATTGAATGGCGGTGCAGGCTCGAAGGGCCGAATGGCCTACTCCTGCACCTATTTTCTATGTTTCTATGTTTCTATGATCCACCTGCGACTCCACCTTCAAGGAACCATGCACTTGCACTCCGAGTGACAGTATCAGTCCCAATCTCACTGACCGTAGAAACAGACTCAATGGATCATGCGTGTCCTTGCTTCTGTCTTCAAGGTGACAATCCTTCTTTTTCTCCTAAGTCACCAGTGTATATCTCAGATCTGAACATAAAGGTCCGGGCGGCACGGTGGCAGAGTTGCTACCTTACAGCACCAAAGACCCAGCTTCGATCCTAACTACGAGTGCTGTCTATATGGAGTTTGCACGTTTTCTCTACGACTCTGTTGATTTTCTCTAGGTGCTCGGATTTCCTCCCACACTCCAGAGATGTGCAGCTTACGTAGGTTAATTGGTTTCTGTAAATTGTCCCGAGTGTGTAGGATAGAACTCGTGTGCAGGTGATCGATCATTGGTCTTCGTGGACTCAGTGGGCCCAATGTCCTGTTTCCACGCTGAATCTCTAAACTAAAATCAGAATCTAAAGTAATTGACAGAGAGAGCTGCAGAGAGCCTGTTAGTTCTGAGGGACTTGTAAGTCCTGATGACACAGGCTTTTTGCTCATGGTACATGTGGCAACAATGAACCTACTACTCTCAAATAATTCACTCTGGCTCCGGAAACCCCAAAACACTCTTCTCTACAATAAACAAACTCCTCAGCCCCCTGGACACCATCTCCCAATCATTCACAGTTGACAAATGCACCACTTTCCTTTCATTCTTCCAAAGCAAAATAGACAACATCTACAGCACCTTAACCACCAACGCACCTGCTCCCCCTCAAACCACCTGCCCCCCCTTATCCTGTCAGCCCCTGCCTCAGTTCTCCCCAATCTCCACCACCGGCCTCTCTGACCTCTTCACAGGAATAAAAACTGCCACCTGCTCTCTGGACCCCATCCCCTCCAGCTTTGTCAAGGCCTGCCTTCCTGCTCTCTCTCCACTTATCACTGCAACAATAAACTCCTCCCTGTCCACTGGCATCGTCCCGCCATCCCTCAAAATCGCTGCTGTCACCCCCATTCTGAAAAAACCTGGTCTAAACCCTGACACCCCAAACAACTTCAGGCCAATCTCCAACCTACCCTTTCTGTCCAAAGTTTTGGAACGTGCTGTAGCTTCCCAACTAAAATACCACCTCTCTACCAATAACCTGTATGAAACTTTCCAATCTGGATTCCGCTCAAACCACTGTACTGAAACTGCACTCCTCAAAATCACAAACGACATTCTCCTCTCCTCCGACGCTGGCAACCTCAACATCCTCATCCTACTTGACCTCAGCGCCGCCTTTGACACCATAAATCACTCCATTCTCCTCACCCGACTTGAAACCTCCCTTAACATCACCGGCACAGCCCTATCCTGGTTTAAATCTTACCTCTCTGACAGACACCAGTTCATCTCCATTAACAACTGTAAATCCCCCACCGCTCCCCTCCCCCAAGGTGTCCCACAAGGCTCAGTCCTTGGCCCCCTCCTCTTCATCCTCTACCTGTTCCCCCTTGGTCAATTAATCCGCCGTCATGGTCTCAACTTCCACTGCTTCGCCGATGATATCCAGCTCCTCATCTCCACCAAGTCAATCTCCTCCACCACACACTCTACACTGACAAACTGCATTACTGAAATAAAATCTTGGCTTCAATCAAACTTCCTCAAACTCAATTGCAACAAATCTGAAATCATCATCATTGGTCCAAAAATGCTCACCAAATCCACCCAAAACTTCATCCTCAACATTGATGGTCTCCCAGTATCCACCTCACCTCACATCCGGAATCTTGGAATCATCCTTGATCAAACCCTCTCCTTCGACAAACACATCAAACACATCACAAAGACAGCCTTCTTCCACCTCAAAAACATTGCCCGTCTCCGTCCATCCCTCTCCTCCACAGCTGCAGAAACCCTCATCCACGCCTTCATCACCTCCCGTCTGGACTACTGCAACAGCCTCCTCTATGGCGCACCCTCAAAAATCATCAATAAACTTCAATACATTCAAAACTCCGCTGCCCGTCTACTCACACACACCTCGATCCGTGACCATATCACCCCCGTCCTTTATAAACTCCACTGGCTCCCCATCCCCCAGAGAATCCAGTACAAAATCCTCCTCATAACCTACAAAGCCCTCCATAACCTGGCCCCATCCTACCTGACCGACCTCCTCCACAGGCACACTCCCACCTGCACCCTCCGCTCTGCCGCTGCCAATCTCCTATCCCCCCACATCCGGACTAAACTCAGATCCTGGGGGGACAGGGCTTTCTCCATCGCTGCTCCCACCCTATGGAACTCACTACCCCAAACCGTTAGAGACTCCCCCACACTCACCACATTCAAAACATCGCTGAAGTCTCACCTGTTCAGTACTGCCTTCAACCACTGAAGGTCACCTCACCTACTGTCTCCTTTCTCTGTTCATTTATTTATTTACTTATTTATCTATTTATTAATTTCCCTATGTTCTCAAAATCTCTGTAAAGCGTCTTTGAGTATATGAAAAGCGCTATATAAATAAAATGTATTATTATTATTATTATTAAACCATATATAATGTGAATCGGTTACAAATCTCTGTGTGTGTTCATTACTTAACTCCCAAATATTGCAGCAGACCTGAAATAATTAAAGTCTCTTGTTGCCAGGATGGGTGAAATCAAGAACGACTGGGTATAGGTTTAAGGTGAGCGGGAAAAGATTTAATAGGAACCTGGGGGGCAACTTTTTATTCAGAGAGATGTGAGTATATAGAACGAGCTGCCAGAGGAGGTAGTTAAGGCAGGCACATTAATAACATATAAATGGCATTTGAACAGGTACATGGATAGGAATGATTTGGATATGGGCCAAGCTTGGATTGGGCGGTCACGGTGGCGCAGCGGTAGAGTTGCTCCCTTACAGCCAATGCAGCGTCAAAGACCTGTGTCCGATCCCGACTACGGGTGCTGTCTGTACAGAGTTTGTACGTTCTCCCCGTGACTTGCGTGAGTTTTCTCCGAAATCTTCGGTTTACTCCCACACTCCAAAGACGTACAGGTTTGTAGGTTAATTGACTTGGTAAATGTAAAAATTGTTCCTAGTGGGTGTAGGATAATGTTAATGTGTGAGGGTCATTGGTCGGTGCGGACCCGGTGGGCCGAAGGGCCTGTTTCCACGCTGTATCTCTAAACTAAAATTAACTAAAAAAAAAGCGCGGGGAAATGTGACTAGCTTAGCCGGGGCATCTTGGCTGGAGGTTGCAGGAAGACCTGATAGAAGTATATAGACTTATGATTAACATCGGCTGGAGACAGTCAGAACCTTTATTCCCAGGATGGAAAGATGAAATACTAGTGGGCACAGCTTTAAGGTGAGAGGGGCAAAGTTCAAAGGAGATGTGCGGGACAACTTTTGTACTCAGAGGGTGGAAAGTGCCTGCAACCTGCTGCCAGGGTTGGTAGTTGAGGTCGATGCAATTGTAGTATTTGAGAGTCTTTTGGCTAGGCATGTGGATAATCGTCTTTGATGGTTGTGTGGTAGTTGTCGAGGGTGTTTGGGCCTCTGGTTGGCTCTAGACTTGCCCATGGTATTTTTCTAGGACGTTCTTGAGGATGGTGTGATTGAAGTCCCCGGCTATTAGGAACAAAGCTCTGGGGTCCTGGCCAGGGGCGATTTAGTTTAGAGATACAGTGTGGAAGAAGGCCCTGTGGCCCACCAAGTCTCCGCCAACCAATGATTATCCATACACTAGTTCTATCCTACACCCTAGGGACAATTTACAGAAGCCAATTAACCTACAAACCTACATGTCATTGGAATGTGGGAGGAAACCAGAGCACCCGGAGAAAACCCACATGGTCACAGGGAGAACGTGTAATTGGGCGGCACAGTGGCGCAGCTGTAGTGTTGCTGCCTTACAGCGCAGGAGACCCAGGTTCAATCCTGACTACGGATACCGCCCATAGAATTTGTACGTTCTCCCTGTAACCACATGGGCTTTCTCCAGGAGCTCTGGTTTCCTCCCACATGCCAAAGATGTACAGATTTGTAGGTTAATTGGTTTCTGCAAAATTGAAAATCGTCCCTAGTATGTAGGATAGACCTAGTGTACGGTGTGATCGCTGGTCGGCATGGACTTGGTGGAATGAAGGGCCTGTTTCCATGCAGTATTTCTAAAGTTCATAAGTTATAGGAGTAGATTTGGCCATCAAGTCTAATGCGCCATTAAATCATGGCTGATCTATCTTTCCCTCTCAAACCCATTCTCCTGCCTTCTCCCCATAACCCTTGACAACCTTCCCAATCAAGAAGTTAAGTAAACTCCATACAGATGGCAGCCATAGTCAGGATCGAACCTAGGTCTCTGGTGCTGTGAGGCAGCAACTCTATTGCTGTGCCACTGTGCTGCCCTTGTGTGTTGTGTGGTCCCTCAAATGCCAGCTTAGCATTCGCATGGGGTGGGATATAGACTGCTTTCAGGATAGCCAAAGTGAATTCCAGCAGCTGGTAGCCAACACTTCACCGTAAGATATCCAGTTATGGGGAGAAGCTCACCAGGAATGGCACCTCTGAGCAGCACGCAAAGTGTAGTTCAGTTTAGTTTAGCTCAGAGAAACAGCTCGTAAACCGAGTCCGTGCCGACCAGCGATCCCCACACACAAACACTATCCTACACACACTGGGGACAATTGTTACCAAGCCAATTAGCCTACAACCTGCAAATCTGAACGTCTTCACAGTGTGGGAGGAAACTGGTTCTCCTGGAGAAAACCCATGCAAGTCACGGGGAGAGAGTACAAACTCCACACAGAGAGCACCGAGAGAGCAGGGGGGGAGGTCAGGATCGAACCTGGGTCTCTGGCACTGCAAGGCAGTAACTCTACCACTTTGCCACTGTGCCACTGTGCCACTGTGCCACTGTGCCGCCTTAAGTGAAATCAGGAGACACTGCAGTTGTTGGGATCTGGAGCATGCTCCTGCTGCAGATTGTTTGCTGCTGCATGATTGCAGTTTAAAAAAAAAAGATGGCCGTGCCGTTGTGTTTGGCTGCCCGTCATCGCTCACCTAGTCATCTGTGCGTTCTGCGAGCCACCTTGACCTACGAACGCCTAACACTCCTGAACATCCGAGCCTCCGTCAACGACATCTTCATTCCAGGTCCCGGACAAAGCTCAATTGAAATTATTGAGGCATGTCTGAGTCACAGCGCTATTATTTTTGATGCATCTCTGCTTTTCTCCCCCACCAAATCTCATCTCCCTGTTCGTTACTCCCGCTACATAAACTCATTGACTGCCAGTAAGTTCTCCGAGGCTCTCACAGCTGCCCCCAACATCTGCACTATTGAGGCTTCTCCCCCCCATCTCAGCACTGAGGATCTCATCTCCTTATTTAATACCACTTGCTCTTCCATCCTGGATTCTGTTGCTCCTCTTAAAATGAAAAAGCCTAAGCCCAAAGGTCGGCCTTGGCTCAATGACACCACCAAAGCCCTAAGAAGGGAGTGCAGAAAATCAGAACGGAGGTGGAAATGTGATAAGCTTCAAATTTTCTACGAAATTCTGAGAAACAATCTTCTCAAATACCAGGAAGCAGTAAAGTCTGCTAGAGCACAATACTTCTCCGACCTTATCTCCAAAAACTCTCATAATTCCAAGGTCCTATTTAGCATCATTACCTCTGTCATATGTCCCGCCCCCAGTACCAGCTTAGTTGGGTCCCCTGCTAAGTGCGAGGAATTCTCTAAATTTTTCACTAGCAAAGTTGAGAACATTAGAATTAATATTTCCCCTCCCACCCGTGACCTAGCTGCCTCACTGGTCTGTTCATCTAAATTGGCTCCATCCTAGGCCCCATTCTCTTCTCTCTATACATGCTCCCCTTCGGCCAAATCATTCAAAGGCACGGCATTTCTTTCCACTGCTATGCGGATGACACACAGCTTTATCTCCCCCTGAAACCCAACAACCGGTCAAATTTAATCAACCTCATGCACTGCCTTGAGGACATAAAATGTTGGATGGCACAGAACATCCTTCAACTAAACGAGAGCAAGTCTGAGGTCATCCTATTCCCCCCCCGACTCCATCAAAACGATAACAGGCAGCCTTGGAAGCCTATCCTCCCTAGTCAAACCACATGTCAAAAACCTGGGCGTGATATTTGACTCTGCATTAAAGTTTGACAAGCAAGTCAACGCTGTGGTAAAAGCCAGCTTCTTCCAGCTTCGTACCATAGCTAAAATCAATCCATTCCTCCAATTTGATGACATTGAAAAAATCATCCACGCATTCATTTCCTCCCGCCTAGACTACTGCAACTCCCTATACACTGGGATCAGCCAATCATCCCTGCCCCGCCTACAATTGGTCCAAAATGCCGCAGCGAGACTCCTGACGGGTACCCGTAAAAGGGACCACATCACCCCGATTCTGGCCTCTCTCCACTGGCTCCCAGTACAGTACAGAATCAACTTCAAGCTCCTCCTATTCACATACAAAGCCCTAAACGGGCTTGCCCCCCATATCAAAAACCTTCTAACCCACCACTCTATCTCCAGGTCCCTCAGGTCGGCCGACTTGGGGCTACTGACTATCCCGCGGTCTAGGCTTAAACTCAGGGGTGACCGCGCTTTTGCGGTTGCAGCTCCGAGACTGTGGAACAGCATCCCTCTCCCCATCAGAACTGCCCCCTCCATCGACTCCTTTAAGTCCAGGCTCAAAACCTATTTCTACTCCCTAGCATTTGAGGTCCTCTGAGGGGGCGCTGTGAACTGTTTATGTATGTGCTGTTACGTTTGTGTGCCATTGTATGTTCGTTTCTTAGTACGTGAACTGATGTACAGTACTTTGGTCAACGTGGGTTGTTTTTAAATGTGCTATACAAATAAAATTGACTTGACTCTCCCCTCCTCCCCCACCCTCTCCCCCTACTCCCCCACCTCCTACCCTCTCCCCTACTCCTCCCCCCATTCCCACCACCACTCCCCCCACCTCCTCCCCTCTCCCCCTCCTCCCCCCCCTCCCCCCACTCCACCCCCCAGATGTGAGGGGAAAGCTACTTTTTTCACTACCTAGAGTGTGATCGAGTGAGAACCCGTGGATTCAGATACAATGAATATGAATCATACTGCTTTGGAGACACTCAGGCAGACACTTGAACAGTATAGTTTAGTTTAAAGATATAGCATGGAAACAGGCCCTTCGGCCCACCCAGTCCACGCTGACCATTGGTCACCCGTTCACACCAGTTGTATGTTATCCCACTTTCCCATCCACTCCCTACAAACGAGTGACAATTTACAAAGGCAGGCCAATTAACCTACAAACCTGCAAGTCTTTGTGATGTGGGATTAACCTGGAGGAAACCCACTTGGTCCCAGGGAGAACGTGCAAACTCCACACAGGCTGCACCCAAAATCAGGATTGATCCGAGGGTCTCTGGCTCTGTGAGGCAACAACTCTACCAGCTACGCCACGAGACAACTAGGTTTACAGATCTCAGGTGGCAAATGGTCAGCATAGACACAGTGGGCTGCTGGACCTGTTTCTGTGTTGTACCACTCTACATTTAAACTGCACAACTGTCTTTGTGGGACTTCAACAAAACAAGGATGTAGATTGATGTGCATGAGATGTATGTGGGTCAGTATTTATACCTCAATTGATGCTGCTGAGATTAAATAGGCACACGATCACCTTGTTTTTACACGATATTAATGCCTCTGCGTTCCTGCTTTGAAGTAACAGCTGCAAGTTCAGAACCGTAGTTGTTAAGGTATTGGGAAATAATGAAAACAATAGATTATATGTTTAGGTTGTACCGTTGAACTCCATTTTGTGCCAATATAAACTGCAGCTGTGTGTAATGAATGGACTGAAGCAGGTGTTACAGGAAGCACAACGGATTCAGTGGAACATTATTTAGGACTTGCAATTATAAGGCGGCTCATAAAATTGAAATAGACTTGCAAAGAAATTCGACTTAATTGGAGAAAACACAAATACAGGTTTCGCAATGTTTTGTGAGATGGTTTGATTCTGAACACTCATGAACAATATGTTAAGTAATAAATATATTCTTAAATAATTTAAAACAATTTAAAAAATGAATGGGTGCAAAACATGCAATAGATGAGTTTTGAGGAGTTCCATTTGAGGTGCTTTAAACTGCAGCTGCCAAAATATGTTTTACTTTCTCCATTTTTATTGGAACTATTATTTCCTGGCAAACTTCAACACAGGAAGGAGGTACGTCCCTAATGGGCCAGAGAAGATGATCATTCCTTTTGTGGGCGGAGGGATCACTGGGATATGGGCTTCATGCCATTTAACAAGGAGTCACAAGAGACTGCAGATTTAGACTTTAGAGATACAGCGTGGTAACAGGCCCTTTGGCCCATCGGGTCTGCACTGACCAGCGGTCATCCCGTACAATAGTGTGCACCGTCCTGCACACTAGGGACAATTTACAGGTTTCAGAAGCTGATTAACCTACAAACCTGTACATCTTTGGTGTGGGAGGAAACCGGAGCACCCGGAGAAAAGCCACAGTGCCCAAGCCTATTTTTAACAACTGAGTATTGCAGCAGACCCAAAATAATTAAAGCTTGTTTTCCAAACTTTGTCCTGTTAATTTTCCCCCCTTTAACCTTAAACCTACGTCCTTGATTCCACTTGTTCTTGATTCCACTTGTCCATTTTCCTAGTTACATCTTCAAAAAAATCCAGAAGATTAGTCAAGCATGATTTCCACTTCGTAAATCCATGCTGACTCGGAACGGTCCTGTTACTGCTGTCCAAATGTTCTGCAATTTCTTCTTTTATAATTGACTCCAGCATCTTCCCCACCACTGATGTCAGACTAACTGGTCTATAATTGCCCGTTTCTCTCTCCCTCCTTTCTTAAAAAGTGGGATAACATTAGCTACCCTCCAATCCACAGGAACTGACCCTGAATCTATAGAACATTGGAAAATGATCACCAATGCGTTCATGATTTCCAGAGCCACTTCCTTAAGTACCCTGGGATGCAGACCATCAGGCCCTGGGGATTTATCAGCCTTCAGTGCCATCAGTCTACCCAACACCATTTCCTGCCTCATGTGAATTTCCTTCAGTTCCTCTGTCACTCTACGACCTCTGTCCACTAGTACATCTGGGAGATTGTGTCTTCCTTAGTGAAGACAGATCCAAACAAACTACCTGTTCAACTCGTCTGCCATTTCCTTGTTCCCCATAATAAATTCACCTGCTTCTGTCTTCAAGGGACCCAAATTTGTCTTAACTATTTTTTCCTCTTCACATACCTAAAGAAGCTTTTACTATGCTCCTTTATATTCTTGGCTTACCTTCGTAACTCCTCTTTTCTCCCCATATTGCCTTTTTAGTTATCTTCTGTTGCTCTTTAAAAGAGTCCCAATTACATTCATAAACGTGGTGGGTGGGAAATCACAGGTAGTGGAATATCCCCAGTCACTCTTGATTCAGCATGTTACTGGATTTTTGAGGATAACTTCAAGCACGTCATTATTTTGGATATCCAAGGCCATTCGAGGTTTGCATGTCTTGACGTGTTTTTGCCCCACATTTTCTGGGTGAAGCATCCCTCAGAGCCAATGATGGGAATTGGGAAGTTTCCCAGCTCGAATCACCTAATGGTTAGCGAGAGGCTTTAAAAAGTGCAATAGCAAGAACTCCATGAGGAATAGATCAGGTAGACGCACAATCTCTTGCCCAGAGGAGGGGAATCGAGAACCAGAGGACATAGGTTTACGGTGAGGCGGGGGCAGGTGGGCAAAGATTTAATTGTGACCCGAGGGGGTGCCTATTTCACACAAAGGGTGGTGGGAGTAATGAACGAGCTGTCAGAGCAGGAGGTTGAGGCAGGTACGATCGCAACGTTTAATAATCATTTAGACAGGTACACAGATGCACTTTGAATTGTGGTGCCAAAAATGGCAATACCAGCATGTGTAATACATGCAAAATAAATTTCATTGCGCAGTGTAGTTGCATATATGAAAAGTAAAGCACCATTGAATTAATGAACAATTGGATAGAACAGGTTTAGAGGGATATGGGCCAAAAGCAGGCAGGTGGGACTAGTGTAGATGGGACATGTTGGTCAGTATGGGCAATTTGGGCCGAAGGGCCTGTTTTCACATTGTATCACTCTATGGCTCTAATATACGGAAGAAATAAATCAGGAGGGCAAATAGGAGACATTAAGTGGAACTGACAGGCAAGGTAAAGGAACATCCCAAGACATTCCACAGGTATATTAAGGGTAAATGGGTGGCAAGGGAGAGAATAGGTCCCCTTGAAAATGAGCATGGCCATCTATGTGTGTAGCCATAGGAGATGAGCGAGATCCTTAAAGGAATATTTTTCATCAGTTTCTACCGTGGAGATCATGGAAATTAAGAAATTAGACAAAATGTCATGATGTTTAGAACCTTACCAAAGAAGAGGTATTGGTACTCTTAAAGCACATTAGGATGGATAAATCCCAAAGGTTTGAAAAATGCATCCTCAGACCTCGTGGGTAGCTCGGGAAGAAATTGCAAAGACCCTTGGAGAGATCTTTGCATCATATTAGCCACAGGTGAAGTTCCAGAAGACTGGAGAGGGATTAATGCTATATTGCTATACAAGAAATGCAGCAAAGGCAAGCCGGGGAATGACAGGCCTGACATCAGTGGTGGGTAAGTTATTGGGAGGATTCTGAGGGACGAGATCTTTCAGCATTTGGATAGAGGACTGGTTAGTGATACAATGACAAAGAATGCTCACCAATGCCTGTGTTTCCTCAGAAAATGGAGGAAATTCCGCATGTTGCTGAATACTTTCTCCGATGTAACAACACGATGACGCGGCCAGAGAGTTGCTGCCTTACAGCACCAGAGGCCCGGCTTCCATCCCAACTACGGGCGCCGTCTGGATAGAGTTTGTACGTTGTACTGTGACCACGTGGGTTTGCTCCGGGTGCTCCACTTTCCTCCCACGCAACAAAGACATACAGGATTGTAGGTTAATTGGCTACGGGAAACTTGTGAATCGTCCCTAGTGCATGTGTAGGATAGTGTTAGTGTGTAGGGATCATTGGTCGGCACGGACTCAGTGGGCCAAAGATCCCGTTTCCATGCTGTATCTCTAAACTACTGCAGGTGTGCAATGGAGAGCGTACCCACTGGCTGCATCACCACCTGGCTCAGTAACTCAAATGCTCAAGAATGAAGGAGGCTGCAGAAAGCGGTGGATATTACCCGATCAATGTGTAGGAAGGAACTGCAGATGCTGGTTTAAACCGAAGATAGACACAAAATGCTGGAGTAACTCAGGCGGATAAGTTGCATCTCTGGAGAGAAGGAATAGATGACATTTTGGGTCGAGACCCTTCTTCAGACCTGATCCATCACGAGGATTGACCTACCACCATCGAAGGAATCTACGAGAAACGCTGCCAGAGATGGCAGCTAATATCAAAGTCTCTCATCTCGCTGCTACCCCAGGGGAGGTGATACAGAGGCCTGAGAGCCGTTACCTCCAGGTTCAAGAAGTTTTTTCACATTAACCTTCACATTCACAGAACCGCCCTGCATAACCCTAACTCAGCACCAAACCACTCTGGACTTTGCACACTAAGATTACATTGAATACTTTGGCTTTCAATGTGGCTGCCCTTTTCCTAGAATAATTTATAATTGATGGCGTTGTTGCGTTTAATATGCCTGTAGAACCACAGCAATTAAGTCGTTTATCCCAGAACATGTGACAAGTAAACACTCTGGATTCCTGACTCTTGTCAGCACGGTGGCTCACAAAACTAAAGAGGTGACCAAGAGGACTGTTACAATCAAGCTGTCCACAGGATAAAGGGTAGAGCATTTAGTGTAAGATAAAGTCCAGTAAAGTCTGATTAAAGATAGTTTGAAGATCTCCAGTGGGGTGAGGACAGCTCTCTAGTTGGTGATAGGATGGTTCAGTCTCCTGATAACAGCTGGAAAGAAACTGTCCCTGAATCCGGAAGTGTGCGACTTCACACTTCTGTACCTCTTGCCTGAGGGAGTGACCAGGGTGAAACTGGTCCTTGATTATGCTGCTGGCCTTGCCGAGGCAGTGTGAAGTGCAGATTGGAAGGGAGGTTGACGTTTGTGTTATGGACCGGGCTGTGTCCACAGCTCTCTGCAATTTCTTGTGGTCTTGGATGGAGCTGTTGAGGGCATGGAAGTGGACGTTGCCTATATGAACTTTAGCACGCCCTTTGACAAAGTCACACATGGTAGGCTAGTCTGGAATGTTAGCTCACATAGAATCCAGGTAAAGCTACCTTTTAGTTTAGATATGCAGCATGGAAACAGGCCCACTGAGTCCGCGTGGCCGACCGACCGACCGACCGATCAGCCGTACACTATTTCTATATTATCCCAGTTTTGCATCCTACGCACTTGAGGCAATTTACAGAATCCAATTAACCTACAAACCTGCATACAAGGTCATGTGATAGGAGTAGAATTAGGCCATTCAGCCCATCAAGTCTACTCCACCATTCAATCACGGCTGACCTATCTCTCCCTCCTAACCCCATTCTCCTGCCTTCTCCCCATAACCCGACACCTGCACTAATCAAAAATCTATCCATCTCTGTCTCAAAAATATCCACTGACTTGTCCTCCACAGCCTTCTGCGGCAAAGAATTCCAGATCCACCACCCTTTGACTAAATAAATTTCTCTTCATTTCCTTCCTAAAAGAATGTTCTTTAATTCTAAGCTATGACCTCTAGTCCTAGACTCTCCCACTAGTGGAAACATCCTCTCCACATCCACTCTATCCAAGCCTTTCACTATTCTGCATGTTTCAATGAGGTCTCATCTCATTCTTCTAAACTCCAGTGCCGACAAACGCTCATCATAGGTTAACCCACTCATTCCTGGGATCTTGGAATGTGGAAGTTAACCGAAGCATCTGGAGAAAACCCATGTGATCACAGGTAGAGCGTACAAACTCCACACACCGCACCAGTAGTGAAGACCAAACCCGGCTCTCTAGCGCTGTGAGGCAGGATTAGTTTACTTTAGATACAGCGTGGTAACAGTCCCTTTGGCCCACTGAGTCCACGCCCATCAGTGTAATATTATACGCACTATGGACAATTTAACCAAGCCAATTAGCCTACAAACATGAACCTCTTTCGAGTGTGGGAGGAAACCGGAGATCCCAGAGAAAATCCATGCAGCTCATGGGGAGAACGTACTAACTCCGTACAGAAAAGCACCTGTCATCAGGTGCGAAACCGGGTCTCTGGCGCTGCAAGGCAGCAACTCGACCGCTGCGTATCTGTACTGCCCACATCCACCGCTGCGCCACTGCTCAGCTAATACATAATTGTATTAATGGTAGGGAGAGGGTGATGGTGGAAGTTTCTTTTTAGACTGGAGGCCTATGGTGTGCCACTGGGATCAGTCTGGGCCTATTGTTGTTCATCATCTATATAAATGATTTGGATGAGAATGCATAATGTACAGTTATTACATTTGCAGATGACACTGATTATAGCTGGCATCACAGACGGTGGTTACCATGAGTTACAACGCGACCCTAATGCAAGTTTACAATGCTGACTAGCTGGATCTTTTTGCAGCGGCTGAGCAGTTTCTTGTTTTCATCTAAATCAATATCTGCTCCTCAGCAGACATACAGTGCTGGAGTAACTCAGCGGGTCAGGCAGCATCCCTGGAGAAAACATCGGTGACGTTTCAGTTCGGAACCCATCCTAATCTATCTTCAGTATAAACCAGCATCTGAAATTCCTTCCTCCACATTTCATTTTGTCTGTTCCTACGTATCAAGCCTAGAGATAACAGCTCCCAGGAATCATGATCAAGTTACCTCTACTAATTATTATATTCCAATAGAAAGTTTCACTAAGAGGAGCTTATATTGTGCCAACCATTTTGTTGTGCTCAATGCGACTTGCATTTCCAAACTTTTGTTAGTCAGTCACCAACCAACATGTCCTATCTACACTAGTCCCACCTGCCAGTGTTTGGTCCACATGCCTCCAAACCAGTCCTATCCATGTACCTAATTGTTTCTTAAACATTGCACAAGTCCCTGCCTTAACCACCTCCTCTGGCAACTCTGTCCATACACCCACCACCCTTTGTGTGAAACCCTAGTTTCAAGATTTTTTACTGAGCTATAACACTGCACATGAGTATTAATAAGCATCCTCAAACTTATCTCACTGATAAGCCCATTGTTCAATGTTGTGAATGCAGCCAAGCAGGGCACACAAAAAGTACCCAGTGCTTTCATTGGTGCTTGGATTCTCCTAATATATCTTTAGTAGTTAGTTTGTTTAGTTTATTATTATTTCCACGTGTGCCGAGGTACAGTGAAAAGCTTATTTGTTGCGTGCTGTCCAGTCAGGATTACAATCAAACCATCCACTTTGTACAGATGCAGGATAAAAGGTGTAACATTTAGTGTAAGATCAAGTCCAGTAAAATCTGATTAAAGATAGTTAGAAGTCTCCAATGGGGTAGATAGGAGCGCTCTGTAGTTGGTGATAGGATGGTTCAGTTGCCCAATAACACCTGGGAAACTTCCTGAATCTGGAGGTGTGCGTTTTCACACCTCAGTACATCTTGCCCGACAGGAGAGTGGAGTGACCAGGGTGAGACTGGTCCTTGATTATGCTGGTGGCCTTGCTGAGGCAGTGTAAGGTCAGGAAGGATCTCTGGAGAAAAAGGAATGGAAGGGAGGTTGGTTTGTGTATTGGCTGTGTTCACAACTCTCTGCCTTTTCTTGTGGTCTTAGATGGAGCTGTTCCTAAACCATATTGTAATGTATCCTGATAAAATGTTTTCTACGGCACATTTGCAGAAGTTGGTGAGAGTTGTTGGTGACATACTGAACTTCCTAAGCCTAAGCAAGTAGAAGCGTTGGTGTGCTTTCTTGGCTATTTGGGTCATAGGAAGAGATTGAATCAACAGAGTACCACCCTGTAAGCAACAGCAAGTAATGAGCCATTTTCTTCCACATAGAGGCTCTCAGTACCAATGCAAGAACCATACAATGTTACCAGAACTCCCACTGTAAAATAATAGAATAACTCCTTTTGTCAACATTTGTTTTTAAATTTTCAGTTAAATACATTTAATATAAGTTGCAATTAATGGATTTTTTTTTGTTGTTGGTGCAAACAATAATTGCTTCAAAATAGAGAACAATCCAGCGGCAAGAATGCCAACAGCAGCCTCAAAGGGAAAAGGACATGAGGTGACCAAAATGTACAGATGATAAACATTTACATTCACTGTATGTCTAGCTTCCATATCGCCACCTTTGATGATTGCACTTTTACCATTGCATGTCTATTACGTATTGAACATGGAAAAAAAAGTATTATGTTAGGGGCAAGACATTCATTGTACCACTCCTGGGTATGTACAGGGATAGCATATAACAAAACTGCATACTCTCAGCTTGCAATTGCCCAGTTGGGTAACCTACAGCCCCAGTTCTCACCTGGGAGTAAGGCATTGGAATTCTCACCCCTCTTTCCTCCACCACCTTTCCACTACTCAATATAAAGATTCAGAGATGTGCATTAAGAATTAAGTAAAAATCCATTTGACCTTGGAGCCAATGCTCTATTTAAATCATTCCCATCTTCTGATACTAGGCATATCAGAATTTATTAACTATAATGCTCATAATATGAAGGTGCTGATAGAGGTTACAAAGAGCATCACAAAATCCCAGAAGCAAGAGATGATTCTCCCCTCCCCACACCCACTGATCGCAATTAACCAGCCTAGAAAGTAGCTTGTAGAATGCACAAAGTGGTTAATTAATTTGCCTACCTTTGCTCTGTCTGCAGGTTTTATCCTGCTTAAAACACACCAAATTAAAATAGCAAACTAAGCAATATTCTGCTAATGTTTTAAGTGCTTGTTTGGACACTGGTTTGAGTTGGTGACATTTTTAAATTTGATACTTCTTCCCTCCCCTCCCAATTGTTCTCCTCTCGCCTGCTATCAAGCATTGAACTTTGTTTCACAAGCACCATTCTGGTAACTCGGCCGACCAGCCTTTCTGTGGGCCCAGATGGTGCAGTTTCAACAAACCACTCAACATTGTGGGCATCACAAGCGAGTCAGATTCGGCCCTCAATCAAAGTCAGCCACTCAGGCGTTCCTGCAAGGCATTGGAGAAGTAACCAGGAGGAGGAAAGTTGGTTGATCTTTTGCAATGGTAACCCAATGGAGTTAAGAACCAAAGAAAGCAGTCTCAACACAGGCCGGGAAACTGGATTAGATCAAGCTTTCTTTAAATCTAGCCATGCTAGGCTCCACATAAATCTGGTTGAAGATCCTGCTTTACATCATCTTCAGTTCTACTATTTGCTGATGTTCATTAATTTGGTGAATATCAGCTCCAGGTTCTAGTGTTTGCAGATTGCAAAACAGAAATTACAAAATAGTCCATTCAATATAATGTGAACAAGCAGTAGTGTAGATTTAAAACTGATTTATACACTTATAGATAATCGTTCTGTTCATTATATTACAGTCATGTCTATCATTCAGGCGATCTTTCAAGATAACTTTTAGGATTTCATCTTGCTGAGTGTTAACAAGTACAAAATGGTTTTGTTGCTTCCCCGCCTCTCCGGTTTTGTTTGTTCCTCTCCTGAAAGCACCCGACTCATGCTGGGTCACAGTTCCACATGCAATGTTGCCCTCACCCCATCCAAGCGACCAATGCAAGGGCCATGTTAGGATGGGAAGGGAAGAAAGGAGAGTTGGAAAATCAGAGCCATGCTTCATCCTATCCTCAACTAACACCCCCAGATTTGTACAATATCGCACAAAAAATCATTTGGAAACCATTCAGGAGTGCAAGCCCCTAGCTGATTTATCCCCCTCCCCCCTCCTCCCTTTTATTTCCGATGAGATTTCTGACTTCTCTAACCTCATTTCAGCCGAGATTAGCTAATTCAGCACATGCTCAGATCCAGGAACACCCTGGTTTGTATGGCTCAGTTTGAAGCTGTGCAGTATATTTACCCGCTGAACCATCAAGGGAAATTTCATCAAGTTGGATCTCAAAATCCACTTAATATCGGTTGCTTTGAACAGCTTGCCATATGATATGAAGGCCACCAGCATCAACATTTCAGCTTTACTGGAGCTACCAAGTTGCTGCCAATATCTCAGTGCCCTGACCTTTCCCCACAGCATGAGATCTGTGCTGTGCAAAGTACCAATGGTCTGCACATCCAGCTACACTTGACATTGAAAATACATCCCATCCGACAACGAATAATCCTCACCTTTAGCTACAGGAATGGCAGAAGCAGTAATATGCAACTACTGCGGTACAAAACTAACCGAACATTCACAGCTTTAAATCAAACCAAGGTTGTTAAACACATTTTGGTGAATGTCGATTCTTTTCCATGCAACCTGCCACATTCTATTCAAGCTTGTTCCTCCACACTCATGATTCCTTTATATCACAAAAATGGGCTGCTTTTTTTCCAGTATTCATCATGCCTAACTACCATCACTAACCCATGCTACCAAAACAACAAGACGTATCCTGCCAGCAAGTTCCAAAGCCCTACCTCCCTCCCTTAATGTGTAAATGGAACTGAGAAATGGCAGTTTACGTTGGAGTATGGGAGAGTCTATGATACATCACAAGCTGATAGAGGACAGATAAACATACTCAATATTAAAGGGACAAGAAAACACGAGAATGGACTGGGCTCGTCAGAGCAGATTTTGCAATACAATTAACGTTTTTTTGGGGGCTAATTCTTTTTGAGCAAAACTATCTCTTCACTCCTTTGATATTTTCCAGACATTAAAATAGTGACACAATAGCTTCTTGTGGTGTGAAGAGTAAGAACCATTCTAAATACACCACAGTTTCTTTTAAAATTAGCCAAAATGACCAAATGGATTGCATTTAAACGGCCTCATCTTGCAAGGAACAAATTCACCTTTACTCCGGCCTCAACCCCACAAACTCCTGGCAGGTAGAAAAGTAACAACTTACTATGGCCGTAAATAATTAGTAAAATTCTCAAGAATAATTGTTGCATCACATTTGTTTTCTATGCTTTACCTGCACTAGCACCCAATGTGAATTTAAAAAAAATCATGGTTGTGTTTGTGTTTCCGATACTACCCAAAGTTCTCCTGAAAAAATAGACTTTCCAAAATGTTTGTTCTTGGTTACATTCAATTCCGTTGCACATTGACCAGTTCATAGGAGATAAACTTTCGGAGACGTTCCAGGTATTGGCTGTATAGTTCAATGTCATTGTGACCAGCCCCTTCCACCCACAGTGGCTCCACTGCTTTCATGCATCGCTCATACAACGCCAGGCCATGAGAGAAGTCGATCACCTCGTCCTCCGTTCCATGGATGATCAACACCGGAGATGAGATCTTGGAGATTTTATCAATGCTGCAAAACATAAGAAAACAACGTCACAATAAGATGATTTACTTTCCCGAGAGTGAGATGGGAGGACAGATCGGGTAGACGCACAGACCCACAGTAGGGGTATCGAGAACCAGAGGACATCGGTTTACAATGAAGAGTAAAGGGTTTAATAGGAACCAGAGGGTTGACTTTTTCACGCAAAAGGTGGTGGGTGTATGGAACAAGCTGCCAGAGGAGGTCGTTGGGACAGGGACTATCGCAATGTTTAAAAAAACTATTAGACAGGTACATGGATAGGACAGATTTGGAGGGATATGGGCTAAATGCAGGGAGGTGAGATTAGTGTAGACGGAACAAGTTGGTCAGTGTAGGCAAGTTGGGTTGAAGGGTCTGTTTCCATGTTGTATGAGTAGCAAGGAACTGCAGATACTGGTTTAAATCGAAGATAGACAAAATGTTGGAGTAACTCAGCGGGACAGGCAGCATCTCTGGAGAGCAGTGCTGAACTCTCCTTGGAGAGAGGAAGGAGAGTCTCCACCTGAAACGTCATCAATTACTTCTCTCCATGGTGTAGACACAAAGAACTGCAGATGCTGGAATCTTGTGCAAAACATAAAGTGCTGTACTAACTCATCAAGACAGGAGGCATCTGTGGATATTTCACTCGGGACACAAGGAACTGCAGATGCTGGAGTACTCAGCTGGTCAGGCAACATCATGTATATTTTATTTAAACCAGTGTGAAAAATTATGGAACTAATTTGGACTGCTAAATATTCTTTTCTGGCCTGGAGCAGAGTAAACATTTTTTTTACAATGTTAGTTTAGTTTAGTTTAGATCTTCAGCCCACCGTGTCAGTGCCGACCAGCGATCCCCACACACTAGCACTGTGCCGCACACCAGCACTGTGCCACACACCAGCACCGTGCCACACACCAGCACCGTGCCCCACACCAGCACCGTGCCGCACACCAGCACCGTGCCGCACACCAGCACCGTGCCGCACACAAGCACCGTGCCCCACACCAGCACCGTGCCGCACACCAGCACCGTGCCGCACACCAGCACCGTGCCGCACACCAGCACCGTGCCTCACACCAGCACCGTGCCACACACCAGCACTGTGCCACACACCAGCACTGTGCCACACACCAGCACTGTGCCACACACCAGCACTGTGCCACACACCAGCACTGTGCCACACACCAGCACTGTGCCACACACCAGCACTGTGCCACACACCAGCACTGTGCCACACACCAACACTGTGCCACACACCAGCACTGTGCCACACACCAGCACTGTGCCACACACCAGCACTGTGCCACACACCAGCACTATGCTACACACCAGCACTGTGCCCCACACCAGCACTATGCTACACACCAGGGACAATACACAATTTCTGCCAATCCCAATTAGCCTACAAACCTGTATGTCTTTGGAGTGTGGGTGGAAACCGGAGCACTCAGAAAACCCTCTCAGTCACAGGGAGAACGTACAAACTCCGTACTGTCAGTACCCCTAGTCAGGATCAAACCTGGGTCTCTGGCGCTGTAAGGCAGCCACTCTACTGCTATGTCACCTGCTGAAGCATTGACTCTGTGGGTCCAATGGCCCGTATTTGCCTCATAATAGGATGAGAATGATTCTTTACCTATTTTAGGCAAATCTTGGGCTTTTTTGATGCCAAACTTTCCTGATTTTACACTTTGCACCTCTTCTATAGTTATCTCACTTGGTCTATCCATCTCTCGCCTTCATCCAACCAGCTGCGTATCAATAACTCCCATCTGTATCATTTATCAGGTTTTCTCCTGCCCCCCACCTCTCTTCCAACTTTCTCTCTGCCCCCCAACCACAATCAGTCTGAAGAGAGGCTCTGACCCAAAACGTCACCTATCCATGTTCTTCAGAGATGCTGCCTGACCCACTGAGTTATTCCAGCACTTTGTGTTTTTTTAATAAGCCAGCATCCTGCAGTTCCTTGTGTTTCCCAGTGCCCTGCATTGGAACGGGGGAAACAGCCACAAAGGCAAAAAATTGCTTTGTTTCTCCTGGGTAGTGCATCCCATGGAAACGGGGGAAGGAGGCAGGGAACAAGTAATTTAAGTTCAAGAGAGCATATGAAGCCAAGTCTGTGCTTGATTGACCCCAGGGTAAATGCTGATCATGAGAAGTATAACATGCTCTTTTTTTTCCACACAACTCCTCTCACCATCATTTGAAAATTAGCAGTTTAATAGTCATGCATGGACTCAGTCACAGTGTGGAAACAGGCCCTTCGGCCCAACTTACCCACACCAACCAACATGCCCCATCTACACTCGTCCCACCAGCCTACATTGGCCCTCTAAACCTATCCTGTCCATGTACCTGTCAAAATATTTTTTGAACATTAAGATGGCACCTGCCTCAATTATTTCATTTGACAGACATACACAAAAAGCTGGAGTAACTCAGCAGGTCAGGCAGTATCTCTGGAGAAAAGGTCCGAAGAAGGGTCTTGACCAAAAATGTCACCTATTCCTTTTCTCCAGAGATGCTGCCTGACCCCGAATTACTCCAGCTTTTTGTGTTGATCTTTGGTGTAAACCAGCATCTGCAGTTCCTTCTTACACATATCTTCTCCGGCAGCTCGTTCCATACACCTACCACCCTTTGTGTAAAAATGTTACCTCAAATACCTATTAAATCTTTCCCCCTTATCTAAAACCCAAGTCTTTGGCTCTGCAAGGCAGCAAATCTACTGTTCTGCCACAGTGCTGCAGCTATAAAGACCATAAAGAAATTAAGAGTATTCTTTTTCGACAAAACCCACCCATGTGGGAAAATATCCATCCACCGTGTTAATCAAGCTTGTGGGGAGATGGGGCAGAGTAAACTTGCTGTGGAGATAGCTGTTCTGACAGGTCCTCAGGCATTTTGTAAGGAACTAAATGCATAGGAGTTTCAATTGGCAATAAACCAACAGATTCCAATGCCTGAAAAAACAAACTGGTGTAGGAACTTAGTGGGTCTGGCTGCATCTGTTTGTGCGACCCATCTGTCCTCGGCCTTTTCCACTGTCAGAGTGAGGTTACATGCAAACTGCAAAAACTGCACCTTGCCTACAACCCAACAGCAGGGAAATGGAATGTTCCCATTTCAGGCTAATACCTTCCCCTTCCATTCCCCCCAGCTTTCCCCACACCTTACTTTCCAACCCCCCTCCCTGTCCCGACACCCTGTGTCCTTCTCCTCTCACCGCTTATCTCCCATCCATCCCTAGTCCAGGTTCCGTTTATGTCCCTCTACCCAACACGCCCATTCACTTCTGCCCACCATCTCTCCCTCTGATCCTACATTTTACTCTCCACCTTTCTTCCTGATCAAAGATCCAACCTCAGCTCCCTGTTGTTAGGATGGCACAGCAGTAGAGTTGCTGTCTCACAGCACCACAGAACACTGTTCGATCCTGGCCTTGGGTGATGCCTGTGTGGAGTCTGCACATTCTCCCTGGGACCCCGTGGCTTTTCCCTGCGTGCCTCCCACTGGGGGCTAGTGGAATCAAGGGATATGGGGAGAGGTTGGGCACAGGTTACTGATTGTGGATGATCAGCCATGATCATAATGAATGGCAGTGCTGGCTCGAAGGGCCAAATGGCCTCCTCCTGCACCTATTTTCTATGTTTCTATCCCCAAAACAGGTGGGTTAATTGGCTTCTGTAAAATGACCCTAGTGTGTTGGATAGAACTAATGTGAACAGGTGATGGTCGGCACGGACTCGGTGGGCCAAAGGGCCTAGTTCCACTCTGTATCTCTAAAAACTACACTATTGTCTTCTCCACATCACCTCCAGACATTGTTACTATCTCCACCATTTTCTCCACCACCTGACTCATCCGTTATTCCTTACCTGGATCCACCTGGATCAGCTTTCTGCCAGCTTTCTGCCCTCTACTCCACCACCATGACCTGTAATGCATCTGGTCATTTCCCTCCCGCCTGCTGACTGATATGCAAGTTCCTCCAGTTGTTCCAGCATCAGTCTCTTGTGACCCCATTCCAATGATAGCAGTGTGGCAGTGCATGCCAAAATTCTGAGCTTTGTATTCCTCAAGCTCCTAAAACAGATTACCCGAGGCAAAGCTAATCAAAAATAAATCTTTGGACAAGGGCCTTGTGTGATCTAATGAAACCCATCCTCATCCTCCTACTCCAAGGAAGGGTCGGGAATCACCAGGGGAAGATTCATCCTGTGTTTCAGAATTAACACATCACAAATGGCAGGTGGTTGAAAAAAAGAGACATAAAGCCTCAATTATCCGTGGAATATCACCGATATTACATCAATACAAGTGAAAAGATTTTAAACGGCATGCCTCTTTGAAAAGCTGTCAACATGTTCCAGAATGACATTTCTGAAGTACAAAAGTCATTCAATACGATAGCCCAACTTTATTTTACAAATGCAGCAAAGACATCACTTCCAGGACGGAGGCAGGGACTACAATAGGGGTCCATTATATTTATTACTTATGGAAGATGAATCAAGTATATGAGGCCCTGCAGCACCAGTGTGTAGAGCTGTGGGCAGCAGCAGGGCCTCGTGATGGTCTGGGCTGTGTAATTAGGATAGTAAAAGGATACAACTGCTCACTGGATATTTTAATCCTTTGCCACATGCTCTAGAGTTGGCTTCATAACCTGCTGCCACCATACATCATCTTAATTTTTCTTTTAATTTGGAGATACAGTGTGGAATCAGGCCTTTCAGCCCAACGAGCCCAGTACACTAGTTCTATCCCACACTCTAGGGACAATTTACCTATTAACCTGCACGGCTTTGAAACGTGGAAGGAAACCGGAGCACCCGGGGGAGATACCCACAAGGTCACAGGGAGACTGTGCAAACTCCGTACAGACAGCACCCATGGTCAGGATCAAACCTGGGTCTCAGGCATTGTAAGGCAGCAACTGTACTGCTGAGCCACTGTGCCGCCCAATGGACCTTCCTGGACTGCTGCAGCTTCCTGCCACATCATCTGAATGGCACACCACAAGAACGTCTCAGGTGAGGCAAAATGCTGTTTGATTTATTCTCATTCATGTGACATTTGCACCTCTCAGAGAAATACAAACAGGGGACACAGTATGTGCCCCAGACTGTTGATCTGGCTGTTCAGCATCTCTCTCAATGACCAGGATAAGAAGATCAAGTATAATACACTCGAGCTGATGGCAGTAGAAGATGAGGAGAATACGAGAGACTTCAGGATTAAGCATGGACATAGCAGATGGAATAAAACATGGAAACATAGGAAGATATTTAGAAACATGGAACTGCACAAAAGGACACAAAGTGCTGGAGTAACTCAGCGGGTCCGGCAGAATCTCTGGAGAATCTAGGATAGGTGACATTTTGGATCGGGACCTTTCTTCAGATGGTTCCTGACCCAAAATGTCACCTATCCATGTTCTGGAGAGATGCTGCCTCACCCACTGGGGTACTTTGTGTCCTTTTAGGATTTTTACTTTGACAGAAAAATTAGAAAAGCACAATATGCTTTTAGATGGCAAGAGACTGAAACAGAGGTACTCACAGAGACCCAGATATCCATGCGCATGAGTCACTGAAGTTAACACACAAGTTTTAAGAAAAAAGTGTAGATGGAAACATAATGCAGAAGCTGGAATCTTAACCAAAAAAAACAAAAGTTCTGGAGGAACTCAGTGGGTCAGGCAGCATCTGTGGAGGGAATAGACAGGTGATGTTTTGGGCTGAGAGGCATAGGAAGGAACTGCAGATGCTGATTTACACCGAAGATAGATATAAAATGTTGGAGTAACTTAGCGGGACAGGCAGCATCTCTGGAGAGAAGGAATGGGTGACGTTTCGGGACGAGACCCTTCTTTGGTCTTGACCCAAAACATCACGCATTCATTCCCTCTAGAGATGCTGCCTGTCCCCGCTGAGTTACTCCAACATGTAACTATTTCGGCTCGAGACCTTTATTTCAAGATTTCAGTACAAGAATTAAAATGTTCCATGTTCTGTGTTCTAATAAACTGTATGGGAGCCTAACACTGGTTAGGTTGCACTTAGAATATTGTGTACAGGTCTGGTCTCCCTAGCCAAGGAAGGTATACTTGCAATAGAGGATGCACAGTGAAGATTCACCAAGTTATTGGGAAGGGGTTAAAGGGAGAATTGTCCAAAAGGAAAGATTAAGCCTACTAAGCTTACAAGGATCTTTAGAAGAACAAGACATTCATGAGGTTGATAGGATGTATGCAGGGATGATGGCTCCTGTGGATAGAGTGAACTGAACCGGGGGTCACAGACTCAAAGCCCCTTCCTTCACCATGGATGGAGAACGTTTGAAAGTCTCTATACAAGAGGGAGGTTCAGTTTCTGAGCATTTTCACAAAAGATATCAAATAATGTTTTGGATATTAAAAGCAAGGATATGGGATTAGTGCAGGAGGGTGGCGTGGAAGTAAATCAGCATTACTATCATTTTTAGATTTAGATTTTAGATTTAGAGATACAGTGCAGAAACAGGCCCTTCGGCCCACTGAGTCCGCGCCGCCCAGCAATCCCCGCACATTACCAATATCCTACACACACTAGGGACAATTTTTACATTTACCCAGTCAATTAACCTAATTAACCTACATATAACCTACATTGAATGGTAAAGTAGACCCATTAGCCCACTGTAAACTTTAGACATACAACGTGGAAACAGTCCCTTCAGCCCATTGAGTCCGCACCGACCAGCGATCATCCCGTACACTAACACTATCCCACACATTAGGGACAATTTCCAATTTTACCAAAGCCAATTAACCTTCAAACCTGCACTTCTTTGGAGTGTGGGAGGAAACCAGAGCACCCGAGAAAACCCACGGGGTCACAGGGAGAAAGTACAAACTCTGTACAGACAGCGCTCGTAGTCTGGATCAAACCCGGGTCTCCGGCATTGTAAGGCATCTACTTTACCACTGTGCCACTGTGCTGCCCGATTGAAAGATACAGCAAGCCAAACATCGCCCATTCACACCAGTTCTATGTTATCCCACTTTCGCATCTATTTCCTACACACTAGGGACAATTTATACACAAATCCGCTCATCTGTGGGATGCGAGAGGAATTCGGAGCAGCCAAAGGAGATGCACACGGTCACTTGGAGAGCCTACAAACTCCACACAGATCAAACCTGGGTCTTTGGTTTTGTGAAGCAGCAGCTCTACCATCTGCTGTGTCACCCCTGCTTCCATCTCTTATGTTTATGTGTGCGCGTATAATATTTTCAACATCAATATCACAGATGGTAACTTCAAAGAACTCATCATATTAAATTGCCCAAGAGATCCATTAAATTTCCCATGGTATCCAAATAATCCTGCTTGTTAATTTTTTTAAAAACCATGTCATTGGAACATATACTAGTTATTGCGAAGTAATACATTTTGCTATTCATTTAATTATCGTGGTTTTCAATATTTCTGGCAGGATCTCGTAAATATTCACATCCTTGAACTAACATACTCTCTCATGCATCTAGAGCAAATATCAACCCCCTTGGGTATCTTGTATGAAACTTTGAAGAGAAAGCACATCTCCTTTTTGTACATAGCAGAAATAACGTTAACCTGATATGAATCTATGTTGTTTCTCAGAAATATCCCATTTGC
The DNA here is from genome assembly GCF_053455715.1 of Rhinoraja longicauda. NCBI lineage: Eukaryota > Metazoa > Chordata > Chondrichthyes > Rajiformes > Arhynchobatidae > Rhinoraja > Rhinoraja longicauda. Next base: position 1,486,233 of record NC_135980.1, read on the forward strand.
TTCACACAATGAATCGCATTCCACAGGTTTAAAAACTCTAGTTTATGAGGTGACTGATTTAAGTTGACGTGAGTAATGCACTTCACTTCTCTAATGGTGCAGAAAGAGCAATGGTCTTTATACAAAACTAGTAATTTATTTGCAAGTATTGAATAGGGTGTGCAATGATTCATGGCGCTAGTGTAACATGCCGGTCGGTTGGTGTTTGTTTTTGTAGGAAAAAACAGGTCAGACAGGATCTTAGGCTGACTTAGTTGGACACAACTTCCTGCAGTGTATTTGGACTACAATACCTTTTTCTATATCCTGCCATACATGAAGCTTGTTTTTTGTTCAATAAAATGTTCTAATGAAACGCTATTGCGGCCAGATTTACTTTGTTCTCTGAATGCATGTACAAAATGCAAGGGTAAAATTGGAGAGGAAGCAGAGATGCCTCGTCCTTTCATTCAAAATCAGCGGCACGGTGGCGCAACGGTAGAGTTGCTGCCTTACAGTGAATGCAGCGCCGGAGACCCGGGTTCTATCCGACTACGGGCGCTGTCTGTACAGAGTTTGTACGTTTTCCCCACGACATGCGTGGGTTTTCTCCGAGATCTTCGGTTTCTTCCCACACGCCAACGACATGCAGGTGTGTAGGTTAATTGGCTTGGTAAATGTAAAAATTACTTATGAACCAACTCGAGGATGGAGAGTGCAAACTTCAGGATAGTTCTGGATTGATTGATTGATTAATGTTCTTCTCCTGCACCTAGGGTTGCCAACTGCCCCGTATTAGCCGGGACATCCCGTATTTTGGGCTAAATTAGTTTGACCCGTACAGGGCCGCCCTTGTCCCGTATTAGTAGGGTTGCCAACTTCCTCACTCCCAAATAAGGGGCAAAGGGTGACGTCACCGCCCCACGTGACCTCATCCAGCCAGCGGCAACGTGCTCCCGCTCTACCAATGGCGACCGCCCGGGCAAGGGGGCGGGTTGTTATGCAACCTCCGTTAGGTGGCACCCGGGCCTCCGGACCTAGACTGTCTGGAGCTAAAATGTCAGAAACCTAGAGTGTCGGGACCTAAACTGTCGGAAACCTAGTGCCCGGGCCTACAGTGCCCGGGCCTACAGTGCCCGGGCCTACAGTGCCCGGGCCTACAGTGCCCGGGCCTACAGTGCCCGGGCCTACAGTGCCCGGGCCTACAGTGCCCGGGCCTACAGTGCCCGGGCCTACAGTGCCCGGGCCTACAGTGCCCGGGCCTACAGTGCCCGGGCCTACAGTGCCCGGGCCTACAGTGCCCGGGCCTACAGTGCCCGGGCCTACAGTGCCCGGGCCTACAGTGCCCGGGCCTACAGTGCCCGGGCCTACAGTGCCCGGGCCTACAGTGCCCGGGCCTACAGTGCCCGGGCCTACAGTGCCCGGGCCTACAGTGCCCGGGCCTACAGTGCCCGGGCCTACAGTGCCCGGGCCTACAGTGCCCGGGCCTACAGTGCCCGGGCCTACAGTGCCCGGGCCTACAGTGCCCGGGCCTACAGTGCCCGGGCCTACAGTGCCCGGGCCTACAGTGCCCGGGCCTACAGTGCCCGGGCCTACAGTGCCCGGGCCTACAGTGCCCGGGCCTACAGTGCCCGGGCCTACAGTGCCCGGGCCTACAGTGCCCGGGCCTACAGTGCCCGGGCCTACAGTGCCCGGGCCTACAGTGCCCGGGCCTACAGTGCCCGGGCCTACAGTGCCCGGGCCTACAGTGCCCGGGCCTACAGTGCCCGGGCCTACAGTGCCCGGGCCTACAGTGCCCGGGCCTACAGTGCCCGGGCCTACAGTGCCCGGGCCAACAGTGCCCGGGCCAACAGTGCCCGGGCCAACAGTGCCCGGGCCAACAGTGCCCGGGCCAACAGTGCCCGGGCCAACAGTGCCCGGGCCAACAGTGCCCGGGCCAACAGTGCCCGGGCCAACAGTGCCCGGGCCAACAGTGCCCGGGCCAACAGTGCCCGGGCCAACAGTGCCCGGGCCAACAGTGCCCGGGCCAACAGTGCCCGGGCCAACAGTGCCCGGGCCAACAGTGCCCGGGCCAACAGTGCCCGGGCCAACAGTGCCCGGGCCAACAGTGCCCGGGCCAACAGTGCCCGGGCCAACAGTGCCCGGGCCAACAGTGCCCGGGCCAACAGTGCCCGGGCCAACAGTGCCCGGGCCAACAGTGCCCGGGCCAACAGTGCCCGGGCCAACAGTGCCCGGGCCAACAGTGCCCGGGCCAACAGTGCCCGGGCCAACAGTGCCCGGGCCAACAGTGCCCGGGCCAACAGTGCCCGGGCCAACAGTGCCCGGGCCAACAGTGCCCGGGCCAACAGTGCCCGGGCCAACAGTGCCCGGGCCAACAGTGCCCGGGCCAACAGTGCCCGGGCCAACAGTGCCCGGGCCAACAGTGCCCGGGCCAACAGTGCCCGGGCCAACAGTGCCCGGGCCAACAGCGCGCCCCCCACCCCCATGACTTTTAGTTTAGTTTAGAGATACAACACGGAAACAGACCCTTCTGGCCCACCCAGTCCACGTTTATTAAAACAGCAAATTCCTGTCTCTTGTCTAAATTCCTTTTCTCCAAAGGAAATACAGTGACCTCAACCTTGCAAATGACACTGAGCACAAACAATAGTTAGAGGAAGTCTTTTCCAGACTTCTACTCCCACTTAGTGTGCACAATATGCTTTCATCTTTCAATTCCACACGTTCCGTCTCAGTTTCAGATTTTATTTTCATATTCAAGACTACCTCTTCTATCAAATCTTTTTTACCCTTCAAAACACCCCAATCTTCTAAACTCAAGATAAAGACCAACGGTTCAACTTTTGCAGTGTTTTTTTGTACCTGCTAGCCTTTCATGGTTTGTATCCAAGATTTCCAATTTTTCTGTTCCTATGCAATTCTCATTTCCCCATTTAGAAGACACGAACCTTCATTTTCCTTGTTCTCGTTTCTAAATTGATCTCTTTTAATCCATTCTTTTAATATTTATTTTCCACATCATCTTACTGTTCCCGTCAGCACTATTTACAATCCCCTTTAACAAGATACATCATGCAAACCTACACTTCCAACTATTGCTTAATGTAAGTGATTGATACACCTGAAAAACTAGTGTCCCAGATTGTTGGTGAATTTAACTTTTCTTTACCCCCACCCAAACCAATTACCAGATATTGTTTATTATGGGGTCTACTGAGAAACATGGTCACATATCTATTGTACTACAAGAAGCAAGAATTTTATTGTTCAATTTCGGGACATAGAAACATAGAAAATAGGTGCAGGAGGCGGCCATTTGGCCCTTCAAGCCAGCACCGCCATTCATTGTGATCATGGCTGATCATCCACAATCAGTAACCTATGCCTGCCTTTTCCCCTATCCCTTGATTCCACTAGCCCCTAGAACTCTATCTAACTCTCATACAACACTGTCGACTCTTGACACAGGGTTCGACAATTTTCTGTGCTTTTTAAATGTCGTACCTATTTAAGGTGCTGATTTTGAAATCTTTTGACCCGAATTCTCCACCTTGACCAAGTCTGTGCCCTACTCTTTAGACTTTACTTTAGAGAGACAGCGCGGAATCAGGCTCACCGAGTCCACGCCGACCAACGATCAGATCCATGAACATCCTGAACATACTAACACTATCCTACACACACTTGGGGCATTTTTACAATTTACCGAAGCCAATTAACCTAAATCCTGCAAATCTTTGGAATGTGGAAGGAAACTGGAGCACACGGAGAAAATCCATGTGGTCACAGGGAGAAAGTACAAACTCCGTACAGACACCACTCGCAGTCAGGATCAAACCCGGGTCTCTGGTGCTATGAGGCAGCAACTCTACTGCTGTGCCACTGTTAAAGTTCTTGACCTTGTAACAAATAGACAACCACCCTAATCGATTTAAAACACAAAAAGCTTACCCACTAACGCCCAGGCGGGAAGTGGCAGAGCCGGCTACAAGTACGTAGCTATCTATACTTGCCGGATCTCAGCACCCACTTCAGCAATAGCAGGATACAGCTTCTTTTTATTATGGAGGTGACTTGCAAAAGCCATAAACAGATGGCTTTACCATATATGGAATAAACCTGCTCCATGTTAGCCATCCGAGTTAAACTTTCTGCACAAGTTCCAGTGTTCAAGGTACATAATAGAGTTACACAATAGAGGCAATGATCACATTGGTGTAACCAGACATGAAGGCAGTTTCAGCCATTAACTATGCAACTGACCATATACACAATAGTTAAGTATCTCTGCAACCAAATTACCTGTCTGGGCTTGACTTCTGCAGTACACACATTTTTTTTTAAGACACATTTTCTTTAGTCAAGCATCCCATCAACCTCTGCAAGGCAAGGCTAGTTAGCAACTTTATCACCACTCTGCTGCCCTATTATGTAAAACCTGACTATGATAACGATTCCATCTGCCACTTCTTTTTTTAAACATCACCCCATGATGAATATTCTTTTGCAACTTCTGGTTCCTAGAATGATGAACAAGTCACTCATTTTAGAATACTCAGTAAATGGGGAAAGAAATTCCGACAAAAATTTCAACACAGCCTTGGAAACACAGCTTTCAATGTGTGGGAAGCTCTATCTTTGAGCTCTCATCTTCTATTTGAGTGGGAGGTGCTACAAGATACTGCAAGCTGAGAAGTGCCAAGCTGATACTCATACGGCTTCCTGCATCTCCTTCTTTTTGTTAAATGCAAGGGGCAATCACACTAATACATGTCAGGACATGGCTTGGCTCCAAAGCAGCAGTTACACTGTAAACACCGTCTCAATCTGGCACCAAGGCACAACATGGTGTTATAGAAACTGCAGAGTGCCGGGTTCTGTCCTTGGGATGAAAATTATACGGCATGTTTATTTTTAGCAAGGGTAGGTTTAACTTCACAACAATGATGTGGTAAATGCACATGATGAGCACATGCACCGCAAGTCTCAGATTACAAAGTTATCCATTATGTGGAAGGAAATCCCTAAATTTCTTCCGTATGCCCCATCCGGGTACTCACCCGTTCTCTCAATATCCCTTCCCCATTCCCCTACACCCCATCCCCTTCCACCTTTAACCCTTCGTCTGGCTTCACCTTTCACTCCTCTTCTTTCCTAAACTTACATTCCTTTGTATCTCTAGCCCTTGCCCACCCATCTGCCAAAACTCCCCTTGCTTGTATCCATCTATCTATCACTTGCCAGGAAGCTAGACACAAATTGCTGGCGTAACTCAACGGATCAGGCAGCATTTCTGGAGAAAAGGCTTTGTTCTGCCCCATCTCCCTTCCAGTTTCCCCCCACCCCATCTCAACTACAATCCGTCTGAAGGGTCCCGACCCAAAATGACACCTAACCATGATTTCTAGGGATGCCTGACCCGCTGAGTTACTCCGGCACGGAGCTTCTTCTGTAAACCAATATTTGCAGTTCTTTACGTCTCAAATACAAAAAGGCTCCAGTAGGACCATAGAGCCGAGATATTCCTAAACTTTCAGCTCTGTGCCAGCATTATCCTTATCACCCATTCATTCCAATAACGTTGCCTGTTTGGCATCTTTCCAATGTTCTGGTGCCTTTAACAATAACCGCATGGAGTAAGGACAAGAAAGAAAATCTAGCCAGCACAGCAAATAGGAAAGCCAACTAAAGCCAGCTGCTCTTTACTAACTCCATTCATCTCCAGGTTACAGAGAAAGCCCAACACCAGATATAAAGTGCACAATTTATAAGATAATTACCAATGCCAACTTTATGGAATCCATTATGCAAAATTAAAGATGGCGGGCAGTGTATCCACAGCATGATAATACGAACGGTTTTTGAACCGTTGGTATTACGGAAGTGGATGCATCAATCGAAGAATGCAACAAAAAGGTAGAAGGTAGATTCAATTAAGAAGCAGGACTGTTTCAACTGCACGATTCAGGCAAATTCACAAATATTGCTGACAACACGACTCACTTTGGAGTATTGCGTTCAGTTATGGTCACCATGCTATAGGAACGTTATTGTTAAATTGGAAAGAGTGCAGAAAAGATTTGAGGATGTTGTCAGGACTTGAAGGGCTGAGTTATGGGGGAAGGTTGGGCAGGCGAGGACTTTATTCCTTGGAGCATAGGAAGATGAGGGATAATCTTACAGAGGTGCAAATTAACATGAGGGGAATAGATAGGGTAGATGCTCAGAGTCTTTTACTCAGAGTAGGTGAATCAAGAACCAGAGGACATACAGTGCCCTCTATAATGTTTAGGACAAAGACCCATCATTTATTTATTTGCCTCTGTACTCCACAATTTCAGATTTGTAATAGAAAAAAAATCACAGGTGGTTAAAGTGCACATTGACAGATTTTATTAAAGGCCATTTTTATATATTTTGATTTCACCGTGTAGAAATTACAGCAGTGTTTATACATAGTCCTCCCCATTTCAGCACACCATAATGTTTGGGACACAGCAATGTCATGTAAATGAAAGTAGTCATGTTTAGTATTTTGTTGCATATCCTTTGCATGCAATGACTGCTTGAAGTCTGCGATTCATGGACATCACCAGTTGCTGGATGTCTTCTCTGGTGATGCTCTGCCAGGCCTGTATTGTAGCCATCTTTAGCTTATGCTTCTTTTGGGGGCTAGTCCCCATCAGTTTCCCCTTCAGCATACAAAAGGTTCAGATCGGGTGATTGACTTGACCACTCAAGAATTGACCATTTTTTAGCTTTGAAAAACTCCTTTGTTGCTTTAGCAGTACGTTTGGGATCATTGTCATTGCAGAATGAACCGCTGGCCAATGGGTTTTGAGGCACTTGTTTGAACTTGAGCAGATAGGATGTGTCTATACACTTCAGAATTCATTATGCTACTACCATCAGCAGTTGTATCATCAATGAAGATGTGAGCCAGTACCTTCAGCAGCCATACATGCCCAAGCCATAACACCCCCACCACCATGTTTCACAGATGAGGTGGTATGCTTTAGACCTTGAGCAGTTCCTTCTATCCTCCATACTTTGCTCTTGCCATCACTCTGATACAAGTTAATCTTCGTCTCATCTGTCCACAAGACCTTTTTCCAGAACTGTGGTTGCTCTTTTGAGTACTACTTGGCAAACTAACCAGGCCATCCTATTTTTGCAGCTAACCAGTGGTTTGCATCTTGCAGTGTAGCCTCTGTATTTCTGTTCATGAAGTCTTCTGCGGACAGTGGTCATTGACAAATCCACACCTGAAGAGTGTTTCTGATCTGTCGGACAGGTGTTTCGGGATTTTTCTTTATTATAGAGAGAATTCTTCTGTCATCAGCTGTGGAGCTCTTCCTTGGCCTGCCAGTCCCTTTGCGATTAGTAAGCTCATCAGTGCTCTCCTTCTTCTTAATGATGTTCCAAACACTTGATTTTGGGAAGCATAAGGTTTGGCTGAAGTCTCTAACAGTTTTATTCTTGTTTCTCAGTCTCATAATGGCTTCTTTGACTTTCATTGGCACAACTTTGGTCCTCATGTTGATAAACAGCAATAAAAGTTTCCAGGGGTGATGGAAAGACGGGAGGAAAGACTATGTGCTGAGAGCTCCCTTATACCTGCATTATCATCATATCATATCATATATATACAGCCGGAAACAGGCCTTTTCGGCCCACCAAGTCCGTGCCGCCCAGTGATCCCCGTACATTAACACTATCCTACACCCACTAGGGACAATTTTTACATTTTTACCCAGCCAATTAACCTACATACCTACATATTAAGGAGGCAATTAAACACACCTGAGCAATTACAAACACCTGTGTGAAGCCATGTGTCCCAAACATTATGATGCCCTGAAATGGGAGGACCATGTATAAACATAGCTGTAATTTCTACATGGTGAGACCAAAATGTATAAAAATACTCTTTAATAAAATCTGACAATGTGTACTTTAACCACGTGATTTTTTTCCAATACAAATCTCAAATTGTGGAGTACAGAGGCAAATAAATAAATGATGCATGTTTGTCCCAAACATTATGGAGGGCACTGCAGGTTTGAGGTGAGAGGGGAAAAAAATTAACAGGAATCTGAGAGATAACTTTTTTCACGCAGAGGGTGGTGGGTATATTGAATGAGCCGCCAGAGGAGGTAGTTGCGCAGGTACTATAACAACATTTAAAAGACATTTTGATAGCTACATGGATACGAAAAGTTTAGAGGGATACGGTCTAAAAACAGGACTAGTTGGGACTAGTGTAGATGGCGCATCTTGGGCCGAAGAGCCTGTTTCCATGCTGTGGAACTCTTGACTCTAAATGCTACGACACATTTAGAAATTTAAACAGCGAATTATCATTTTTATTTTGCTGGTCACACAACATACAATAGACTAAACCACTGACTGAATACTGATTATTTTGGTCCTATTTGAACGATTTACTCTCTACAAATGTTCCTTTCTGACTGACTGCATTTAATTTGATAGGTCGCTGCAATGGGTTTTAACAAGAGATCGTTTCAATAAACCAGCTCCTGTTGAACCATAGCAAAGTATACTTACTTGGGGAATGCATCAAAACAGTATGTTTTCTTTGTGTCTGGGAATGCCACCCGCATTCCTGAGGTCAGTGGAGAATGCAGAATAACGGCAGCACACTCATACCGGGAAGCCAGGTCTACGGTTGGAACTGTGCCAATACTCTGCCCATACAGTATGATGTTTTCAGGACTAATGCCATATCTGCAATGAATAAGAAATCAAGCATGAGTGAACATCATCATCAACCTGGTCCTATTTTAACATTGCAAATCAATGATTTTGATCTAGCATCTGTATACTAAAACTCTCGTTTGTTTGTTTGTTCCTGAACCACAGCCAAAACGGTACACGATAGCGCGCCAATTTTAGGTCCACCTTACTCACCGTCGTCCCTTTGATGCTAATGGAAGACATTTCATTGAAATCGTTGTTATATTTTTAGTTATTCACATTTTAAAGTTTAAATCCATCTCCTTGGGAGGGAGGATAAGGGGGGCTAAGGGGGATGGGGGGGGGGGAGGGAACGGGGGAAGGGGGCTGGAGGGAGGGGAGGGGGGCTGGAGGGAGGGAGGGATGGGGAGGGAGGGGGCGAGGGTGGGAGGAGAGGGTGTTGCACCAATGCAGGAGAGGTTTGGGCCCAACGGGTCTAGTCGATTTTAAATGCTGTTCGGCTTTTCACAAGTACATAAGTTATAGGAGCATAATTAGGCCATTTGGCCCATCGAGTCTACACCCCTCTCAACCTCATTCTCCTGCCTTCTCCCCATAACTCCCAACACCCTTACTGTTCAAGAATCTGTCAATCTCTACTGTAAGAATATCCATTGACTTGGCCTCCACCCTTTGGCAAAGAAATCCACAGATTTACTAAAGAAATTCTGCCTCATCTCCTTTCTAAAGCTACATCCTTTTATTCTGAGGCAATGGCCTCTGCTCCTAGACTCTCCCACTAATGAAAACATCTTGTCCACATCCACTCTATCCAAGCCTTTCACTCGGCAAGTACAGGCCCAGTGTCATCAAACGCTCACCATATGTTAACCCAATCATATGTTAACTCGCAAACCTCCTCTGGACCCTCTCCAACACCGGCACATCCTTCCTCAGATATTGGGATAAAAACTGCTCAGTTGTACGTTCTCCCCGTGACCTGCGTGGGTTTTCTCCGAGATCTTCGGTTTCCTCCCACACTCCAAAGACGTGCAGGTATGTAGGTTAATTGGCTGGGTAAATGTAAAAATTGTCCCTAGTGGGTGTAGGATAGTGTTAATGTACGGGGATCACTGGGCGGCACGGACTTGGAGGGCCGAAAAGGCCTGTTTCCGGCTGTATATATATGATATGATATGATACTCCAAATGCAGTCTAACCAGGGCCGTATAAAGCCACAGCATTACATCCCTGTTTTTATATTCTAGTCTTTTCGAAATAAATGCTGTCAATGTCTTTTCCAACATTTAATGCCTTTATTACCCGTATTTAACTCCACCAAATGTGGTCAAGTCAAGTCAAGTTTATTTGTATAGCACATTTAAAAACAACCCACGTTGACCAAAGTGCTGTACATTTGATTAGGTTCCAATAGAAAAAAAAAATGAAAACATACAGTAGCACGCAAACAGTTCACAGCGCCTCCTCAATGAGCCTCAAACGCTAGGGAGTAGAAATATGTTTTGAGCCTGGACTTAAAGGAGTCTATGGAGGGGGCAGTTCTGATCGGGAGAGGGATGCTGTTCCACAGTCTAGGAGCTGCAACCGCAAAAGCGCGGTCACCCCTGAGTTTAAGCCTAGACCGTGGGATAGTGAATAGCCCCAAGTCGGCCGATCTGAGGGACCTGGAGTTAGAGAGGGGGGTTAGAAGCTTTTTGATGTAGGGGGGGGAGTGTCCATTTAGGGCTTTATACGTGAATAGGAGGAGCTTGAAGTTGATTCTGTACCGTACAGGGAGCCAGTGGAGAGAGGCCAGAATCGGGGTGATGTGGTCCCTTTTACGGGTACCCGTCAGGAGTCTCGCTGCGGCGTTTTGGACCAGTTGCAGGCGGGACAGGGAAGATTGGCTGATCCCAGTGTATAGGGAGTTGCAGTAGTCTAGGCGGGAGGAAATGAAAGCGTGAATGATTTTTTCTGTGTCGTCGAATTTGAGGAAAGGTTTGATTTTAGCTATGGTTCGAAGTTGGAAGAAGCTGGCTTTTACCACAGCGTTGACTTGCTTATCAAATTTTAATGCAGAGTCAAATATCATGCCGAGGTTTTTGACATGCGGTTTGACTAGGCAGGATAGGCTTCCAAGACTGCCTGTTATCAATTTGATGGAGTCGGGGGGGCCGAATAGGATGACCTCAGACTTGCTCTCATTTAATTGGAGGAAGTTCTGTGCCATCCAACATTTTATGTCCTCAAGGCAGTGTGAGAGGCTGTTTAAATTTGACTGGTTGTTGGGTTTCAGGGGGAGGTAAAGCTGAGTGTCATCGGCATAGCAGTGGAAAGAAATGCCGTGCCTTTGAATGATTTGGCCAAGGGGGAGCATGTATAGAGAAAAGAGAATGGGGCCTTAAGAGAGTGGTGCTTAATATCCTTTACCACTAGTATATAAAAGATTCAGAATACAATTCAACATATGCCATAACCAAGGGTAAAACAACATATCTTTGATATAATAAAAGCTCACAGTAACAATGTATCTTCAATGGTTTCAAGATTTCATGGCAGAGCCAGTAATTACAAGTCAGTATGTTCATGCTGCTAATCTGGTAGCCAAGATGCTCCCAAAACCTGCAGAGTCTGATGTGGGACAGCTTGCAATAAGAACACCAGAGCTGCAATAAAATGCAACTAATGTTCAAATTTAACATTTAATCCAGAAAATCAAAAATCTACAAGTAATAAATCATGAGGGAAATTAATAAGGTCTTTTACCCAGGGTAGGGGGAGAAGAACCAGAGGACGGAGGTTTAAGTTGAGAGGGGAAGGATTTAATTGGAACCAGAGGAGCAACTTTTTTCACTCAGATAGTGGTGGATATTTGGAATGAGTTGCCAGAGGAGGAAGTTGAGGCAGGTACAAGAACAATATTTAAAAGGCACTTGGACAGGTACATGGATCGGAAAGGTTCAGAGGGATATGGAGCAAATACAGGCAGATAGATGGGACTAGATGACTGACACAGGACATCATGGTTGGTAGGCACGAGCTGGACCGTGCTGAATAACACCAGAGTGCAGGAAAAATAGTTAAAAATAGAAAAATTAAAAACGGATGCATATGGCCATTAATTTATCAAAACCTCAATCACAAAGGAACTTCCAATCTTTTTTCAAGATCTACTCAAATCTATATCACAAAATGTGCACATGAATGAATAAATGATATTTTATCATCACATTTACAGTGAAATGCTTTGTTTTGCATACAACCTAGACTGTACACAAGAGTCACCTGTGTGGCGCCAGGAAAGTTACAAATGTACCGAAGAGTCCTATCCACTGGCTGCCGATGCACGTAGCAGCAGCACCCACCCCAGTTGCCCCTTCGTTCGTGGCACCCCAACCCCCACCGGGCCCTCCTTTGTTCTCTCAGCCCCCCCCCCCACACCGGGTTCACCCATTGTTCTCAACAGCATGAAAGTACACCTCTGGAAACTATCTGACCAAGCAGATCCCTCTGAAATGCCATCTTGTACATGACTTCTTAAGATAAGCAACAATAGATTCTATATGCATATTCAAAGCAAAATGCTCAAATTGTTTCATTTCAAGTATTATTTACAGCGATGCCAAGAATAAAGATAAATGAGAGCTTGTCACAGATTAAAACCCAAACTTGTTGAGTTCAAAAGAATTGCAAGCATCATCCCGACTTTAATATTATATCTTAAATTTGAACAGATATTTATATAGTGTGTTTACTATCATGAATTATTTATTCATAGAACCATACAGCATGGAAACAACCATTCTGCCCAAGTCATCCATGTTAGGCACTTGGTCAGCAGCCCTCTGTGCCAAAGCTATTCAAGTGTTCACCTAGACACTAAAATGTAATCAGTGCTCCTGCTTCAACCACTCTCTCAGACAATGCATACCACTCTCTAGTTGAAGACAATACACATTTGAATCTCTTCCCCTTTATACTAAACCTGGTTTTATCCACCTCTGATAGAGTATTAAAAAAAAATCCTAGCCAATTTTTACTTTGAGGTGGAAGCCCTTCTTTCAATATCATCACTGTGGACGGAGAAACAAGGAAATGCGGATGCTGATTTATACCAGACACAAAAAATACTGGAGTAACTCAGAAGGTCAGGCAGCTTCTCTGGAGAAAATGGAGAGGCGATCTTTCAGGTTAGGATCCTTCTTCAACAGTTGAAGTAACTCTGCAGGATCGGCAGCATCTCTGGAGGAAATGGATAGGTGATGTTGAGTTGGGACCCTTCTTCTTCTCCTTCAAGAGGGTCCTGACCCAAAACGTCACCTGTCCATTTTCACCAGAGAAGCTGCTTATTAACTCGCTGAGTTGCTGCCGCATTTTTGTGTCTATATTATCATCATGGAACTCGAATATACTTGGGGAAGAGAATTGGACCGGCTGCAGAAATGAGATTGCCACTGATCTGCATGAGTCACTGATCTCTAAACTCAAAGCATTATTACCATCTAAAATACATGCTGGGAATGAAATCTCCCCACGGTAGCGCAGCGGTAGAGTTGCTGCTTTACAGCGAATGCAGCTCAGGTTCGATCCTGACTACGGGTGCTGCACTGTAAGGAGTTTTGTGCGTTCTCCCCGTGACCTGCGTGGGTTTTCTCCGAGATCTTCGGTTTCCTCCCACATTCCAAAGACGTACAGGTATGTAGGTTAATTGGCTGGGTAAATGTAAAAATTGTCCCTAGTGGGTGTAGGATAGTGTTAATGTACGGGGATCGCTGGGCGGCGCGGACTTGGTGGGCCGAAAAGGCCTGTTTCCGCGCTGTATATATATGATATGATAAGTGCAGCTCCTACAACATCGAAGCTCAACTTTGATCTGGAGCAAGCAGCCTGGTGCATAAACATCTAATCCTCCATTCTAAACATTCGCCATACAGCCATTGCACACGGCTTTAGCTGTTACTGTCAACAAAATACACAGTAAAGCACAAAGTATTTTTCAGAAGCACTATCTTAATCCATGTTCATCTAGGGCAGCAAAAATGGTAATCATAGAACATAGAATAGTTCAGTGCAAGAACAGGCCCTTCGGCCCACAAAGTCTGGGTCAAACATGACGCGAAGATCATCACTTATCTATCTACACATAACCCATATCCCTCCATATCAGAATCATATCAAAAAGTCTTAAATGGCACCAACATTGCTGCTTCAACCACTACAGCTGGGAGTGTGGGCACTCACCACCCTGTGCAAAAAAAAAACCTGTTCCACACGTCTTTAATCTTTGCCCTTCTGGTATTTGATTTTTCCATCCTGGGAAAAAGATTGTTACCGCCTACCTTATCTATGCCTCTCATAATTTTTAAATACCTCTGTCAAGTCTCCCCGCAACTTCCGGCGTGCCAAAGAAAACAATTTGTCTTCCAACCTCCCTTTGTAGTTAATCCCTCATAATCCAGGCATCATTCTGGTAATGGCCACAATGGCCCATTATGGACTCCACCTTTCCTGAGGTCATCTGTTGCCGGCCCTGTCTAGTTCTGCCCTTTCCTGCCTCCAGTGCCCTCCCTCCCCCGTCCACCTCTTTATTTCAATCTGAAGAAGGGTTCTAACCAGAAACTTCACCTATTCCTTTACTCCAAAGATGCTGTCTGACCCGCTGAGTTACTCCTGCATTTTGCATCTATCTTCGGTATAAACCAGCATCTGCAGTTCCTTCATACACCTGGGCCTTCCTGGTCCAGAAACGCTGAGGCCCTGTACAGGATAGGACAAAGCCAGCTGTACTTTTTGAGAAAGCTCTGCTCCTTCAACGTCTGCAGTAAGAAGCTGCTGATGTCCTACCAATCGGTGGTAGCCAGTGCCATCTTCTTCGCTGGCGCGTGCTGGGGCATCAGGGCAGCAACTGCGGACGCCAACAGGATTAACAAACTCATCAGGAAGGCTGGCTCCGTCCTGGGGACTGAGTTGGATTCATGGGAGGTGGTCTTGGAGGGGAGGATGCTCCTCAAACCGCGGAGCATCTTGGACAATACAGTCCACCCCCTCCATGACACACTGGTCAACCTGAGGAGCACCTTCAGCAACAGACTGGTTCCACCAAGATGCAGCACAGAATGCCATAGGAGATCCTTTTTCCCCTGTGGCTGTCAAACTGTTCAACTCCTCCTCCTTCTGTCGTAGGGTAGACTGACTCCCCTCCCGCCCCCTCCCAATCTTTGCATATCCCCAATCCTTTCCACGTGTCATTTTAATTTCATGCTTCATGTATCTTGTGTTTTATGACTGTTGGCATACCAATTGCCCTCCTGGGATAAATAAAGTTCTACTGTATCGTATTGTATGTCATTCTGATAAACCTCCTCTTTGCCCGTTCCAAAGCCTCCGCATCCTTCCTGTGTTGGGACTGTACACAATACTCCAAAATGCAGCCTAACTACAGTCCTATAAAGCTGCAAGTCAAATGGGAACATCAACACTTTCAAATTTCCTTCAAAGCCATACACCATCTTGGCCAAGGAATTACCGCCATGCCTTCATTGTAACCGGGTCAAATGGCAGAACTCTTCTGGTAAGGACACTGGACCTTGGAAAGCAGCGGACAAGGAAAGCAGTTGTTCATAGCCGACTCGACAAAGTATGCGGACGTTGCCATGATGCCCAATTAAAATTGCGATGTTGTTCAGTGCTTAGTTATCTGGATTAGCTTTGCTCCCTTTGATCAGGTATACCAACCATTGACGCAAAGAATAGCATTCAATATCCTTTCTTAGTCCTCATTTCAAGTTAGGATAGATTTGGTACTGATGTGACTTTCATAACAGCGAGCACCAATTATACCAAGTGGACATTCTCCATGGAGGTACAGTTGAAAGCAAACTAGTTCATAAGTTCGTATATGATAGGAACAAAATTAGGTAATTCAGCCCTTCAAGTCTACTCTGCCATGGCTGATCTATCTTTCCCTCTGAACACCATTCTCCTGCCTTCGCCCCATAACCTCCGACACCCACACCAATCACAAATCTATCTATCTCTGCCTTAAAAATATCCATTGTCTTGGCCTCCACAGCCTTCTGTGGCAATAATTTCTACACATTTACCACCCTCTGACTAAAGAAATTCCTCCTCATCTCCTTTCCTATGGTACATCCTTTTATTCTGAGGCTACAGCCTCTGGCTCTACTCTCCCACTAGTGGAAACATCCTCTCCACATCCACTCTATCCAGGCCTTTTCCTATTCCATAAATTTCAATGAGGTCCCCCCTCATCCGTCTAAATTTCAGCGCGTACAGGCCCAGTGCTATGAAACTCTCATCATATGTTAACTCAATCATTCCTGGGATCTAACTGGAACAATTTCAGCTGCCTTTTCTTCCTCAAATGTTTACAATACTCTTTAAAAATTATCCATTTTAGTTTAGAGGCAAAGACGACAGTTAATTTGCACACATATATATAGCACTTGGATGAATAACTATGATTATGCTCATTAACATTATGATGGTTCAGGGATTAATGCGCAACCTTTCGTAGCACATCACAGAAGAGCTTCAATTAATATCACATCTGCAAGATAGTTTGATGGATAAGCTCTAAATACAGCTAGATTATAAAAGATTAAATTGTTGGATTGGAAGCAGGAGATAAACCTACTTGTTCTTGCAAAATGTGTCAATATTTTTAGAAACAAGTTATTTTTATAGTTAAAACATAGAACAGAAGAGCACAGCACAGGAACAGGTCGTTTGGCCTACAATGTCTGTGAAGAACATGTTGTCAAGATAAGTAATCTCCTCTGCCTGCACATGATCCATACACGTGTCCATCTAAAATCCTCTGAAAAGCCACCATCATATCTGCGGCCACCACCATCCCTAGAAGTGTATTTCATGCACCCACCTCCTCCTGTGTTAAAAAAGAATTGCCCCACACATCTCCTTTAAACATTGCCCCTCTCTCCTCAAATCTATGCCTTCTTGTCTTTGTCATTTCCACCCTGGGAGAAAGGTTCTGACCGTTTACCCTATTTATGCCTCTCAATTTTAAATACTTGAACCTCAGGCATTTCAGTGAAAACAATCCAATTTATCCAATCTCTCCTTGTAGTTAAATCTCCTTGTAGTTCAGGTACCATTCTGGTAAACCTTCTCTGCATCCTTTCCAAAGCCTCCACATCCATCCTGTATTGGGGTGACCAGAACTGCACGTATAACCAAACCAAACTGACAGCTGCATCATAACTTCCTGACTATTACTCAATGCCCCGACCAATGAATGCAAACATACCATATGCCTTCTTTAAACACTCCATCTATTTGTGTTGCCACTTTCAGGGCGTTATGGACTTCGAACCCAAAACCCTCTGCACATCAATGCTGTTAAGGGTCTTACCATTAACCATATACCTTCCTACATTTGACCTCCCAATATGCAACACCTAGCACTGGCTTGAATTAAACTCCATTTGCTATTTCTCCACCCATTTTTGTAGTATCTATATCCTGCTGTACACAAAGACAACCTTCCTCACCGCAACTCCAACAATCGGTGTTATCTGCAAATTTACCAGCCAACCCATCGACGTTTATGTCAAAGCCATTTATCACAAACATGTCCCAGCACAGACTCCTGTGGAACTCCACCAGTTACAGACCGCCAGCCAGAACTACACCCTTCCACCACAACCCTCTGCCTTCTACGAGTAAGACAGTTCTGAATCCATATGACCAAGTCACCGTAAATCCCATGACTCCCTGATCTTCTGGATCAGGCACTTTATCAAATGCAGAGGGCTCCATCACCTTTGCCACCTCCTCAAAAAACACGTTCGTAATGCATGGCCTGCTGTGACAAACCCACGCCCACAGTCCCTAATTAACCCATTCTCTTCCAAATAGTAAACCCTGTCCCGAAGACTCCTCTCCAATCGTGTCACTACCTCTGACGAGAGGTTCCTAGTTTACAATTCCTTGGATTATCCCTACATCGCTTCTTAAAGGAACATTAGCTATTCTCCAGTTCTCCAGTTCTTTGCTTGCAGCTAGAGTAGTTGCAAAGATATTAGACAAAATCCTCTGCATTCTCCTCTTTAGCATCTCTTATAACCTGGGACCAGGCCCTAGAGAGTTATCCACTTCAATGCTCTTCGAGAGCCCCAACACCTTCTTGATCTCAAACTGCCCTTGCATTTTAATATCCCCTCGTTTTTAATACAGGTATAAAATACCTTGGGATTCTATTTAATCCAACCCAAAGACATTTCATGGCCCCCTCTTGGCCCTTGCATTCTTTCCTACTTGCTTTATATATCTCAAAGGCCCTGTCTGATTTCATCTACTTAAAAGTTAAATATACTTCCTTTCTCTTTTTGACTAAATTTATAATCTGTTTGGTCATCCACAGATCCCTTACCTTGCCATCCTTATCCCTCTGCCTTACTGGAACACGCTGGTCCTGAACATTCATCAAATGGCCTTTAAACACCTCCCACATGTCAGATATCGGCTTATCCTAGAACAACTGCTCCTAATTACTCTCTCTAGCTCCTGGCTAATAATGCCTTGTTCTGCCTTACTACAATTTAATACCATCCCCCAAAGTCCCGGCTTATCCCTATTCAAAACAATCTTCAAACTTGTAGTGATCACTATCCCCAAAATGGTTTGCTTCTCAGATTGGACTGTCTACATATTGTTTCAGGAAAGTCTCTTGGATACACCTTACAATTCTGCTCTGCCCAACTCTTTTGCACAAAGCAGGTCCCAGCCAATATTAGGGGAAGGTTAACGTCACGCACTACGGCAACTTTGTTGCTTTTCTATCTTTCCGTAATCTGTCGACACATCCGTTCTCATCTCCTGCTGGCTATTGGCAAGCCTACAGTACACTCCCATTAACATTTCTTATTTTTGAGCTCGATCCACATCACATCAGCGGACAAACCCTCCAGAAGGTCCTCTTAAGAGTGCTGCCATTACATTCTCCTTGATTAGTAGAGCAACTCCTCCACTGCCTTTAACCCCCTCTCTCGCACGTCTGAAACATCTCGACCCTGGAACGTTCAGCTGCCAGTCATGCCCCTCTCTCAACCGTCTCCGTAATGGCCACAATATCATCGTCCCAAACACTGATCTTGGCTCAAAGTTCATCTGCTTTATCCATGATTACTACGTGCATTGAAATAAATACGCTTCAGGCCCATTAGTTTCACCGAATGCCTTCCTTTATCCCGGTTTGTCCTTTTCTTCAAGACTTACAGGTCCTGACCTCTGCCTTTCCATCAGTCCTTCCATTTGTTGAGCAGCTGTTCTGTTCCCACTTCATTGTCACTCCAGTATAAATGCTAAACCCTCCATTGTAGCACCAGCGATCCTCCCTGCAAGAATATTGGTCCCCCTCCAGTTTAGATGCAACTCTTCCCTCTGGTTTGGTTTATTTTATTGTCATGTGTACCAAGGAACAATGGAAAGCTTTTTCTTGCCTACTAACCAGTCAGCAGAAGGACAATACACGATTACAATCAATCCATTTACAGCGATTCGATACATGATAAGGTACAGGTCATCTCTGCCACAAAAGAGATCCGAATGATCCACAATCCTGAATCCTCGCCCTCTGCACCAACTCCTGAGCCACTCATTCACCCATCCCATCTTACTTTTTCTGCCCTCACCAGCAGGTGACACAGGGAGGAATCCAGAGATTACTACACGAGGTCCAGTTTTTTAACTTTACGTTTAACTCCCTATATTCACTCCATAGGACTCGTACCAACATGCACAATGACCTCTGCAGCCGCTCAAAGACATCCAGGACCCTGGCACCAGGGAGGCAACGCATCACCCTGGAGGCTTGTGGGAGCTGCACACAGCTCCACTCTGCACTACAATCCAACAGACAACACATAACTCGGTATAGAAAGCTCTTAATCTTCCCTGTTTCATAAAGGAAAACCCAAATCTCCTTCCTTCAAATATATTGGTTATCATTTTCAAGATCATCCCTTCTACAAACATGCCCAGAATGCACATCAAATCTTTATTATTTTTATTTGAAAACCAAATTAGTCACACAGACTTTAAATTAGTCTTTCACAAGTGATACTTTGGAAATAGTAGTCGAGTTTTGCCCTTCTACGTTTTATAAGGCACCACTGTCAACCCTTTCAAAATTAATGAGTACTAGCTTTTCCAGTCTTTCCTCTTAATTAAATCCTTTGGCACTAGATGTTAGCCCCATAACCTTTCTGTATTGCTTCCAGAACTTGAATGTTTACCTTATGCTTTATTATAGGTTACTGAACAATCAGCATCCCGATTTCCTGGCCTAAAATTACAGCTTGTATTTACTCTGGAATTTCTTTCTGTTCCTTGTGTTTCAAAGGAAATTAATTTCATCAGGATCCGAATATGTAGTTTTTTGGCAACTTAAAGAATGATTTCGTTATTTCACTAATGAATATAGGGAGTTAGGCAAAAGGTTCAAACGTAAGGACCTCGGGTGTAGTGATCTCCAGGCTATGCCATGTATCAGTGAGGGTAGGAACAGCAAGAGACGACCGGTGGAAGCAAAGCTGAGGAGGTGAGACTAGGGGCATGGATTTAGATTATTTGGACCATTATCCGGACCATTATTTGGACCGAGAAGATCTTTTCTCGCACAGAGCGACCTGGACGGGAACCAATATCCTGGTGGGTGTCAATCTGCGAGTGCTAGTCAGGTGGTTTTAAATTAGATTGGCAGGTGGACTGGATCTAATGCAGTAGCGAGGCAAGATGTTGATAGAGAAATTAATGATACAAATTTCAGTTAACAGGATAGGAGCATGGCATGGACCAAGGAAAGATGGTTGGATTAAATCGTAATTATTTCAATGCTGACAATAGGGTGGCATGGTAGCACAGCGTTAGAGGCCCTGGTTCAATCCTCTGTACCACCTATTGAAATAAATCTGCTGTACTTCCTCCATGAGTCACTCTGAACGCATCAAGAAAAGAAAATAGCTCAATTGTATTCATGAGCAAGTACATTTTTCAATATCATATCATATCATCATATATATACAGCCGGAAACAGGCCTTTTCGGCCCTCCAAGTCCGTGCCGCTCAGCGATCCCCGTACATTAACACTATCCTACACCCACTAGGGACAATTTTTACATTTTACCCAGCCAATTAACCTACATACCTGTACGTCTTTGGAGTGTGGGAGGAAACCGAAGATCTCGGAGAAAACCCACGCAGGTCACGGGGAGAACGTACAAACTCCTTACAGTGCAGCACCCGTAGTCAGGATCGAACCTGAGTCTCCG